>NC_067403.1:86887802-87524052 GCF_016432865.1 Antechinus flavipes | reverse complement strand
GGACTCATATGTGTGTTAGAATCTTCTACCTTCTTTATACTTGGAATACTTTCCCTCTCCAAGTCCACTTTTTGAAATCTTTCTTATTTTTTAAGACAGCTTCAAGTATCACATTTTTCCTAAATTCTTTCCTAATTCTAATTGGTGGCAATTTTCTATTTTCTGCATTATTCTAATACTTTGAACATCTTATATATACTCAAATAGTTGAGGGATTTGTAAATTTTTTTTGTTTTTTGGGAACTCTTAGTATGAGTACTTTCTCTAGCTACCCAGATTACAGCCCATACACAAATTACAGTATTAGAAAGTTGCACAAAACTTATAGTGGGTGTTTATGTTTATCTACCCCTGTCCGTGCTAGGTTGGAAGCTCCTTGAGACATGAGTACAATGTCAAACATGTAGGAGGACATTATTTTGTAAAAATTCTGTTTTGTTTTGTACAACTTGATATCCTTGAAAAATACAGGGTCACAACAAGCAATGCCTGAAAAATACAGGGTCACAACAAGCAATAATCAAAGTTGGCATAAAGCCTGTCTCCCGATACATTAAAGCATTTTTGAATGCTGATCTTTGCACTCAGCGCACTTTTAGGATATAAATTTGTTTTCTCTCCTGACTGGATAAAAGCCAATCATATTGGCAATTTTTGATGGCAATTTTTAGTTGTATAAAATTTCTTAAAAGAATTGTTAGAAAAACATTTTCTTTCACAAGGCTTTAAAGTAAATTATTTCATGTTGTCAAGTTTTGATGTTGAAATGGCCAACTTACAAGACTTATTGGGTCCATTCAAAATCTATGGGAAGAAGAACTTATTTTATCACAACAAGTGCTTGTTCATCTGGTGTGGGAAATAATAATAATAATAATAATAATAATAGCTAACATTTTTTTAGAGCTTACTATGTGCCAGGCACTGTAATGAGTGCTTTGTAATCATTACCTCATTTCAATCTCACAACAACTTTGGGAGCTACATTGTGCCTTATAGAAATATATTAGAAGTCAATTCTGTAAGAATGGGGATTTAAAAGTTCAAAGAGTAGAGTTTTCAATCATTCCTTTCCTTTAAAAAATTATCTTTGTCTGTGACATATTTATCTCTAAATTAATCTTTCTTTCTCCCAGAGATAATGAGGCATCCCTTCTAAAAGAGATTAAAGTGGGGGAATACAGTTCAATAAAAGCAAGCATATACTCTCAATCTGACAGCATATATAATATTTCACTATAATCCCCCACTATTGATGAGAAAGGAAAGAGATGCACTTTTTAAAGTCTTCTCAGGATAAAACTTGTTATTATAAATTGCACAAAACTCAAACTTGTTTTTGTATTTTTTTTCCTTTATTGTCATAATAAAATCAATCAATCAACAATTATTAGACCCCTACACAAGTCTCCCTGAGATTTTCTGAATTTTTCTTTTTTCCTGTTTTGTATGCCACAAAGATATTACATTTCATTATATATCATAATCTATTCCCTAAATTATGGTCTTTTTCTTTGATGACGACAAATAGTCCCCAAACTATATGTAAGGATCCCTTTAGGTTGCATGTTGACTTAAAAATCATGTACTAATGTAATCTATATTTTATTGAATTTACTTATTTTGTTAATTAGTTCCCAATTACATTTGAATCTGGATTGGGCTGTACTAGAGAGTACTGTGAACCATTCTGACACCTCAGTTTGCAGCCCTTTGCTACTACCAAAAGTGTTGCCAATGTTTGGGTCTATGTGGGACCATCCTGTCTTTGTACTTCCCATTATATAAATTGGGAGTGTGCTTCCACTCTGTAATTCTAGAGATATAGTGATTAATATGGTTTTATTTATCTAATTATGAACAATGAGAAAAAAGTGGATTTTAAAATCAATTAGAATTCTAAAAGTATTTCATTTATATTTAGTTCTTTAACCAGGAAATCTAAGATATAGAGAGGCAGTATCAGTCCCAATCAATATTAATTTGGAAATTGCCTGTGCTGTCACTGATTCAGTCACCTGGAGGCCTGCTCCTGATTTGCTGAGTCTTGGTCTGTGCTGGTGTGGCCTGTGCTGGACAGTGTTCTAATCCTGATGCAACAGATCTTTTCTGTCTGTCTTCTAACTTGTCTTGGGCTGGAAAATTATTTTTCTCCATATTTTTGTAAATTCTTTTGCTCTGGAATTTGTTTAGAGTCATTATTTAAAGGTAATTAGAGGGGCTGAGGGAGAGTTCAGGCAAATACTCTGCCTTTACTCTTTATCTTGACTGTTTCCCCCAATCAATAGTCATTCCATTCAATTTGACACACATTTATTATGTCTCTGCTATGCTCAGAGACACTGTGCTACATTGAAAAAACAAAATACAAAGACAAAAAACCCAGTTCTTCTCCTCAAGGAGTTTCCATTTTCTTGAAGAAAACTACACAAACATTCATAAAATTATCTGCTTTTTCAGCACTTTAAGAAAAGGAAGGGAAGAAGGGTCTCAGATATGGGATCATAGAATGTGACACAGAAGAGGTGATGGCCAAGCTAAGTCCTAAAGAAAGTTAAGGGTCATGAAAAGCATGACTGAGAAATAAGTACATTGTGGGGAGGAAAAGCCATGGCCTTAGCCAACACAAAATGTTGGGTGATCAAAGGTCTAGCTTGTAGTACAGTTACTAGGAGAAGCTGGTTGAATCATAGAATTCATGCAGGAGAATTATGTGAAATAAGATTGTAAAGTAGGTAGGGAATTATATAATGGAAGGCTGTAAAGGCAAGTGTTAGAAATTTACATGTTAATATAGAGTAAAAATTCTAAATTTGGGGTCCAAGACCATTTATATATATAAACATATATATGTATATATAACTACATTTCAATATAATTTGTTTTTTCTGTATTTTATTTTATGAATTTAAAATATTAGTCTGACAAAGCATCCAGAGGCTTTATTACTTTGCCAAAAAACTTCATGACACAAAAAATAGTTAAAAACCCATGTCTAGAGGCTATGGTCATAGAAGTCATGAGAAATTTTTAAGGAGAGTGACTTGATCAGGTCTGGTTTGTATTGGACTAGATGGCCACCTATCTTCCCTTCAGTTAAAGATGTATGATTTTATAATCTGAATATAATTTCAGTATCTTTGTGGAGTATAGATTGGGGTTAGACAAAATTAGAAACTAAGGGATCCATTAGGAAGATATCATAGTAGTATAGGTAAGAGATAGATGGTAAGTGCCTGAACAAGGTTAGTATTCATGTTACACACTGCAGACAGTGTGAAGGTAGAAGTTTTTTACTGTTATTTTAGAAATTAAAGCTGGATATATAGATGTGATAGTTATCTGGAAGGAAAGAATTTTCTGTCAGTTAGATCTATTTAAAAAGGAAGGACTGAAGCAAATGCTGAATGACTAGTTGTCAGTGGTGTTGTAGAAGAAATCCAAGAGTTGGTTAAGTTATTGGACTGAGTGGCCTCTCAGATCCCTTTCAACGACTTTTGTCATTTAGTTGGAAAATGCTTACAATAGGCTCCCATTTATTTCTTTACATATTCTCCTTATCAGTGATATCTAATATGGATTGCATTTTCTCATTAAAAAAATCAACACTTTGCTTTTCAAGGGAATCTAATTTTTTTTTTTTTTAACAATGCTTTGTTTTTTCCTGAGTTAATTACATAATTGTTCACAAGAACAAGGGGACAAGGATGAGTAGAATGCATCCTACTTCAGAATAATGAGCTATGGTAATAATAAGGGAAGTAGAGGAATGTATTACAGATTAGCACAATTACAAAACTTGAAGTAACCGGAGGCCATCACTAAATTAGACTTGATAAATGACATTTCTCCTAATTTGACAGACTTCCTTGAAAAAAAATCATCTTTCATTCGAGAAAAATCTCATTTAAAAAACCTCATCTCCCCAATTCTTCAGTGTCTTAATTTTTTCTTTTGTTTTCAGTGAAATGTCTGAAAGACAAAGCCCCTACAGAATCAAATCTCTTATCCTCACCCTTTCTGTGACCTACTTCAGTTGGTGCTACATCATTGACAATATGATTATCTAGTCACAGAGGGTCATTTTTCATCTTGTTCCATGTTCTTATAGAGGAAACATGGAGATCTTTTTTGAGGTAAGCTCATTTAGGGCAAGGAGTCCATAATTACCAATATATAATTTACACAGCATACAGATAGATTATTGCTTTCTTCTTTTATTCCCCATGGGATATGTAATAGGTCAGCAATTTATAAAAAGGTGAAATTTACTTTTCTGGATGACAAAATGTCCTATGAGGAAGAGGATTTCTAACAGTTTCACCATCCTTTTCACTTACTCTTTTATGCTGTGCAGGTATTGTTATTTAATGACGATTCTCTAAATGGAATTATAATCAGCTCAAACCTCCTCCACTCCCAGAAATGGTGAAGACATTTAGGATAGCAGGAGACTTTTTTCATATGTTTTTAGCTGAGCTATGATAAAATGAAAAGCTCCTGAACAATAGTATTCCTGGAGCACTTTTCTTTTTGCTTGATCTCTACTATTCAATAGGATGGTGACTCCCTTCCTGTCTCTAACATTGAAGCTAACTTACTGTTTAATTATGTCTGAGTGAACACAGTGACTGACATAGGCATTATGTAAAGACCTTCTGAATGCAATTTTCCATTTTAGAGTTGTACTATTTGTTCAGTGCAAAGTCCATAATTTTGAATATTTTCTATATTAAAGAAATGAAAAAGAAAACCAGCTTTACCAAAAGTATTAAATTCAAATAAAAATTCTTTTGCAAAGCCCAGGACAATACAGCACTGTACATATCTAAATGCCTTTCCGTATTACTAGAATTTGGTAATTCTTGAGCTTATTCAATACTATATGACATTTCTCCCTCAAATATATAGTTAAATGTTTGAAATAGAAAAGTAGAAAGGAATTATTGGTAAAAGAAGAACATTTCACAGAAAACTGTAATGCTTTGTACTTATGAATCAACTTTGAGCAGTTTAAAAGAATTTTCAAGTGAGAGCCTGTTCAATTCATTGAGTTTGCAGAATGGTGACACTTTGTATGGGAATCTATAAAGGTTGTCAATAAGTTTATTGGCATCTTGTCCAGACGACTAAAGACATCTATTGTCCCAGTGAGTGGGACTGCTCCCAAGATGAACTGGTTGGTTTGGAGTTACTCCTTGGTATGTTCTGGAGGGTAGTTTTTTAATAATAGGGACTTTGACAAAATGAGCTGACTGGCTAGTACTTTTGGGAGAACAGACTTTATGGGAAAAGCCATACTTTTGAGCTGGTCTATAAAAAGAATCTAACAAAGTAGAGGACTATTTTTTCCTCTTTCTACATATTTCCCATAGAGATCACAAAAGTTTAGCAGGTGTGATTATTATGGAACTGTTAAAGGCCAGGAGCTATTAATGGAAGCTTTGAAAAAGCACAAGGAAGAGATTGACCTGTGCTTTTCTATACAGCTTGGGCAAGGAGTTTCTGAATCTCAAGTTCCGAACTCCTTTTTAATTTATTTTTCCATTTTCTGAGTCTAGACTAGGGAGATGAGATACCTGAGAATTCAAGAATTTGGGTTCAAGAACTGGCAGATTGAGGAGGCATTGTTGCAGTATTAAGAGCTTTTGAGAGACACACAGAAAAGAGAAATTAAAACTATATATATAACTAGGAAAAACTAGTATAATTAGGAAAACAAGGATGTTGGATTCTCAAGTCTCTTATGCTATCATACCCTTATCTTTAGGTATTCTTCCCCCAAAAATATAAATTTTGATCACTGAAACCTTATAATGATACCTTGGGTTTATAGGCTAAATTTATTTCTTAAGGACCATGCCTTAAACCCAAGTCATTCTGGCTCTCATTGATTGGCCAAACAATGGGTCTCAGGCCCAGATCCCATGTGGTCATTGTTTGGGTCTTGATTGCTTAAAGTGAATGTATGTAGCCACTGTTTCTGTTTTTGGCCAGCCCGACCTTACTTAAATCCAACACATTTGTAAGTCACAGCATCACCTTCCTCCTGCCATAATCTTCTTGAGAAAGAAGGACAAACCAAAACAACAATGGCATGTTAGGGAGAGTGGGAGGCAAGGTCTCAGATGTGAAACTTTTTCAATTTATATGTTAATCATTCTGTTAAACTAGATTCTTTTGTTCATTTCAGTTTCATAATAGATTTAGATCTGGTAAGGACCTTAGAAATCATATACTCTTACAGTGGGGTTTATGACTTTCTTTTAAAAATTTTTAGTGTCAGCTAGGTGGTGCAGTGGATAAAACACCAGTCCCAGAATCAGAAGGACCTGAGTTAAAATTTGGCCTTGGACACTTACTAGCTTTGTGACCCTAGACAAGTCACTTAACCCCAATTGTCTGTCTCTTCATCTATCTATATCTCACACATATATTGTAATATATCTGATTTTCTTTGTATATATATTTTATTTTATACTCTTGAAGATATTATTTTGACAAGGGGACTATGGGCTTTAACCAGGCTTCTAAAGGGGTCTAGGACTCAAAAAAGGACTTCAAATCCTTCATTTTACTATAAACATAACTTCCATGAGTACTCAGGCAGAACCAAGGACTCAAGAACCCAGAGTCTCTGATTATAAAGGTAAAGCTATATTCCACACAAGTCATGTAAAACTCAAATAGAAAGGAAAGCCACTAATCCAAGGATTCCTATGGGCCATATAGTAACTTACTTTTAAAATGTAACATCATCTTTATTTTAAAGTATTATTCTTTATATTGTTGAATATTTTCTAATTACATTTTTTTTTTTTTTGATAAGGCAATTGTGGTTGACATGCTCAGGATCACACAGGTGATTAGTGTTAATTGTCTGAGACCAGATTTGAATTCAGATCCTGTGCTCTATCTTCTACACCATCTGGTGCCCCTCTTAATTACATTTTAATATGGTTTGGGCCTCATTTGGAATTATTGTGGACTTCATGTGACCTTTGGGCCACATGTTTGACATTTCTGCTATGTACTATGTTGATGTCATCTTGCAGATGACCATTTTAATAAGGGTATTAGATGTATTTGTCTTTTGAGGTTGAAGATTTGTTTTTCTGATAATAAAAGAACACCGTTTTCAAAATAAGAACATCATTTGCCTTTATTCATTTCTTAGATATGATGGATATACCTAAAAATAATTTTCTGCTTCTCTTTGTAATATTTTTTGTAAGATATATCTTTCCCCCCTTATTTTCAATCCCTCTTTGCCTATTATTGATGCTCCAGAAAACTCCCTTTTACAAACCAAGCATTACAGAATTAGGAAGAGAAACTTAGGAGAAATGTATAGGAAATAACCACAACAGAGAGATAGACAGAAAATACAAGATTGAAGTTAACAAAAATATTTTTGTCCTAAGAAATCAAGCTTTCCTTCAAGTCAGTCATTCATTTCTTCCTTCATTTTTTTCCACTCACATATCCTTTCAAGTAAATAATTTGTAGGTTTCAAATAACCAAGGTTCATATTTCTTTTCCCACTAATAATAACTGTGAAATTTGTCCATAAACAGAAAAGCTGCTCCTTCTCTTTCACATAGGAAATTCTATTTAATGTCCGAGGGTTCTTGTTTTTTCCTAGGCTGAATTAGAATTTAAAAAAATAATGGACAGAACAGATTTTTGGTTTCATATTCTACATCCTTTAACTTTTAGTCACTTTCTAGCAGTTTATGATATTCATCTAACTAATAATTTTCCAAGTCTCCTTTATTAAGCACCATCAAATAAGTTAGAAAATTCTCCCTCCTCAAAGACATTATGTTTTATTTTAAATCCTAATATCCTGGGAAAGGCCTCCATTACATCATAAACATAGCTAATGTTTACATAGAACTTTTCATGTTTTTTTTTCTGGCATCCCTCTAATCATTCTGTGAGATAGAGATATTACTGGTGTAAGGATGGGGACCAATTGCAAGTAATTACCTCATCCTCCTTAAAATAAATGACATCCTAATATCTTAATCAGGTAAGAATATTCACTGATTGTTTCAATTCATAATTGGCTTTAAATAAAATGCAGAAGTCTTAGTTCAATTAAGATATCTTTGAAAATCATTAGATGGATTGGAATGATGGTACACAAAAATTAAATTCAGATTGGTGAAGAAATAGCAAATATGCTCAGAATCCAGGAATGTTAAGCATCTGGAAACTTAACGATGGAAGCTAAAAACGAATTACTTTGGAGTGGGAGGATGAGGAGCCCTGGCTTTGGTTTTCAACTCACTTTTCCTTTCTGATTTTTTTCTCTTTTGGAAGATTTAGTGAACCTTACAGAACCAGATGATTCAAATTTCCCACTGATATCTTAGAAGTGTCCCTGAATAGCAAAAGGCAGTGTCTGCATCAGGAAGTGTGAACTAGAGACACTGAGGAAAGATAGCTTCTAGAACTCTCCAATGAGCCCAACAAGAAATCTAAGAGGAAAATCTTATGGACATTAACAAAAAGACTACCAAAAATTGTGTTATTACTTTTGCCACAAATATTCTCAAAGCCAGAGTGAACTTTCCTCTGGCTTCTGGGACATTGTGTTATTTATACTTTTTGGGAGAGATTATGTAACAATTCTTAGCATCCAGATGAGTGTGGGAATCACACCATTGGGAGCTAGTGAATTATAACACTAAAATCTTATAACTCTGCTGGGGGTATAGCCTTTGAGCTTTGGTTTCCGGTTCTGCCATCACCACTGGGAATTAGGAGTTCTCTCAATATAGTTTTAAATCATGAAGTTCACAAGTATTATTACCCTCATTTTACAAATGAGAAAATGAGAGATGAGGTCATTTACTCATGATCAGAAAACTAGGATCAAATTAATTAATGTTTATAAAGTGTCTTATATTAGTTCTTTCTGATGTCAAGTGTAGAACTCTTTCTACCATAACTGTTTGCCTTTGCATTATTATTTTTTTTTGAGGAACTCTAGCACTTCATATTAGAAGAGGATATTATAGAGATGGATAACAATAATGGACATTTGTATGTCACCTTAAGGTTTGCACTATATCATTTGAGACTTCTACCAATTGCATGGAATAAGTAATGATTATTAGTTTGTTTTCATGATCTAAAAAATTATGAGTAGTATTGATCTTTAATAGATCTCCAATGAGCCTAGGTCACACAGTCTTAATAACATTTTTTCCTGTTTGCATGTCAACACAGAGTTAGAGTAACACAATTTTCCAAGAGTTACACAACAAAGCTACTTTTACATTCGTAGCTTGGAGCTATTTTGTGTAGTATCTATTACTATTTGTGACTTTTCCCTTAGACATTTAGGTTTTGCTTATGATGGAATATCTCATTTATTATTATTGCAGTCCAGCTTTGTCTATTTGCCACTGCCATTTCTTTGTAGGCTATGTCAAAGTGACATTATTTGAAACTGTTTTCAGAGTTTCATTAAAGTATTTTCTCATCCTATTTAGGTCATAAGTATTTGGGCTTCCTTTCATAGGACAGCTTCCGAGGCATCCTGTTACTTGTAAAGGCCTCTATAACCTGACCCCTTTTACTAACTCCACTTGGTTTCTCTTCACTTCCCAAATCTTTTCAGTCTAAGGCTGGATTCCTTAACATACTTCCTTCTATCACACCATTCTAATGTGCTTGATCTCTTTGTTATGTTGGGATTTCCTCTTTCCTTCCCTGTATTTATTGCACACATTCAAAGCCAAGTTCAAATTCCATCAAACCTAATTTCTAATCTAATTTCTATAGCACTGTACCAATGTCTTTTGGTACATTGTTCTGCATTATTCTTTAATTGGTTCCAGGAAGCTGTGAGATTCTTGAGGGTAGGATTCATGATTTATTCATCTTGTGTATCATCTTCCTATACAATGTCCAATAACATACTAGATAAATAGTAGGTATAGATTAAGAGCAAGAAAATCTGGGTTTTGGGGCAGCTTGGTGGTCCAGTGGATAGAGCACCAGCCCTGAAATCATGAGGACCTGTGTTCAAATCTGGTCTCACACACTTAACATTGCCTGGCTGTGTGTCCCTGTGCAAGTCACTTAACCCCAATTGCCTCAGCAAGGAAAAAAAAAGAAAGAAAGAAAATCTGGGTTTAGTGACAAGTTTTGCCACTTGCAGCTAAGTGATCTTGCATAAGTGACATCATGTTTCTAGGGTTAATTTTCTTGATTTGTAAAATTAGGAGCTTGTACTATGTCATCTTTAAGATTGTTTCAACATCTAAATCAGATAATCCTATGAATTGAGTTAATAATTTATCTTTTCCTAAATGTAAAAATAATAGCAATTGTACATTCTTTCATTGGTGGTAGTATAACAACTCAGTAGAATGACATTATTTCTGATCATTGCATGCTAAAGTTAATGGCATAATGGTTCATATATGATGCTTATGAAACTGCTTAGAAAGTCAGTAGCTAGAAATCTTTTGTTCATATAGTAGGCTAAACACCTCTAGTAGTCTGTAAAATTTGAATTTCACTTCAAGTGTGATATCACATTGATGTGAGGATACCATTCCATCAAATAACAAGTTTGGCTTCTTGTAAGTGGTCTGTGTTTAGTGTAACCATGATGATGTGGATAGAGCTGACCTTGGAAACAGGAAAAAGTGTTATTAAGACTGTGTGACCCTGGGCAAATGATTTGATCTTTCAACATTCTAGTTAGCTCTTTACAACTTTAAGTTGGAGAGAATGTGCTAACTTGCATTGATAGAGTGAATTTCCTCTTCAAAATTTCCCCTTATATTTATGAAATCACAGGTCCAAGTCCCCTTTCTTCTCCTTATCATCTGATAGAGTTTTATAGACTTCAATCATTGCTTTCTACTAAAGATCACCAATGAGAAGCTTTTACTTTAGGCTTTTCATCAGCATATAATCATCAGCATATACACAGACTGCACGGTCCATAATCATTTGCTGCCTTTGGTTTATGTTTTACAGTCACTATAACTAGAAGAAAGACACTCTTGGCTAAATGAAATTTCCTGCATTTTAGATAATGATCACACCCTATTAAATTGAAAGAGTTGCCCAGAAAACTAATTGTTTTCTTATGGTGTTTGCTAGGACAAAACATTATGTATATTATCTCTCTCAATTCTTTCTACAACCCAGAGAGGTAGGTGCTATTGTTGTCTCCATTTTATGGATGAGAAAACTAAGGCTGGGAGGAAAATGCCTTACTTAGGATCACACCAGTACTAATATCTGAGACAGGATTTGAAATCAGGATTTCTTGACTCTAAATCAGGCTAATTATTCTTCCTAATTATTTTTAAATATTATTTTATGAAATCTAGAGATTTTCTTCTTTTCATTACTATGATTTTAGTATTGACAATGATAGCTCTGTATAAAGTCCATGTTATTTGATCTTGAAATAACATTTCACATGAATTTGAACATTGATTTTGGAATTTGTGTTAAGAAAATTATCTGAGACTGGCAGGGATCTCCTTTAGGTTCCCATTCTATCCATGATGAAGGCGATTTGGGATTATGAACTATAAGGTGTAGCTCCTGTCCTGCTTTCCTAAAAGCAGTTTCTTTTTGTTCTCTGGATTGTCAGCTTGTGTTCTTGGCCCTGTTTAGTATGGCTCATAATGATTATGATTGTCTGGGGAATCTATTTTGGAAAGACATTCATTCATTGCTCATTCTGTTACCAGCATCTGGGATGAGATGTCTGTTCTGAGATGGAAGCCAAGATCCTATGGAGCTCAAGGTTTTATGGTGAGTCACTTAAATGGTCCACTTTCCGTTTTGCATTTATAGATGAGAAAGATTAGGACATTTTAGGAGATTTCAGAGGCTTACATAAATTCAATTACCTGATCTTTTGCAGACATCCCACTAACAAAGAATAAGTTAAAAGCAAATAAAATTTTTATATCTTTGTTGAATTCATGCTATCTTACAGTTGTGTGTGGTAGGCAGGACATGATATTGGTGACGATAATCTAACTGCTGTGAATTTGGAAGTGATGTCTGTTCCCCATATGGGATGGTCAGGGTATAGCCAAGTGATATTGGGTGAGATTCAGCAGGTTTGGCAAGTTTAAGACAATCAATAAAGTGGAGGCAACAAGTATGTACATGTAAGTGGAATAGGACTCCAATCAGTTCACAGGAGAAGGCAAGTCAGGCATGGGAGAAAAATGGAATTAAAAATATTCAGGATGCACAAATGTTTCTAATATGACTAATAGCCTCATAGTCAAGCCAAGCATTGATGGAAATCAGGACCCCGGATAGCTCAAATGAAATTTAGACAAAGCTTTTGAGCTTTTAGCCAAGCAATTGAAGGAATGACTGCAGTTCCTATGGAAAAAAAACTTTCTGAAATTTAAGGGACCCTTGCTCGTTATTATGAGTTCTTTTTTCTGTTGGAGAATGTGTCCAACATTATTGACTTACAGTCCTTTGGTATGTTGGTAAAGCCAAGTCTTTTGACCTGACAGATTGTCAGAGGGTACTTAAGTCCCTTGAGATTTCAGCAAGATCTAATCCTATATAGAGAAAGAAGCACATGATTTCTTCTCTTTTGGAGTTTGCATTTTTTAAACTCTATTTATTCTAAGGTATAGGCCAGGATCATAAGAGAACTTGAAGTCTTGATGTAGGCAGGAGCAGAATTTTTGACATTCTGTTTTATAATTTCGTAAGTTCTAATGAGTTCTAACTAGGATTTTGAACTAAAAAGCTATCTTAGAATACACCTAAAAACCTCTTTATTTTATGTATGAGAATATAATTCAGAAATAAAATGATATGCTTAATGTCACTCAGATAATAAATGACATATTCAGGGATTTGCATCAAAGTTCTTTGGCTTCTAATCTGTAGAATATTACATTATTCTACCTATTTCACTATTGCTATTGACACTGTGATCTTAAAAGGTGCCTCTTAAGATTTAGCCACTTTATTCCTAGTCATATGGAAAGATACTCCAAGTCGAAATGCAAATTAAGACAACTCTGAGATACCTGTCAGATTGGCTAGAATGATAGGGAAAGAGAATGTGGAATGTTGAAGGGGATGTGGGAAAACAGGGGCACTGATACATTGTTGGTGGAATTGTGAATACATCCAGCCATTCTGGAGAGCAATTTGGAATTATGCTCAAAAAGTTATCAAAATGTGCATACCCTTTTATCCAGCAGTGTCTCTACTGGGCTTATATCCCAAAGAGATACTAAAGAAGGGAAAGGGACCCGTATGTGCAAGAATGTTTGTGGCAGCCCTCTTTGTAGTGGCCAGAAACTGGAAACTGAGTGTGGATGCCCATCAATTGGAGAATGGTTGAATAAATTGTGGTATATGAATATTATGGAATATTATTGTTATGACCAACAGGATGATTTCAGAAAGGCCTGGAGAGACTTACACAAACTGATGCTGAGTGAAATGAGCAGGATCAAGAGATCATTATATACTTCGACAACAGTATGATATGATGATCAATTCTGATGGACATGGCCATCTCCAGCAATAAGATGAACCAAATCAGTTCCAATAGAGCAGTAATGAATTGAACCAGCTACACCCAGCGAAAGAACTCTGGGAACTATGAACCACTACATAGATTTCCCAATCCCTCTGTTTTTGTCCGCCTGCATTTTTGATTTCCTTTATAGGTTAATTATATACTATTTCAAAGTCCGATTCTTTTTGTACAGCAAAATAACTGTTTGGACATGTATGTGTGTGTGTGTGTGTGTGTGTGTGTATATATATATATATATATTATATATATATATATATATATATGTATTGGTCAACCTGCCATCTGGGGGAGGGGATGGGGAGAAGGAGGGGAAAAGTTGGAACAAAAGGTTTTGCAATTGTCATTGCTGAAAAATTACCCATGCATATATCTTGTAAATAAAAAGCTCTAATAAAAAACAAGATTTACCCACTTTAAACATATTAGTTTTTTTTTCCCACAAAAGATTACTAATGATTTCATATATGATTTATCACAAACATATTTGGATAATGAGAACTCTTTTCCTAAGAGGCAGAATCTAAAAATCATTAGATTGTAGCATTGGAAGGGATTTCAAAGGTATCTTAACCTATGCTCCAGACCTGAATCTTACCAATAACATTAGTGATGAGTGGCCATTCATGTTCCACTTGAAGACTTTCAGTGATAGGAAAATCATTGGAGAACACATTTTATTATTGGAGGTTTCCAATGATCATGACTTTCTCCTTATATTAAAATGAAATCTCTTTCTTTTCTCTCATAATTTCCTTCATTGTGGTTTTATTTCTCTGGAGGCCTCATTCAACTAATTTTCTTATGCTTGACCTGATCTACTTGTTAACCTGGTCACTATCCTTGAGACATATTTTAGATAATCAGACACTCCTCTAAAATTGTGACATTAGGATAATCCAGAAAAAAAAGTATAATAAAACACTAGACTTCTATTTATATAATGTATTTTCACTTTAAAATTTTTGGCTGCTAAAATACTCTAATAACTTTCACTGGGAAATAAACAGCAAGAGTTCTCAGTACCAAAGTCCTTGTCAGTGTCAAATGATTTGGTGTTAGAAAATGATATGATTTTTATCAGTGGGAATGTCATTAAAGAAGATGAATTGATATCTGCTTTGTCACAATACCTTAAAGACCAGGAGACTTTTCCATTGGACTTGTTTGAAATCTTCCATCTATATTGTTTTTCTGATTAGAATATATGCTTCTTGAGAGCAGGAACTGTTTTATTTTTCTATGTGAATTCTCAGTACTTTGCATATAGTAAGAACTTAATAAATATTTCATCAATCAATAATTTAAATCATATGCAAACATGTTGCTACATACCAATATAGCAAAACTCTAATCTTTTCACATATGCTATTTTTAGTTGTATATCTTACTTAAACCATACTTTTGATTCTAAAACGTCATCAAAAATTTGGCTCTTTTCCTGGAGGCAGATGACATTTTCTATTCAAAGTCAATAGGAATTGCTTTTGTTTCACTGAACTACTGAGGAGAACCAAGCCTTTCATATTCTTGCCATTATTATGTACAATGTACATTCCTGGTTTTGCTTGTTTTGTTCAGCATCATGTAAATCTTTCCAGGTCTTTCTATAATCAACTTGTTCTTCATTTTTCAAAGAACAATAATATTCCATTACCTTCATATGTTACAACTTGTTCAGCCATTCCCTAACTGGTGGATAGTCACTTCTTTTCCAATTTTTTTACTACCACAAAAAGAGCTGCTGCTACAAACATATTTGCACATGTGGATCCTTTTTCCTCCTTTATGATTTCCTTTGGATACAGAACCAGTAAGGACATTGCTGGGTCAAAGATTATGTACAGTTTGATAGCCTTATGGGCATAGTTCTAGATTGCTCTCCAACATGGTTGGATCATTTCACAACTCCACCAACAATACATTAGTATCCCAGTATTCTCACATCTCCTCCAAAATTTATCATTTTTCCTGTCATCTTAGCCAATCTAAGAAGTGTGAGGGGGTATCTCAAAGATGTTTTATATTTTATTTCTCTAGTCAATGTAGAATTTTTATATTCTTATAGATGGCTTTAATTCCATTATCTAAAAAAATTGTCTTTTTATATCCTTTATTTATCACTTGAAGAATGACTTGTATTTTTATAAATTTGGCACAGTTCTTTACATATTTTAGAAATGAAACCTTTATCAGAAATACTGGCTATAAAGATTTTTTTCCAGTTTTGTACTTCTCTTTTAATCTTGTTTTGTTTGGTTTGTTTATGCAAAATCTTTTTAATTTAATACAATCAAAATTGCCCATTTTGCCTTTCATAATGTTTTCCATTTCTTCTTTGATCACAAATTCTTCCCTTCTCCAAAGATTTGATAAGTAAATTATCCCTTGTTCTTCTAATTTATTTATGGTACTATTCTTTATTCCCAAATCATGTATCTATTTTGACTTTGTTTTGGTGTGGGGGAATGAGATGTAGCTCTATGCTTACTTCCTGACATATTATTTTCCAGTTTTCCCAGCAATTTTTATTATGTTAGTTTGGCCTAGCCATGAAAAATGGATATATTTCATTTTGTTTAGATCTGATTTTATTTGTGTGAGAAGTGTTTTGTAATTGTCTTCATCTAGTTTTGGGGTTTGTCTTGGCAGGGAGACCCCCAAGTATTTTATTTTTGTCTACAGTAATTTTAAATGGAATTTCTCTTTCTATGTCTTTCTGATGGGTTTTGTCAGTAATATATAGAAATACTGTGTGGATTTATTTCATATCCTGCAACTTTGCTAAAGCTGTGCATTATTTCCAGTAGATTTTTTTCTACTTGATTTTTCTAGGATTGTCTAAGTATATCATCATATCATCTGCAAAGAGTGATGTTTTTATTTCCTCATTGTCTATTCTAATTCCTTTAATTTCTTTTTCTTTTTTATTGTGAAAGCCAACATTTTTAGTACAATGTTGTAGAACCAGTAGTGATAATGGGCATTCTTATTTCACCTCTGATTTTATTGGGAATACATTCAGCTTCTCTTCATTACAAATAATGCTTGCTGTAGGTTCTAGAGAGATATTGCTTATTATTTTAAGTAAAACTTCCTTTATCCCTATTCTCTCTAGTGTTTTTAATAGGAGTGGGTGATGTCTTTTGTCAAAATCTTTTTGTGCATCTATTGAGATTATCATATGATTTCTGTTGGACTTGTTATTCATATGGTCAATTATGGTAATAATTTTCCTGATATTCAACCAGCCCTGAATTCCTGGTACAAATCCCACTTGGTCATATTATATTATATTGCTGATAAATTGCTGTAATCTCTTTGCTAAAATTTTATTTACATTTTTGCATTAATATTCATTAGGGAGATTGGTGTTTTGGTCCTTCCTGGTTTAGGTATCAGTGCCATATTTGTTTCATAGAAAGAATTTGGCAGAATTCCTTTTTTATCTATTTTCCCAAATACTTTGCATTGAATTGCAATTAATTGTACTTTAAATGTTTGATAGAATTCACTTGTGAATCCATCTGGCCCTGGAAATTTTTTCTTAGGGAGTTCATTAATGACTTGTTCAATTTTTTTTTTCTTAAATGGGACTTTTGAAATATTTTATTTCTTTTTCTATTAACCAGGGATATTTATTTTTTTTGTAAGTATTCATCCATTTTGGTCAGATTGTCTGACTTGCTGCCATAGAGTTGGGCAAATGGGTCCTAATTATTAGTATAATTTATTTTTCATTGATAATAAGTTCACCTCTTTCATTTTTTGATGCTGGTGATTTATTTTTTTCCCTTTTCTTTTTCTGATCAAATTAACCAAAGGTTTATCTATTTTGTTAGTTTTTTTATAAAGCCAACTCTTAGTTTTATTTATTAGTTCAGTAGTTTTCTTTGTTTCTATTTTATTAATTTCTTTTGAGTTTTAAAATTTCTTATTTGTGATTTAATTGGGGTTTTTATTTATTTATTTTAGCTTTTTTAGTTACATGCCAAATTCATTGATCTCTTATTTCTTTATTTTATTTATGTAGTTATTTAGAGATATAAAATTTCCCTTAATAACTGCTTTGGCTGCATCCCATAAGTTTGGTATATTGTCTCATTATTGTCATTTTCTTGGATGAAATTTTGTATTGTTTCTGTGAATTAATTATTTATTTTCCAATTGATTTTTAGTCTATCTTTCCATGACCCTTTATTAAATATAATTTTTATTGCACTGTGGTTTGAAAAGGAAGCATTTACTATTTCTGCCTTTTTGTATTTGAGTGGAGGTTTTCATGCCCTAATACATGGTCAATTTTAGGGTAGGTGTCATGTATTGTCAAGAAAAAGGTGTATTTCTTCCTGTCTCCATTCAATTTTCTCCAGAGGTCTACCATATCTAGGTTTTCTAGAATTCTAGAAACTGTCCCTAGTTTCTTTCCTGTTTATTTTGTTGTTAGATTTGTTTGATTCTGAGAGGGGAAGGTTGAATTATCCCACTAGAACAGTTTTGCTGTTTATTTCTTTCTGTACCTGGCTTAAACTATTCTCTAGGAATTTGCCTGTTCTACCACTTAGTGCATACACATTTAGTATCTTACTACTTCATTATTTATGGTACCCTTTCTCAAGATATAGTTTCCCTCCCTAAGATCTATTTTTACTTTTGCTTTATCTGAGATTAGAATTGCTGCCCCTGTTTTTTTTTTTTTTTTGTTGTTGTTGTTGTTGTTATTGTTTCACCTGAAATAATATAATAATAATAAAAAATTCTGTTTCAGTGTTTTACCTTTATTCTGTATGTGTCTTTTTGTGTCAAATGTGTTTCTTGTAAACAACATATTATAGATTCTGTTTTTTAATCCACTCTGCTATTTGCTTCAGTTTTATGGGAGAGTTCATCCTATTCACATCAACAGTTATGATTACCAGTTCTGTATTTCCCTCCATCCTATTTTCTACCCTATATATATTTTGGTTTTCTCTTTCCACCCTGTCCTTATTCCTGTGTTTTTTTTTTAACCCACTCTACCCACTATCTTATTTTCTATCACTCCCCCTTCTCTTACTAGTGTTTTTTACCCACTCTACTCACTATCTTGTCTTCTATTAACTCTTCCTTCTTTCTTTTCCTTTTCTCCTAGTGTTTCTGCCTTCCCTTCTATCCTGCCCCTCCCTTTTCTTTTCTCTTTCTTCTTCTACTTCATTATAGAGTTAGATAAATTTCTATACTCAACTGAATGATAAAATTTTCTATCTTAAAGCCAAAATTGATGAGATCAAGCTTCAGACAATGTTCATCCTCCTTCCTTCTTTTCCTTCATTGTAATAGATCTTTGCATACCTGAATGTTGACTAATTGTCCCATTACTATTTCTGCCTTTTTATATTTGAGTGGAGGTTAGTTTTTCCTCTTTTTCCAGTATAGGTTCCTCTTTTTCCAGTATAGATAATTTCTCATTTCTCAATTTTTTTTTTTGATCTCATCACATCAGGGACCATTCACAACCACACTCTCAGTCCATGTGATGTCCCCCTTTGCCTGCCCCAGTCACAGATACAGTTCTCAAGAATTATAGATATTGTTTTCCTCCATTGGGATATAAAAAAATTTCATATTCAAATATATTTTCCCCTATTTACCCTTCTATGCTTCTCTTGAGCCCTGTGTTTGTAGATTAAATTTTCTGTTTAGTTCTGTTTTTTTCAATGGAAATGATTGAAAGCCTCTTACTTCATTGAAACTCCATCTCCTCCCCTGAAAGATTATACTGTCTTGTTGTAACTTTTGGTCCTTTGCCTTCTGGAATATAGTATTCCAGGCCTTCCTATCCTTTATTATAGAAGCTACCAGATCCTAATACTGACTATTGCTCCTTGATATTTGAATTGGTTTTTTCTGGCAGCTTGGAGCATTTTTTCCTTGAGATTATATATTTGTAGGTTCATAACAATATTCTTTGGGGTTTTCCTTGTTGAATATCTTTGATTCTCTTTGATGGATTCTTTCAATGAGTATTTCCCCATCTGGTTCTAGAGTATTTCCTTAATGACCTTCTGTGGAATGCTGTACAGGCTCTTTTTTTGGTCATGACCTCAATTTTTAAATTGTCTCCCCTAGATCTTATTTTCCAGGCTGGCTGTTTTGCCAATGTTGCATTTCACATTTTTGTCCATTTTTTCATTCTTTTTAGTTGATTTTTTTCAGTCACCTTTTGTATCTCTTTTTCTATTTGATTTATTCTACTTTTTAAGAAGTGTTTTTTTCAGACAACTTTTTCTTCCTTTTCCAAACTTTTGACTCTCTCATGCAAAACTCTCATTTTTTTCTTTTACCTCTCTTTTTTGCCTTTTGAAATCTTTTATGAGCATTTCTAAGAAGCCTTTTTGGGCTTTAGACCAATTTCATCACTCTGAGATTTCTCTATCTTTCTCTGAGTTTTTGTCTTGGTCTGCTCTGTCATCATATTAGCTTTCTGTCATCAAGGTTCTTTTCTGTTTCTTCCTCATTTTCTTTCCTTTTCTTTTGGTATTTCTTCTTCTTCTTCTTTTTTTTTTTTTTTTTTTACTTTTAAGGTGGAGCTGTGCTCTTAGTGTAAAGGGGACACTCCCAACCTTCCTGTGCAGCTCTGAGACTTGGCTTTGAGCACAGGGATCCCTTGTCTTTGTAAGGGATAGTGTTGCCTACTCTGTTCAAGAAACAGCCTGATTTCCCAGATTTTGCCTTCTGAGTTTGGAGTGGAAATTGCCTCCCTGATTTGGTTCTCTACTGAGCCAAGACTAAGAATTTTGGTTGCTGATTTGCTATGATTAAAATCTTCTCACCAGCTTTCCCAGGGTTTATCTGACCTGGGCTGAACATCCTTTTCACCCCAGTGAGACTGATCTTTCTTGAAGTTTTTTCAGTCTAGCTTGAGCTGGAAAGGGGCTTCATTATGTCAAATTGTATTCAGAGGTTTGGTTTCATGTGGTATTCAAGGGAAAATGGGAGAGCTTGAACAGTTTCCTAACTTTACTCCTCTATCTTGGCTCCTTTTGTAATTTCTTAGTAGCACTAGCTACCTGCTTGTGTTTTTTCTCTGCACAAGTAGCCCAAATCTGTCTAGTCGCCAGTCACTAAGTTGGACCAAAATAAAATCCTTAGGTTCTGATTAGATTATAAACTTAAACTACAGGATGGCAGATAAAATATTATTCTGAAATATTAAGGACACAGAATTTATTTTTCTAGACAACACCTTTCCCAGTCGTAAATGGCCTTAATAGACACTCATTTATTTATATCATAATATTTGACATTTAACATATTCAAAGGCAAGGAAACTATTTCAATATATCTATAAGGGCACATATCCAACCATATGGTTGAATTTTTTCCCACCTTCAGTTCATGGAAGAAAAATAAGGTCAGAAAGCATCACAGATAAGTAGAACAGTGTTGAAGTTTTGTTTGAATTTGTTGTATATTTAAAGGAAAGATCAAGTTGTACATAATAGAGATAGACAGTTTCATATGTAATCCTCTTTTCTGTTCTGGTATAATGTTCATTTTGTGTATTGTTTGTTTGGAATTTAAAAAAAGATCCTAAATAAATACATAGCAAGTTCATATGACCATAAAATACATATACATAATTGAAAGTTGAGAAAGTGTTGAAATAGAGCATTTAATTGGATTCACTGAGTTAAAATTACTTGACCCAGATAAATCATATCTCAGGCAATTGAAAGAAATTATTGATGACTAATGTTGGACTTTGAGTTACTATAAAACTGGTAGGGTGCTAGAGAGCCAGAGACAAGCTTGTACATGGTTTTAAAATATAACCAAGGCCTAGACCAAGTTGTCCAAACTAGATTCTTTAAATTGAGCTAGATAGTTGCATGCCCCTAGAACCTTAGACAAAGACAGTTGAGAACAGAGGAGGAAAGATTTAGATTTTTTCTTATGACCGCTATTTCCCAAGTATTTCAAAATTTCTGATGCTCCATTATCACCTAGGTCTTGGGACTGTCCCTTTCTCCATTTCATTCTGAGGTCCCTAGATGTATGAGATATATGACATAGTAAAGCATTCAAAAAGTTATATCAGGTTGTATGCTCTTTTCTTTTGCTCTTTTATCTCTGATATTCAAATTATTCCTCTCTTACCATTCAGTGGAAGGACTGTCTTGATTGTTGTCATTTAAAGCCAAGGTGATTGACTATCAGGTGCACTAAAAGTGGGAAACTGAATATTTCAGTTTACAGTATTTGCTGCAGCTTTAGTCTCAGAGACACATTCTTATTATTGTCTTTCACCTGAAGGGGTAGAAAACACTGCATCCAGCCCATCAATTGGATGTTGGAATCTACATTCTTATTTGCAAAAGACAGGAATCAGGAGGATTGGCTTAGACTTAAATCACAGTAGCCTTTGGGGCTTTGGATGTTGAGAACCAAATACTGACAGTAAAAAAGTCAAACTATCTTTTGAAAATCTTAGTAAGAAGGAATTCATGGCACCTTTCTCTCTCTAATTTATCCCTTGCTATCATTATTCCAGTTCTCAAATCTAGATTCTGTTCTTTTTTGTGTAATTAAAAATTCTTCAATGACCCTTTTCTTTCTTTCTTTCTTTCTTTCTTTCTTTCTTTCTTTCTTTCTTTCTTTCTTTCTTTCTTTCTTTCTTTCTTTCTTTGGTGGGAAGAGGGAGAAAGGGAGAAATCCTATCCTCCATCTCTGTCCTACAAATTAGAGAAAAGAAAAATCTTGTAACAAATATGCATAGTCAAGCAAAAAAAAAAACCCTACAACCTCACTTTGGTTATGTTAAAAATAGTATTTTATTCTGTATCTTGAGTTTATCATTTATTTTTCAAAAAATGCTTCATCATCCATCCTTTGGAATCATGTTTGGTTATTATATTGGATCCATATTAAACAAAGAGTAGCAGGAAAGCAGTACTATTAAGCAGGAATCAGATCTCACTGAAGTCCAGAAATTGGAAAGAATGAAAAAGTAAGAGATTTAAGATGAAAGAAAGTTTGGTAATGATAGCGAGAATTCCAGAAGGCACAGTGGAAGGGCAGGCAGATTGGAGTGGGATGTTGTGGGGCTAGGCCTGAACTGGACAGGAGCAAGGAAATAACTATTTGGGGATAGAGAACAGGGTGTGTATACTGGCACCTAAGGGTTTTGAACTGCAAACAGAATCTGTTATGCAAAATTAACATGCAGTATATATTTTTCTTTGAAAAAGTGAAACTACAAAAGGCCAATATTCTAACAAAGACATATATATGCATATGTGTGTATATGTATGTATATATATTTAAATTTCACATCGAACTATGAGCTGAGATTTGTCAGAAATAAGCAGAATGTTTGTACAGCTGGAGTCTGAAGATAAGTGCTTAATTTCCTGCCATTCTTCTCTTTTGGTACTTGCTTCACTTAACTTCTCTCTCATCTTTTCCTCCCAGGAAAAGATAAAAAAGGAAGTTTGTTATATATGTAATTGGTTTCAGCAAGTGTGTTTTATACTTTAAAGCAAGCCCAGCCTTTGTCTTTCTGCAGTCATGGTCACCCAATAAGAAGTTATAATGTAGTAAAATTAAAAGTTTTTTGCAGTTGTCATACACCTTTGTAATGAATGAATGAACTTGGCTTTCAATAGGCAATGTGATTAAACAGTTGATGATTTTGTCAATTTAATTCAAGAATGGGAATAAAAAATATATTTTAAAAGATAATTTTCTTTTTGGCAACTACCTTAAGGCAAACAGCACAGCTTATTAACTCAACATACCCCTAGTGTAATGACCATGCTAGAACAATGACTTTCTCGCTCTCCCAAAGAAATCATAAATTGCCTTTGGATTTACTGGTAATCAAATGAAGGTAAAACAAATTGATTGAAGTATTATCTTGTTTAGGCACAGTAAAATATCAAGCCAGAAAATTTCCTTTAATTTCTGTTTCAAAAAGAAAGTCTGTATTTAATCTAGCAAAGTTTGAACAAACTCTTGGGATCTGAGCTGATCTTAGTTATAATGTAGTAGATAGAGTAGAAGTTAGATCTCTGAAGACCTAAGTTGTATAGTTCTAGGTCAGGTGCTTACAAGTTCACTTGGTTTCATGCTATTTCTACCACATTTTTCAAGGATCTACAATTTCAATGGTGTTGTATGTCCTTTACTAATAAAAACATAACCCCTCTATAATTCAACTAGTAATTGTTAAGTTTGTACTATAAGTCAGTCACTAGACTAGTGCAAGTAAGATAAAATTGAAACTGTCTTTGTCCTCCAGGAGTTTACATACTGGGGAGAGAAAACAACCTGCATTCAAGTAAGTCAATAGAAGGGTGTCACTAAAGTGTGTGTGTGTGTGTGTATTTCTATAGCTATTTCTATTTCTATATCTATATCTATCTATATCTATATCTATATCTCTATATGTCTGTCTGTCTATCTATCTATCTATCTATCTATCTAGAGACAGAGGGTGAGGGGGGAATGGGATGAGAAAGCCTTATCTAGGAGGAGGTATTTTAAACACTACACTTTGGAAGGTAGAGAAATATTAACAGAAACAAAATAAACAACCAAATTTCTTTTTGCCAAAATTGACGATGAATCAATGAGGCATCAGACCTAAATAAATATCCCCCAAATACTTGTCCTGTTAATAATATGATAATTAGGTAGTGATGGAGAAGAATTAATGTAATCCATAAGAGGCTCAATTATTTCTTCATAATTAAATAGGTGTTTGAATGGAAAATGATAGAAAAATGTCTGTTTGAATAGAAAATTAAACTTATGCTTTATTTTCAAAATATTTTAGTTTAAATACGGAGAATAAGGAATCTAATTCTTGCAAAAACTGTATTTTAAGTAGATTTTTGGCCTCTAGACTATTGATGCTTAATGTCACTTTTAGGACTGGGGAAGAAAGGATCAAGACATAATACAATATGTTTTGATATTATATTCTCAGGAAATATTGCGCACAGTAAAAAAAAAATAGTCTGGATTCATAGCACCTAAGTAAATTCCAAGAGGCCAATACTTTTTCAAAATAAATTTACACATTATCTCCTAATCTTTTTTTTTTTTGAAAGGTTTATTTATTTATTTGTATCTCCTAATCTTAATGGAGTTTTAATGGGAAAAAGAGGTTGTTGTGTACTTAGCAATGTCTTGGTATATAGTAGATGCTATGTAAGTGTTTATTCCCTTATTTTTTCCCTTATTCTGTTTAATAGCATTGTTATGTAATTCTTTCTGAAAGTTTTTCAGAAACTAGGGGAAGTAGAAGTATCCCCCTTTTTTCCTATGATATTATCATGTAATATTTAAAAAGAGGTTAGTAAATTTCTCTAATGTATATAAACTTAATGAGTGATGTCATGAATATGGAAGAGGACCAGAGAATATAGCATTGTAATGGAAATTCAACACCATATGATGCAAAGAAGAGTTCAGATAACAAGGAGGAAACAATATTGCTTCTCAACCCAGTGCATCCAATTAACCTTAGCAAGACTAGTGATAAAAATAAGAACACCTGGGAAGAAGGTATTTTGAAGAGACTCCTTTAGGAGTAGAGTAAGAAAGGGAAATTATGATATAGAGAGATATCATTGTTGGCAGGAACAAAGAACAAAGGCAGAATTATAGAACATTGTATGAGAATCGGAGGTTACTACAACTACTCCACTTTTTAGTCTTGCATCAAGTTTTTTATGCATAAAAGTATATTGGCAACTGATAAGAGAGTCAAAGCTGGCTTTCAATCCCTTTGTTTTTATATCTCTACCTTTGATAATATATTCTTTCCAGAGAAATCATTGATGAGACCTGTGAATATATGGTGGAAATGTATGATATGTATGTGAAGGGACTGAAGGTAGGACAGAGAATATCAACCATGACTGAAATAGTCACAAATTAAAATCTCTGAGGAATAAGAAATCTAAATAATGTAATTTAAATAGAGTATCCATTTTCTCTCAAATCATCTTGAAGATACCTTTCTTGATAAATATTCAAGCAAATCCCTCTACAAATACAATTCCCTGAATATATTAAGAAAAATTATTGCTATAATTGCAATTTTTAGTATTTGTCATGTACTACTTTTATAGTTTACCAATTATTAACAAAAATGAAGCATTTTGGCTTTATGCAAACCAATACAATTCGGGTATTTGTGTCCTTTGTTCTTATATTTGACCCAAATTTATATATATTTTTTAGTGTTATCATTATTTGAATTATTGTAATCAATGTGTATGCTGTACTTTGGGATGTTTTTTCTTCATTCTGTATTCCATTTTTTCCCCTCTGGAATTCTTCATATTTGTCATTCCTTATGACACACTAATGCATATTTTATTATATTCCTACTCATTCATTTTCATGACCTTTCCATAGCAAACAACATGTGACTTGGTCCAGACATCAAGCTTTAGAGGTCTTAATTCTTTCATTCTTGGAACCTTTGTCCACAGGGACCAATTGGCGATTGCTTTAGTCACTTATGCTGGGAATCCACTTATGTTTTGCTTTACTCTTGGATATCTATATACTAATTTCTTCCTTTATTCGAGTTTTAAACCATTTTCAAATCCACTCTTTCATTGTTCCTGGGAGAATACATTACTCTACTCCCCTATGGCTTACTCATGATTCCTCTAATTTTCCAAATCAAAATGTTTTTCCCTTGACATCACTACCTCCTGTATATTGTTCTATTTGTTCTATTTGTATCCTTAGCACTTAGCCAAATGCTTGGTGCATAGTAACTATTTAAAAATTCTTTTTCATTCATTCATACATATTGTTATTCAGTTCCATTCAATTTTTGGACATGAATTTTGTTTCTAGTTTTTTTTTTTTGTTTTCATAAAAATGTTTCTGTGAATATTTTTTTCACACTATGGATCTTTTGTATAATGTCAACACAATTATATAAAGGAATCCTTGGACCAAAGAGGGATGGAAAATGAAAGCAGTATTACACTTATGTTATTTGGTTTGAGAGTATAGAATTGGGAGTAATGCTGGAAGTTATTAGGAATCAATTCAAGTCTGAAGAAAGGAGAAGCTTCCTGACAATCTGAGCTGCATCAGAGTGGAAAGAATTGTTAGGTGATATGTACTCCTCCCTCTTTGAAAGCTGTCAAGCAAAGGCTGCAGGACCACTTCTTAGGTAAAAGATGGTAGAAGCAATTTTTTTTTTTTTTGGAATAGTTTGTCCTGGATGGTTAGAACTTGGGCCTGTAGTAGGGTAGACCGAACTTCACGCTGAATTTAAGATACCTGAGTCCAAAACATTTACTAGCTATGTTACTCTAAGTAAATTAATTAACCCTTTGTCTGTCTTAGTTTATCTTAAACCTGGGTATAATAATAGTACTTAACTTCAAGAGTTGTTGTGAAGACAAAATGAGATATTTATAAAGTGTTTTGCTAAACTAAAAGTGATATATAAATGTTTTGATGATAAAAAATGATGCTACTTGCAATTCTGAGGTACCTTCCAATTTTGAAATTTTGTAAATTTGAGAAAAATGTGATAGTTTAATCTTAATCGTTTCCCTGAAGCCAATTCCAAAGCTTCACCAGCAGAGAATTTGTGTTCTTGATTTTTTTACAGTTCTTCACATATTAAGTCTTCCTATCTTTGTTAATTTTATAGAACCTGAGCAGTAGAATAATGGCAAGAGAATAACTGATAAAAATGAAATAACTTGTAATTGAATTTAAAAAAGTTTTTTTATAATCTCCCAATAAGTTTATTTTTATTATGGCAATTTTGTACATTTTTCCCAAAGCAATTACTTTTGCCCATGTTTAGAGCAGCATGGCAAATCTGAATTATTGAGAAACAACAAAGACCTCAGAATAATAATTATCTGTGATCAATACTGGATACTGCTTTGTTCTAGTTTCCATCATTATTAATGGTTTTTTAGAGAGTATGAGAATCAAATATATCCATCTGTCATTTCTCTCTCTCTCTCTCTCTCTCTCTCTCTCTCTCTCTCTCTCTCTCTCTCTCTCTCTCTCTCTCTCTCTCTCAGACTTTTTCATTGCTGGTGAAATTTAACAAACTTCACTTTCTATTGTGAGATCAACTGTCAACACGGACTGAAGAAAATCAAAGAATATGGAAGTTTTGAAGCAATTAAATCAGAACTGTTTTAAAACCACAGAACCCTAGGTATCTATTCTATTAAAATGATCATTAATAGTGCCTGCAGCCTAAAGTCTCTTCTGGGATTGACTCCTTTGAGGCTTCCTTCTGTGGTTCTGGTCCTTACCAGATGTTGGTATTTCAGCCTTGATTTCTCTCTCCAGATGGACCTTTTTGTTATTATACTGTATTCAGCACACTCTCACTGGAATAGGCCATCTGCCACAGACTGCTATGTTGGGTCCTGTCCTTTTTGTAGATTTACTTACTCTCACTGGTCCACAATGACTTTCTAGGTAGAGGGAATCTTTTAAGGATCCAATTTGAAAGATAAATTATGAAATAAGCTCTCTAGAAGATGTTCATTGACATACTAGCTGGAATGTTCTACTGGAGATTGATGCAAACCCCCCCCCCCCACTTCTCCCATAAAGCCAACATAATTTTATTTTTAGTTTTTTGGGGTGTGGTCATAAGAGGCTTCAATTTATCTCTGAAGGGCAGGATATTTGGGAGTTTAAAGTCCTTGAAGGGATTCTTTTTGAAAGGGAATCAAGTTATTCTAAGTGCTTCACTCAGAGATGAATTTCCTCTCTGACATGTTCCCTAGATTTTGTAAATTTCATCCTAAATGAAATGCCTTCATTTCTGAAGCAATAAATTCATCCTTCCCGACAAAACTCTATTGTTGATTTAAAAAAAATAGATAAAAACATCAAGATTGTCCCCATTACTTTTTGAGAACTGCCTTTTTGGATAAAATAACCTTTTTTCCCCATTACAAAGATACTGTACATTTCTATAGGAAAATTTTTTTGGAGGACACAGATTTGCTTTTGCATAAATGAAAAGCAAGTTGATTTTGTTTTATACTTTTCTATCAGAGCCTTTCTACATTCTTTAGTTCTGGTTCTATTTAAAAAACACAATCAATCAATAAATAGTGCTAGAATATGTTATGATACAGGAGCCCTTTTAGGATTAAGATTAAACATTGACATTTATTTTTGTGATTAGAACCACTGGTTTTGAATAAGCCTTTTATAGCAGTATCAGCACATTGAGATTCTAACTTTATTATCTTATCAGTATGGGTATTACTTTCATTGGTGCAGATCATAATTTAGCCATGTTTTCCAATTGATTCCTGTTCCCATTCATGCAGTTCTCCATAGAGGATCCACCAAATATCTCATTAGTCTTTGTTTTGTGGCTTTTTCTCTTTGTGGGCAAATCACTTAACCTTTATTTACCTTACTTCCTCATCTATAAATGGTACACTGGAGATAGAGATGGAGATGGCAAATCACTCCAGTATACTTTCATCCCTACAAAACCAACAGCAAAACAAATTCTGACACAAGTGAATGACTCAACTATAACAACATCCAGTATGTATCAGAGCAGGGAGTTGCATCCTATTCTTCCTGACTCAGAGGTCAGCTTCTTGTCCATCAAAATTACCTTGCTTGTGTAGTGTATGTGTGTGTGTGTGTGTGTGTGTGTGTGTGAGTGTGTGTGTGCGTATGTGTGTGTATATATATATATATACACACACATACGCACACACACACTATATATACATATACTATATATATATATATATATATATCCATGTATATATGTTGCCTCTCTTGACAGATTGTAAGCTCCTTGAGGGCAAATGCTGGTTCACTTTTTTAATCTCTAGAGCCCAGTACTATGCCATGGACACTATAATAATAGTTGACTGATTCTAAAGACAGAATCCTGAAGGATCCTGGGAAGATGGTGGAGGTCAGAAAATTCCAAATTCTCTGGATTTTCCCCAGAAATAGATTAAATTTGTGCCTCAGGATGAGCATAGACTGGTGGGAAAAAAAAAGAAAACTTGGGGAAGAAAACATTGGGCAAGAAGACCCAATGAAGGAACCAAGGCTGGGGATTAGCCAAGTGAAATGCAGACATCTTTGGGCTAACTTGGCAGAAACAACAAGTGGTCCTTTGTGGCAAGTTAGGTTTGGCTGGAGCCTTAGCCCAAACCCAGAAATTTTCACCTCCTGGACTTCCTTGGGAGTCAGGGGTCTGAGTCTGGGAAGACAGAGGGAACCTCAGCTGATCAGGAATGCCAGGCCCAACTATGTGGCTGAGATCCTGGGCAAGAAGGAGCCAGCATTCCCAGTGAGTGCAAAAGCAGGGGGTCAGGGGCACTCCTGGAGGTGGGCACTCACAGGAAGGAGAGCCTTTGATTTGGGGTTCTGAGTTAGAGGGGAGAGCTGAAGTGAAGCTAGAGGTACCATTCCCTCACTATACGATTTGTATTTACACAAATAATTGTTTTATTTTTATTTATTTTAAAATGGACAGATGAAGAAGAAAGAATCAAACTACAGAAACTTACTATGGTGATAGGGAAGATCAGGATTCATCTTCAGAGGAGCACAGTGAATAAAACAAAAGCCTCTTCTACTACAAAGAGTAATATTAAATGGCTATCTGACTAGAAAGAATTTATAGAACTCAAAAAATAATTTAAAAATTTAATGAAAGAGATAGAAAAAGAACGGTTTTTTAAAAAAAGGACCATTTTTGAAAAAACAAGAAGCATATTAAAAATATGTTAACCAACTAGAAAAGAAGATACAGAGTCTCAAAGATGAAAATAACTCCTTGAAAAATTAGAATTGGACAAGGGGAAGCAGGGAAACTATGTGACCAAGAAATAACAAAACAAAATATGAAGAATGAAACAATAGAACAGAATGAGAAACATAACAAAAACAATAGAACTTGAGACTAGATCAAGAAGCAAGAATATAAGAATAACTGGACTACCTGAATGCTAAAGCCCCAAAAAAGAACCTTGATACAACAATAGAAGAAGTAATCAAAGAAATTGTTCTGGAGTGAACAAACAAAAAAAAGACAGTAGAAATAGAAAAAAAAATTCACGTATCACAAACTAAAAGAGATCTTACAAAGAAAACATATAGGAATATTATTGCTAAATTAAAAACAAAACATATCAAAGAGAACATTCTACAAGAAAAAAATCCCAAAGCAATTCAAATATGCTGGAGCTATAATTAGAATTGTACAGAATTTATCAGCAGTTGCAATAAAAGACTGCAGGCCCTAGAATAATATATGTTAACAATCTTAAAAACTAGACCAGTGGCCAAAATATCATATCATAGTCATCAAAACTAACCATAATATCCATATTACCATAGCATCCATGACATCTATCTTTGAGCACTAAAAAGTACTTATCAGAAAACAAAAGAATAACATATAGGGAAGCAAAGAAAAGATGACCGTCATAAATTTGATATCTTCTATTATATATTCTTTCTTGAAATGGAAATTTATTATTAAATATTTTGAACCTTCCCTGATGTACTGGTGAGTATATAATGATGCTTTTTTTTTTTCATTTTCCTTTTCTGTTTTTTTTTTCTATTTTGTGTTTTTCTTATTTTGCATTTAGTTTTAAATGAATAGATTATATATAATGAATATATACATACATATATATATATATATACACACACCACACATACACACACATGTATATATACACATATACATGTACATCCAAATATACACACACAGATACAAACACACACACACACCATGAAGGGCATAGTACTACAAAAATCTAAAAAGAAATAAGGGGGAAGGTAATAGGATAAGTTGGGTTACAGAAGTCTGTGTTGATTTATGGCAGTGGGACAAGGTGTGTAGATTAATTAGAAAGGGATAAGGAGGGAGGGAAAGGCGGTGAGTATTTAGATTAATGGGAAGGGAATAGATAAAGAGAGAGAGAAAGGGTAGGGAGAGAAGACAAAGGAAGGATCCACCTGTGAGGGGAGGTTAAATAATAACAAAATACATTTAAAAGACTGGAATTAAAATTGAAGAATTAGCAGGAAAAAAAAATAAGAGATATGCACAAAGACTATAACAAAATTCATTAGAAAAAATTGGGCTAGTTATGATTGTGCAAATGTATATGTATAATGTCTGTGTATGTGTGTATATATAGATATATGAATGTGTGTGGATATGGATCTGAGTGTGGATATATTTGTACTTAACCGTAGCCTGTTTGGGGAAGATTGGAAGGATGAAAAGGGAAAAAAGGATAAAGTAAAAGTTCTCATCAGAAAACAAAAGAATAACATACAGAGAAGCAAAGAAAAGATGACAGTCATAAATATGCTATCTTCTATTATATATTCTTTCTTGAATTGGAAATTTATTATGAAATATTTTGAACTTTCCCTGATGTACTGTGAGTATATAATGATGCTTTTTTTATTTTCATTTTCTGTTTTTTTTTTTTCAATTTTGTGTTTTTCTTATTTTGTATATAGCTTTAAATGAATGAATATATTAAAAAATACAGAATCCTTTCTATCATCTCAAAGAACATTACAACATATTTTATTGCTATGGGGGCTTCCATTTTCAGGGTTTCATAATGACTTTTCATAGAAAGGATACAGCAAACTTCCAGGGTGCTAAAACATAAGACAGATTTTCTTAGGCTTGTGTTTTTGGTGAGGGATGAGAAGAAAGTGATTCCAGCATGGAACTGGGTGGAAAGAAACTCCTTTTGCCCCAATACTCCCCTTATCCTACAAAAGTCCCTTCATTGGACAAACATATATTCAAGAAAAGTTATTACTATAAGCATATTTTTTTAAATCTATAAATTTTGATTTCTTTGGAGAATTAGGAAGTTTGACAGAATAGAACTATATTTTTAGTAAACTGTGAGCCTTCCTATCTATTAGGAACTAATAATAGTACTTCTGGGCTCTTTTCCTAACTCCTCTAGAGATTCAAGTTGTTCCAAATTAGGACATCAGGAGCATCAAAGAGATCTCTGTCAATTGAGAGAGGAGCTGCTCCTCATTGATCTTTGATCTTCAGTTTAGCATCTTCTTATGTCTTTATTTTATGTGTCTGTTGGTGTGTCTCTCCTGCCAAGAAGATGGGATTAGATTCACTCTTGGTTACCCAGGGAAGTAGCTCCTGACGTACCCTAGATGTTAGCAAGCAAAGGAGGTTTCAGATTTTTGGAACTCTCTATGAAAGCTGATTCTTATTTAACATTAACTGACCTCTTTGGTGGGGATAGACCTCATTATTTCTATTTTTGTGGTAGTAACTTTCAAAGAAAAAATGGTCATGGAATCAATTCGAAAGAGTATTAAAGGTTTAGGGACCTATATCTAAACATTAAAATGATATCTCATCAATCTATAAGGATTTTCTTCTTATTCTTCTTATTGTTATTGTTATTCTCTTATATTCAGCTGATTCTAGCTGAAAGAGGGAAGGAATAAAGCAATGTTATATAACCCTTTCTCTCTTGAGATAATGGTTAAAACAAATATGGTTTCAGCCTTTTAGGCTGAGGATTATGACACTATCCAGAAATCAGCCTGTGCCCATACTAAGGGGAGCAATGTTTATGTTTACTTAAAAAGGAGGCTTTTAATCATATCTTCTCCTTTCCTTTTTTCTTGTAATTATACATGACAATAACTTCAATTCAATTCTTCTCCATTTTTTGTGGTTGTGATTGTTATTGTTGACTTCTGGGGAAGGGATGCTTAAGGTTTCACTTCCAAATAAGCAAGTATAATTCTCAGGATTCCAGGCCCTCAGACACATTTTCCTAAGCATTCTTGTAATGAAATTTAAAGGGGGATTGAAGAAGAGTATTGATTCCTTTAACTCTCAGGGAAAGTTTAGAAAGTCCAGAAAGTTTTGTTCCATGAGCTGTTGGAGCTATGAAAATGATGCATCAGAAAATTCTTTGGATTTGGATTCAGAGAATCTGGTTTCAAATCCTGTTTTTTTCTATTTGTATAATTTTGGACAAATCATTTCCCATCTCTAGGGCTTGGTTTCCTCATCTGTAAAATTAGGGGCTTGAATCTGAGGCCTGCTGATTTTTTGATCCTTTGAATTTCTCTCAGATAATCTGACACCATATTGTGTAGGATGTCGGATCTGTGCAACTGAATAGTTTGGTATAATGGAAAGAGGTCTGATGGAGGAAGTCCAAGAACTGGGATCAATAACATGGCTTCTGATAGTTATTATCCATGGGGCTTTGGGCAAGTCGATTGGTGGCAAGTCACATATTCTTCTTGGCTTAATCATTTCACCTCCCTCATCCCTCAGATGAAGGGATGTGTCTGGCTAGGTGCTAAGTACAACTTCCAGGCCTAGATCTTTATATTTTTGGATACTTAACAATACCTTCTTAACTCCCTTAAGTGCTTCTCCCCTCTACTTGGAAGTGTGTGTGTGTGTGTGTGTGTGTATAATACACACACACACACACACACACACACATATTTATATGAACTCATATCTACCTATGCAAACAGTTTATATATAGATACATGCACATATATCATACCCATGTACACATAATACCATATTGTCATATAATATATATGATACCTGTTTCATAATATGAAAGAAAAAGCCAGGCCTGCGCTAGCATTTCAGGAATCCATTGAGGATATATACACATATGTATTCTATCTTTATATCTCATAATAGTAAAAATATCTGTCTGTGTTATCACTGCCAGAATCCATTGAAGATAAGTACTGTATATACATATTCATGCACATCTCGTACTTATTAACTATGTGATTTAGGGCAAATGGTTTAATCTCTCTGAATTTTATGATGCTCATGTATAGAATAAAATTATTATATATCTATTTTTAGGTAAGCAAATGAATATATATGTAAATTAAATTATTCATATACATAATCAATGGACTATAAAATTATATTATTGATGGGCTTTTTTGATAATAACTTTTTATTTTTAAAATATATGCAAAGATAATTTTCAACATTTACCTTACAAAACTTTGTGTTCCAAATTTTTCTTCTACCTTTCCTTCTACCTCCTTCTCCTAGACAGCAAATATTCCAACATAGATTAAACATGTGCAATTTTTCTAAACACATGTCTAAATTTATCATGCTGCACAAGAAAAATCAGATCAAAAAGGAAAAAAAAATCAGAAAGAAAAAAAGCAAGCCAAAAACGGCAAAAATTACTATGCTGTGATCCACACTCAGTCCCCACAGTCCCTCTTTCTGGATGCAGATGACTCTCTCTACCACAAGTTTATTGGAATGGGCCTGAATGATCTCATTGTTGAAAAGAGCCAAATCTGATGGGCTGTAAAAAAAAAAAAAGGATTTTGAATCACTGAATTTCAAACCATTTTTTTCCCAACATATAGCAAGAGGGGTAAGAAAAATAATTGTATGTGCACATGTTTAATGGATTCCACATATATGGACATATGGACATATACATGTGTATATTCTTGGATACAGGTATGTTGTTTTCAGTGTTTTCAGGTAGCAGTTTTCAGCTGCTAACAATCTAGGCAACTTGATTCAAAGAACTAATATATAATTCTATTAATGTGATTTTGTATAATTATATTATTTTAGTGATTAACATCTACAACTATTCAACTGTGTCTTTGTGACAGAGAGAGAGAAAGAGAGAGAGAGAAACAGACAGACAGACAAAAACAGAGACAGAGAGACAGAGACAGGCAGAGAGACAGAGACAGAGACAGAGACAGAGAGACAGAGAGAGAGAGAGAAAAACAGAGACACACACACACACAGAGAGAGAGAGAGAGAGAGAGAGAGAGAGAGAGAGAGAGAGAGAGAGAGACAGAGACAGAGACAGAGAGAGTATATATGCCTATGAATGTCTACAGAGTGTGGAACTTGAGAGAATTTTGAGTTTGGAGGATGCCCATTGATGGTGATTATGATGCTAATAAATGAAGCTGTGGGCTCTTTGGGGTATATAAAATATTAGACATGAGAGATAGCAGAGTTATAACTAGCTCAGGGTGAATGGGGTTTGGACCCCAAATCCTGTGAGATGTGCACCCTTTCTGGAAAAATACACTTCTTTCCCATGGTGACTACAGACTCTGGTGTCATCTTTCACTTCTCTGGTATGCTAATATAGATTCACTAGCAAGCTGTGGACCACCATCTCTAGAATCCTGAATGTATCTACTATTGGATGGTCCTTTGTATTGTTTCTACTCCTGCCCCAATCAGACTGTATTCTAATGTATTCTACATGGCCTAATCCACTGGACCTGCTCCATCATTTTTGTTCCAAGTGAAGAAATATTTATTTATAGCTCTTGAATACAGCCAGGAGAGAAATGATGCAGTTATTGTATCATGTGAATTGCTAGAAATTGTGAAACATTCCCAGATCTCCTAAAAGATAATTGGCAAGCAAGTCAATAAACATTTATTAAATGCCTACTATGTGTCAGTCACTCTGCTAAGCCAAGCACTGGGTACACAAATAACAGTAAAAGAAAATCCTGTTTTCAGAATTTCACAGGCTAATGAGGAAGACAACATGTAAATAACTATGTAACAACAAATTGTTTATAGGATAAATTGGAGACAATTGGTACAGGGAAATCAATAGCATTATATAAGGTCAGGAAAGATTTTGTGTAGAAAGTGAGAGTTTAGTTGAGAGTTAAAGACAGGGAAGTTAGGAGATAAAAAAAGAGAAAATTTCAAGCATGAGGAACAGTTAATGAAAATGCACCTGATGGAGTGTTCTATGGCAGGAACATCAAGGTCATTCATTGTCACAGGATCATAGAATAAGTGGCAACAAATGTAAGAAAACTGGAAAAATTGGAAGGTACAAGATGAAAGCCTTTTTAAAATCAAAAAAGATACTTTTATATTTTATCCTGGGGCTGATAGGGAGGCATTAGAGCTTATTGAATAGAGTGACAAAGTGGTCAAACTTGCACTTTAGAAAGATCAATTTGATAACTGAAGAACAGCGTGAAGTGGGGAGACACTAGAAGGCCTGCCTTATTCAGGTGGACCTGGGATTGGGTCCAGTTTCTTAAGCATGTTTGTTATCTGACTATGGCTAATCACTTAACTTTCAGTGCAGCATCAGTGTAACGTTTATAAATGCATATACACACACACACACACACACACACATACAAATTAGTCAAATAAGAGGCATTTTGGGAGGGATGAAATGGCTTTAGAAATTAGGAAGATGAAGAAAGGCTTCATATATTTAATATTTAAATGTATTAATAATATTTAAGATGGAATTTTAAAGCAAATCTTAAAGGAAAAAGTGGAGGTAAAAAGGGGATGAATTCCAGGGATGTAGACATTAGGTACCAATACTATTACAACTAAATAAGATTTGCTGAGTGAGTTGGCTCATTGTCAGAGCATGGTACACTGAGGACAGCATTAAAAATCTGCTGAAGATGGGTACACTTCTGCATCAGGAAGAATGTCACTGGCAGTGGTGCGAAGTCTATTCCTATAGACAGACTGTGAACCAATCACCATAATTAGAAGGAATCTAATAAAGCAAGGGTAGTTAAGTGGCTCATTGGACCTTGGACAGGTGGATCTGAAATCAGGAAGATTCATATTCCAGAGTTTAAATCTATTCTCAGACACTTACTATCCTCTCTGTGATCCCAGGCAAGTCATTTAATACTATTTTAATATCAATTTCTTCATTTGTAAAATGAGTTGGAGAAGGAAATAGCAAACCACTCCAATATATTTGTCAAGAAAACTCCAAACAGGGTCACGAAGAGTCAGTCATGACTGAAAAACTATTGAAAATATAAAACAACCCTGGGAAAAACTACTGAACAATAACAATATGCAAAGTTACCATTGTCTCAAGAAAGGGAATCCTTGCCCACTAGGAGAGAGTCTCTTAGAATTCTGACAAGCCACAGAAGGAATGCAGAAGTGGCAGGGTTCTGAAGCGAATTGGTGTAGGAAATTAATGTAGAGCCTCAGAAGACCTACTTTTGATATTGTGCTCTTTAAAAGTGGGACACCCTGAGATCATGGCCTTTAAATATTTGCAGGTATTGGACAGCCAATTTGAGGTCACTGAGCGTCTGTAGCCAGCTATTTGCAGCATCTCCATACCTTCTACAGGTGGGGATAGAGCTCACTTTGTTGCAATTGGAGAGGCTGCTGCGGAGGAGATAATTACAGGAGACTGTAATAGATGGATGGTACTAGATTTAACCAAATATCTAGAGAGTTATTACACATGGACTTCATGCTTATACTTATTCATGAGTGAACCCCAAGGCCATGTGCAGAGATAGTATTTGGTAGTGACGAAAATTGAACCTGTGTAGCCTCTCTCATCTGCTCAGATGTGGACCACTGAGACCAAAAGAGAGACTGCCTTGGTTCAAATGGATTTCTTTTAGGAAGTTTGGAGCAAGAAAAGATAGAAGATGAAATATATAGATTCAACCTTCCTTGGAAGGACTAAGGCCATGGATTTAGATTCATGTATTATTTCAGCTCTGTATCAGTCTCATCCCTAGCATCTATCAATCATGCAAAGAGATCTGTTGTATTTGTAAAACAGTCCATTAACTTGGAAAAGATAATGGTTGTTGGAGAATGTTAGGAAGCTAAGAAGGAAGCCAGATGGAAGTATGTGGGATGATAATAAAGTTGCCATCTAGCAGGGACCATATTTTACTATATGACTGTTTGGTTTCAAATCACTCCATTTCAAACTGAGCCTTATTTCCCTCAAGTTAATTTTTGGGAACAAAAGTCTGGCTCACATTGACATTTCATGTCAGTAATGGGTTATCAAATCCAACCATGTAATTTACAATCCAGCCATTTATAGACACCCACAATTACAACCAAGAAAGAGTGCAACAAAACAAAACAAAAAGAAAAAGAAAAAATCCAAATTAAAAAGAAGTATATAAGTTCTCTGTTGTATATGGTTTTGTTCCTATGCCAGATCATTTTCTGAGTTCTTCTTAAAAATAGAATTCTCATTCTGCCGTCCACGATGACTTTATGCCCACTTAATGGAGGCAATATTGTGGAAAGAACACTGTTATAACATTGTGCTTTTCAGTAAGTTATGGTGTAGAGACTAAAATTTGAATCCTAGCTTAATGATTTTTGTGGTTTTCTTCATGTTACTTCACTTCTTAGAGACTCAATTTCTCAGCCTGTACAATGAGGGACATGAATTAGATTAACTCTAAGGCCCTAAATTTGATGGGATGTAACTTTAAGGAGCACAAAAAAGTCACTTCTCTACCACCTTTCAAATAATTACTACTATTTCCTAATTAATAATTATTTAAGGAGCTGATTTTTTTCCCTCCTTTTAAAATACAGATTTCTTGGGAGGAAGAATATATAGTAAATATGATGTTTTATCAGCTAATTAACAAAGGTAGGGTAATTAGGTGGTACAGTAGAGTGCAATGGGTGTGGACTCAAGAAGATTTGGTTATTTTCCATACCATAAATTTCACTTGTTTGGGCCCCAGTTTCCCGCTCTATAAAATCTCTATGGCTCTGAATAGTATGAGGTATAATTTCAAAGATACATTAAAAACACTGCCTGTTTCCTCCCCATCCAATTCCTACTTCTTAAATAATTACTAATATCTATTTAATTGGTAAATATATAAGCAACTAATTTGTTGTTCAACACTAATACAGGGCAGTTAGGTAGCATAATGGATGGGATTCTAGGTCTGCAGTTCATAGACCTGAATTCAAATCTAGCCTTGGACACTTACTAGTTGTATAACTCTATTTGCCTCAGTTTTTTTTTTTTCCAAAATGCAGTAACACCAATTTCCCAAGGGTATTGCGAGGATCAACTGAAATAACATTTATTTTATTTTTTATTTATTTTTATTATTACAGCTTTTTATTTACAAGTTATATGCATAGGTAATTTTATAGCATTGACAATTGCCAAACCTTTTGTTGTAATTTTCCCTTTCCTTTCCCCCATCTCCTCCCCGCGATGGCAGGTTGACCAATACATGTTAAATATGTTAAAGTATAAATTAAATACAATATAAGTATACATGTCCTAACAGTCATTTTGCTGTACAAAAAGAATCAGACTTTGAAATAGTGTACTATTAGCCTGTGAAGGAAATCAAAAATGCAGGTGGACAAAAATATAGGGATTGGGAATTCTATGTAATGGTTCATAGTCATCTCCCAGAGTTCTTTCCCTGGGTGTAGCTGGTTCAATTCATTACTGCTCTATTGGAACTGATTTGGTTCATCTCATTTCTGGAGATGGCCACGTCCATCAGAATTGATCATCATATAGTATTGTTGTTGAAGTATATAATGATCTCCTGGTCCTGTTAATTTCACTCAGCATCAGTTCATGTAAGTTTCTCCAGGCCTTTCTGAAATCATCCTGCTGGTCATTTCTTACTGAACAATAATATTCCATGATATTCATATACCACAATTTATTCAGCCATTCTCCAATTAATGGGCATCCACTCAGTTTCCAGTTTCTGGCCACTACAAAGAGACCTGCCACAAATATTTGTGCACATATAGGTCCCTTTCCCTTAAGATGAAATAACATTTATTAAAAAAATGTTTTGTAAATCTTCAAACATTATATTTTTAGCAGCTTATCAATTGTATTTGACTCTTTGTTACCCCATTTGACTTTTTCTTGGCCAAAAAAGTAGGGTGGTTTGCCCTTTCCCTCTCCAGCTCATTTTACAGATGAGAAAACTAAGGCAAATAGGGTTAAGTGACTTGCTTAGAGTCACATAGCTAGTAAGTATCTGAGACTGGATTTGAACTCATCTTTCTGACTCTAGACCCTGTGCTACTTAGCTGCCCAAATCACAATATACATTCTAGGTAAAGATTTTAACTATTATGTGTCTTATTGCTTCCTTATTTTGTCTCAGTCTGGTCTTGCTAGAATTTGAGCATGGCAATAGGAAAAAATGCTCAGCTAAAAAGGTGATTCACTGCCTAATCCAGGGAGAACTTGCCAATTATAAACCCTTGGAAAATTACACTTGAGAAGAAAGAAATCAGTACTAATTGATCTTTATGCTCAATTGAAAGAAGTCACATGTTTTTGAAGTTTGTAAATGCAATGGTTAATTTAGATAAGTTCAGATTTATTTATTTATTGAGATAAGATGCAGAAATTAAAGATTAATAATAGATGTGCCCCTCCAATCATTTATAGGCTTGTTTTTAATCTCAATTGTACTTGATCCTGAGATCTCTGCTACGGAACATTAAAAATTCATTTAGGTAAGAATCATCCCACAAATGTGAAATTGGACAGTTCTATTGAGGGCTTGTGACTTGGCCTGTACAACCATGGACGTAAGTGAGTGCTTAGCATTCTACCATATTTACTCTTCATTGGTCTTTCTGCGGCATTTTAAATTTGTTTTTCATTCTCATAGCAATGTGGGTGGACATTTACAAGGGCAACTCAGTCAATGTTTATTTCTTTTCATAACCATTGCCTTGTCATATCAATTTAGAAATGATACAGAACCAAACTGCACAATTTGGGGGATCACAATCTGTTGAGAAATTTATAGTTGATACTCAAAGATAAGTTTTTATGAGTGAAAGAGAGTGGTTGGTGGGAAAGCAATGTTTCAGCTGGAGCAGGAAAGTCTGTGAACAGGGAAAAGTGAATGAAACTTGATCATAACAAGGAATCTTTAAATTCCTCTATGTTTGCTATTGTCACCATGGAAGGGATACTTGGTTAATTTGATGCATTTAAAAAATTATGGATGAGAGAAATCTGGATAGATAAATAAATAGTTGAGGCTATTTGGGGAAATCCTTCAATCTCTGATTCTAGGATTTGTTGATTAAGATTACTTTTGGTCCTAACTCTTTAATTCTATGGAAGATGAGTCATCTGTATTATGAGGAACATTTAGATTATATTTATAAATTATTAATGTTGTTATTTGTTATTTCTTGAAATGATACTAGAAATTATTTTGTGACATGGAATGTTATAATAAAATATCAGAGAAGATATGTTAGAATTAATTTTTTAAAAATTTATTTTAAATTTATGAAATAAAAAAAAATCATCTTTTCTAATCCCTTAAAGTGATAGGTGAGGAAAATAATACAAAGAGAGGTCAAGTAATTTATCTCAAAGTTATGTATGATCATTGGCTGAGTTGTAAATTGAACCTGTGTTTCTCAAATTGCATTCTAGTGCTCTTTAAATGATTTATTAATGATATGTAAATATATTTATATATGTACATATACATATACGTAACAACCAATTGCTTTGACAACATCATTTTTTTGAACAAGTTTTGACATTCATTAAGTGATATGAATGTCACAATCTGTATTGATGGAGGGAATACCTACAATCAAACCAAAAATACAATTTTGAAATAATGACCCATTTAATGCTTTTTAAAAACTGAAAATATAAAAATATCTCCAATATTCTTGGTTTTGTCTATCATTAAACCATAAGTACAAGATGAACTGCTAAAGAAAAAAAGTATATTAACTAATTCAAAAGAATCTACTGAAAACATATGCATCTATTTTAATACACATCAAAGGACAAAATGTCCATTTTATGTTTTCTCTTTATACTTTGATCAAGATACTTCATTTGCACATTTAAATTTATTTGGCCTTAAAATATTCTTTTGTTCAATGTTTTATGCGCCTCCATTTTCTTTTTGTAGTTTAAGCTACAACAGCTTCTTCAGAGAACTCTAGTATTATATCTATAGAAGAAGGAAGTGTTAATTTTTCTGATTAATATTTGAAGTATCAGAGAAAAGTCTTCAAAGGTTTTGGTGGATTTTCTGTACAAGGACATATATCAAAGGGTCACAAGCTTCTAGAAATAAGAATTTAGAAATGAAGAAGACTCAAAAGGCCATCTCATTTAACTGTCTCACTTTACAAAAGAGGAAAGAGATCCAGAAAGATTAAGTTATTTTTTTTTCACTCTCTCAACCAATTGCCAAGCATATATTAACCCTATAGTAGACATGGTAGGTATGTAGGTATACAAATATAAATTATTTCTACTTTTAAGAATTTTAACTAATTTTTCCTTTGTCACTATTTTCTGTTCCAGTTACAACATTGCTTTTCCACCAAAAACCCTAAAGTGTTTCATTCATGAAAGTACAACAAATGTAATAGGTGGCAGAAATGGGATATTAACACATGATCTCTGATTATCAGATTAGCAGAGGAAAAGGCAAGGATTGTTTCTAAACCAAATGTGGTTCAGAAAGTTTACTTTGATGAGATCATGAAGAATTGAAATATAAAGGAAAGGACTTTGAGTGAATCATACTATACAACACACAGGTAAAAAGTATGAGACAGAAGCTATTAATATGTAATGGGGTAGATTAATGATAGCAGTCTTAATTTTCTACCCCACGTCCACTCCTTACTCTGTTCTAGATTATATAATGACTTAATAACAGAAAGAAAGAAGTAGGTAAAGGAAATGAGGGGTTAAGAGTTTATATAAAGTATAAAAAAAAAAGATTTATACTTTTTTCCTACTCTTTTATAAAGAACGAATAAATTATTTGGAACAACTGTGATGGAATAAGAAGGCAGCTTGACATTGACTAATCAAAGATTGGCTACACCCTTGGTGGCTTTTCAAAAGCAATCTTGACCATCAGATAGGAGACATTTGAGAAGTATGACCCCTGAAAGCAAAAGAATGGCAGCTTTGGAGAAAGATTATAACTCTTTTTTTCCTCTTGTGTATCTACCAAAGGGCATCAGAGATGGAAATTTCAGTCTCTCCTTCTATTCCTTGCTACCTCTTTATTCCCATATCCCCATGGACAAAATATCTCTTTGAAGATTTATTTGCTTACTAAGAGATACTGTATCAAACAGGGAGTAAGGGAAAAAAAAGAGTTGAAGCAGGTGATACCCTTTAGGAATTTAATCTCTGCAGCAGAAAAGAGAGCTAGCTATGGATTTATTACAGAAATGATCTTGGCGATTAGAAGTCAAACTATGGAGGACAACAGGCTCAGGGAAGTCAGGGGAGAAACTAGTAGAGTTGCTAATTTGCCTGGGGAAAGGTACTAGTGGTATAGAAGTGTGAGGATAACCATGGGAACAGAAAGTATACAGTAGAGCCATGCAGTACTAGATGAACTTTTGTAATTTTGCCTTTTGGTTGATCTCCTTTCATCAAGTCTATCCTCCACTAATGTCAAAATGACCTTCCTAAAGTTCAGATCTGATTATTCTTACTCCACCTATTCTACTCCACCCCCACCTCTCCCACGCCTGCCATTTAACAAGCTCTAGTGGTTCTCTTTCTTCTCTAAGACATTGCCCCTCTTGCTGTTCCTCCTGAGACATCCTTTCTCCTTATTTGTCACTGATGGCTGAAATTTTTTCTTTCCCATCTCTGTCTCAGGCTTCCTAGGCTTCCCTAGTTTCTTACAAGTTACTCTTAACAGCTTCACCTTCTACAGAAAATCTTTCCCAATTTTGCTTAATGTGAGTGCCTTCCTTCTGTTATGTCCCATTTATCTTGTCTACATCTTGTTTATATGGTTTTCAAATTATTTCTTTCATTAGACCATGAATTTTTGGATAGCAAGGAATGGTGTTTTTTTCTTTTTCTTTTTGCTTTCTATTGTTTCTTCAATGTTTGCCACAGTGCTTGAAACACATTAGGTGTGTAGTAAGTTCTTGTTGATTGAATGAAAGAGTTGCCTTTGCCACATATATTCCCTCTCAGTCTCCTCATCTGTAAAATGAAGTATTTGGATAACACAGTTTATCCAAGATCCTAATATAACCTTTTTACACTAAGTTAAATGGGTTCTCAAACTATGTTTTAGAATGTGAACCCTCAAATTCTTTGAACATTGTGTAATAGTTGCCATTCCTAAGGACCAAAACTTCTAGCTGGGAATGCTTAATTGAGATGCCATAGATAGATGGCCCAGCAAAGGAACTATGGATGCAATGAAACTGTAATATTTCTGCCACCCTGCCCATGATTGGGCTCTATGTAGAATCTAGTATGTGTTGGGGCTGAGGGTCCCTTGTGGTATAGGCTGAAGCATATCTTGCTTCAGATATGACCCAAAAGCAAGTGTGGGGTTAGAAGCTTTTCAGAATCATACAAAGTTTAGGAGTGGGAGTACCATATCAGAGATATTATGCCTGCCAAACTAAGGGAATGGAATTAAGAATACTAATTATCTTCTTGATTAAAATATAAACTTCTCATGATAAAGGATCATTCCATTCTTTGTACTTATGTGGTCAGCATCTAGCAAAGTGCTTGGATAATAATAGGCACTTAATAAATGTTTGTTGATTGGTGACTGATTAATGGAAATAGGAGGCAGTATATGAATACAAGGAGTGTGATGATAGCAGTCTGAACAGAAGGCAAAGAAATGCTGGAAAAGGAGCCAGTACTGAGAGCAGGAGGAAGTTTCAAATTTAGCACAGTAACCACAATTGCCTGTTATACTCAGTATCTTGGAAAGTATATTTATGATATATATGTAAGTATGTATGTATATATATATATATATATATAGGGTATTTCAAAAATCTTAGTACAGTTTTAAACTATTAAAACTTAGCTGTACTAAAGCTTTTGGGATAGCTTGTACACATACACATACATACAAATATACATGTATATATACATATATAGATGTATATGTATACACATATAGCAACATGTATATATACATCTGTGTGTATTTATACATAAGCATATAAAGTTAGCCTTGCTTTATATCTGTATATATAAAGCTAGCCTTGTCTTTCTGCTTCCTCTGAATGAGTTTCAATTGATGCACTCCTTACTACTACCATTAGCATTGTGCTCAAGGGAAATAGTCATTTCTAAGTGATAAAACAAGTAGAAACCATGAGATACACATAAACAATTTTGGCATGCATCATGCATTTAAGTTGTAAAAGTATTGCGGCTGTTGGGAACATTTTTTTTTTATTTTTATTTTTTTAAATTTTTATTTAATAATTACTTTATATTGACAGAATCCATGCCAGGGTAATTTTTTTTTTTTTACAACATTATCCTTTGCACTTGTTTCTGTTCCAATTTTTTTCCCCTCCCTCCCTCCACCCCCTCCCCTAGATGGCAAGCAGTCCTTTATGGGAACATTTTTAACACGTTCTAAATGGATAGGTATAAGAATTAGATGAGTAATTTCATTGAAAGATAAGGAAATTCCCTTTACCAATGTAATTCCTCTGCGATTTACAATTAATCTAGTTGCCTAAAACAGTGATATTGCTTGCTGCTTGCATATTGACTTAGAAAACCACAAATTAACATTGTATTGCATTGTATTTTTATTTATTTTATTAACCATTTCCCAATTACATTTTAATATGGTTGGATAAAACATTTTTTTCCACCTGAGTTTGATACCTTTGGTTCAAAATACTTAGAGATTATGATTTCCTAGGATCACATTGCTAGCATGTGTTAGATTCTTAATTTGAAGCCAGGTCATTCTGTCTCTGAGGATTTTTTCTTTCTAGTATTCTCTGTTACTTCTCCTGCAGTGACCAATTGTCATTTTCTTTTTTTTTTCACAGTTGGCTGTTATGCTGGGTATGTATCCAACTCGATCTTTCCTCTTGTAGTGATTCTAAAACTATGTGTTGAGACTAAATATAGTCTAGTCTTAAATGGTAAAACTATCTAAGTAAGCTTGTGTTTGGTCCTGCAGAGGCATTTTGTCTCTTAAACCAGAAAAAATTTAACTTATTATTCCAATAAGCAGTGGTATATGATAATCATCAATTCCCTGGAACCTAGTGCCCAAGAATAAACATCCAATATTTGTTCTCTTTGTTATTTCATATTTATATGCCATCAACCAGCAAATCAAGTTGCCCCTAAAATTTCCATGCACTCAAAGTTCATGTATACATACATGAGTATCGCATAATACTTAAATACTTAAAGCCCAGACATTAGCATGGATTTGGAAGCATAGGACCCAAGACTGAATCCTAGCTCCCCCCCTTTTTTTTATCCAATATTGGTCAAGTCTTTCTTTTGATTCCATAAAATCAGGATTTTAGATTAGGTGATCTCTCTGGTCTCTTCTGGTTTGAGATTCTATGTTAATATTAATAATTGTTGACAATATAGAGCTTTAAAATCTGTGAAGGTGTTTTTGTTTTTATTTTCATTTGTTATAAATTTATTTTATTATTTATCATAATATATAAATAATATACATGTATATAAATAATAATATATTATATATAAATTTATTATAAAAATAAAAATATTTTATTTATTATTATTTAACATGTTGTCTCACAACAGCTCTGAGACATAGGTATGATTTTGCAGATGAGGGAAGTGAGACTCAGAGAGAATAAGATACTTGCCCAATGTCACATAAGTTTGTTATTCCGTTCTGTTAGTTGTGTTCAATTCTTGTGTTTTTCTTGGCAGAGACATTGAAGTGGTTTGCCATTTCCTTCTTCAGATCATTTTATAGTTGAAGAAGCTGAGGCAAAGTGAAGTGACTTACACAGAGTTACACTGCTGGTAAGTGTTTTAGGTTGGATTTGAATGCAAGCCTTCTTGACTCCAGGCTGGGCACTCTATCCACTAAGCCACCTAGCTGCCCTTATATAAATAGAAACTATTTATATCAGGATTTGAATTGAGATCAATCTGAATCTAAGCCTAATTTTACCGACAATATTAAGGGTTTATTATAAGTAGAATATACCTATGTGTCAAGGTTGAATGATCTCTGTCCCCTAGGTGGGCAGATTGTCATAATATTGGACCACGAGACAGTTTCCAAGGATGACAGGCCATGATTATCCTTTCTCCTCCTGGAAAAGTTCCCAAATAATGAGAAAATGCCTTAGTGTGTCACAGGCCTTCACAAATAGTCTGTGCCCATGGGATTGAGGAAGAACCAGAACAATCATCAGAGGTATTTTTATTTTTGCCAGTCAACTAGCATTTATTAAATACTTAACTATGTGCTGGGGACTGTGATAATCATAAAAACAAAACAAAATCCCTGTATCTGCCCTCCTCATAAGGAATGATGGCATAATTAAGAAAATAACTAAGTACATATAAGTGTGATGGGGTCTCTGGTCATTAAACCTAATTCCTATGTATCAATGTGCCTGGCTAATGCTATTTTCCACAATGAAGCTGTCCATTTCTAGGACAGGTAAGATGATGGTCAGACTTTGGAGTCATCATAGACATTCTTTTATTGGTTCTAGTTGGTTAACCATGTGGACCACAGGATCTTTAATTCACTACATTCAATCAAATGAAACTGGGTATACCTTCAAAAGACTTTTGTCTGCCTTGCCCTCACTCTTCCATGATTCTATTCTGCTGAGATTGACTGGTGAGCCCTTGAATTTGCTTCCTCTGAGGATAGCATAAATATGGACTTTAGTACTTTGTTTTTCTCAGTGTTCATTCCTTTATTTTAGGTAAAGGAGTTTACTCCTATGGCTCTAATCTTGTGAGTTTTGAAAGGTCAGGAGAGTGAATCACCTGAGAATTAAAAATCTGGGAGATTAGGAGTCCATTTCAGGCTGAAATGTGCAGTCAGTCCAGCACTGATGTCCTGACAACTGCTCAGCCTTCAGGACTCAACCCAGTGTTAGGTGAGAGGAGGACTCATGTGGCAGTGATATTGTGCTTGAATAAGAACTTGATGGAATCAGTGTTATACAAAAATGTTCCAGAGAGAATCTACTCCCGTCAGAGACTGAGGTGGAATAGGGGATATGAGTGTACCTCGGAAGTGTTGGGGGAAGTGTTTGCACTTTTGTTATTGCTATATCTTCCAAGAAAATATCACTAGGTCTGCTTATACCGAATATGGCTTTTCAGTTTGGACATTTCCACTAGAATGGGTTTTTGTCCAGGCTTAATGCAAGATTTAAATGCAAATGATTACCAATCCTGTTGCTTTTGATCAGTAAGCCTGTTACCCTCTGGGATCGAGTTTGATCAAAATATCCTTGTCCCTCTTGGCTAGAATTGAAATGGGGGAGAATAATAGTTCCCTAGAAACCAAAACAGCAACATTTTCTGTTTGTACTGGCTACAGAGCCAGAGGATCAAATTGTTCTTTTATTCTACTACATTTTAGATGATTCTCTATACAATTTTTCTCTTTAAAAAAAAACAGAGTTAATTTTATTTCATACATCTTGTCAGGGAATATGCTGAGTGAGATTGAGCAGTTTTAGGGCTGACTAGTGTGGCAATGCTAGAAATATATAAATAGTTTGGAAATGTTTCATAAGTTGAACCCTTATTGTTTCATATTTCATATTCTTGCTGTCATCCCTAAAAAAGTTTATAAAGTGCTTGTGAGTGAACTTGATCAAGTTTGATAATATCTGTGGGAAAAAACAAGTTAGTCTAAGAACTAACAAATGAAAGCTTCTTGTCACTGTAGGGAAGAAATTTATTTTGCTAAATTATCAACAATAGTCATTTTGACTAGAATGCATGAGAACGAGTAACTAAAATAAGTCTGATTAAGTAGACTGAAGCCAGATTGTGAGAGGTTTGAGATGTCAAACTAATTCATATTTTATCCTAGAAGTTATAGGGGTCTATTAAGGCTTCTGGAGCAGGAGAGGGTCAACGTCTGGATTTTGCCTTAGAAAAATGATGATTTTGGCATTTATGTGAAGGATTGATTGAATAGGGAAGATACTGGAAGCAAGGAGGCTATTGTGATAGTCTAAAATAATGATGATAATGGTTTGAGCAGAGATGATGTACTTCATTCATAGACACAACACTTTTCTAGGTCATCAATAATTTCCATATTTGTGAAATTAAAGCACATTATTTTATTCTGATATGTCCTGTACATCTACATTAGTGCCATATAAGGAGGCTGTTTTTGAATTTTAGAATACTGGTGATTTATTCAATATACATATAATAATAATATTAATAGCTGGTATTTATGATCATTGTCCTTCATTCTCGAAGAGGACCAAAATGACATCCCTGTATTAAAGTTGAGTTACAGTGTGTCAGAATATGGCTGATCAGACCAATATAAGAGCTTTAGAATTCTTTGCCTCAGATTGGACACAAATACTCCATACGAACATTTGGGGTGGATTCTCTAACTTTGTGCATCTTATACTTCCTGTGCATTAACTGAATTCTGTTTTGCTCATAGAACACAGCACCTTCTATGATGAAGGAAGCCATGCTGGGAGGTTCTGTACTAGTAGCTCTCATGTCAAACGATCGATTTTAAGGTTCTTAAGAGAGATCTTGAGAATATTCTCGCATCATTTTAAACCACTTTTTATATTTTTAAGGAGGTTTACAATGAGTTTACATATATAAGGGTCATTTGAGCTTTTTATAACACATGTGAGTTAATTGCAATTATTATTCTCATTTTGTAGCTGATGAAACTAAGGTAAACAGAGATAAAGTGATGTGCCCAATGTCACATAATTCATGTAGGTCAAGATTTGAATTCTGTTCTTCTTACTCTATAGAGTCAGTATTCTTATCCATCTACAGAGTTATTTCTTAATTGTATGCATGCTATAAAACAGAATTTTTTTCTTAGATAACTTAAAAAAGCTTCAGGCATTTTTTCTTACATAAATTATCCTGGTATTTCCAATGTATTTCTTGCCTATATTAACTCAGGAAATCTCAATATAAACCTTTCCTACTGTGAGCTTTACAAGGAAAGGGTTAATAGATGACACACACCAGTGTCTTGTGGTGATATTTGGGAGCATCACTGTCAGAAAGTCTTTTAACTTTAATGAGTAATTGTAATCTGTATTGCAGACCTCACGAAGGACTCTTTTCAAGGTGTAATATGCAGCCCACTGCACAATAACTCATTCTAATATTGTGATTTGAGTATTTCAACTCTGGCACAATAGTTGTTATTCTGTCAAAGAAGCTGCACTGATATTTATCAAGACTTGAATCTTGGATAAAAATAGCAACCTTTTTTTATCAATCACTATAGAGAACAAAAATTCTGCCTTCAGTTCTATGCATTCTTCACTAAAACAAAAAAAAATTTCTTGCAGGTGGATGAGGTAATCTTCTTTTTTTATTTCTGGTTTCAAAAATTAAAATATTTATTAAGTAAACAGTAGGGGAGTTCAGGATTTATATAAAGTTTTTTTAAACTTTATATAACCTTGGTGAAAGAGAGCCTCAAACCCATGCAAAATGGTGTGCTAGTTTCTTAGATAGGGAAATAGAAAATAAAAAGTTATTATCATCATCATTATTAATAAATGCTTATATCATGCTAACAATGAACTTATCTTTTATATTAAGACAAGAAAAAATTTGGGGGAAAATAAAGTTTTAATTTCTTATTTACACTTTTTTCCCAAGTACTATTTTCTATAGAGACTTTCTCTTAGAGGATTAACTAAGAGCAAATTTTAATCCCAATTTCACTTCTTTCTGCCATGCTAATATATTCCTGAAAATTCAATTAAGTAGGTAGGAATTCAAAGAAAGTGAGAACTCATTTTAATACTCATCTAAGCAAAGATGAAGAAACCTTAGATGTTATTTAGTCTAATCCTTTAATTTTACCCATGAGGAAAGTGAAAAGAGAGATTAAATGATTTGTTCAAGGTCACTTGAGTAGTAAGGAAGAGGAGAAATGGCAGAATCTGAATCTGGGACCTTCATGGAACTCTCTCCATACAATATAATGAAAAGCAAATATGTAGTTTTCCATAGTTTTGGATTATGTAGGGTACTAATTTAACCATTAGTATAGAAAATAGAAGTAAAAACTTTTTTAGAATATTACCTTCCATCGATGTTATTTTTAAGCAAAATTTAACTCTCTCAATTACATGTTGAAGCAATTTTTTAAATGTTTAAAAAAATTGTTGATTTCCAAATCGTATATCTCTCTTACTCCTTCTCCCTTCCCCCATGATAAACAAGCAGATGCAGGTTATACATGTGCAATCATTTAAAACATTTTTTATTAGTCATTTTGTGCAAGAAGACACAAAGAAAAATGAAGAAAGAGAAGAGAAAAAAATAGTATGCTTTCCTATGTATTCAGACATCAATTCTTTCTCTGGAGGTAGATAACCCTTTTTCATTATGAATCCTTTGGGATTTTCTTGGATCATTGTATTGCTGAGGATAGCTAAGTGATTCATAGTTGATCATCCCACAACATTGCTATTACTACGTATAATGTTCACTGGATTCTGCTTACTTCATATTGTATCAGATCATGTAAGTCTTCCCAGGTTTTTCAAAAACATCCTGCTTGTCATTTCTTATAGCACAACAATGTTTCATTACAATTGTATACCACAACCTATTCAATTATCCTCCAGTTGATGACCATTCCCTCCATTTCCAATTCCTGGCCATCACACACAAAAAGAGCTGCTATAAATATTTTTGTACAAATTGGTCCTTTCCCCCCTTTTTTGATCTCTTTCAAATATAGATTTTTGTAATGGTATTGCTAGATCAAAGTTGCATAGTTTTAGCCCTTTGGGCATCATTTCCAAATTGCTCTTCAGGATTAGATCAGTTGAGAACTTCATACAACAGTGCATTAGTATCCCATTTTCCCCACACATCCTCCAACTAGATATTATTTTTATGGCACTGTTGTTATTTAGCTATTTTAATTGTAGCTGACTTTGTGACTCTATTCAGGACTTTCTTCCCAAAATTACTCTACAATGATTTGCCATTTTCTTCTTCAATTCATTTTACAGGTTAGGAAAATGCAATAAACAGAATGAAATGATTTGCTCAGGGTCTCACAGCTAGTATGTATCTAACGCTGGATTTAAATTTAGGTCTTCTCTACTCTAGTTGAGCACTTTGTTCACTGTACCACCTAACTAACATTTTATGGTAGCTAAGTGAGAATTAGCAACTAGATTGGCTAGTAGAAACTATATATACAAATATACACACACATATACTATTTTATGACATATATACACACCTATATACATAGGTGTATATGTGTGTATATATATATATGTATATTTTTTCTTGTTCTCTCTCTGTGTTAAAATATACCTCTATAAAATCTCATACTATATTTCCTACTGAACTATTTGGAATGGTTTGTATGTCATATACAAATATATATAAATATATATACAAATATATACACATATGCACCTAACTACACATTTTACATATGTGTATATACATGTAAGTATATCTTATGTATATATGTACAAATACATATATATATAGTACCTAAATAACTTACTAGTGAATATGATGAAGTTTATTAGCTTATAACATGCATATTAGTATACTATGGAATAGAAACTATCATTTCAAATTGGATTACTAATAGAAAATTAAAATTGGCAATATGCAATATGTAATAATAGCAGGCACTTTATCACATTTCTTTAGTTACTATTTGCAAGTCGCTCTATTGGTTATTTTTTTGTTTTTGTTTTTGTTTTAATCCTCCTATTTTTCAATGAATTTAAATGATCACATTTTAAGGTTAAAATAGTTTCTTAATCAGTGAAGTCAAGCAGTCAAAAAAAGGTAAAGTTAGCATTCTCAATCTTCACTCTATAGAGGACAGTTTCAATCTCCAATCCAACTCATCAAGTATATATTTAGTGCTTGCTATGTGCCAAGCCTTGTGCTAGATTCTAAGATGGAATCAAAAGAAGTAGGGATAAGTAATATTAGTTACTTCCATCAGAGAATATTCTCCTATTGGTCCCATTGGACTTTACACCATAGTGATCCAAGGTGAATCAAACACCTTGGTGGAGAATATGAGTAAGTCTGAGATATTGTTGCCAGATGCATAGGGTGGGGCAAAAGGTTGGAGAGGGTAGCATTTATATCCCAAATCCACTTTGAGTGAATGGTCTGGTGTTGCCTCTTCTCATCTCTATTCTGTTATGCTTCTAACCTTAACTCTCTTATTGATGAATTGGGATAACTACAGAGTTGTAGTTCAGGAAATTGTCAGGGAATAAAATTTTCATTCGAATTTGTCTTCACTTGATAATGATACAATTTCAAACTTCCTGATTCTGTAACAACTCTTAAAATTTACTTACATTGTAATCAAAATTATGCCTAATGCACAATTTAGTGGGTTAGGGCAACTAGGTAGATACATGAAGTCTTGTTCAAGGCATTCAGAACAATCAGAACAGTGAAATGCTTCGTGACTATGTTACATGAGAACTGGTTGAGGAATTGGGGATATAGATTCAGAGAAGAGAAAATGTGTGTGTGTGTGTGTGTGTGTGTGTGTGTGTGTGTGTGTGTGATGTATGAGAGCAGTCATCAAATATCTGAAGATCTGTCTCTCTTAGAAGAGGGATTAGACTTGCTCTGTTGGGTCCTACAGAGATAACTAAGAATAATGGGTTAAAGTGACAAAGACAAAAATTTAGGTTAAATGTAGGGGAAAACTTCCTATTAATCCCACTATTTCAAAGTAGAATTCATTGGCTTTCGAGGTAGTAGAGTCCTCTCACTAGAAATCTTCAAAAGGTGGATGGTCACTAGGAGAGAAGATTCTTCTGCTAATAATGATTTGGATCAGATGATATCTAAGGTCCCGTCTAACTCTGAGATTGTAATTCTGAATCAAGCATGTTACAAATTACGAATGTTCTGTCTTAACCCTGCCTTAATTAAATATCAACAACCAAAACGAACATCATGTTTCTTTAATTTATTACAATTTAATTAATATTATGTGTGTGTGTAATGCACTAAAATGCAAAGAATATGCCTCCAAAATCAGAGAATCTAGGTTCAAATCTTGTCTCTGATCCTTCTAATAATGTAATATGGGGGGGGGGGGCAATTTCCTTAAGTCCTCAGTTTCCTCCTAGGTTAAATGAGGAAGTTGGACCAAATGGCATGGTGCTATTTAGTTTTTACTATGACAGAGACACATGCTAGATGTTGTCCGTACAATGATGAAAATGGAGCAATCCCTGCCCTCACAGAAATTATATTTTTCTATCATATGCATATGAGTAAATATAGAATACATGAAAAGCTATTTTGGGGAAAGGAGTACTATGATAGATGTGCCATTTGAGCTGAGCTTTGCAAGGAGCTGGGAATTCCAAAACACAACGAGGAGGAGAGAGCACACTCCATGTTCATGGGACAACCAATACAACATTCTAGAGGTGGTAGAGGAAGTGTTTTGTGTGTGTGTGTACAATATCAAAATTGAACAAAATGACTGGAACAAAGAGTGAGAAGGAGTACTATGAAATTACTTTAGAAAAGGTAGTGTTTAGAAAGTCAGAGTGTGAAGAGATACTCCACTTTCTTTTAGGTCTCAAAGGATATTGTATTTGAACAGGCAAGAGAACTTCATAAATGGCCTCCATATTACCCTCCTAGCTTCAGGATTTAAAATTTGGATTGAGTTAAAAAGCCTTGAGTTCAAACAGGTCTCAGATAATTAATAGCTGGCATTCCTAGACAAGTCACTTATTCCAATTGCTTCAGTTTTCTTTTTATTAAACCTTTTTATTATTTAATATTATTATGGGATGATAAAAGCACCCATCTTCCACAGTTATTGTGAGAATCAAATGAGAAAATAATTGTAAAGTATTTAGCACAGTACCTCACACATAATAGACACTTACTTAAATCCTTTTTCCATTCCTTCTTTCCAATGGAAATTTTATGTATTTGAATTTGCAATTCATCAGCACTCTTATTTGAAGGTATATGCAACCCAGAAAGAAGAAATTGTGCTATTCATCCACCCCCCTGCTAAAGTCTTCCTCAAAGTCATTTAAATAGGAGAGGGTTTTTTATAAAGGATCACAGATTTATTATTGAAATGACTTGATTACTTTCACAGTTGGGTCAAAATCAATTTTGTGAAACTAAACATTTTAGGGTAACAAGTCCTTCATTTACTGCAAATTATATAATTCAAATATTAATTCTGCTATAACAAGTCTTCTTGGAAAACCTATGAATTATCTCTAAGACTGGAGGTCTCAGCAAGATCGTGAGAAAAAAATGATTGATGATCTGTATTTAGGACTCAACATTTTGGTTTTGCAATTTCTGGTGTGTTATTTTTATTAATACAGTTAAGCTTACTTTATTTTGGCCCTTCTGTTGCTTGAAGCTAGAATTGTGAGGCAATTCTTTTCCATCTATCTTAAAGTATATTTCATTTCAGAGAAAATGGGTGACTTAGATGGATATTTATTATTTTCTTAATTTTGTAATTTCAGGAGGTAGTTGATGGATAGCATCTCAAACTAAAAATCTTTCTTGTTACTCATGCTTTCTAGAATTTACAGAACACATGTAATGGAAAATAAATAGCATGCTCCTGCCAATGATTTCATTTTAATTTTACAAATTTTCTCATTATTAAATTAACCATTAACCCACTCACTATATAACTATGATGGAGAAAATATTTTGTTATCATTGGGCAATTTGCTAACCATGATTCCTATGCTAATTTGTCCTTCATTTTATGACCTGATGGCTATTACAGAGGGATTTTGTCTTTAAGGACAGTAAATTAGTAAAAAGCTCAAATGACACAATTTACATAGTTTGATCAAGGATGGACTTGAAATATAATTTTATCATAATTTAAGACTATAGATTAAGCACTAGAACAGATTTTATAGAACTCTCTACTTTACAGAAGAAGACATTGAGACCCATAGAGGTTGAACCCAAAGATATTTGAAAAAAAAAATCATGGAAAATGGGAGCAGTGCTGCAAGAATGGAGAAAAGTAAAATTTGCTCTAATTTTCAAAAAAAGAGGTAAGATAAAAGTTTGTACACTATAAGCCAGTGAGTTTGACTTAAATTCCTGAAAAAGTCCTAAAGTTGATTGCTCATTAAAGAGATAAAAAGATGTGTTGATTATAAAGAGTCAACATAATTTCAATCAATTAACCAATTAACTTCAAGAACACATTTTGTCGGATTATCCCTGATTCCTTTTTTGGTAGAATTACTAAAGGAGTATATGAGGAAAATGCTATTGATTTAATTTGCTCACATTTTAGCAAGATTTTTTATAACATTTCATAATAATAGTGATAAAAAGATCTCCATCTTCTTATCCATCTCCATAGAGATATGGATTAGTTATAATCAGATGTATTTAAAACTGGTTGGATGGCTTGACTCAAAGAGTAGTTTTTAATGATTCAATGTCAACATGGCAGGAGGTCTCTAGAGGAGAAGTACAGACCCTCTACTCTTTTTTTCATTTTTAAGGAGCTTTTGATTTTTCCAAATGCATGCAAAGATAGTTTTCAATATTCATCTTTGCAAAACCTTGTGTTTCAAATTTATCTCCCTCCATTCTTCCCTTCTCCTTCCTGTAGATAGGAAGCAATCCAATATAGGTTAAACATGTACAATTCTTTTTAAACATATTTCCAAATATCATCATGCTGCACACAAAAAAACATCAAAAAGGGAAAAACACAAGAAAGAAAACACAAGCAGCAACAACAACAAGGTAAAAATACGATCCTTTAATCCATATTCAGTCTCCATAGTCCTTTCTTTGGATGTAGATGGCTCTTTTCATCATGTTTATTGGAAAAGCCTCTCATTGTTGAAAAGAGCCAAATCCATCACAGTTGTCCATCAGATAATTTTGTTGTTGCTGTGTACAGTGTTCTCTTGGTTCTTCTCACTTTGCTTAGCATCAATTTACTTAAATCTTTCCAAGATTTTTTTAAATCAGGCATCTTGATATTTCTTATGGAGCAATGATATTCGATTACATTCATATATCACAACTTATTCAGCCATTCAGGCCACTAATGTGGTCCTCTGCTCTTTAACATTTTTATCATTGACTTGAATAAAGGCATAATTGGTATGTCCATCCAATTTGCAGATGACATAGAATTTGGTATGATAGCTAACACAACTGCATGACAGAATCAGAATTCGAAAGGATTGTAATGGTTTAGAGTTTTTGAATTGAACCTCATAAAATGAAATTAAATAGGATTACATTTAATTAAATTAAATTAAAGAAATTAAGTAATAATAAATAGGATTGCACTTGCAATCAGCTTCACACATATAAAGTGGATGAGGCTATGGTTAGATAAAAGTTGTTTTGAGTTGGAGGTTCCAGTGGACTCTAAGTTCAACATGTCAGCTGTGTGAATTGATATCCAAAATAGCTCATATGCCTCTGGGCTGCATTCCAGGAATAAGGAGATTACTACTCTGATCTTTTCAGACCTCATCTACAGTAATGTATTCAATATTGGGCACCATGATTTATCAAGAACATTCACTAGCTGGTGAGTGGCAACCAACATATTCAGTAAAGGATGTCAAATCCACCTGATAGGAGCATTGATTGAAGGAACTGAACAAGTTTTGCTTGGATAAGAAAAGAGTTAGAGGAAAATTATACAAAGGACTGAGTCATAAGAGAAGAGAATAGACTTGTTCTATTAGACTCCTGAGTACAAAACCAGCAGAATGGGTAGAAGTTGCAAAAAGATAAATTTACATTTAATGTTAGGAAAAGAAAAGAGATGATGACAAGTTCCCACTCCTTGGAAGGTTTCAAGTAGAGACCGTATAACCCTTTGTTGGCCATATTCTAGTAGGGATTCCTTTTTCATGTGGGTTGTCCTGGATGATTTCAGAAGTCCCTTTCAGTTCTCCAATTTGGTGATTTGGTATTATGGCTTCAATTTCAAAACACTTCATCGCATTATACTGCTTCTTATTCCTTCAATTCTGGTGCATATTTTGTTTGGGATTCAAATACCATAACTAACCCTTCGCAATATAGACATGTGTGAGTACCCTATTCAACATAGTAAAGACCTAAATAGATAAGCTCAGATACTTTGGAGATACAGCAATAGTCCTCTTCTCAGCCTCCATTCAAACCTATACCTGTTATATTAGTGGCCTTTTATAACATGATCTAATCCAGGAGTCCTCAAACTTTTTAAATAGGGGGCCAGTTACTGTCCCTCAGATGGTTGGAGGGCTGGACTATAGTAAAAACAAAAACTTTGCTTTGTGGGCCTTTAAATAAAGAAACTTCATAGCCTTGGGTGAGGGGGATAAACATCCTCAGCTGCCGCATCTGGCCCACGGGCTGTAGTTTGAGGACTTCTGCTACTTTATTTACAATATCTGACTCCTCTTGCACCTTGGCAGAAATGCCTGTGCAATCACAGTCCACTTTATTTTATTCTTCCTCTTAATCTTGACCCCACAACAATCTTTGTCATATAGAACAGATTCTGCCCTCTACCACTTCTGCTCCCCACAGTGAAGGGTCCATTTTTTTCTCCTTTAATTTGCAGCAGTATATTGAAGTTGGCTCATACTACTAGTTCTTGATTACCACTTGTTAAGTTTTCAGTAGGAACATTTATACCTTTGAAGTTGGCAAACTCTACACATCAAGATTTGATTTATTATTTTATAGATTTCCTAGACTGAAAGTTATGGAGAAAATGTTGATAATGCAGATCAAATTTAAAAATATGCTGTGTATTCATATTTTTCAGAACAATTATTAATATTTACCAACACTTTCCTGTTAAAAATATATATGTAAACATACATATATTTTAAATTAAATATTATTTATAGACCTTGTCAAGGTGTATATACAGAAATAAAAATATATTTATTTTATTAAAAGGAAGATAACATACTTGAAGACAGTTGACTGAAGCATTGATTAATTAGCAGGAGAGACAACCAGAAGCTCCTCCTAGGATAAGGTAATTACTGTAATATTTACCACTATGCTGCTAACTCAAGCCTTGAATGATACCATCTCCCTCAGCCTCCTCACTCCTCTCTGGAAGGCTGGAAGGCAACTTGTTCTAATGTTTTCCTTCATAAAAGCAGAAACTAGACTATCTGTTCACTCCAATTACCTCTGATGCCATGCTTGGTTTCAATTCCACCAAACAAGATGTTCCTGTGCTGGGTAACCCCTGATGTTTCTTCTCCATCCTCTCACTTTCATGCCTTTTTTTGTATGCTGTCTCCTCTTTTAGATTGTAAGCTCATTGAGGGCAGGCACTTTCTTTTTATTTATCACATCTCCAGTGCTTAGCACAGTACCTGGCATGTGGTAAGTATTTAATAAATATTTATTGGATTAGATTGGATTGCAATGTTCAGAGATGGACCACAGGATATTCAATGAGTTCTAAGTCTGTATCATATCAAGATCAGTTGAAATTGGAGAATGAAAGACTAAGAGGAACATGTGATGTCCAGTGTCTTAGAAACTAAGAAATGGACAGAAAACTTTTATAATAAAAAGATGGTGAGAATAAAAGGATTAGTTGGCTAAGGAGCTTAGAGACCATCTGGATCCTGTTTTCTCATTTTATATTTGAGGAAACAGGTCCAGAAAGGTTAAGGGCTTTATGCTTAAGGTCACAACTGTATTAAGATTGAGACAGATTTGAATCTAGGTTATTTGACATGAAACACATTGCTCTTTTCACTGAACCATATTGTCTTTCTCTAAGACACACTATGGAATTACAACTGGCATGTATTGAGGAAATAGGCTAACTCCTTCTCCCTTGGAATATAGAAGATTCTTAGGTGTTATTCACAAGGGGAACTCTACTTATGTCTAAGGAAAAGAGAGCCAAAATGGGGGGAAGACATAGATGTAAACTAATCCCATAGGGTCAACCAAGACAAAGAGAAGTAAAGAGACCATAATTCTACATCCTAGGAACAGAGTGTGCTAAAGTCAGAGCCAGAGCTTGAGTTAAGACAAGGAAGTCAATGTTTTGTCTCAAGTTTTGCACTAAAATATGGAGGGAGCAAAAAATTTAACACATAATATACTTTTAAATAGCTAGATAAAGTTGTGGAATGAGTTTTCCCTACTTTTTTTGGTTATGTAATACTTTGAAAAATCTGTTAAAGCTACTGATTCCCTTCTCAAAATAATGACTTTAAATGCATATAAAAAGGATTTCAAAGGAAAAAGATTACAATAAAATATAGTTATCAACATGTTTTAAAAAATCAGATTTACAGACCTCTTGAAACAAACACTTCTAAAGTTTGTGGATCCCAAATTAAAAACTTTTGCAATATAGTTACTACTTCCCCCTTCTGCTGAACTAATTTTCAGAATTACATCTTGTAATTTTGTCACATTATGAATTACATGGTTGATTTGAGAGTTCTGTGCTTGCCTTAAATATTGAAATTGCTAGTTATGACTCTAGTAGAGATAATATTGTGCAATTGTAGATTGGGGATCTAGAAACAAGCCAAAACATTAACAAAAATGTGTCAATACTGCTAGAATGCATAGCATGAGCCATACCTCTAGTGTGTGATTAGCCACCATATTAAGGAGCCTTTGGTACCTAAGAGGACTTGGGCTCTGTCATAACAATATTTCCTATTCTATCTCCTAAGATACCTTCTTAGTTGGGAGGTAGGCAATATTCTTAGGCAGTAAAGGAAGTGTCTAGAGGTTATCCAAGTGTGACTTTTGCAGTGCTTTTGGTCCTTTGTAGTCTGATGTATTCTTTAATGGGAAACTTGAGATTAGCTGTAGAGCCTATGTCTTTATAAAAGGAAAGAAAAACAAATAAAACAGGTCCACTTCAAGCAGCTCTGCTAAACTATTTCTGTGGGTGATGGGGTTGAAATGATTAGTTATAAATGAGGCTTGCAGTTTAGCTGTGACTATATTCTTGTCCTTCACTGCCACAAAACTGAACTATCTATAATTTGGAAAGCAGGGCGACCAAGAGCTCAATCAGATAAAGAATTGCAGATGCAATCAATTTTTGTAAGTGTAAGGAGAGTGAAATAGGTTTATGGTGCTACCTTGAAATTATGATTGCTCATCTTCATTTCAAAGTGTTTTTAGAATAATCTATGCATTCTTCAGTCTTTGATGGACTCCAGTTTAGGGAAAAACCTGGTGCTTTTTTTTTTTACCTTAGGATTTAGGGTTGGAAAAATCTAATAAAAGTTGATCCTTCTGTAAAATTTTTCTTTTTCTAAGAAATAATTTTTTTTCTATTCTAATAAAATAAAATAAAAAAATGCTAAGAAATAAAAAAAAACAAGGAGTTTTGGGAGAATGTCTCACAAATTCCTGTTCAACTACAAAATTGAAAATACATCCATGAAATAGAAATGTACCATTTCACTAGCTAATTCAATTACAGAGGAAATGTTACCCTTTTTTTTTTCTCAGGATATTAAGAGAATTTGTTGGGATGTGTATGTGTAATTGTCTGGATAATTTCTTCTATCACCATTTTACCAGGTGATCTGATCACTCATCATTTCACTCCTTCGGAAACTTCTGGCTATCTTAGAAGCTTGCCAGGTTCACTCCAGAGTAACAATAAGCACAATCATTGAACTTGGTACAGCAAATTCTCAAAAGAGTGAGAATAGATAGGGGTTGGTAACTAGACATTAGTCTAGTTCCAATAAGTGAGGACTCCTGATCTTTTTATGAGGCTCATGCACTCTAATTCCCGATTTTATGTTGCAGAGTCAAGATGGGAAACTAGAAATTAGAAACAAGAATCTGATATTGGTGAAAGATAGGATATGGAGGCCAGAGAACCCACTAAATTTGTGTGGAAAATTTAGGCATAAGATATACAGAAAATGTTTTTTGGTTAAGAGGCAACATGGTATAGGAGAGAGAATACTTGGCTTTAAATTAGGAAAAGCTGAATTTACCTCCCATCTCATATATTTAGAAGATGGGGAACTCTGAGTAAGTTCCTGGAACTTCAATTTTTTACCGGTAAAATAAAAAAAATATGATGACTTCTGGGATCCTTTTTTAAATTTCCAAATATGAGAATTGTGAGTGCCATGTAGATCTTTATGTTACTCTAAGTACAAATTAATTCAAAACTCATGTGAGATCTAGGTTTTTCCAATTGGGTTTCAATTACTATAAAAATCACCAGGAAAACATTTCAATGTTTTTGATACTATTGATACCATTGTATTCTTTACTTCTTGTCCTAAAGTATAAACCAGAGTTGCATGGCATACATGGATGCAAATGGGTTATAATCTGTATCATTGAAGGGTTATACATGTCAATGAGATCATAAACATGAGTTTTTGCATAATTTTCCTTTTGTCAAAGACCACCTTGATTTTCTATCTTAACATCTTTTTAGATCTTATACTTGGAAGAGATTGTTTGTCTTCAAAGCCTTAGATTAAAAGAGGGCCTACAGAAATCCCCAAACAAAAAGTTTATCCATCATTAGAAAACTTTCAGTTACCACTATTGAGAAGAGTGATTGGTTGATTCATTCTTTCAAACATTTATTAAATTATTACTATATAGAAAACAATAAAGACACTAATGATACTAAGATATGTTCAGCAAGATATGTTTATCATAGATTATGAGCTCATGGAATTTGTAATCCATGGGGGGAAAGATAGTTTTAGAAATTATTTTGATACAAGAGACAGTAATATAAATGCAACAGAAAGATCTAGGCAAAATTATATGATAAATTTGAAGAAGGAGAGATTGTTTTTATTTGAGTAAGAAAAGGAAATCAAGAAAAATTGTATGGATGAGGTAGCATCTAAGATGGGCCTTGGAAAGAAGGACTTATATGGGAGACTTAGAATAAAGGAACATTCCAGGGATGGGGAACCATACAGGAAAAAGCACAGAAACTGTAGAATAAAGTTCAAAGTTGATAATTGATAGGCTAAAAAAGATAGGGAAAGATGGGCAGAATGTTGGAGGGGATGTGGGAAACCTGGGACACTGATACATTGTTGGTGGAACTGTGAATACACCCAGCCATTCTAGAGAGCAATTTGGAACTATGCTCAAAAAACTATCAAACTGTGCATACCCTTTGACTCAGCAGTGTTACTACTGGGCTTATATCCCAAAGAAATTTTTAAAAAGGGAAAGAGACCTGTATGTACAAGAATGTTCGTGGAAGCATTCCTTAGTGGCCAGAAACTGGAAACTGAGTGGATACCCATCAATTGGAGAATGGCTGAATAAATTGTGGTATATGAATGTTATGGAATATTATTGTTCTGTAAGAAATGACCAGCAGGATGATTTCAGAAAGGCCTGGAGAAACTTACATGAACTGATGCTGAGTTAAATGAGCAGGACCAGGAGATCATTCTATACTTCAACAATACTATATGATGATCAATTCTGATGAACGTGGCCCTCTTCAGCAATGAGATGAACCAAATCAGTTCCAATAGAGCAGTAATAAACTGAACCAGATACACCCAGCAAAAGAACTCTGGGAGATGACTGTGAACCACTACATAGAATTCCCAATGCCTCTATTTTTGCCCTCCTGCATTTTTGATTTCCTTCACAGGCTAATTGTACACTATTTCAAAGTTTGACTCTTTCTGTACAGCAAAGTAACTGTTTGGACATATATACATATATTGTATTTATTTTATACTTTAACATATTTAACATGTATTGGTCAACCTGCCATCTGGGGGAAGGGGTGAGGGTAAGAAGGGAAAAAGTTGGAACAAAAGGATTTGCAACTGTCAATGCTGAAAAATTACCTATGCATATATGTGTAAATAAAAAGCTATAATTGAAAAAATATAGGGAAAAAGAAATTGATAAAGATAACACAACAATTTCAAATACTAGAGACTTAATGGGTAGTACTACTAATTTGCTGTCAAATGATATAACATAGACACTACCTATTTTACTAGGAAAAGTTAAATCAGGAAGAGAAAGAGATTGAGGTAGAAAAATTATAACTTGTTTTAGACATGTTGATTTTAAGATTTCATTGAAAGATATAGTAGAGATAATCAGTAGGTAAATACAGATATGAGTCTGCAAATCAAAAGAGACCTCAGGGTTCAAAATATTGATGTCATCTGCAAAGAAGTTATAGCATAATGGGAAAAAAATGAAAAACAATTCCCTTAACTTCTTCATTTTACATATGAGGTAATGATGTAAAACAAAGGAGAGAGATAAAAGAGTGATTGTATAAGAACAGAAGTTTCAAGGGAAAAGTATTTTTATTTTATTTTATTAAATTGAGGACATGAATATCTTTATAGACAACAGAGAGGAAATGAATGAAAAGGGAATGGTTGAAGATGCCCGAGAGGAAATGTATTATTATTATATTGAAGCACTGGAATGGGCAAGAAGTAATGGGATCAAAGATGTACTATAGTTAAAAGTATAAGCCTTAGTGAGGAATAGGGAGGCCTTTCTTTTTATGTCCGAAAGACAGAGGGTTAAAAAATGTCATCAATCAGTCAATATCTATTATGCACATACTATGTGCCAGGAATAGTGCTAAAAGCTGGGAATGTAACATTTGACTTACATGTAGCCTCCAAGTTCTTGAATTTTCTTCTAATTGGTAAATTAGCCAGAATAAATTTATACAGATATCACTTTTATAGAACAAAAATAGAATTTTGTACCATATGGAAAGCAAATGAAATTAAGTAAATTTTTATAATTCTGAAGAAGGCATAATTATTAGAGGAGCAAGTGATACACTAATGAGCCCCAGTTTGAAAAGCTGAGTCAATTATGAAAGTACTATTTTATATTGCTGCAGGCAAAATCAGGGAGGAAAAAAAGGTAGACAATACACCTAGTTTATTGGACTGAAAAAATGAGGCCAAAGTTTTATGATTATCTCTGCACTAAATATTGGTGTGTTTTGGAATCGCATGACTCCTGTTAGACTTATTTTTTTTTTTTTTTTGTTTGTGAAAGCATCTTGGTATAGTGAAAAGGATTTTGGAATTGAAAAAAGTCCCATTATGGCTGTACCCAATACTAGCTATGTTTCTATCTGTGTGATTTTATCACTCTAGGTCTCAGTTTCTTCATCTGTAAAATTCAAGTGGGAAGAGTCTTTCCTACTTTTTAATATCACATCTGTTATCAAACTTTGAAATTTGTTCTTCACTCTGTGCTTTTGTTACCATAATTCCCATTTCTGGAACCTTCTTCCTACTTCCATTTAAGTCCCTTTTGTCAAGGTCCAGCTTAGGTGCTATTTTCTCTATAAAGTTTTCCTTGCTTTGTCCTTGCTTTGTTCAAAAAAAAAGCAATCTTTCTCTTCAAATTTATCATAGAAGTTTGCCTAGACATTTCTGTTGTGTTTATACTACATTGTTATTTTGTTTGACACTCGTTATTTTAACATAGATATATCCTATTGACTTAAACTTTTTTACATTTGTTTCTCATTAAGGTTTTTATTCTGTAAAATGGGGGTGTGGGGGGGTGGGGAGTCAAACAATATGGCCTCCAAAGTTTAGCTTTGTAGCTCCAAGCTCCAAGTCTGTAGTCCTATATTGAACACTAGTGCTTCTTTGCTAAGAGTCATTGCCATAAGCTTTTCCCTTACGTCAACTAGAACCTGAGACTTAGCAGGAAATATCACAGATTAAAAAAAAAAATTTCCACACTGATGGGGATGGGACAGGAGTAAGAGGTACCAGGGACTATTCACAATTTCCTGAGATTTCAGCCTAGATGGTGCAAGAGGTGGAACATGGGTCTGAAGGGTTGAAAGTGTAATACTGAAGCATGAAGTGATATAGCATAGTCATAAGGGAGTCTATGGGGTATATAGTAGTAGAAAAAAAGATTCTTTTTTTCCCTTGGATTTTTTGGGAGCTATCTATTTTTTAGGTTCATTGTGGCCAAACAAAATCCAAGACCACCAGTTAACACTTACTGGTTCCTTACTCCAAAAGGAAAATGAAAAATATTTTGTCATATACTCAATATACAACATAGTAGTATGGATAATTTTCAAAAATTCCAAAAAAATGGTGCCATATTTCCAGTGAAAAGAAAATTTCAGGATTCTATGACCTCTAACACTGATTTGACTGAGAGAAAAAACCTCCAGAGTGTGATGTCAAGGATGTGGCTGTCATTGACTTGTGATCTAAAGTAATCATTTCACAGTTCTTTAATTCAAAACTTCTTAAACTGTGACTTGGGACCCCAAACTGGGTTGTGTTACTGAATGTGGGGTTCATGAAATTATGGTTTATTATTATTTGTTTTTTATGTCTATTTTATATATCTATATATTTTATATATGTAAACCTGGGTTTATATAAAATCTTGTTGGGCTAAAAGGGATTGAAAGTGCAAAAAGTTTAAGAAGTCCTGCTTTAATATACTCTTTGCCTAAGAGTTCAGACTATGTCACTGTATGATGTATAAGACTCCCACCCTCTCTGCTCTTCCAAGCCAGGGATAGATATACATATAAAGGAAAATAAACATGGCATCTAGGGAAAGCAAATCAGCCAATCAGACTCTCCAGAATATTTCTTCTGACAAAAATAGCTCTCACTTAATTTTTCTGCCTTTTGTTTCTCTCTGTCTCTGTTTCATTTTCTCTTTGTCTTCATCTAAAATTAATCCCAAAGTTATGGACAGTCTCAGGATGGATGTGGGAGAAAGATGGTGATATTGATGAAAATCTCTATTTTACCACCTTGTAATTCAATTCAGTTTTGCACAAAATCTCTATTTTACCACCTTGTAATTCAATTCAGTTTTGCACACATTTATGAAATTCCTTCTATGTGCAAAGCACTGTTCTAACAGATTGGTGAAAATGAAGATAAAAAATAAAATCTCTGCTCTAGAAGGAAGCTTAAAATCTATTGGAGAACCAAGTGCCTCATCTCTCTGATTTTGGAAACAAAACCTATTTTTACTAGTCCTGAGCTCATAAAAAGCTGCATAAAGTAGATTTCTTATAGGGTTGATTAGTGATGATAGTGTCTATTATGGAAATCTCAAGGGCTGGATGAAAATTTCAAATTCCTCTCCCAATTTGGGCTTCAGTCATCATTTTAGTTCTGGTTTCTGCAGTAGAGTCCGGGAAACTGAGACTTGAACTGCTATTAGCATTCAACTAATGGCTAATTGAGATAATGTTGCCTCCTTTCCCTGACCCAGTGTAAAGCCTGACCCAGTGTAAAGCTGTTTTTCTTTGATCTTTCTATTGCTGCTGCACATGACCAAGTAAAAACTGAAAACACAACTTATTTCAGAAAGCAACTGAAATTCTGGGGGCCTGCTGAATCTCACCAGACAAACTCAATTTTACAGAAGTCACCTCTTTTATTGACTTTGATCAAGAGACTTCACAAACAAAAGAAAAATCCCCCACTGAAATTTCTAGTCTGCCTCACAAAATCAAAGATTTATTAACATTGAAGAAGTGCTGTGAATTCCCTTTCTCTAAACTCAATTTCAGACTGTTTTACTGTAGTGTTCATGTAGGTTACAAACCTCTGATGTCCTATGACCATTTCTTTTGTTCTTCTTTGATTTCCTCAAAACTCATAGAAAAATTCCTTCTGGCCCAATCAACGGGCAAAGACTCAGTAGTAAATATTTGAAAAGAATCATGGTAGAAGTCCTACAAGGCAACAATAAGGATCAGCTGGTCAGATATAAAATAAATGTGATTCTTCCTTTACTCATCAGCCTCCTAAAAGTACATGTTGATATAGTAACATGCCATATACTAAGTAGAGTTATTCCTTCTGTATCATAGGGTGCCCTGCAGTCCAGAGAATCCAAGTAAAATATATTGGCCCTCCCTGTATAACAGAGAAAAAGTCTGAATTATTATGTTATTAAAAGATATGTTTATATTGTACAATACAATACATATATTTTATGCATTTCTGAGTTTCTAAACTTTTTCTGTATTCTCTACTGGCTATTATATGTTGTCTGTGATTTCCACAAATCTCCCCACCCTAAATTTCCTTTAATTTCTTATGCTGACCCGTGATATATTGAAGCTGCAATAAGGAAAGTTGCAATTTGGAAGGAATTAACTGTATATCCATTTTCTTTAGTTTCTCTTCATAGTGAATTTTGGCTCAGCTATCTCTTTCTTTCCTTTCTTTCTTTTCTTCCTTTCTTTCCTCTCTTTCTCCCTTTCTTTCTTCTCTTTCTTTCTCTTTTCTCTCACTCTCACTCTCTCTTTCTCTTTCCTTCCTTCCTTCCTTCCTTCCTTCCTTCCTTCCTTCCTTCCTTCCTTCCTTCCTTCCTTCCTTCCTTCCTTCTTCCTTCCTTCCTTCCTTCCTTCCTTCCTTTCTTCTTTCTTTCCTTCTTTCCTTTCTTCCTTCCTTCCTTTCTTTTTTTCTTGCCTGAGGTCAAACAATGAGTATGTGTTAACTATCTGCAAGTGGATTTTAATTTAGATCCTTCTGACTTCAGGGCCAGTGTTCCAACCACTGGTCATCTAGCCACCCCAATCTTAAAATATTCTGAATCTGTCACTGAAATTGTCTCGTAGTGTCTTTTTTTTTTTTAACTCCACTCATGTGCTGCTTGTGCCTCTTTCATGAGCTTCAAGTTTACCAGGACCCATCTATCACTGCTATTACAAGTGATGTATCTAATCAGTTTATATGTTAAAATGGCCAATGCAGTTTACATACAGACATATTTCCCTACCTAATGTTGTCTCAAACAACATTTTTTTCAAATATAATTCTTTCATGCTATAAGACAAACCCTGTTGTGATGTCACACAAGATCATGGTTATGGAATCTCTCTAGACTTATGGAACCTTGACATCTTTCTGGTGGGAAGTAGTTGACTGGTCAATAAACGAAGGTCCTTAAGGTCTTGTTTTTCTTATGAAAACCTCCCTCCCTCTTCTTTTCCTCTGCCCTTCAGAGACAAGAAACAACTAATGTTGCTGGATAGTATATCCATGCATTTTTCTTCATGAGAGCTAGCTAAAAGTGGGGCGATGAGGAAATGTGAGGCAAGATTCATAGATAATGAGGTTTTGGAGCATAAGGCACTGCTGGGGAAAGGAGGCACAGGTGGGCTGAATTCATGGGTCTCTCTGAGTAATCAGTGGCACAATTTGAGAACATTGGATATATTGGAACTGAAGGAGGGACCTCAGAGAGGAAAGAGGAGTTTTTCAGGTGTGGTAGGGACATAGGACTCAGAGCTAAAATGGATCTTAGACATCACTAAGGTCCACAAAGTCATTTGAAGAGTGAGATAACTGAAGGCAAACACCTATTTTAAATTTTGTCTAGAATTTAGCAGTGGTACTTTAAAAAAAACACAAATGCTTAAGGCAAAAAACAAACTGAATTGGGATCTATGGAAAGTAAAAACAGACCTCCAAATTTGATTGACCTGACAAGAAAGTGGGAAACATAAATTTTAAATCATATCTCACACTTTAGCTGCATGATTCTGGAGAATTTATATTTTTAAAAGCCATATCAAACCTGGAATTAGGAAGATTCTTCTGGCCTCAGACACTGACTAGCTGTGTGATACTGGGCAAGTCATTAAACCTGTTTGCCTCAGTTTCCTTATCTGCAAAATGAGCTGCAGAAGGAAATGGTAAATCACTTCAATATCTTTGTCAAGAAAACCCCAAATAGAGTAATGAAGAATCAGATACAACTAATCAACCAAAAAAAACTACACCAGATTTATTGTAGATTTATGGACAAGAATCTAGACAAGAATGTCAAAGGAAGAACAGTCAAGAATAAGTTGAAGTCTACAGGCTGCGTTAATGGAAGCAGTCATCTCATTGCTGAAATCTCGGGATCTCTTGAAATATTGAATTTTTAAAGAATTCTAAGTAAAAAGACTGATTTTTTTGCCTATGGCTTACAAACTATTTTTAAAGACAATTCCAAAAGAGGATTTCTCTAGAGTTCATTCTAAGGCACAACTGGAATGCTGGCAGATACATTCTACTCTATGTAGTATAGTAATGTGATCCAGCATTTAATATCCCTGGAAGAAAAATGAACAAAATAGGGGCTACTTGGGGGTATTGCTTATTAGGTAACACCTACTGGATTTAGTCCCATAGAAATCTGCACAGCTGTCACTCAAAATTCTCTGGGCTAATTTCTTTTATCCAATTCTATTTTGGATAGGCAAGTAGATAAGAATTACTATTACCAATAGGAGATAAATACTCTGATACGTGAATGAAAAAAAATCACAGAGAACAAATTCTCCTTTCTGAGGTGAGCTGAATTCAGTGCTGGGATTCCTTGCTCCAAATCTGAAGGTATTTTCTGCAGGATGGTGGATTGGTCATTATGTTGTGCCATTGATCCCAAATATGGGTGATCAACAGAGATGAAGTTCTATTTCCTCTCTTTTCTAAAATGACCCAGAGTGGTGAAATGACCAGACTTAATGCTTGCTTTTGCACAGCTACATCCTTAATAAGTAATGCAAATCAGCCTATGCTCCTGGGCCTAGATTCCAGAAGAAATTAGAGGAGAGATAAATGCAACTTTACAGTCAGGGAATGTCTCATGTAAATGAAAGATATTATTACCAGTTTATAACTTTCATTCGTGATGGTAAACAAGATTACTTTCCTGTGTGAAATTTAGCTAATAGCAGGACAATGAGGAAATGTGAGACAGGATTCATGCATGGGAAAATTTTGGACCATGGCACTGCTAGGGAAAGCAGGCCTAGGTGGCTTCCATCATGGGGTTTGTTTTCTGGGCTCTCTCTCCCACTCACCCAAACTCTAGACACAATTTTGAAATAGGCAGTTTTCCTTCAGTGCCCTTATTCTTCAAATGACTATATGGAATTTAGTGATTTCTAAGGTCCATTTAAGCTATGGCCTTCCTCCCCTCTCCTCTCTGAGCTTTCTTATTCAGTTCCAATATATTCATAGCCTAAGAAAACTGGATGTATTGGGATTGAAGGAAAGTGCTCAGAGAGGAGAGCAGGGTCATAGATGTGGCTGAAATGGATCTTAAAAATCATTGAGTTCCACACAATCATTTGAGGAAGGCACTGAAGGCAGACCACTTTAGTTAGTGTGGATGTTTTTTAATCAAGAGCAAATGAAAAATATTTTCTTACAATATTATAAGTATTAATAGCAGACTTATATAGAACTTTAAGATCTATAAATTCCATTTTCCACTTGATCCTCCCAACAACTCTATAAAGGAGATACTATTGGTATCGTGATCCTCAGTTATTCCCATATTATAGATGAGAGGACAAAGGCTCAGTGATTAAATTCCTTGCTTATTTTTGCATAATTATAAGTATCAGGAGAAGATTGTGGTCTTTTCCTTACCCCAAGTCCAGTACTTTTTCTATTATAATATATACAGAGATAAACATTTATTTATTGAAAAGGGATAAAATGTTTTGAAGAAAACCCTTTAAAACAGATTTTTCTTCTAAATACACATGTGTAAGAGGCATGGAGAGCTTGAATCAGATCCAGAAGGGTATTAGAAATTGAAGCTCCTTCTACTGTTTTCTCCTAGAAATATTACCACTACTAATTACTATGATTGCTTTTCCTCTTTTTTTTTCCATTATGATATGTCTTTTTATATCTTCTTATAGTCTGTAACTTTCTAAATACAAAAGTGAAAATGATTTTTTTGTTCTGAGAATTTTTGTACCTTCCTTTAACTGCTGTGTCCAGGCATCATTAGCTGCTTGTAGACATCAGATATTCAAAAATGGATGCTTTTAAAGCAGTCCTAGGGGGAAAAGTTTGACCTGAATATGCATTAATTGTGCAGTGCAGTCTGAGAAGAGTCTTCTATGTTAAAAAGGGTTCTCAGCCCCAGTGTTTAGTAGAACATCTGCTGTTACACTTAGCAACTGCCAATAGATAGAGTTATCTTAGTCAGGGAGAACTTTTTTCTTTTTTCTTTCTTTTTTACATTTATATTAAGCTGGTAGTTTAAGGTATAAGTGAAGGTGAGTTACTAGAATATTTGGTCTTTTTTCAATAGAAATTATTTTGCAGTCTCCAATAATGACTTTGAAAACCATAATTTACTAGTTACCAATAACCATTAGCTGTGCTTTATTACAAAAAGGATTCTGGGAATTACTCAGGCCATAGCTACCAGCCAGATTTTTTGGAGAGATATTTCTATACAGTAAAATTTTAGGAAGGCCTGATATTTCTTAGCCTTAGAGGATGCATATGTGTAAACATTTCAAGGACTAAATGCATGGGGATGGGGAAAATACATCTCTAATTTTATTAATATGCAATTGAAATTTAACATTTCCTTCCATTACAAATTCCTACAATTACCACAACAAATATTATTCTAAAGTGAGGTCCATAGGCCTCAGTAGACTGACCAACAAGGGATTTTGTGACTCCTGAATTAGAGGATCTCATTATTACACAGATGTTTTGACCTTTGATTATACAAAAAAGACCTGCTACTGAGTTTGTAGACACAGGCATGAGACAGTTTCTTTCTGCTGCAATGTAACTTATATACAGGGTATCAAAAAAGTTTTGATATAGTTTTAAGCTGTAATACTTTGTAATACTTTTGGAACATGCTGTATAATAAAAGCCTTCCAGTCTTACTGATAAGAGCAATCAGATAAAAACAAGCATGTGTCTATAATTTCATCTTTTTAAAATTTAGCTATTGGTACAATGAACTCACCATTTTTTCCATGTCACACATATTACTTTTGCTCTAAACATACCTCACCCATCAATATGCTGAGACCGCCTCATTCTTATAAATAGACAAAGAAGTAATTAGCTCAGGAAACCCCTGCAATGAGACCAGACTGAATTTTGAGCCCCTGAAACATACTTTTGGGACCTACATCCCTTCAGTCCAGACTTCTGAGACCTTTCTGATTCTTTAGACCAGTTGGATTCTCCATATCCTAGACCTCCAGTTTATTTCTGACTCTTGGTAATTATCGATTCTCAGATGACTTGCTGACTTTTGGCTCCTATATACACTCCAACCCTGTCCTCTTTACCTAACTTCTTTATATGCTTAAGTTTTTTTTTTTTTTTTTTTTGGCTTAAACCACAATCTCAACTTGGCTGTCCTGCTTTTGAGCCTGGAAAATCCTAGACTGACCACCATCCGTGAAATGCACAGTTACTTGTACTATTGCAGGGATTATAATGAGGATTTTCATTCCCCAAAATCATTTATTTTTTTAAAAAAATGTGAGACAGACTTAGTTCTACAGATATAAAGGCACAGAAAGGGATAATGTAAAACACATGGGTTTTCCCATGGGTATGTTGACTCAATTTTTCAATGTGAGCTACATTGGAAAAGCTATAAATCAAGGCCTGATCTATTGTTTTATTAATTGTATAGATTTAACAAAGTAAAAGAAAAGTGTTACTGTAGATTAAACTTAAAGATGTTGGATCTTATATTAGTTTTCTTTTCTTTTTTTTTTGGAGGGGGAAGGATAGGGACGGTGGTTAAACATTTGCCAGAATACTGCTGGATTTTTTCATACTGAAAATGAGGGAAGGGAAAGAGTTTTCTCATTAATCCTTCGGGTGGCCTTCACATACAAATGTAAACTGTTTATTTCTTGGGGACAGTGTTTGAACTGGGCCAATCAAAGACGGCTTTTGATTTTCTTGGTTGCTATCACAGCCTAGCATCATTGCATCAAGCCTGAGGCATCAGACATAGGAGCATGTGCAAAATTTCGAAGGAAAAGAAATATAATGTAAGTCTATCGAATATGCTAGTTTTTAAAACAAGTTGTTATATAAATAATAAATATAGCTTTGCAATTCTTAAACTAACAAAATGACTTTGTAGCAATAAAAGGCACTAAAACAATTGATTTACATATATTTCAAGTTTTCTCACAAATTTTGTTCTTCTCTATAATCCACTTTTTCCATCTTGGTTTTGAAATTTCCAGATGTATTATGTCTACTTATTTTTGTCCCTTTAGAGAAGCACCCTCCAAAACAAGACAAACAATGCTGGAAAGAGTTTAATACAAGATTCAAAAGATAAAGAGCTAATGTTGAGAATGAACATAAAGAAATAATGGTCACAATTAGTATCTAATAGATATGCTAATAATGGATTCCAGCTCTATAAACTGGCAAGTAAGTGAAAAGAAAGACATCTTAATTTCTTCCCTAATCAGCTGATTCTCATCGTGGCCATGCCAGATTTCTGCTAGCATTATTTCCAAATATTGGATTGAGTCCTGAGTTTGTGTAGTGTATGCAATTAACTGGACCCAAAGGGACTCCTTAAGAAACCCTAAGGAACTCCTTGAGGGAATCTTAAAATTATGAAGAGAACTGGACACTGAATATTTCTCACTTACATGAACCCTATGCTAAGCCTTTTGGAACTTTAGAGCAACAGATTCCTAATATTAACCACACTCTGTTTTGTTAGACTTTGTAGAGACTGCATATTTAGGATCCGAATTTTGTTTTTGTCTCAAGTACTCTTATTGTATTCACTTAATTGAGACTTGTAGGGTTGGCTGCTAAAGCCTGAGTTTTCTTTGGTGAGATTCTGCTGGTCATTGAATGGTTAGCACAAATTATTTCAAATAAAACCAGGTTTTCAGACAAGTAGAATCACTCAAAACTTGTGAGTTTCTTTCAGTCTGGAAGGTTATTTCTCTATTTTTTTCTTTTCTTTTTGCTTGATATTTTCTTGAGATTTTGTTCTACTTTGATGGGAGCTTATTGCTTGTTTAAGATAGAAAATCCTCCCAAGTGGCTTCCACAAGCTTAGATTAGAAGCCATTCTAAAGAATGACATGTTAAATACTTATATTTGTTTATTTAATACCAAAATTACAATTAAGCATTTATATTTATTTGAAAATTATTATCAATGATTTGACCATAGATGGCTGCTTACTTCATGTGACAATAACTCTCATCTTCTTTTACTCTCTTTCAGTGTTGGGCAATACTGTGGTTCTCAAATTTTCCTGCACCATTTTGCTCATGTATAATTTGATTTTACTGATACAACATAAAAAAAGGGAAGTAGAAATGGAAAGGGAATAGTGTCAGAAAAAGGGTAAAGGGGAGATAAAAAGAGGGAAACTACATTCCACTATGAGGCAAAGGAAACTTATCATAATGGAGGGAACTTAGAGAGGGGGAGGAACATTGTGTGAATCTTACTCTCATCAGAGTTGGCTCATAGAGAAAATAATTGACATACATGGTTTACAGAGAAACTTCTCTCACCTCATTAAAAAGTGGGAGAGAAAAAGGGAAAAGGAAAAACGTAATAAGAAAGGATACAAGAAAAGGGAAGGGATTCAAAGGGGGTGGGAAGAACCCTAAAGAGGGAGAGCTGCGTGATGTAAGTGGAGCCCATAAGTTTAATACTGGGAAAGGGGGAAAGAGAGGGGCAAGAAAAAGAAAAACATAATCTGGGGATAATAAGATGGCAGAAAATACAGAATTAGTAATTTTAACCATAAATGTGAATGGGATGAACTCTTCCATAAAGTGGAGATGGATAGCAGACTAGATCAAAAGTCAGAACCCTACAATATGCTGTTTACAGGAAACACATTTAAAACAGGGAGATACATACAGAGTAAAGGTAAAAGGCTGGAGCACAATCTATTATGCTTCAGGTGAAGTAAAAAAGCTGGGGTAGCCATCCTTATCTCAGATCAAGCAAAAGCAAAAATTGATCTAATCAAAAGAGATAAGAAAGGAAACTATATCTTGCTAAAGGGTAGCATAGACAATGAAGCAATATCAATACTAAACATATATGCACCAAGTGGTATAGCATCTATCAACCTTGCACTTTCAGAATTAGATAAATCAAACCACAAAACAAATAAGAAAGACATTAAGGAGGTAAATAGAAGATTAGAATAATTAGGTACGATAGACCTTTGGAGAAAACTGAATGGTGAAAAAAAGGAGTATACTTTCTTCTCAGCAGTTCATGTAACCTATACAAAAATTGACCATGTATTAGGACATAGAGACCTCAAAATTAAATGCAGGAAGGCAGAAATAGTAAATGCTTTTTTTTTTCAGATCACGACGCAATAAAAACTACATTCAACAAAAAGTTAGGGGTAAATAGACCAAAAAGTAGTTGGAAACTAAATAATCTCATCTTAAAGAATGATTGGGTGAAACAACAAATTACAGACACAATAATTTGACTCAAGATAATGACAATGATGAGACATCATACCAAAATTTGTGGGATGCAGCCAAAGTGGAAATATGGGGAAATTTTATATCTTTAGAGGCTTACTTGAATAAAATAGAGAAAGAGAATATCAATGAATTGGGCTTGCAACTTAAAAAGCTAGAAAAAGACCAAATTAAAACCCCCTAATCAAATGCCAAACTTGAAATTCTAAAATTAAAAGGAGAAATTAATTATATTGTAAGTAAAAAAATATTGAATTAATAAACAAAACTAAGAGTTGGTTTTATGAAAAAAAACACAATAAAATAGATAAACCTTTGGTAAATCTCATTAGAAAAAGGAAAGAGAAAAATCAAATTGTTGGTCTTAAAAATGAAAAGGGAGAACTTTCCACCAATGAAGAGGAAATTAGAGTAATATTAAAGAGTTACTTTGCCAAGCTTTATGCCAATAAATTTGATAACCTAAGTGAAATGGATGACTATCTCTAAAAATATAGGATTCCAAGATTAACAGAGGGGGAATTAATTGCTTAAATAGTCCCATTTCAGAAAAAGAAACAGAAAAAACTATTAATCAACTCCCTAAAATAGAGGGATTAGGAATTCTATGTAGTGGTTCATAGTCATCTCCCAAAGTTCTTTCACTGGGTGAAGCTGGTTCAATTCATTACTGCTCTATTGGAACTGATTTGGTTCATGTCATTGTTGAAGAGGGCCACATCCATCAGAATTGATCATCATATAGTATTGTTGTTGAAGAAAATAATGATCTTCTAGTCCTGCTCATTTCACTCAGCATCAGTTCATGTAAGTCATTCCAGACCTTTTTGAAAATCATCCTGTTGGTCATTTCTTACAGAGTAATAATATTCCATAATATTCATATACCACAATTTATTCAGCCATTCTCCAATTGATGGGCATCCACTCAGTTTCCAGTTTCTGGCCACTACAAAGAGGGCTGCCACAAACATTCTTGCACATACAAGTCCCTTTCCCTTCTTTAAAATCTCTTTGGGATATAAGTCCAGTAATAACACTGCTGGATCAAAGGGTATGCACAGTTAGATAGCTTTTTGAGCAATTTGGAACGATGCTCAAAAAATAAATAGCCAATGAAGGTCCTCCTACCTAAAATTTTGAATCTGATGCTATAGTCCTTTTTGAAGTAATGACATTGCTGTTGCAGAGGTTGTCTTATGCAGTCTTATACAACTAAGAAACTCAGTTATTTGAAGAAGCAAAAAAAAAAATAGTATAGCCTGTGGATTAGGCTTTGTGAACAAAAGAAATCAATGGAGAAGGGTTTTCATGTAGAGGTATTGCAAACCATCAAATAGTTGAAAGACACTAAGTTTGGGGAAAAATCAATTAACTTTATATATAGTACATAAAAAATAAATTGTGAAAATGGAAGTCAACTTGCTTGGTGAGAAAGGCACAGGAGCTGGAGCAAGTTGAAATGGCCCTTTTAAGACCTTTTAAGAGTCAGAAAATAGCAATTAGAGCATTTGAAGCTTGAGGCAGTCATTGCAAAGGCATGGAAATGGGAGATGGAAAATAAAGTATGTGATGTGAGAGTAGCAGTAGAGCCTACATGGAGTGAAATAATATGTTAAAAGACTGGGGAAAAGGGAAGGACTCATGTTTTGAGGAGCTTTACATACCAGAAGAGTTAATATGTTATCCTAGAAGTAATATAGAGCCATTGGAATTCACTGAGAGTGTAATGGAGAATGTAATACTTTTTTTCTATGAATAGCCCTCATATTTTAACATTATTCTGTGTACATTTTCTATTTATCCATGCAGAGAAGTCCTTTTTCACACTTGCTCAGCCAAACAAGATAAGGGATTATAATTATTGAGAAATGTGTATTCTTTGGATCAGAATTTCCTTACAAATTTATTTTTGTTGTTCTGAAAAAGTGAATAATCACAGAATCAGATATATTTACTTTCCCTGACCCATGGCCAGATGAATTTTTGACCCAAATTTTAATACTAGTGCCAGGCACAGGAGTGGGGGAATGAAATGAGTTTCTAACTAATAGAGACTCAGTAGGTTCACATTTTAGAAGAAAAAATGTACAAATTCTTAAGCCAGAGAAAGATTTCTCATTATTGGCAAAAACAAGGAGCAATTGAGTTATGAGACTAAATTTATAGCTAAGACACTACATATCTGTACACAAACTAATATCCAGGTCAACCTCATTTTTCATTACTAGGAATCCTGCCTGGGATCTAACAATATTTTTTCCTTTCATGGAGGCATGAAAAAAGATCTCCCCAGCTATGCCTGCAGGAACAATTAGTTCCTATTTAATTTACTTTTAAGAATAGGGTGACCAGATGGCTGTCTTGTCTCTTTGCTTTGTAATCTTTTAAAGAAGGGAATCACCTCACACACTGCCCCCCCCTTCTTGGTTCTATTTCTCCTTCAATTTAATTAAACTCATTTGTCCTCATCTTATTGAAATAATAAATAGGAAGCAATTTGCAAACCTTGAAACCTATAAAAATGTTATTTATGATTCCTAGGAGAGAGTCAACAACAGGACAGGAAAGATCGAGTGCTGGATTTGGAGTTAGGAAGCTGTATGTTCAAATTATCTCCTTGACATTATCTAGGTGTGTGAATATGAGACAAATCGCTTAAATTTCTTTGAGCCTCAGTTTCTTTATCTGTAAAATTTTGGGGTTAATACAACTTATGTCCAAGTTGAAGGTTTTTTGTAAGGCTTTAATTAATTAATGTATTACAAGTATTTTCTTAACCTTAAAGCTGAAATAAATATCAGCAATTTCTTCATCATCATTATCATTATCATCATCATCATCATCACCAATCACTTTGGTCAAATAATTTCTTTGGGCCTCAGTTTCCTCAAATGTGAAATATGGATATTATATAAGATTAGTGGTCTTTGAATTTTAATCAGTAATCTTTGGCAATCTCTTGGGGTCTATGGAATACTCAAAATAATTTTTTTTAAGCTTCATTATTGATGATTACTGTCTCAGGGGAGCAAGAGGTGGGTGGGAGAGATAGAATTTGAAACTCAAACTGGAAACTTTTATATGTAATTGGGGAAAATAAAATATTATTAAAATCTATTCTAGAAGGAAATGCTAAGTTTCAGATAGATATTAGTGAAATTAATCTTTAATTTTTTGCCATCTAATTTAACAGAACTGATGAAATCTATTCAGGGATACATACCCAAGGGTTAAGAAGCTTTTTATTATATAACGTTGAAGATCTTTTCCAGCTCCAAGTCCTATAGATTTAAAGTCACAGACCAGAAGAGTTTCATCAAGAATTACCTATCATACCTTACCTTCAGAATCAGAACTAGGCAAAGTAGGCAGCCCACAAAGTGCAAGAGTCAAACAAGTATAACAAAGGCCACTTGGTGAACTTACTTTTGCTAAATAATAACATTATAAATAGTAATAGAGTGTTTTGAAGTTCACAAGTCACTTTCTATATAAGTACCTTGTTATACAAGAAATATTGTTATTCCCATTTTGCAGAATAGGAAACTGATACCTAGAAAAACTAAGGCACATGTACTAGTCACAATTAGGAAGACAAATGCATATATTTTTCATGGCAGAAAATTCTGTTCTTTGTGGCATATACGTATTTATTGTGAAATTCTAATGAGTCTGTGATTTTGTCTGAGTAAGGATCCCCATGATCAAAGTAGATTATAGTCCCTTTGTACCAGTTTACTGGAGTGAATAAATAACATGCTGAATTTAGAATCAGAAAGCCCTGGGAACAAATCCCATATTTGATACTTATAGCTATGTATTCATGGACAAGTCATTTAATGCCTCGGAATTTCAATTTCCTCATCCTTTGGCACACATGGCAAAATGCAGGCATTGTCATTATTCTTAATTTCTGTGTATTCTCAGAAAATTCTCTATAGAGGATCTCTCCAATACTAGAGTCCTTCTCCCTTCTCTTTTAGTATTTTGGGAGTATCTTTGTATTGCTTAGGCTCATCTCCATCTCTTTTCTTTCATTCTTATAAGACTAATTCACCTTCTTTTCTGGTTTTATGTAATCTCAGTCATACTTTTCAATATCATTTCTCTCACAAATCATTTTTGGGCAAAAATTTCTTGGATCCACTGTGGTCCTTTCCGTTGCCCATTTATAATTTAATTCTGATGGATGTGGCCCTCTTCAACAACATTGTTGGTGGAATTGTGAGCATCAGAGGGTGGCACATTGGTATTGAAGAGACAGATTTTTGCACAAATAGCAAACACTTTGAGATCATTGGAAGCACTATTTAATAATTAATTTGGCAAAAGACTTTACTTAACCCCTATGGACAGAACTTATCTGTATCCAAGTGCTAAGGTAGGAATCTAGCAAGGTTTCCTGCATGATTTCCCAAATGAAATCCAGCTTCTTTCTTTCTGTTAAATGTCATTCCCAGTTCATTACCCATCTGTAGTGCTACTCAAGGAGATACATAGTAAATGACCCATTTGGTAGAATGCATATCCAGTGGGATAACAACATCTGGGAAAGTGACATTTTCATGGACACGAGTCCACCCCACCCCAGTAGAATACTGGACTTAAGATTCAGCAAAAAAAAAAAAAAAAAAAAAAAAAACCCTGACACTTGTCATCTGTGTGACTACAAGTCATTTAATTATGTGGCTTTAGTTTCCTTATATGCAAAGAGGAGATAATAACGCCTTATACTACTTGCCTAACAGAACTATTGTTAATTAATTGAAGATCCTTCTTCACAGTTTCTGAGATGAGGAGTAAGTACCTTAAGCATGTTTTAAGTTTTCTAGAAACAGTTCTCCTAAAGAAGCATAATAATGTCTGTAGCACTGAGTTTGGTCAGACTCAGTGATATTTAGTAGATGCTTATTAAATGCTTATTTCCCCTTCTTACCCTTGTGAACCTTGCTAGGTTCCTACCTTGGCACTTGGATACAGATAAGTTCTGTCCATAGGGGTTAAGTAAAGTCTTTTACCAAATTAATTATTAAATAGTAAATTTTCTAGTAGGAAAGGAAGTAGTAAAGTATCTGACATGATACATTTAATTATTGAATTAATAATATATTGTTTTTTTCATAGTACTTTATACTTCACATGATACCTTTACATATATTATTACAATTATTTTTTTTTAACTTTGGAAGTAACAGGAAGCAAAAGCCATTTTCCCACTTTATAGATAACACTAAAAGTCAGATTACATTATTTTAACAGTCTCTGGAACTCAATGTTCTGTGTCCTTTCTATTGCATTATACTCTTTATGTCATGAGAATGAAAACATTAAAACCAAAATTGTGGACTCAAAATTTTTGAATTTATTTACAAGTTTTATTTAGCCCAACTCAAGTTCTTCCAGTAAGATGAATTTAAGTATTTTTTTCCTAAACCAAAACACATTGTACAGTGGTAAGGAAGCCTATAACCTTAACAATTAGTGGGCTTTATTTCACATACAAATTGATCCAAGTTTTCTTATCTACAGCCCTTATATGCAATCTGTGCTTAAATTTTTGATTGCTTCCTCTATCTGCTTTGCTTCCAGCATGGATAATGATTTTTCAAGGTTGTTCTCAATATGCTGTAACTGTTTTTGCCTCTAGATTCCTCTCTTGGAGATGAATTTCCAAAATATATGCAGCACCAGATCATAAAAATATAAAATAGCAACAGCTATTCCTGCAAAGACAACTCTTTGAATTTATAAAAGCCTTTTAAAGGATAAGATTTGTAACAAATGTGGCTTTATGAGACACTAATGAGTCCACAAGATGTATGCTTAATAAGCAGAAAAAATAATTTAATGCTTTATTAAAATTCTGGATTATTGAAGATTAATTCAATCTGTAATTCACAGTATGGGATGTCAATGGAAGAAAGCACAATATAGAAAATGTCATGGGAATAGTGAATTTGGCTTAACAAATAGGAAGCTAGTATTTGAAAACATTTTGCATTTTAGTTCAATTTTCTCAATTAAAAATATCTACATCCTTTTCCTTTCATCTTCCTTCCACCTCAAACCAAATCAAAGCCTTGAAACAAATATACATAGTCAAGCAAAACAAATTCCTGTATTGGCCTACTTTAAGGTATTAGAGAATTTTAAAAAGGATTATTTGAAAAAATTTAAATAATTTATTCTTTTCCAATTACATGTTGAGACCATTTTAAAAAGAAGGATTATTCTTTTAAAAAAAGGTATTCTATCTATCCTTTACTTTTTTTTAAAAAAAGGTTAAAGTAACATATTTCTCAAAGTACTTAGAATTATGTACTATCATCTACAGACAAATGGACTTTTGGGGTCTAAGATTTGTATTTATGTTTATTGACAATGAAATGAAAATAAAGCATATATTTAATTATCTTCTTCAGTGGAAGGGAGAATTGATACAGAGAGAAAGAAGGTAAAATTTTCTCTCTTCCACACAGACATGCTCATCTAACTTTCATCAATAGAGGATGACCCATATTGAGCCCCTGATTGTACTAAACTATTTCTAAACCATCTCACTAGGCATTCACAGTAACTGATTCTTGACTGGTCTTCCTGATTCAAATTTCTTCCATATTATAATGTATTCTCAAACAATACTTTATTATATAATCCTGTTCTTTATCCATACCACATAATTTGTCCTATTATTATAACCATATATATTGCTATAGTGTCAAGCTGAAATGTTTCCCCCATTCCCCTTCACTCTCTTTTCCTCTTCCCTCCCCTTGCTTCTCCCTTCCTCTTTCATTTCCTCTCCCCTCTCCTCTTTCCTTTCCTCTCTTTCCTCCTTTGTTATTTTACTTTCCTCATTCCTTGCTCTGGCATATACTGGGGCCTTCAATTTTATTGACTTTCTTATACTCCATGAGAGGATAGAAAATACAGTTGAAAAAGAGCTATGTCACTTCAAACTAGAACATTTTAATATTTTCCAGGAAGGAGAAAGGAACAAGCATTTATGTAATGTCTATTATTTGCCAGGCTCTGTGTTAAGCCTTTTAAAAATACTAACAAAAATTACCTCATTTGACTCTAACAACAATCTAGTGGGGTAGGTGCTATTATTATCACCATTTTTTAATTGAGAAAACTGTGACAAACAACAATTAATTGATTTGCCCAGGTTCACAAAGTCAGGACGTAATTGAGGTCAAATATGAATTCAGGCTTTCCTGATTCTAGAGTCAGTGTTCCATCCCCTGTGCCATCAGCTACCTGTTCTAATCAGCAAAGGAAATAAAGCTAGTGATCCATTCTACAATGGAAAGTTTTAAAATTGTTCTTTGTGAAAATGATGCACTATAGCCTGAGACTATTAAAAAATGCATAGGCCTGGAACTTAGAAATGAAAGGGTATGGCCTGATATGGAAATTCATGACTTTTTACTTGTTAATTAACTAATTCCATGGTATGTGGTATTTTACCATAGTCTATGCTCCAAGAGGGACCAAGTTCATGCTCAAAGGAACCAAGACCATGTCGGACATTGACAAAGATACAAAGATGTTGGGCAATGTTATTAAAGCATAGTAAGGAAAGAAACTGGAAGATATTTAAATCTGTGCCATATCTTTTGAATTATGCTGGCCTTTTTTGGAGAAATGAGACACCAAGATGGAGTCTAGAAGCACAACTACATAGAAATTTCTTAGGTAGAAATGCCTCTCAAGGGCAGAGATTTTTGTTTTATTTTTAGAACTTTTTATTCATCAATTTCTGTAATAAATTTCAGTGAAGTAGTTATATAAATCACAATTCAATTTTCCTCTCAAAATTCTATCTGGAGATTTTGGTGCACCTGTACCACTGGATTAGAGGGAGAAAAGAGGTAAACTGAAGGCTTAGTGATGGGGTCCATAAAGAAGTCATGATGTTGGGGAGTTGTCTAGAATGAATTCACAGGTTCAAATAATCCCCAGGCCAAACTTTATTATGAGCTTAATAAGTGAGCAAAATTCCTAGTGAACTTGTAGTAAACAAGGGAAGAGGTGAGTCTTTTATAGGAAAGTAAACAAGACAAGATTTGGTAACTAAACTAATTGTGTACATCAGTAAATCAAAATAGCCTAGGGAGTTGACAACTATAATTTAACCTCTGGATTGTATATTGGGCAAAAGTACAGGATATCTCTGTTTGTGTAAGAGCATTCTTTCAGATATTTCCACAAGATAATTCTACAATCAATGTGCTCCTCATAGGTGTCCAAATGTGAACACAGTCCACCAAGAAAACAAAGAAGCCACGAGCTAATAACAAACTGCAAGGAGGATATTTCTAAGTGGAGCAATGGTCACTGGGCAAAAACACAAGAGATAGCAGAAAACTAATTCTACTTTATTTCACTTCTGGAGCTGCTGTGGGATATCATGGCCACCCACATCGACTACTTGATTCCCTAGGTGATGGAGAAGGACTCCCTATGAGTGGGCAACTTCACCCATGTGTTGCCATGTTCATTCCTTCATTTCTCTCGATTTTCAATTACTGATTTTCTGGACATCTTACTTCAATCTGCTCCATAGTGGGTCCCTTTTCCCTCCTACCCTCCAACAGAAGGGCAAAGGTTTTTAAAGGTGGACATCAACAGGGACTATTATAAAAAAATCTGGTCAAATTAATCAACATGACATGGTCTCTCCATATACTTTTTTTTTTAACTTTGGAAATTTCCTTTATCTCTATCACTGACTATTCTGTTTCACATTAATTAGCATGTGTGTCAGATTCTTTTGTCCCCCTAAACTATAAGCTCCTTGATGTCAGAGACGGTTTTCATCTTTATATCCACAGTATTTAGCTCACAGCAGGCCCTTAATAATTTATTGATGATGATGATGATGATGGCAGAAACATGTATGACATGGTAATGTAAATATTTATATCTAATTCATAGAAAGTTTTGATAAGGATGTAAATCTTTGCATTACATCTAGTGAGATGTTGAAAATATAGCACAAGGGCTGTAATCTTTTGTGTGCAGATAGAAGTATATGATGGTTTTGACAGATGAAACTTTGCCATGTGAAAAGAATGTTGGGTCTGATACTAGAAAACCTAGATCCAAATTTTGTCTTTGCTGCTATCCATATGATGATGACAAAATCATTTCTCCTTTGGTTTTCTCATCAATAAAATGAAAAAAGTTTAACTGAATCTTCTCTGGTCTCTTCCAGCTCTAAAAGTTTCATGAGTATGTCTAATATAATGGTTTAAGATTTTGAAAAAAGAGAATTCAAAGCTTGTGTGGGTTTGCTCCCATTTCAGGAAAAATAAGAAATCAGGGTGAACTAGAATAACACAGCATCACTATTAATTTGCTCCACATGTTAGGGAATCCTAACTGAATCCTAATCTGGTACTGAATGCCAGAGATTTACCAGGAGAGAATAGTTTCTGTTGGTAGGAGTCCAGTAATAAAGATTGGCTCATTTATCCCTTTTATGCTTGCTTCCATATTTTAAAAAAAAATTGGGAGTAAAGTATTGTGAGTTTGATTAGTATAAAAGTAGTAATATCTTTCTTATTTAATATGTAAGGCTATTGTGAAAATGAATAAAATGTCATCTATGTGAAAGTTCTTTGAAAAGTATGAAATATCACAACTGACTAATATATACAAAAAATACTTTGCACATATATGTTGATCTTTACAACTCTGTAAAGTACAAATATTATTATTTCTGTTTTACAGATGAAGAAACTAAGACTATAAGAGGTTGTGATTTTTTTATTGGTCATATAACTAGAATTGGACAGAGCTACAACCAGAATCCCCTCAATTACTTTATATTTGCTTTCTACATTTTGTATTGATTTACCTGTATCCATATATCGCTGCTGTTTCTTTGACATAGAATGTAAGCTTTTTGAGGCAGAAACTGTTTTCATTTTTCTTTATATCCCATTATTCAGTGCAATGTTTTGGCACATAGTTGTTGGATTATAAACCTGATTGTTAAAAAAAAGTTACTTGGTTACTTTAGAGTATTGTCTACCTTCTTAAAACCACAATATAACATCAAGACTAAAGTACCAAATTTATCAGATTTTTATTTTTGCTTCCCAGTCCTCCTTTAACCTACAGAATAACTGACTGAAAAAGACATGTAATTAGCAGTTTTACCTACTCATTCAGCATAAATTTGTATTTGCCTTTTGCTACTAAAGAGAATGATTCTAATCAAGGCTGAAATAAATTGCATATCTTCTACTGGAAGAGACAAAAAGTCTACTTAATAAAAACATCTTGGCCCCATATGAGTTCACTTCCCTGGAGCTACTTATAGATTTTATGGGTAAGGCAGAGAAGCTTAGATTACATAGGGAATGATAGTGAAAGGCCCATGCTTCTTGGCAGGGGCTCCAGCTTTTTTCAAGTAATTGTTAAGAAAGGCCATGGGGACAGAAGGCAGTAGAGAAGAAAGTCTTTGGTTGTCACCTAGGGTGCTTTCCAAATGAGCAGTCTTGCATCAGAGTAAAAACAAATGATTCCTCTCAGTGTGAAAAAATCTCTGCTGAGATTAAAATGGCTATCATTATTCTTCTTGAACCATTTAGTAAAGAGTTATCCTACAAATAGAAACTCAGAATATTAACTCACAGAAAAAAGCTATTTTGTTTATCATGCTTTCACCTGTCCTCAAAAAACTTCTATAATATTAAGCTGTGAAATTCTTGGTGTAAACTCTTTGGGAATCAGGGCTTGTTACAGGATTAGAGAACCTTCCCTTTCTTCTATGTTAAACTCTGCCTATTTTATCTCTTTTGAATTTAGAATGAATCATAGAATAATTCAGATTAGAGTTTTGCTTAAAGTTTGGAGAAAGACTCATGGTTATACACAGGGAAAGAATTTATCATAAAGTTGCCATGATGTCATGAATCCACACATAAAAATAAATGTATCACTGGGTAGAGTAAATCTGAATTATATTATTCTCTGAATTATATGCCCACAGGGAATGTTCATGTATTGGAAGAGACTAGAAGAACTCTCTTCCTGTCCAGCTATAATATAATATAATTGGTCAACCAATCAACATTTATAAAGTGCTAACGTGACAAATAAGGAAATATGTTTAAAATGATAACACATATTAAACCTTATTCAGATTGTTTGCTACTTTGGGGAAGTGGGAGGTAAGGAAGGGAAGGAGATACAAAGTCTTACAAAAATGAATGATGAAAATTATCTTTATACTTGGAAAAATAAAATGCTATTAAAAAAAGATCTTGAGAATTAAAAAAAAAAAAAAGAATAGAGTCTATAGGTCCATATAGTACTTGGGTAAAAAACGAATCTTTTAAAAATAGAGATATACTTCCTGTATTGCCTATTGTTATATGACTCTAGTCTGGGGTTATCTAAAATGCAATTATAAAAAATAAATTTATTTCAAAGAGGAAAAAATTTACTAAGTGGTTACTATGTAATAAGTCCTATATATAATGTTGGGGATACAAAAAACAGACAAGTTCCTATCTTTAAGAAATTTATAATCCAGTGAAAGAAACAACATGCAAATAGTCATATATAAAATATACAAAACATGTTATATTTAGCATAAATAAGAAATAATTAACAGAGGGAAGGAACTAGAATTAAGATGGGAAGACTTCCAATAAAAGATGAAATTTTACTTGGGATTTAAAGGAAGCCAAAGAATTCAGGAGGCAAAGTGGAGGAGGAAGAGTGCTTCAGGCATTGGAAAGTTAGTAAAAACCTGCAAAGTGTAGAAAATGAGAATTTTATTCCTGAAACATCAAAGAGGTCATTGTAAAAGGTAGCAAGGAATATCTGAAGCACTAGAAATATAAAGACAAGTAGGAAACAATCTCTGTTCTTAAGGATTTTACATTTTATGTAGAGGTGGGGGGAGACAATGTACATATAAAATAGAGCATAACAATAATTGTATAAATATGTATGCATATATTGGATTTAACGTATTTCTACCATGTTTAACATATATTTGACTACTTGCCATCTGGGGGAAGGGCGACAAAATTGAAACACAAGGTTTTGTAAGGGCTAATGTTAAATAATTGTCCATGCATATGTTTTGAAAAAAAAAGAATAAAAAAATATAAATAGAGCATAAACAAAATATACAAGACAAATATCAGGTAATTCTTGAGGGTGGGGCATATGACTCAGAGATCCTTAGGGTCTCTCCTGAGGGCAGCCTTCTTGTTAGAAACTTTTATTAAAGTTCATAATTATTCAGATACTAAGCTAACAAATAAGAAGAGCCAGATGATGGGGAAAGGGTTATTTTAATAAGTAGTGACTTTATTCAACCTTCAATTTATGCATATAGTTTGTCCTTTTTATTTTTTGCTATTCTGTTTCATGAAGCTTTTTTCTTTTGAATTGATTTTATATAATATAGGTCTTTTATTAAAAGGGTTTCATGTAGAAGGATATTTTGAGCTGAGTTTTGAAGGAAACATGGAGTTCTAAAAGACAGTTTTAAGAGGGGGAAATTCACTTCAGGTATGGATTAGCCAATGCAAAGGTTCAGAGATGTAAGTTATGGAGGATTGTGTGTGAGAAACAGCAAGAAAGAAAGTTTATCTGGACTATGGAATGTTGGACAAGGAATAATATAGAATGAGGTTGTAAAGGAGACTTGAAGTTGCATTTTGAAGGGACTAAATGCCAAAGGACATAAGTACCATGTTTACATCATTAGGTTTTGTCCTCAATTAGAATAATCGGTATAACTTTATTTTAAAGCTACTTGCCTAGATATATTTTTTGCATGAGGAAAAGTTTATTGTTCTAAGTATTTCAAACAGTAACACAAATTTTGGTGCTTTTTTGACAGCAGAACAAGCTCTCTCTGCTAGAAAGTTTCCAAGATACTTTCCATTTGGATCAATTTTTTTTCCATAGTGTGCATGATCTTTTGGATTATACTCTTGGAAACAATGAGAATACCAGAAGGACAAAATGAATAGGATTTCTTTCCTACGTGCAACTGAAAGTTGACCTATACTAAAGGCATGCTAAATTCAAAAAAACTAACTCCAGGTTTCTAAGGCAATGTTTCTTAGCTCAATCTGTAGAAGTAATCTACCTAAATTCTTTACTCTTCACTGTTTTGGCCTTAGTAGTTTCACAGTGGTCCCTTTGGGGGAGGAAGCAGAGGTTACAAGGGAAAAAAAGGAAGGCGATTTTTTAAAGTTTCATAGTTATGAAGTAAAAAGGCCCTTGGGTAATATAAGATGAGAAGAATATTTGCTATTAGAGAAACAGTGTTCCCCAAAGGAAAATCCCCTCTTTACCATTTTTGGGACATATCTGATGATGTGATTACTCCATACAATGTAAATTCTTTCAAGGAAGAGACTAGGTTTTGTCTTTGTGTCACTGTCATCTGGCAGAGCATCCTGAAAGTAGTAGGCATCTTTGTTTATTGAACTGAATTATAGATATGGGTCATGGAGTGAAGCAGAGATAGTTCAAGTGATTTCCTAATAGGTTGATAAAAATTAGCTTGAGGTGAAAGTATATGATATGTTCTAATGGGAAGGGAAAGAGAAAATAAAGAAAAAAAAAACCATAAAAAGAGAAGAGTTCTTAACCTGGGAATTCATGAATTAAAAAATAATAATTTAATTGCTTTACTTAATTTCCCTTGTAATCTCATGTATTTTACTTTATAAATTTAAACATGTAATCCTGAGAAGGGATTCATAGACGTCACTAGATTGCCAAAGGGGTCCATGACACAAAAAAGATTAAGAATCTCAAGAATAGACTTCACTAGATTGCCAAAGGGGTCCATAACACACACACAAAAGATTAAAAATCTTAAGAATAGATTAGTAAAGACTCTGGGTCATGTCATAACATACTAATTAAAAAATGTTCTATGGGAGGATGTGAAGAAGTTAAAGGGGAAAGAGAAAAAAGAGGGACTTAAGAGAAAGGATTTATCAGCAAGGAATTTGAAAATAGATCTCAGAGGCACAACGGAGAGGATCAATAATGCCATTTCAGGTGAGTAATATCAGGGGGAATCCATTCAAATTTGTCTAAATCCAGGAAGTTCGTGGGTTTCATTTTAGAGATAGTGATTTATAGATCTAGAGTCTTTCCATGAAGATTATAGGCTGGCTCATTAGTCAAGCATACAAGCACAGTTATGTTTTGTTTTGCTTTTTCCTTTCTTGCCGTGTCATTTCAGGCCATGGAAACCATTAGATTCTCTTTAGTTCTACACTCTCTTGTTTCCATGTTTCTGGTTAAATTTTTTGCTTAGAATGTTCTTTTTCTTCCCATTCCCATTTCAACACCCACTCTGCCAGTTAAAATTTACTTCTTCTTTAAAATCTAACTTAAATAAATATCTTTCCTCTCATCCCCATAAAACCTTGCCTCATTCTTCCCTTTCCAAGTCAATAACAACTGTCTCCCAATTTATTGCTAATTATCTTTTATTATTTGGTTTGTGACTTTCTTAAATACTGTTCAGGTGGTTTTGATTTTTCCTTACCAATTTTCTGATTATTTGTATCCTTTCAGTTATCTTGGAAAACTATCAAAATTAACATTGCCTTGCATTTCTACTGTATTGATTCTATAATGTAGTTGTTTTTATGCTATAGTGATGTTTATAATTGAGTCTGCGTTTGCCTTTCTGTGACCTTGAATTCAGCTCAGGAATTTAGCTTTCTCTATGAGTTAGGTATGATTTAAAAACAAACAAACAAACAAGCAAACAAAAACCTAGTTATTCCTCACAACTTCAGCTCTTGAAAAATTCAAGGACATTTGTTTATCTGACTTTGAAGGCTGCAAGCTGATCTGGTATATTTCCACACGATATATTGTCTGTCCTACTTGTCCTTGAGCAATTAGGAGCATTTTTCTCTTTTCCAAGAAGACAACAAATTTGTAGTTTTTAGATCCCTTAGCAGAGATTATAAGATTCACACAGGTTCCATAAAACAATTAATATTTTTTAATTGTCAGATAGGGTAGTTACTAATCCCATGTGGGTGTTAGCCTGTTTTCTTTAAAATAACCTATCATGTTGTCCCAATCCTCACGATATTGTCTAGCCTGTAACCAGTCACATTGCCTTCCCCACCTACCAAACTGTATTTTCTAAAACTGTGTAAAGGCTAGTAAGTTCTATTTAAAGGTCTTTGGTTATTGAGAAGTCATAGATTCAATTTAGTGATTACTGCTAGCCTTACTAATAAACTGATCATGTTCAGATCATTGTCTCTCAGTTTTCCTTAATTTCCAAATATAACAATTTCCTAAGAATGATATATAGGAAATCTATTAAGGGCCAGTATTCTTTTTATCTAATGCCTTTGATGGTAGTGGCCACAATAGTGATAGGTAATAAAAACAAATTAGTTTGCTTGAGAGAACTATATGTAGTGGGGATCATTCAAAATATGGACTAAAAATAGGATTTTTTTTAGTTCAGTACAACCATGCAAATTCATAAAAAATAATTTCCATATAATGAAATGAGAAGTAATAAGGGATAGAGAGTCGGTTTTGAAGTCAGAAAGACCCAGGTTCTTCTTCTGACTTAATGTTCATGTAACTTTGAATATGTCACTTGACCTTTAGACAACTTTCTAAGACTAACTGGAGAAAATGCCCAAACTACATTGTTATAGAGGTTTCCTCATCTATATGAGGATGGAATGCATTGAATTCCTCCATAATAAAAAGTTAGCTTTAATAACATTACAATGAAAAAAGGATAGAAATATACTGTCAGTTATTATCTCTCTTGGGCTTTTTGAAATAATGTTATGAAGATTCTAAAGAGAAATGTAAATGCAAACGTCCTTCTATCCACCATGGAAGAGAGTAGTGGTGGGAAAGGAGAACAGTGAGGAGCAAAGTAAGATTTTGGGTACTGTGAGCTTCCAGAAGAGACAGATTCTATCATAAATGCCCTGAAGGGCATTTTAATAAGTCCCAGAAAAACTATTTTTCTGATCGAATTTGGCTAACTGGTGGAATTCAGGCTTGCACATTTTTGCCCACTTGAGAAATGGAGAGTAACATCATAATTTATATTTTGCAAATTCTACCAGATCTGATCATCAGTGTATATGTACTCTTTTTCAAATGAAGGATTCAATTTTTAATCAAGGGGATCATCCCTAATTTATGATACAGAACTTAATAAATGCTGATAGCCTGATTGATCTTATCAACATGACAAGTTCTTGGATAGTACCAAGTAGGATAAGCTGAAACTTTATCATTTGTTCTCTTCACCTTCATTCCAAACTTCTGAAAGGGTTTTAGGCATTTTATGATATTTCCATAAATGCCTGAGTAGGAAGTACTTAATATTATTGGAATCATCCCATAGGAACATAGATTGAGAAGTGGAAGAGACCTTAGAATCTGTAGAATCCAATAGCTCCATTTTTACAGAAAAGAAATTGAGGTCCCAACATTTAAATAACTTGCATATAATAACACAGCTAATATTTGAGGTAGGATTGAACCCAAATTTTTCTATTTCCAAATCTAGTGATCTATTGATTATACCATTCCATTTCAGTTCTTTGTAGAAATGCTATTTTCCATTAAACTATGTTTTATGAGGGCATGAATCCCTTGCACCTAGGAGAACTCTTTAAAAATAGTAATAACTTCACTGTTTGTGTTAGAATTGAAGTTAATACTATTTATGTTGGTATAGAATGTGTTTTCAACATACATAACTGCAAAATTTTTAATATTTTCAATTTGGCAAAATCAACTCCAAATAAGAACAAATAGATGTATGGGAAAAGAAAATTCTAAGTTCTTGACCTACTGCTTAAGTTAGAGAGAGGAACTTTAAGAAATATATTTAACAATCACAATGGAATTGAGAACATTTTCCTTCTTTAATTTTTATTCATCTTTACTTTGCCTGACATCTGGTTTCTCGGAAGCCAAGACAAGATGAAACATTCCATTCTTACTGCATAAGTTTCCCATATTTTTTTTATTTTATTAAGGTGACAAAAAACCCCACAAGCATATGTTTTTTCTTATTTAAAGTAAAGTATTTATTGAATAATATTGTATAGAGAATGATAAGTGGAGAGATTAAAATAAGTAAGAATAACCCAACTTTAGCATATTCATATAGCTAGATGCTATGTGCTATAACATCACCTGAAAAATGAAGGTGATTCATACTGGTGGAGGCTAATGATTGATGTCACTGTTGAAAAAGTGTTAAACATGAAATATTGAAATGTATCTGTAAGTGAGAATGAAGTTTCTCTAAGACTTCACAAAGTGTCACAACTTTGTCAAAGAAATGAATACCTTAGATTAATAATTTTCATTTCCTTAACTAAAAACAGTCAATTTGACAGGTTTACAGATGGCATAAATTAAACTAAATTATTCTTTCTGAGATTTTCTTGATCAAATAATACCTGCTAAAATTGCCATGCTATATTGGGAATTATTTTGATTTGAGGACAATTCCAAGGACATTGTATGTGAAAATGATCTTAAAATAACATATTTTTTATGTGCTAAAAAAGTTAATTTCTCGCATGTAGTTGAGTGAGTTAAGAAATTAAAATCCAGGCTTGTTTGGCCTGCATTTCCTAATCTATAGAATTGAGTAGTATTTGTACCAGTTCACAGTATTATTATGTAAAAATCCAAAAAGTTCATGTTAATACAAAATATTTATGAAAAATATGAAAGTGTTGGGAGAGCAGAGAAAGGGTTTTACCAAGAAAAAGGAAACACCCAATGAGGTTGGAGCACTCCCTTAGCTGGCAGGCTAAAACCTAAAAGAGACTTAACACCCCAAAAGAGTTAGCTAGCTAGGAGGAAAGTGGGGTTAGGAGGCCCAACAAGGCATGAGGGAGGGCTAAGGGGAGGCAGAGGACTATGGCAGGCTGACCCAAGGAAGCCAGTATGAAATGGCCATAAATAGATTTTATAGGAAAAAATTAACTCAGGGACATGACTGGGATTTCTGATAGGACATGGCAAGATGAGACTGCCCAAGACCCCTATAGAAAGAGGGCTTCAGGGGTTTGACATAACTTGGATTTCTGACTGATGACTTTCCCAGAGGTAGGACTGTGGAGTTAAATTGATCTGTATCAATGCCCAACACACATTTAGGACCTCATCCACATTAAGTACAATCTCCTGATTAAATATATGCTAGATCTCCACTCATAATAATTTCAAACAAGGAATTTATTACAAAGAAGATTAATATAAAATATTATAAAATATAAAATAATCACTTTATAAGTGATTAAGTATCATATACTTATTTTATATTTATTTTATTTATATATTTATATCTGTTATATATATAAATGAATATATGTGAATTATGAAACCAGCCATGTATCCTCAGATATAGATAACTGACATAGTACATTTGACTTATTATATTTTGCTAAATTCCCTTTTTATTTTTATTTTCCTTTCGACCCTGTTTCTGACTTTCTGGGGCTCCAAACCATGTCTTCTCTAGTATTTCCTCATCCCAGCTCTTTTCTTAGAGTTTAGGGCCTCCTTGCCCTGGAAAAACCTAACATCTCTTCAGTCTGTTCATTCTTAGAATTCTCTCCCCTTTTCCCATGGATGAATTCCTCTGGGAGTTTTATTTTATAGATGGCCATGATTATCTTTCTTTGTTATCTTCCTGATCTGTTCTTCACTTTCTAGATTCCAAACCATGCCTTTACACCACCTACCACCTTCTTTTGTATAAGATTTATATCTTATCTTCCCTCGTTGGAAGGTATGTCTTAAGGACAGAAGCTATTTTTTCTTTCTTTTTCTTAAATTACAAACTGTCTTTCTTTTTACTTGTATTTGTCTTTCTCTGCTTAGCAGATTGCTTAGCATATTGTAATCACACACCAATAAATGCATTTTTCTTTATTCCTATAAATGTTAATTTTTAAAACATTATATATATATATTAATTAAAAATAAGGATAAATAGCTCATTAATTGTTGTTGCTTAGTCATTTTAGACTTTTTGTGACCCTATTTGGGGTTTTCTTGGCAAAGATACTGGACTGATTTACCATTTCCTTCTTATTTTACACATCAGGAAACTGAAGCAGATAGGTTTAAGTGACTTGCTCAGGGTCACATGTCTGAGGCTAAACTTGAATTCAAGTTCTCCTGAGTCCAGGACTTGTCGTCTATGCATTATACCACCTTGCTGCCCTTACCTTATATTTAGTTTGATTTAAATTAGGAGAGAAAGTGGGATTATTTAGTATGTCATATCTACTTACTTTCAATGATTTCTGTGACTATTTCACCAGCCAGGAAAAATTGTCTCTTTTTAACTGGCATAATCCTTCCTAGTTCCCAGTCTTTTGAAGACTGAAACTGTTATAAATTTTGCATGAAATTGCTTATTCTTTAAACATACTATTGGGCATCCTGCTGCTTTGTAATCCAATCATTAGTGGGTCAGAAATATTGAACACACATGGTTTCTTTCCTAAAGGAGTTTGTAATTTTTAAACTCTTTAACAGCTTGTTAGGAAACAAGCCTCCAGGCCACTGACATGTTTTCCAGTCTCCTCCTCATGTTCCCCTTCTCCCATTATCTCTACCTCAATGGAAGTCGGGACTCCCTGTTTGGTTCTACACAACCCTCTCACCTACTGCAATAAATAAACTTTTTTGTCTTATCTTTCTAAGAACCAAAGTTTCCAAGCCCAGCTATTTCTGGAGGTCTTAGGGACAAGACATGCTTCACTATTTCTTTATGTTACATTTCTGAAATTCCTTTTTTCTTTACCCCTTGAGAACTGCAAGTTCCTTGTTAGAAAAGGTTGTCTCACTGATTTTTGTATTCCCTCATTGCATTTTTTACACTTTGCACAATACCTGACACATAACTGACCTTAATAAACTACCTATTTATCAGCCTATCAGTTTCTTTTCTTTTTTTTTTTTTTTTTTTTTTTTTTTTTTTTTTTGGTAAAACACATTTAAACAAAAAACTACTTGAATGGATGGATTTATGACCTCATCCCATATTTGCCCATGCTATATGATTTTCCTTTGTGGTATTAGCATGTCCTGTCCCATCTCCTAGGCTATTAAAATTTTTACCCTGTCTTATGTGTACAGTTTAAAAAAATTAATATACAGTATTTTACTTTGGCAATTCTTCGTATAAAAATTAGCAAAGGACCTTGTTCTAACACTGTTTACCCTAGAAGAGTTCAAGTCCTAGAATAGTTTTTTGAAGAAGATGTCTGTATTTTTCAAAGTATCAAATAATCTTTCCTTTTTACTTCCCCTCTCTTAAGCTTGTAAAGCCCTTGAAGCTACCCTTGCTCTACTTAGGCTAATTGGCTGGTTCTCTGTAATGAGGGGAGAATCTGAGATCAAGATTTTGGTCTGTACTTTTCCATAGCCAGTCTCCATGACTAATCTTAGAAGGACTCAGAAGAACTGGTTTTACTGTTTTTGGAACAACTCTGTTAGTTTTGAAGAAGACAGATTGAAACTCTCAATCCTAATTCCGTTGGCTTACATATAGACACAGATTTATTAATTTTTCCTCACAGATGTTAGTAACAAAGTTAGGTACAAGCTTTCACACTTTTCCCAGACATCTTTGTCTTCTTTGCCAATCTGCAACCTTTTCATTCTCTCACATTCAATGCAAAGTTACCTTCTTAGACCAAATGTGATATGGGTTCTTTTATTCCCTACAAAAAGAATCAGGTGTATACATATATAATATATTTCTGCATATTTGTATTGCTTATGACTACTTATTTCATCTTCTTGGTGTTTGATATCTCTGTATTCAGGCTGAATTTTTCTATCATGATCTTTTAATCTTTTCAGCTTAACTAGAGTGAATTCAGTTAGTAAAAGACCAACGATGGGCTGCTATACTGTAATTATTCTATTATATTTTGCTATTCTGTTTTTTATATGTACTGGACTATATTGCAGGGGAGGATAAAATAATTGCACTTTATTATTGAATTAGAGTATTGAGATACATGCACATCTTTTGTAGGCTCAATAAAGACATATTTGGGACAACTCCAGTAGTAGACAGGATGATGAGGATGATATATACTTCATTTTCTTCCCACATGGTTTTGATTACCTTTGCTAGATCTTTAGTCCGAATCCTTCATTCTACATAGCTGGAGAATGAGTATTTGTTATTGTTGCATGGTTATTACCTTAAGGATCCATGACTTTATTATTGTGGATTCTTATTTCACTGACACAAGAGTGCAACTTCTCTGTGTCTTAATGGGTTGTTTAGTGACTTGCTATAGTCAAAATTAAAATTAAATTTTTTTTACCTGGCAAGTTAATATCTTGCTGATATAAATCTCTCTGTACTTAGGTAGCATAATAGTACTGTAAGGTTGGCAAAGCACATTAAATATATTACCTCAACTGATCTGTGCAAAAACCCTGCAACGTAGGTGCTATTCTTATTCCCATTTCACAGATGAGGAAACTGTGTCTAAGAGGTTAAAATATTTCCTCATTGTCCATGAGGAAGTGAGTGTCTGACGGAAGATTTGAACTCAGGACTTCCTGATTCTAAATCCAGTGTTTTATCCAATACATTAATTGGGAACAGTGAAGCTAGACTATAAAGAAGAGATATACATGTATAGTTCCAGATCAGACTTCAGGTTGCCAGAGCTTACACTCTTGGGACAGAATTTAAGAACTCAGGGTCACTTCTGCACAGTGCTGAGGCAAAATATAGGAAGGTGGAGGACTTTCTGTATAATCCATGTTAAGTGATTACCTTTGAAACCCCAAGTCCTTACACTGAATTGGTAAATGTTCACTGAAAATGAGTAAGCAAGATTCCTGTTGCATTTTACTTAGGGAAGCAGGGTTCAGGTGCTGTCATTGCAACAAATAAAAGGACCCTGGCATTAGGTGGGGAGGCATTAGGTGCTGGAAGCTAGTTCTTGCTCTTTCTCCAGAAACCATTGTTAAATTTTCAGTGTGAGCATTTATTTCTCTTTTGGAAACCAGAAAATGCTGCAAAACAGGGTTTGATTTACTATTTTGTGGATCGCTTAGGCTTAAGAAAGGGATGAAGAAAAGGTTATTAATGCAGAGTAAATTGAAATGTGTCTCATATACATTTGTGTTTGAGAAAAATAGCTATTAAATATTTACCAGTACACTACTGGAAGCAATGGGATAGTTAACTAAAAATAAGAATTAGTTGTAGGATGGAATGTAGAAAGGAGGCTTTTATCTGCTGATTAGTGAGCCTGAGGGCTTAGATTAAAGTTGGTATTCAGCAAAAACCAGGAGTTGGAGCTGGGAACCAGATGTACTCTATCTTCCAGATTATAGGGACCCTCAAATACACCCATGTGGCCTAGGAAAAAAGTATTGATTTCTAAAGGAGGGAGAAAAGTGTTTGGTAAATGGCAAAAAAAAAAAAAAAAAAAAATCAGTGACAGCATGGTTTCTCAGACTGATCAAAGGCAGCATCATTTAGTGGAAGAAGCTATGGTTTGAGAGTCAGAAGATGGCCTATGTATTTATGGGCAAATTATTAACTCCTTTGCCTCTGTTTGCTCATCTGTAAAGTGGGGATAATAATAAAATACAATAACATCTACTTTGTTCCAAGATTGTTGGGAAGATCAAATGATATAACTGTTATAAAGCACTTGGCACAGTGTCCAAAAAACAGTGGGCATTATATAAATGTTAACTATTATTATCATTATTAATTCAAAAGAAGTATCAAGTGAACTCAGGAAGCCTCTAAACCTACCAGGTAGAGCACATTTATTGGATTATAGGTTTATAAGATTATAAGGTCCCCTAAAAGGGGAATTTAGGGACCACTGAAACTAACCTTCATTTTTACTGATGAAAAAACTAAAGTTGAAAGTTAAAATATCTTGCCCACAGCCAGAGTCAGGATCCGAACTCAGGTCTCTGACTTCTAGCCCAATGTTCTATCCTGTACCACCTCGATGCCTCATCTTAATCTAATATGAGGGCATCTATCCAGCTTTTAGACCCTTTTCATTGATGAGGGCTCAGATACTGGACCTTCTATACTCAATGCTGGGGTAGAAACCCACTTTTTCTATGGTTCTCAGCTCTTCATTCTATTCCTCAGTTCTCTACTTCTTTGAGAGTTGGCAGTGAGCCTCTTTTCAGTCTAAGGGGTTTGGTCAGGATGGATTGTTCTAACTTAAATATTGGTTTGAGCAGCCCGCATGATCAAAAATCTCCAACTTCTTCATTTATGCTTTATTTTTTGTTCAATGAGTCAAATTATCTGAATGTAGTGTAATGGAGCCAATCCCATAAACATGACTTTACTGTCTTGTTTATAGTTTCTTTGCTTATAAACAAAGTTTAAAAAAAGGAATAACATCAAAGAGATATTTAAATGACTAACACAAGGACTACACATGAACTTCACGTGAACACTTCTTAGAGGAGGCATCCCTTCACCCAGTGGTTCTCAAAGTCTGGTCCAGAGCATCCTGGGAATCTCTGAAATCCTTTCAGAGGATCTACAAATTCATATAACTATAAACCACATAAACAAAAACTCTTTGGACAGATCCTCAATCATTTTTAATAGGATAAAGATATTGAGAACAAAAGTTTGAACTCCACTGGAGGCTTAACCAGTCTATAAACATGTCCCCAGCTTAGGAACTCCTATTCATTGTTCAGATGCCTGAATTTAGCTGTTCCCAGCAGAAACAACCCCCAATGTTGGTTGTAGAAAATAACCCCATTCTTTTCTTATTTATGGTTTAAATGCATATACACATATGTATGTATATTATATGTGTATACATAAACTAATATTATGTATGTATATATGTATGTGTATATCTCTACATGAGCAATGTAGGGATTTATTTTGCATATTTGTGACAAGTTTTTTTTTTTTCTCTCAATGGATTAAAAGAAAAAATAGATTTTTGTTCAATAAAAAATAATTTAAAAGGAGTCGATCAGGGAAGAACAATTTAAAAGGAGTCAATCAGGGAAGAACAAAATAATTGCCACATAACAATGAGAGTACAGTTAATATTATCTAACATAAATTTGTTGAAACTTTTTTTTACAATATTTTCATTCTATTTTTTTTCCCTGAGGCAATTGGAGTTAAGCGACTTGCTGAGGATCATGCAGCTAGGAAATATTAAGTGTCTGAGGTCAGATTTGAACTCAGCTCCTCCTGACTTCAGGGATGCTACTCTATTCACTGCACAAACTAGCTGCCCCTTATCATTCTATTTTAATATGGTTGGTTTCTTTTATAATCCTATATGTTTTATTTTATTCATTTAAAAACATTATTCTGAGAAGAATTCTATAGGCTTCGCCAAATTATTCCAAAAATAAGTACACATGCTCTAAGTACATCAAAAGAATAGGAATGGAAATGGAGAAATAAATGTTAGACATTGCCCAAGACTGCTGTTTTGGGAGTATGTGAATGGCAATAGGATAAGGGGGAAAGTTTATAGTTGAATCAATTCAAATAGCATTTGAAAGGAAGAAAATAAACCAAAACAGGAATGATAGGCAGAGAATACAGTGAAGTAAAAAATTTGGAAGACACAGTACAGATTGTCATTGTGTTATAGTGAGGCAGAGGAAGAGATGGAAGAAGTGAAGAATATGATAAAAGAAGAATTTCAGGTTTCAAGATCAATTACAGGGGATAGTTATGGGTCATGGTCAAGGTGAAAGTATGTCTACTTCCTTTGGTAAAGGTGTAATGAAAGTATAAATTATGGAGCTTGAGGAGATCAGTGTCACAGAATGCTAGAGTACTTGAATGGATATATACATATATATTTGAGTATCTAAATATTAGAGCAGGGGTTAGGGTAGAAAGAAAAACTTTGAGAAGGAAAGAAAAAAGATTTAAAGGCTGGTAGATAATAGAAGCAAAGATCTGATCAGAATGATACAGACAGAGTGAATATCAAAGGATGTGTTTATTGCAAGAGATGGTAGCAGAGTGAATTTGGCTTCTAGGAACTTACTGGTTTTCCCCATAATCAGCAACAATGCTCTCTAAAATAGTGTCCTTTATCATAGCAGCAGCCACAAAATGAAAGATGACTAAAGCATAAAGTAGAGATTAAATTGATTGGGATGAAACTTTAGCACCTCTTGTGATTTCCAAATAGGTAGGAAATTTGCGAAAGTATTGCAGAATACTTTCAGTTTGCAACATGTTGATTTTGGCCATTGGGAGATTCTGGCTTCAAGCCTACTATGTGAATTTACACATGCAAGCACTAACAGGTTGGACAGAGGTATCTGAAGATCACAGTAGTTTTAGTTCTTGCTCAGTTCCATGCCATGAGTTTCCTGTCAGTTGTTTTTTTTTTTTTTTTTTTTTTTCTTATAAGATATTTACTAGATAGCACATGTAGAACTCTCTCTGTCAGATGTCCAATTTAAAATTTAACTTTAGTCCTTTAACTTTAATTCTACGAAAGACATTCACTGTTACGTATAAGCTTAGGTTTAGGTGGAAGATATTTTTAGACATATATTTTCTCCATGAGCAGTCAGAGTTTTTGATAACAATGGAAACAGGTAGAAACAAGATCAGTCTCCTCAATTCAAAGTCAATTATGAATTAGAAATAAATGGAGAATTTTAAAATAAAAACAAAGAATAAAAAGAAATCAATTCCTCTTTTCAAATAAAGTTTTTCTGACTAAAAGTATAAAATAAATTAATTAGTACAATATTTAGTATTTACCTATTTGTAGTAACTAAAAGTAAATATTTCTCTAAATAAATCATCTGTTTTTCTTCAGTGTGTTTTAGTTTTATTATACTTTAACAGAGTCAAGAATTAGTTCTAAGAAAGAAAATGTAAAGGGATTTTTTTTATTATTATTTGGAAATGGGGACATTGATCGCACTTGAAATGTTCAGAAAAATGTGAAGAAAAGAAAAAAAGCACATATCTTTATCAAAGGGAAGGGAGATATGCAGCACTATTACTGATTTCTAAGATGTTTAGATAATGCAACTCATTATATGCATAGTCAGATATATGTATATATACGTATATATATATATACATATATTTCTATATATGTACAAGCAAATACACATATATCCAAATATATTCCTTATCAGACCCTGTAAGGTCTCAGTCAGTCTCTCTTTCTCATTCTCTTTATAGACATACATACTTTTGTATGTTTGTATGCATATACATTTTTTAGATGTATCCCTGTCTAGAATCTTATTGAACAGAAGTGACCTCAGATTTTCAAATGAAGGTAGACTATTCCTCTGCTGATTCTCTTATAAAAGATGAGAGGTAATTGGTTTGGGGCTTTAAGTAGTTTTGATTAGATTCATGAAAACATTCCTGAGGATTTATCATAGATGACTTACTATAATTAAACATTCAGGAGACCACCCCAAGTCCACAGTCCCACAAGGAAGCATTGACCTTTGCGGTGCTGTCAGTGAAGAAAGGGAACTTCGGTTTTCACTTTCACTTCCATATTGGATGCCCTTCTGTCTCATCTTTTCTAGCCTGAAGACTTCTTGAGAGACATTCAGGTCATCATCATCATTTCTATTCCTTTGACTGTTACCCCTCAAGACACTTCACTAAAATGTCATCAAACTCTCTTTAGGAGTGACGTTGACGATAGAGATAATAATGAAAATTAGGATGAATCATTTTAAAATCTATTACTGAAAATTCAGTCAGTAATCACAAAGGCATTATTTATGTATGTTTCTAATGATTTCTAATTTCTATCTTTTAATCACAAAATTAATGTTGAAATCACATTCTCTTTACTTGAGTATCTTAGTGGGGTTTTGTTTTGTTTTGTTTTGTTTTGGTTTGGTTTGGTTTATTCTATATCAGTTTTATGCTTTTAGAAAAAAGGGGAAGGTAAGAAGGCATACAGATATATGATTTTATCAATGAAAGAAGCTTCTTTTAAAAATTTGGACCTGCAAATGATCTCTGGCTTATTATCTTAGAGAATCTTCTTAGGGCCCTAAGAGGTCATTTGGTTTACCTCTTATAGTACATCTGGTACGTGTTTGAGTCATCTTGACCCAGGTCTTCATGACTTTGACACTTGTTTTCTATCCACATAGATATCCATATCTCATTTGACATCTTTGCAGTTATTCTTGGTCCTAACTACTTCTGTATTTTTCCATTTGTACCTTATCCTAGTCCTCTAGAGGTTTTTATTTCTTTTTATGGTATTTCTTCAACATAAAAAGTCATATATAGTGGAGATAACTTTAGATTCAGGACACCTGAGTTCTTATATTAACTTTGCCATTAGCTTTATGGCTTCATCTTCTTGAGCTCTGTAGTAACTTTCCTGAATAACAGTTTCTTCATGTGTAAAATAAGGATTTCTCCTTACCACTAAAGACTTTCTATGGGAAGAAGTTGGTCTCCTCTTCTTTTATTGACATATCCTGTAAATGCTTATCTGGGTACATACTGCTTCTCTCTAGTAGATTGTAATTCCTTTAGTGCAGGAACTACTGTGTAGCCAGTACTGGATCTGAGATGACTCTCAAAACCCATATTTGGACTGGTAGGTCAGGTCACCAGAGGGTGGCTGGCTACTTTTCTCCTCAAAGCTATAATGGTAACCTTGAGGGTTTGGGGATTTGTAATACTATTTATGATGAACCTTTCCTGATATGTTCCTCCCTTAATCATGAGTTGCTACAAGATTTAATTAATTTTCACAATGGGTATCAACTAAGATGCTAGTTAAGGTACAAAAAATTTAGTACATAGAATCTGAACAGACTGGGAACACACATTTTTACATAAAGTCCAGGGGAAAGTGGGCTCAAGCTTAATAAATAGCAGAGATGGCAAAGGGATAGCTCATAACTCTTAGTTGCTGAAAGTATTATTATTATTTTGACAAATTTGACTATTTGACAAATTTGACAATTATTTTGAAAAATCTCACAAAACCTTTGCTAACTTAGAATAAATGCTTTGAAACATACCCTTAATTAATCACTGCCGAAGAGGTTTCTGTGTATGATTGGAGTAGAGAGGATTTAGAGAGGGAGCCTATGGAGGACCTATTTGTAGGGTCCTTATGAAGTTCCCCATAGACATGGTATAGTTTCGGCTTGGCTATTTTAGAGTCCTAAAACTTCTTGTTTCCATATGTTTAATATATCCTCAGCTTTAAATGCAGACAGTCCATCTGCCTGTGTTTTACTAGGAACATTCCTATAGTCAAAGATAAAAAAGTCCTAAATCTTTTGACTTTTCAAAATTTACAAAATCTTCCTCTAGTCAATGGGAAAACCCTTACTTTTCTAACCTTGGTACTTAGCATAGTCAGCTAATAAATGTATGCTTGATTGGATTGGGAAGACTGGACCAGGGGAATCCTGAGGTCCTTTCCAGCTCTAATAGCTGAATTTATTTGAAAAGCTATCTCGGGATATTGTAATCTAATGATGGACATTCAGGTCTTTTGGAGTCTACACAACATTTCTATTATCATATGCTTTTATATACTGAATAGCCTCAAAGTTTAGAGTATCAAGGTATAGGATTCATCCAACCATAGTGCCACAAACAAACATTTTTAAACATGTATAACTTGTTTCTAAGTGCTCTGTTTACTTTCAGGCTATTTCTTATAAATACAAAAGTTTACTGGTCTTAAAATTTTATGGTAACTGAAAGACTAAGGTTCTCTGATGTCATGTCTGTGTTCCCTCAGACTGCTCTAAATATTTTAAAATCCTACAGCTGCAAGTGTTTTCTTGTCTTTGTCACAATTCTTCATTTTTGTTTTTTAGACACAAGTGGTTCATGCATAATCAATTGCGTCTTTGTGGAAGAAGTTAATTACTGAAATTTTAACTATTAAATTTCATTTTAAAAAGAGGTCATTTAGAAAAGTTCCATTTTTGCTTATCATGTATATTATATGATATAATTTTCTCATGAATCAGGGGTGACACTTTTAAAATTTTATTTTATTTACATATTAATATTTTCCCAGTTACATTTGAAACAATTTTTACATTCTTTTTAAAAAATTTTGAGTTCCATGTTCTCTCTATTATCTTTACCCAAAACCCCTTTAATAAAGCACATGCGAAGTTATATAAAACATTTCCATAAGTCATATTGTGACAGAAAACATAGATCTCCCCCACAAATTTTTTTCTCAAAAAAAATAAAGTTTAAAAAAGAGAGAAAGAATATGCTTCAATCTATATTCAGTCACAATCAATTCTTTCTCTGGGTATGGATATGATTTTTTCATCATAAATCCTTCAGAATAGTCATGGATCATTGGATTGCTGAAAATAGCAAAGGCATTCACAATTGATCAAAGCAGAACATTGTTATTACTTTGTACACAGTACATTTCATTTTGCTTAAATTTGTGGAGGTTTATAGGTTTTCCTGAGAACATCCTCTCAATCATTACCCAGAGAGCAATAATATTCCATCATAATCCCATACAAAAATTATTCAGTCATTCTCCAATTTATGGGCATCCCCTCAATTTCCATTTTCTTTTTTTTTTTACCATGAGAAAAGAGCTGCTATAAATATAAATAAAGAATTTAAAGTTATTTTCTTTTTTTTTTTTAATCTCTTTTTGGAGTAGTATTATTGGGTCAAAGATATACATGATGTTATAGCCCTTTGGACATAGTTCACATCTTTTGATCATTTATTAATTGGGGCATGGCTCTTATTTTTTATAAATTTGATTCAGTTCCCTCTATGTTTAAAAAATGAGGTCTTAGAGAAACTTGCTTCAAAATCTTTTTTCAATTACTACTGCTAACTTTTTTCCTCCACTTAGTCTGTTGTCTCTCTCCTTTTACTCTGTCCCTCCTCAAAAGTATTTTGTTATTGACCACTTCCTTCCCCAATATGCCCTTTCTTTTATCACCCTCCCCTCTTATCATATATCACTCCCCTCCTACTTTCTTGCAGAGTAAGATAGCCATACTGAATGCTTGTGTTATTTCCTCTTTACTTGACTATTCTTGAATTGTTTCTTTCTGTATGCTTGCGATATTTCTTCCTGATGTGGGAGTTCTGGAATTTGAATATGCTATTCCTGGGATTTTTTTATTTTGGGATCTCTTTCAGGAGGTGATCAGTGAATTCTTTCAACTCCTATTTTACCCTCTAGTTGTAGAATGTCAGGACACTTTTCCTTGATAATTTTTTGAAAGATGATGTCTAGGCTCTTTTTGGATCATAAATTTCAGGCACAGCAATAATTTTACAGTTATCTCTCTTGGATTTATTTTTCAGGTCATTTATTTCAATGAGATATTTCATTCCCCCTCCTATTTTTCTTTTCTTTTTTTTTTTTTTTTTGTGCTTCCTTATATCTTCATTTCTCATAAAGTCATTAGCTTCCATTTGCTCAATTCTAATATTTTCTTCAGTGAACTTTTGTACTTCCTTTCCCAATTGGCCAATTTGCTTTTTAAGGCATTCTTTTTCTCATTAGCTTTTTGTATTTCCTTTTGCACTACTCTCAATTCTCTTATTTTTTTTCCTCTAACTCTCTTAGTTGATTTTCAAACTCTATTTTGAGCTCTTCCATGGTTTGAGCCCCAATTCTTATTTATTTATTTTTGAATTATAGGAGCTTTGACTTTGTTATCTTCTTCTGCATATATATTTTGATCTTCCCTGTCTTCATAGTAACTTTTTATGGTCAGAAATGTTTTCTGTTGCCTGCTGATTTTTCTTACTCAGCTTTTAACTCTTTGTTAAAGTAGGGCTGGGTTTCCAGGGTGGAGGGTGCCTTGTCCCAAGCCTCAGGGGTTTTGTGCTGCTGTTTTCAGAGATCTGTCTAGGGATCTGACCAGGATCCCTCTTTTCGGCCTTGGAATTGTTAGGAATGTCCCCTCCTCACTGGAGCTTTAAGGTCTGGTGTGCTAAAGCCACAGAGTCCTTCCTCAGTGCTAATGAAGAGATCTGTGAGCTGAGCCCTGAGGGAGCTGTCTCTACCACCACTGCCCATACCCACTCTTGGTTTGTTTTTCCTAAGACTCTCTCACCCTATTGACAAACCTTTTCTGCTGACCTTGCAAGTACTCTTTGGTTTCTCTGAGCTGACAGGTCTGGCAACTGCCATTGCTGCTACAGATTCAGATGTCCTGCTTTGCTGGCACTGGGGCTGCACGCTGGACTCCCATCCTGATGGCATAGACTTTTTTGCTGACCTTCTAAGTTGCCTTCAACTGCAACATGTTCTACTCCATCTTTTTGGTTGTTCTGATGCTCTGAAATTTGTTTAGAGTCATTATTTAAAGGAATTTAGAGTGTTTTGAGGGAGAAGTTGGTGAGTTCCTGCCTTTATTCTATCTTGACTCTGCCACAGGGAAGACGCTTTAAAAATAAATAAAGAGAAAAATTTATTTTGTTTCTGGTGCCATTGGAGCATCGAGATCTTTATTCTATATAATTTTTATGAATTCTTAAGCAGGGCGGGGAACTCATTTGTAGTCTTCAGCAATATAGAAACAGGCAAGATCAACATTCAAAAAGTAATTTATCAAAGAGCATTGTGGCAATCACTTTTAATAACCTCCTCTACGGTTCTCCTTTCATACATCCCCTTGACCCCATGGGTGTGTGTGTGTGTGTGTGTGTGTGTGTGTGTGTGTGTGTAAAGTGCTTCAGCAGTGGTTAAAGGTATGTTTCATAGCACTTACTCCAATTAAACAAACACTTTGTGCTATTTGCCCTGAGCACAAAAATTGCTAGTTACATGTGTGTTGCATATATTTAGTGAGTGAGCCTGTGTGTGTGTGTGTGTTTGTGTGGACATGAAGCTAATAGTATAAAGAAAGTATTAAACCAAAAAGGAGAAATTATGGTGGTAATCACAAAAGATAGTAAAGTGAACTGCTAAGAGAATCTTTACGATTTGTGTTGTTGGTGCTGAATAAATACTTCTTTAATTCTGATAGCCTATAATAAGAAATTACTTTATCTCCTTTCTACTCCCCCTTGTCCCCACCATGGGCAAAAAAAAAAAATGAAGCAAAAATGTTTTATGATTAGTATGAAACTCTTTAGTGATTAATACAATTAAGTTAAATTAAGTCAGATTTTAGACACTTAAGCTTTAATATCTGTTAATTTTTCTTTTTCAGCAGTATATAATATATGAGGACATTCCTGAATCTAAATGAAATTTTAAACTTTGATTAATATTTCTAGATATGGCAAATGACTTTCAGTAAGTATGAGCATAAACACATCATCATGGTTTCAAGATACTATAATTTATTGAAAACATGGTTTTCTGATTTAAAAAAAATTCTAATGTTCTTTGGTTTGTCTTTAAACATAATTAAAAATAAACAAGAATCAGCTGTGCTTGGCTCTGTGCGAGAGCTAATAATTGGAATTCACTTATGAAACTGACTTTGCAGGAGAGCTTTGGTGACCACATAGAGAGGGAGAGGGAGAAGAATTGCTTTCTCTTTATACCTTCTGCTCTGTAGTGGAATTGTGCCCATTTAGATGTGAGCACAGATGGGAAAGGTTGGAGACATGCCTAGGGCGAAAGAGATAGCAACATTTGTTATGACATTTCCCCTATCCAGTAATTATGCTATGAATGATTCTGACAGGGAAAGTCTATTCTGGTTTCAAACTGAGCATAAATTTCTCCTGTAGAAATGGTCTATTGTAAAATTATATTATATCATGCTATAATATATTATTTCCTTTATTGTCTTGGGAATTGGACAGGAATTCTGGCTCTTTAATTTTAGGGCTAGACCTTTTTCCTTCTCTTAGATTGTAAATTCTTTGACATCAGGACTCAGGTCATATTTATCTTTGTGTTACCAAACACTTTGCACAGTATCTAAAAAATTTAGTGAATGACAATTGGGTTGATTTCAATCTAAATACTTAAACAAAAGTTTTGGGGGTTTCCTGAGTCACTTGTACAATTCCCACAGGGACATTCAGTCTAATATCTGTTAATACTCTCATACTTGAATGATCATTCTTAGTAATCATAAACTCTTTGTGAATCATATTGACTTCAGCTCCCTTATTTCCCTAAAGGCAACCAGTATACCTAGGGATTAGTCTGAGCAGTCAATCTGGTATTGCCTAATCATAGAAATTATAAATTCAGATTAGCCTGTTAAAAGCAATCTGAAGCAAATTGCCTGGAATTATTTACTTAACTACTGGGGTTTTAATGTAATGATAAAGAAAAATAAATAATAGATTATAGATTTTCCTGACACTGGTAGCTCTTGATAAAACCTAACAGTTGCTTAGGAACTTTTCAATTCAAAGCTTTATATTCCAAAAAGGGTTATTTAATGATGACCTCATCAAGGGATATAGAAAACCACAAAGGCTTTAAAAGTTAATAAAGTCATCCTAAATAAAGAATTTTTGCATAGATGTTACATAGGATTCAACTGAACTTTGATCAAATAACAGGGTCTATATGAGTTTCCTGGAGTTATATCAGGTAATAAGAATCACACAACGGTGATTTTGTTCCTTTGGCTCACATTTAAGTTGTAATAGAAAAGTCATTCTGGAATGAATGCTAATGTACTGAATATCTTCAATGTGTAATGAATGATATTGTCCTTCCCTTTGGAAAATGAAGCTGCTAAGTGATCATCATAGAATACAAGATTTGAGCACATTACATTGACAATAATAGTGCCTTCCCTCTGAGACTATCCCCAATTTTTCTTGCCTATATTCCATTTGTATATAATTGTTTGCAAGTTCTCTCCCATTTGAGTGTGAGCTTATTTAGAAGAGACTATTTTTTAGCCTTTATTTGTATTTCCTGTGCTTAAAGGCAGAGTACCTAGCACATTTTCAGTCTTTTTTTTTTCAGTTGTTTCCAACTCTTCATGACTCCATTTGGGTTTTCTTAGCAAAGACTCTTGAGTGGTTTGCCATTTTCTTCTATAGATGGGAAAACCAAGACAAACAGGACTAAGAGACTTGCTCAGTCACACAGTTAGTATCTGAAGTTGTATTTTTGTGCATGAAGATGAGTCTTCCTGACTTCAGGTGTGGCAATCAACCCACCTAGCTGCCCCATCTGGCTTTTAATAGGTGCTTTAAAATGCTTGCAGATGACTAATAATACTCATTTATATTTTGAAAAGTATAAGCTTTTCAGCTTCTAAAGTGCTTCACATATGAATTCTTTAAGCAATTAAGCAATCAGCCTTAGGTAGAAAAGGTACTGATGCGGAGTGATTTGGATTTTAGTTCTATCTCTAAAAATTCCGAGATTTTTGAGTACGGTCAGCACTTAATCTCCCAGGGCCTCAGTTTATTTATCTGTGAAACTGGGATAGTGCTTGCACTATTTTCCTAAATATTGACTAATGTGCTAACCTTGGAGTGAGGAAGACCTGAGTTCAAATCCACAGACATTAACAAGCTGTATGACCCTAACCAAGTCATTTAGCCTTCTGTTGCTTCAGTTTCCTCATCTGTAAAATGAGGGATTGGACTTTATAAGCTCTAAGGTCTCTTCCAGTTCTAAATCTATGCTTCTATGATCTATGATCTCATCTCATAGTATAGTTTTAATGGAAGTACTTGTGAATTGTAAAATGTACTATAAATATTAAGTAATGTTAGTCAGGGTATAATTATTCTTACTTTGCAGAAGAATAAGCCAACATTAATAGAACTTTCATGCCTTGCTTAAGGCCCATGTTTAGTAAATGACAGAGGTGGAACTCAGCCCTACTGCTCTATCCATCATACTGAACTATGCTTCTAGTGGTAAGAGATTTATATTGATCCACTCAGGGGACATAACTAGAGTGAGGTAATCAGATCTTTTCTCCAGGGCACAAAATTAAGAGTATGCTATCAGTATTGTCCAGGGCTATAATTCTTACACTGCCAAGCCCTACACTTGAGGCTTTAGCACTGGAGGCCTCCATTTGGGGTTTGCTCATTCCCCTTTTCACAGTCTAGAAACTTCATGAAAACCCAGAATGCATTTCTTCCCAGATGACCACCCTAGGGGAAGCTGTAGTCTCTCAATCTATTCTTCCCACTTGCCCCAGGTATAAAAGTGACTAAAAACGGCTCTACTTTACTTTGTTTACACACACAGAGTTTTAATGTTGCATGAAAATAAAGCATTTTAAAAATATACATCAAGAGCAACATTTAGTTATTACTTACCTTAAGAAGGCAACCAAAGCCCCTCAAATATTATTAAACTATTTGCTGCCTCTTTTCATAATTTTACAGATATACTTTGCTGGAAGCAGGTTTAAGATTTTTAGTCTGCTCAGTTCCTTCATTTTAAAGCTGAGAAAACTGAACAGAAATGGAATGACTTGTTCAAGTTCATATAACTAGATTGATAGAGAATCAAACTCCTGACTCCTGGTCCTTATACTCAAAATCAATTACAATCCCTCAAATCCTCTAAAATACAAATACTGTTATTTTATGAAATGTTAACAATATTAATTTCTACAGATCATGTCCTTTATTTTAATTCATTCATTCAATAGACAGACATTTATGAAGCCCCTACTATGTGCCAGGAATGTTGAAAATGTTGGAATGTTGGAAATAGAAAGGAAAAGAAACATAATCCCTGCTTTCAAGAATTATAATTTTTTTTTCAATTCAAAAATATTTATTAAATCCTTACTATGTGCAGGGCATAAGTATAGGTATTGAGGTTTACAAAAATGAAAAAAGAATTTCCTCTATTGGGGTCTAAACTTAAAAAAAAGTTTGATCACTGTATCTCAATAGAATTCATTTCCTTTGTAAAATTATGCATTTTATTTCATGCATTTGAAAATGCTATTCTACAAAAGAGTCCCTAAACTTTACAAACACTGACAAAAGGGGCACGACCACAAAAAAAAAAAAAAAAAAGATAAAGAAGCCCTCTTCTACATCATTGACAATTGCCCACTCAGCCTCTGAGATCTCCATTAATAGGGAGCCCATTACTTTTCTTTTTTTTATTATAGCTTTTTATTTACAAGATATATACATGGGTAATTTTTCAGCATTGACAATTGCAAAACCTTTTGTTCCAATTTTTCCCCTCCTTCCCCCCAGCCCTTGCCCCAGAAGGCAGCTTGACCAATACATGTTAAATATGTTTAAGTATAAGTTAAATACAATATATGTATACATGTACAAACAGTTATTTTATTATACCAAAAGAATCGAACTTTGAAATAGTGTACAATTAGCCTGTGAAGGAAATCAAAAATGCTGGTGGACACAAATAGAGGATTGGGAATTCTATGTAATGGTTCATAGTCATCTCCCAGAGTTCTTTCCCTGGGTGTATCTGGTTCAGTTCATCATTGCTCTATTGGAACTGATTTGGTTCATCTCATTGTTGAAGAGGGCCACATCCATCAGAATTAATCATCATATAGTATTGTTGAAGTATTTAATGATCTCCTAGTCCTGCTCATTTCACTCAGCATCAGTTCATGTAAGTCTCTCCAGGCCTTTCTGAAATCCTCCTGCTGGTCATTTCTTACAGAACAATAATAAGAAGAATTGTAATCTAATGAGAAAAGACAAAATACAAAAGGAAGCTATAAGGGGGTGGGAAGGACAACAGGAGCTACTCAGTGTAGCAAGAAGCACATCTTGTTCAGACCAAAAAGAATGGAAAGTTCCTCTCAATAAAGCAAGACTTTGGGAGGAGTTTAGCACTGTACCTTTCAGCCCTCCAATCAGAGAGAAGAGGTTGAGGGATGTAGAGAATTGTTGAGTATCTAAGGTTGAGTTTACTAATATGATGAAATTTTAGACAATCAGCTTTTTCTAGGAGGGTCATCCATCCCTCCAACCAAGAAGTCAAATCAAGGATACAGAGCTGCAGATGGAAAGTAGACAGTGACAAAAAGTGTCAGAAATGTCAAATTCACCTGTGGGCATTTTGGTGAGCACAGATTAAAATGTAATTGGGAAATGTATAAGAAAATAAATAAAAACACAACAACAATAATAAATTATATTTATATGGCGCTTACTATGTGCCAAGCCCTGTGCAGAATACTTTACAAATAGGGCTTCATTTGATCCTAACGAATGGATGCTAGTGCTATTATTCCCTTTTTATATATTGTGATAGAATCAGGACAAGAATTTTAGATTCCTGACTCCTCATCCCAATGCCCAGCAAATCCTCAAAATGCACAAAAATGCATTAACGCAAATATCAATATTATGTCCTGGAATGTGAATGATATTTATTTCTATGGAGAATGTCCTTTATTGAATCCTTGAGTAAAATAACCATTGACTTGATCTTTAAAGTTAGGGTCTAGTCTCAAAGCAAAGCTAACTTTTTTTTCCCTTTTATGAGGAATCATTAAAGAACAGGTCTCTCTACTGAATTTGCATATCTATTGGATTATAACTCTGCTGTTTCTAACTACTGTCTCACATTTTTGCTTTGGTTAACATTAAACAAATGGTGCTTTTTGATTTATTTTTCAAAACAGCTATCATGTCTTTAATAGGAATCATGCTGTGCTGATCTAAATGTGCTGTCTTTTATATTTTAATTTCCAGCTATCAGAATCACTTAGTCTTTTATGCTAGTATTATTGAGAAAGCAAGTTATTAAATGTTTTTGTTTTGCTCATGCAGTTCTAAACATCTGATAAAATATAAATTTGGAGTCTTCAGAAAATTTAATCCCATGGATCATAATAGTGTAACAGAGAGAAACTGGTATTCTTAATAGAATATATAGACTGGTAATACATTTTTGGTTAAATAGAACTAGGTGAATTAGTGAGGAAGTAGAAAGGACTGGAAAGAAACATATTTGAACTATACATCTAAGAAACAGAGTAAGGAAGTACATGAAGGTCAGAACTCAGGAAGAAAGAAATAATACTACAAAGAAAGCTAGGATCCCTCACTCTGAAATAAAAATGGAATTAAGTCAAAATCCCCCAGAATAGGTTAGAGGCTTAACCAAAGAACTAATAAAAACAGGCATAAATAATATCTCTTAAAGAAGAGTTTTAAAAGATAAATGACACTCAATTGTTTAGAATTCTAGATCATGGGAAATCTTAAGAAATAAGTAAAATTATTAAAAATGAAAATGGCAACTATAAAACAATAACAACAAAAGTCCAGAAAAGGAGCAACAGATATCAGAGCAAAATTAAAAAAATAGAATTGAAGCCAGGAAGCATGAATTTAAATCCTGCTATAGAAAATTGCTGGCATGTTTCTACTGGGCTTACACCCCAAAGAGATACTAAAGAAGGGAAAGGGACCTATATGTGCTAAAATGTTTGTGGCGGCCTTGTTCGTAGTGGCTAGAAGCTGGAAAATGAATGTATGCCCATCAATTGGAGAATAGTTGGGTAAATTGTGGTATATGGATGTTATGGAATATTATTATTCTGTAAGAAATGACCAGCAGGATGAATACAGAGAGGATTGGTGAGACTTACATGAACTGATGGTAAGTGAAATGAGCAGAACCAAGAGATCGTTATCCATTTCAACAACGATACTGTATGAGGATGTATTCTGATGGAAGTGGATTTCTTCGACAAAGAGATCTAACTCAGTTTCAATTGATCAAGGATGGACAGAAGCAGCTAAACCCAAAGAAAGAACACTGGGAAATGAATGCAAACTGTTTGCATTTTTGTTTTTCTTCCCAAGTTATTTTTTACCTTCTGAATCCAATTCTCCCTGTGCAACAAGAGAACTGTTCAGTTCTGCACACATATATTGTATCTAGGATATACTGTAACCTATTTAACATGTATAGAACTGCTTGCCATCTGGGGGAAGAGGTGGAGGGAGGGAAGGAGGGGAAAATCGGAACAGAAGTGAGTGCAAGGGATAATGCTGTAAAAAATTACCCTGGCATGGATTCTGTTAATAAAAAGTTATTAAAAAAAAGAAAATTGCTGGCTGTGTGATTTCTCTATCATACTCTGGAAAACTCTTCATCCTGGAGTATCACTCCCTCTAAGCAGCATTCCTCTTCTAGTCTTCTCCATCCCACTTCATGCTAGGTAGTTTTTCTTCCCTCCCTCAACCCTATTCTTTTAGCACAGGAAGAGTTTTTCTTTGTATTTTTATTCCCAATACTTGACACAATGTCTAGAATATAATAAAAAAAGTTAATAAATATTTTTGATTGGATGATTGTTGTGGTTCAAAACTGTCCAGTCTACAGTAAGAGAAATTTTGGCAGGGTTCTGAACCAAGAGTTTTTTATTAAAGGGTCCATGGCTCCCTCTAATAAAGTGGATCTCATCTCTTCCTCATTATCTGAGATATGCCCTGTCTCCAGGGCATTTTTATAGTATTCTCTACTCAGAGGCACAAAAGAGGCAAAGTCAAAAATAAAGTCTCATTAATAGATCTTGATTTTGACTCTCCGGGAGAGCCACAAATGATGCATCAGCATGGGTGGTCACAGTATGGGCAGGCAAGAGTCATCTCCATTGAATAAGTGGTCATAAGAGGGGGTCCTTCTTCATGTAGAACAAGTGAGTGTGGTCTGGAGGTATAAAAATAAATTGGGAGATTTTCCATATCACATTAAGACATCTCATCCATGATCATTATATACCTCAACAACGATACTGTTTGAGGATGTATTCTGATAGAAATGGATCTCTTCGATAAAGAGAGCTAATTCAGTTTCAATTGATCAAGGATGGACAGAAGCAGCTATACCCAAAGAAAGAATACTGGGAAATGAATATAAACTGCTTGCATTTTTGTTTTTCTTCCCAGGTTATTTCTACCTTCTGAATCCAATTCTCCCTGTGCAACAAGAGAACTGTTCAGTTCTGCACACATATATTGTATCTAGGATATAATGTGACCTATTTAACATGTAAAGGACTGCTTGCCATCTGGGGGAGGGGGTGGAGGGAGGGAAGGAGGGGAAAATCGGAACAGAAGTGAGTGCAAGGGATAATGTTGTAAAAAATTACCCTGGCATGGGTTCTGTCAATAAAAAGTTATTTAAAAAAAAGACATCTCATCCATGCTAGGCTTGGTCACAATTATTAAGCAAAAGATGTCCTTTAACCCAAATTGGCCTTAGTTATGTACTCATCACTCAAAAGGGGTCTTCCAGTCAGCATTCACTTTATAACAGTTAATGAACAGTGAACTTATAGCTTGGAGTTTAAAGTTTGGGGTCTCATTATAAGAAAGTATCTTATCTAATTATTTCTAAATGGAATATATGTAAAGCGTATATTAATACATGTAATTTCTGTAGTAATATAAATTGACTACATTAAGTATATATTAATGGATATGCATATTGCTATAATCACTACTCCTATGGAATTACATTAATTGATTAATACTGATTGGAAAAAAAGGGATTGCATGAGAACTTCCTCTCATGATTATGGGAAAGGCAATTAATTTCTTTCAGATTCGGTTTCCTCATCTTCAAATTAAAGTATTGAGAAAAACAGAATCATATTGTGAGGGACTGATAGAATTTAGGGAACTTCTGATTCTTTTTTAGGATAATCAATACATTAGCATGTTGAAAGGTTGAAGGGAAGGGTTTAGTGGAGGATGGAGAGATGAAAGATGTAAGGAAGATGCTTGCAACAAAATCATGCAACAAAGCTGGTGAATGGACTGAGGTTAGCTTTATCAAAAAAGAGGATCCACCTTCCTCTGAGACTAGCGAAGCCGGGAAGGCATAGGAAAGTTGAAGAAGCTTCCTTCTAGTGTCCTCAATCTTTTCATTAAAGGATAAAGATAATTTTCTGAGAATGATAATGAAGGGGCTTAAAGATGAGAGAAAAGGTTTGGAACAGTCATTGCTAGGAGTTAATATATGACAGAAAGGATTGCATTAAGCATATGTAAGTACACATTTGGCAGCTCAGGAACTCAGCTCTATCTACAAAGGAGAAATATGGAAGGTATTAGCTGTGGCTGAGGATAGGGCTAATATTTGAAATAAACTCCTCATTTGGAGTGGAGATAAGGATGAGGGGATCAGTAAATAATCTGCCTTGGTCAAGTACTAGGTGAGAGTATGTGTCTGGATCCATCCCCATAGTTTGATATAATCCCAAACAGTAGAAGAATATAGGTAAATGCAGCACAGGAAAGAGGGAAAATGGTCCAAGGAAGAAGAATGAGATAGTCACAGGATCTGTAGGGGCTGTGGGATGGAGCTGGACAAAGTGATGGGGATAGGTACACAGTAGGGCTAGGTATAGTGTGAGGACAGGAAAGCAGATCTGAGAATTGTCACAGGGAGGAATTGTACCCTCTAAGTTATTGGTTCCCTAGAATAAAACCTCAGCTGCTCCAACCTTGTTATAGTTCTGACTCAGGGTTAATAAGCAAGAAATGATGGAAAGTTAAGTGATAAAATACTCAGGGTCACAGGATAAGGTACTATTATAACGACAGCCCCCAGGGACATGATTAGTGAGGAAGGAAAATAAAGTTAGAACATGATTCTGAGAAAGCAGAAAACATTGATAGATTGCAATTTAAATTAGCATGGACAAATATGAGAGGACTAATGGAGTTGGAGAGGCAGACAGGAGATTTTAATCAGAGAGGAATATTTCAGCATTCAGGATCGTAGATGTGTGTAACAGTTTTGAGTAATACTAAAGTCTAAAGACTCACCATCCTAACAATTGTGCTGTTCTTACTGGACTTCTGCTTTTATTGATATAGGGAATCTTGAGTGATGAAAACTCCTCTAATCAATGCAGTTCATCATCTTTTCTGAAATGTATTGTCTTAGAATTGTCTGGGGGCACTTGGCCATAGTCAAACATAGAAGGAGCACTTGATTCTACTTCTCCTTAACATTCAGATCAACTCTCTGTTCATTAGGCCATTCTGCCTCCTATTTAGCTGACATAAACTTTCTTTTCTAGGAGAGAATTTTGAGTGATAATGAGAAAAGAAAGTTCAACAGAGTCTACCTCAAATCTCTATCATGTAAAGGAAAGGGGAAAATAGCTGGGAGTATTATGGAAGGTAGAGAGAGGTATTCTCAAGTTGGAAATAAGGAAAAGGGATGATTGCTCTTCCTTCTATCTCTATTTCAATTTAGCTTGGGGCAATTTAAGAAATATTTACTAAATGCTTATTAGGTGTAAAGCACTGGACTCCCATATTTTACTTTGACTCCATTCTCCTTATTTCTATTCTTTCTCCCCAAAACACATTTAGGTTGTAACTATAAAGACTCAGAATAAGTAATAAAGTACTTAAAATAAAATAAGTAATAAAATATTGACCAAGTATCTTGTTAATTGTGATGATGCAGTTTGCCAGTGGAAATAATAATGTCAGAGTTGGAAATGACCTCAGAGGTTGTCCAATCCAACCTGAACTTGTACAAGAAGACATTCTTCAGCATAGGCGCATAGATTTATATCTGGAACCTAGAGATTTCCTTGTCCAAGTCTGTTGTTAGGTAGATAGATGGATGATAGATTGATTAATAATAAATACTCCAAGATTTACTATGTGATTGTCATATATTGCTAAGTGTTAGTAATATGAATACAAGCAGAAAGAAAAATAACTCTTGTCTTTAAGAAGCTTACATACCAATGTGGAAAGGTAACACATAAAAGGAAGCCAAAAAAAAAAAAAAAGAAGTGGGGAAGAAAATATATGTAGGAAAAAAAAAAGAATATATCTTGAATGATGATCTGAGCTGGGTTAGAAGTGAACATCACTGGTATGGTTACTTGTGAGAAGAACTCACCAATTAAAAGAAGAGGGGAATCCAGTGGAATTAGGCATTTTCCAAACTGGTGGGAAAGTAGTTCAGAGAGTCAAGAGCTGAGTTATGTTAAGGATTATAGGTGAGGAAATGAGACCCAGAGAGTTTATAAAGGCAGCACTAAGTCTCCTAGGATAGTTCATTTCAATCTGGGATAACTCCAGATAAAACTTGTTCCTTAAATAAAATTCACATCTATATCTTTTCAACTTTTACCCATTCAGGCTAAAATAGGTTTCCTTTCTTCAGTAGCAATTGTTTTTGTTTCCCCATAGTCATAAATTAGTTGAATAATCAGTTCAACCTTATCATGATTCCACCATGATTGTTGTAAGAAGAGTAATATCTACTAAGATTCTTCTTGTCTTACTGATTTCCATGGAAAAATTTATTACTTTCCCTTAAGAACTTTCCCTGACCTAATTGGTTTTTTCCTCCCTTGATATAACTTCTTGGTAACCTTGGGTTGTATAGATATATTTCTTGATCATTTGAGATTATGAAAAATTGATACGAATGCATTGTTGATGACATTGGGAACTGATTGACCATTCTTGTAAAGTCTGTACTAGCTCTCTGGAGGATCTTGGTACCAGCCTGAGTCCTTTTTATTAAAAGAGGAGTGAAGAGGTGGGACTCATGTGGATGGTCAAACATGGAGTCTGTTTACTCCAAATTCTCTCAGCCTTATATATCCTAATACCCTTATATAACTATAGCACACTGCACATGTGCTAACTATATACTACACATGCAGGATCATAAAAAACAACTTGCTATTATGTGTAGATGTCTCTTTACCACTTAATATAACTCTGCTTTAATTACAAGCACTGCCCCCTGAATTCTCAGGAAGGCTGAGATTCCTTAGGGGAGATGGAGAGCAAAACCAGACATTGTCAGTAAGGTTCCTTTTACTGGACTAAAGGGTCTTATACCAGGCCACTATCTGTGGCCCCTACACATTCTGGAGAACAATTTGGAACTATGCCCAAAGGACTAGAAAACTGTGCATAATCTTTGAAGCAGCAGTACCTCTACTGGTCTGTATCCCAAAGAGATCATAAAGGAAGAAAAAGGATTTTTATGGGCAAAACTGTTTGTAGCAGCTCTTTTTGGGGGGCAAAGAATTGAAAAATGAGTAGACGCTTATCAACTGGGAAATGGCCAGATGAATTATGGTATATGAAAGTATGAAATACTATTGTTCTATAAAAATTATGAACAAAAGTTTTTTAGAAAGGCCTGGAAAGATTTACATGAATTGATGCTGAGTGAAACAAGCAGAACCAAGAATACATTGTACACAGTAATAGAAAATTTGTGTGATGATCAAGTATGAAATACTTGGTTCTTCTCAGCGGTTCAGTAATCCAAGACAATCCAATAAACTTGGATAAAGCTATCTGCACCCAGAAAGACAACAATGGATGGAGACTGAATGTAAATCAACACATGCTATGTCCACTTTTTTTCTGTTTTTTATTCTCTCATGTTTTTTCCCTTTTGTTCTAATTTTTCTCTCCTAATATGATTCATTAAGGAATGTGTATTAAAAAATTAATATACATGTATAAACAGAAAAAATAAAGCAATTAATAAGATATAAAAAGATTATGAAAAACCTCTCTCCCCTGGAGTGGAGTCCAGGTGCCTTTTATTTGGTGTATGTCTGAAGAGCCATTCCCAGAGTAATCATAACCCACACTACTAAACAGACATATTTCCATATGGTTACAAGTTAGGAATGGGGGAGAGCAAAAATTTAGAATCTAAGTGCCATTGTGTTTTTGTTAAATATCCTTATGTCAAAGGATTTTTTGTAAACTTTTCAATGATATATGAACACATCATTTCATCCTAACATCAAAACTGAGCTAATGGTGCTGGTCTTAGATAGACCTGCCCTGACAACACATAATGACCTTGATTTAATGTCAGTATTTGTTTCTCTACTCCTTCCTTGTTTTCACTAGGAGCCATTTCTAGGCATCTTGCAACTGGACCCAGACAACTCTGGAGAAGAAAGAGGATGGTGTTTTTGCCCAGTCCTGCCTCAATTAAGTGTGATTCCCTTGCAAACCATGACATCATTCTCACAATGTCAGGATCTGTTCTAGAACAAATAAAGAATAAACAAGTCTCTTCACTTTTGCATTCTCAATGTGATTTTACTTTCCAGTTTGCTCATTTATTGTTTTTAAGCAGGACTATGTTAGAATCCTTACAAAGTGTTAAGTCACTGGAATTGATAGAAACAATGCTTATGTACTTAAATTTACACCTTTGAGAGGTCACATGTTAGAGTTCACAAGTCTGGGAGATTCACAAGTCAGGAGCCCCCCACAATCCCACTCTCAGAGGAGAAGTCGACCTTTGAGTTTACACCTCTAAAAGAGCATATAAAAGGGACAAGCACTAGAAACTTTTGGGAGATTGAGAATGAAGGATTTGGAAGAGGAGAGTCTGAAGCTGGCAGAGGCAAAAGACTAGCAATGAGAGCTCTTGGAACCAAAGAAAGGTTAGCGAGCTAGTTTGAAAAAGACAATAAAGGACTATACTTTAACAGCTAGCTGCATTTGAGGTGATTATTACTTGGAACTGAAACTAAGGATGCCTCTAGAAGCTCCCCAGGAAACCTGCTCCCAGAGAACGATCATATTTTTGAAAAGAAGAGAACACTACAGGACTACCTAAAGTAAAATAGTTAAATAGACTCCTCTTTCTCTCCTTTGTTATACCCTCCATTTACCCTTTATGATCAAAACCTTTTTTTCAGAAAAAGATCCATTATTTCTAATTTCTGTATTTAAGTTTAAGTTATTCCATTCTCTCTCTTAGAAGTACTTGCATTTAAGTCATACTCCTAATAATTAAGGAGTCAAAGACTTCACAATAAAACTATTTTCAAATAGGAAAGAATTGGTGGGGGAGAGGCTAAGTGCTGTAATAGGCCAGGAGTTAAGATTTAAATGATAATCTGGAATCACATATTTTCTAGCTAGGAAAACATGATGAAATCAGTCTTAAGGAACTTAAGTTTACTGGTTGATTTTTTTAATGGGGGAGAATAGTACCTTCAATAATTATATCACAAGGTTGTTGTGAGGGATCAAATATACATAGGGCTTTGTAAACATCCAAATGCTGTATTGTTATCCATGCTTATTTATGAGGAAGGAAAATTTTCTAGATTGTCCCATTTAGAAATGATCTTTCCTCTCTTTACTCTATCAAACTTACTTTTCAAATATTATTTTGCCTTAGAGTTTTTGTATAGCTTGTGCATAAATGGGGTATTTCAAGTACTAGGTTATAAGCTCCATGAAATACAGTTCCAGAGACTGACATGCAATCTCCCATCTCTTTGCATTTGCCCAGACTATCTCTTCTCTTATGGTACATTACTTCCTCATGGCCACTACTCAGAAGACTTTCCTTTCTTTAAGGGTTGCCCAGGGCATTTGGCCTACCTGCAAAGCATTTCCTCCTCAACCTCCCTTTCAGTAGTCTTTTCTTTCTGCAAAAGTCTGCTAAAATAGAATCTCTTCTTGTGAAACTTTTTCTGATCTTCCCTTCTCCCAACAAAAAAAGCTCCCACCTAAAATTTTTTGAGAGCTTTGAATCTATGCTTTACTTGCTTAATGTTTTCTCTTGTATTAAAGTGATCTTATCTATATGCATGTCATATCTTTTAAGTATAATGCCAGGTCCTTGAGGAAGAAAACACATTGATTTTTATCTTGCACTTAGGTATAGAATAAACTTTTGTTCAAATGAAAGTGAACAGTTGGAGATTGCATTACATTTCAATTTTATTAAAGTAGTAAGCTTATGTATGACTATTAAATAAAATGTTATACGGTTGAGTTGGACTTTTCATGACCTTGTAGATCACATCAGCCATGGAGTTTTTTGGGTAAAAATATTGGAGTAGTTTGCCATTTCCTTCTCCAGTGGATTAAGACAAACAGGTTTAAAATACTTGACTAGAGTCACAGAGCTAATAAGTATCTGAGACCAGAGATGAATGCAGATTTTCCTGACTCCAGGAACTGAGATAGGATAGATTTTATCCTAGCAAAAATAGTATAAGCTATAAAGGAGCACTAGTGTTGGTTTTTATTCCCCAAGGAAAAAGACAGTTGGAAAGTGAGGGAGCTGGGTCTGAGACTGTTGGAGATGACCAACAATGAACATAACCACAGAACGAAGCAGGATTGCAGAGATAAGTGTGTTTGTGTATGTGTGTGTGTGTGTGTGGGTGTGGGTGGGTGGGTGGGGGGAAGGATGGGTGAAGGGAGATGTGGAGAAAGGCAGGATGCTTTGTATGATTAGGCATTAGGTGAACTGAACCAAGGAAAAACTAGAAAAAAACTAGAGATGAAAGAAGGGGGAGATCAGTGTGGATCAAGATAAGGGTAGCTTACTTCCGGTTAAGATGGCGGAGAGGAGGCTCACAGTTGCATAAGCTCCGCGCTTTCTCTCACTATCCACTTCATTACAAGCCTCTGAATCAATGCTTGACTGAAAAAAACCCACAAATAGTTACCAAGAGAAGCCATCCTTGAGATCCGCCAAGAAAGGTCTGTCTTTACTGGAGGGCTGGGGCGGTTTTAGATCGGGCGCAGGCGGCGGGCAGCGGCAGTGAGAACACGGGAGCAGACTGGAGAGGGGGTGGAGAGTGATCGTAGCCGTTTCTGCGGGGAGAGCTTCGCTACAGGTTTGGATAATTTCCTCCGGCAGCAAGTCAGCAGCCCAGCAGAGAAGCTAAAAACACCGGGGCTGAAGAATACAACCGCAAACAGCTGGAGTCTCTCAGGACCTGCCCCCCCCCCTTCCCCCCCCTCAGTGACTCAGCACGCTTTGGGATCTCAGAGCGCAGGCGCAGCACAGTCCTGCTAGTGCCTCACTGCTGCCACCTGCAGTCTGTAGAGGAAGCTCGATAACACACCCAGCCCCACCCCCCAAAGAAAGACTCCAGTTTTTTCTGTTTTTCTTTGGTAGTTTGTCTCTGATTAATAGCCAGAATGAGCAAGAAGCTGAAGAGGACTTTAACCCTTGACAGCTTCTATACAGATAGAGAGCAGACTCTAAATCCTGAGGAGACTAAAAACAGGCAGTCCCCAGGTGATTCCCCAAAGGAGGAAATCATCTGTTCCTCAGCACAGATGAACCTCATAGAAGTGATTAAAAAGGCTCTCACAAGGGAGCTAGAAGAAAAATGGGGAAAGCAGAGTGAGGCTTGGCAAAAGGAGAGGGAAGCTTGGGAAAAGGAGAGGGAGGCTTGGCAAAAGAGCCTGGAGAAAGTTAAAGAGAGAGTGGATAAAGAAGTAAAATCCTTGAAAAATAGGATTAGTGAATTGGAAACAGAAAACAGCTCTCTAAAAAATAAAATTGGCGAAATGGAAAAAAATTCCACAGAACAAAAGAACTCAATTGGACAATTAGAGAAAGATTTTAAAAAAGTGAGTGAAGAGAATACTTCACTGAAAGTCAGAATTGAACAAGTGGAATTGAATGACTCGAGGAGACAAGAAGAATCAGTCAAGCAAATCCAAAAAAATCAAACAATGGAGAAAAATGTGAAATACCTTCTGGGGAAGACAACAGACCTGGAAAACAGATCCAGGAGAGACAATCTGAGAATCATTGGACTCCCAGAAAAACATGATGAAAAAAAGAGCCTGGACACTGTCTTCCAGGAAATTATCAAAGAGAACTGCCCAGAAGTCATAGGAACAGAGGAAAAAATAAACATTGAAAGGATTCATCGATCACCCACTGAAAGGGATCCTAAAATCAAAACACCAAGGAATATAGTGGCCAAATGCCAGAACCCTCAGGTGAAAGAAAAAATATTGCAAGCGGCTAGAAAAACCCAATTCAAGTATCAAGGAGCCACAATAAGGATCACCCAGGATCTGGCAGCATCCACATTAAAAGATCGAAGGGCCTGGAATATGATATTCCGAAAGGCTAAGGAACTTGGTATGCAACCAAAAATAACTTACCCAGCGAGAATGAGCATCTTTTTCCAGGGAAGAAGATGGACATTCAACGAAATAAGCGAATTTCATCTATTTCTGATGAAAAAACCAGAACTTAACAAAAAGTTTGATCTACAAATATAGAACTCAAGAGAAATCTAAAAAGGTAAAGATTAATCTTGGGAACTATATTTTGACTATATAGATGTATAAAGAATACATGTATACCTTGTTCTAGAAATTGATGTGGAAAGGACATTGTACCAGAAAAAGGGTAAAGTGGGGGTAGTACATCTCATGAAGAGGCATAGGAAACCTATTATATCTGAGAGAAAGAATGGAGGGGGATGAATATAGTGGGTATCTTACTGCCTTCAGAATTGGCTTTAAGTGAAAAATCTTAAGACATATTCAATCTATGGTGAAACTTCTCCCATCTCATTGAAAAGTGAGAAGGGAAAAGTGGAAAGGGAAGGAATAAGCTAAGGGGAAGGGAATACGGGAACTGGGAGGGAAAGGGGTAAGATAGGGGGAGGAACTCTAAGGAGGGGGGAGGGATACTAAAAAGGGAGGGCTGTGAGAAGCAAGGGGTGCTCACAAGCTTAATACTTGGAAGGGGGGGAAAGGGGAAAGAAGGGAGGAAAGCATAAACCGGGTTAACAAGATGGCAAGTAATACAGAATTGGTCATTCTAACCATAAACGTGAACGGGGTAAACTCCCCCATAAAGAGAAAGCGGTTAGCAGAATGGATTAAAAGCCAGAATCCTACAATATGTTGTTTACAGGAAACACACCTGAAGCGGGGAGATACATGCAGGTTAAAGGTAAAAGGTTGGAGCAAAATCTACTATGCTTCAGGTGAAGTCAAAAAAGCAGGGGTAGCCATCCTGATCTCAGATCAAGCTAAAGCAAAAATTGACCTAATTAAAAGAGATAAGGAAGGACACTATATCTTGCTAAAGGGTAGCATGGATAATGAAGCACTATCTATATTAAACATATATGCACCAAGTGGGGTAGCATCTAAATTCTTAAAAGAGAAACTAAGAGAGCTGCAAGAAGAAATAGACAGTAAAACTATAATAGTGGGAGATCTTAACCTTGCACTCTCAGAATTAGATAAATCAAACCAGAAAATAAATAAGAAAGAAGTCAAAGAGGTAAACAGAATACTAGAAAAGCTAGATATGATAGATCTCTGGAGAAAATGTAATGGAGACAGAAAGGAATACACTTTCTTTTCAGCAGTTCATGGAACCTATACAAAAATTGACCATATATTAGGACATAAAAACCTCAAACTCAAATGTAGTAAGGCAGAAATAGTAAATGCATCCTTTTCAGACCACGATGCAATGAAAATTACATTCAACAAAAAAGCAGGGGGAAGTAGACCAAAAAATAATTGGAAACTAAATAATCTCATACTAAAGAATGATTGGGTAAAACAGCAAATCATAGACATAATTAATAACTTCACCCAAGAAAACGATAATAATGAGACATCATACCAAAATGTATGGGATGCAGCCAAAGCGGTAATAAGGGGAAATTTCATATCTCTAGAGGCCTATTTGTATAAAATAGAGAAAGAGAAGGTCAATGAATTGGGTTTGCAATTAAAAATGCTAGAAAAGGAACAAATTAAAAACCCCCAGTCAAACACTAAACTTGAAATTCTAAAAGTAAAAGGTGAGATCAATAAAATTGAAAGTAAAAAAACTATTGAATTGATTAATAAAACTAAGAGTTGGTTCTATGAAAAAACCAACAAAATAGACAAACCCTTAGTAAATCTGATTAAAAAAAGGAAAGAGGAAAATCAAATTGTTAGTCTTAAAAATGAAAAGGGAGAACTCACCACTAACGAAGAGGAAATTAGAGCAATAATTAGGAGTTACTTTGCCCAACTTTATGCCAATAAATTCGACAACTTAAATGAAATAGAAAAATACCTCCAAAAATACAGCTTGCCCAAACTAACAGAGGAAGAAGTAAATATCCTAAACAGTCCCATCTCAGAAAAAGAAATAGAACAAACTATCAATCAACTCCCTAAGAAAAAATCCCCAGGACCAGATGGATTTACATGTGAATTCTACCAAACATTTAAAGAACAATTAACTCCAATGTTATATAAACTATTTGAAAAAATAGGGATTGAAGGAGTCCTACCAAACTCCTTTTATGACACAGATATGGTACTGATACCTAAACCAGGTAGGCTGAAAACAGAGAAAGAAAATTATAGACCAATCTCCCTAATGAATATTGATGCTAAAATCTTAAATAAAATATTAGCAAAAAGATTACAGAAAATTGTCACCAGGATAATACACTATGACCAAGTAGGATTTATACCAGGAATGCAGGGCTGGTTCAATATTAGGAAAACTATTAGCATAATTGACTATATCAATAACCAAACAAACAAAAACCACATGATCATCTCAATAGATGCAGAAAAAGCATTTGATAAAATCCAACATCCATTCCTAATAAAAACACTTGAGAGCATAGGAATAAATGGACTTTTCCTTAAAATAGTCAGGAGCATATATTTAAAACCATCAGTAAGCATCATATGCAATGGGGAAAAACTGGAACCTTTCCCAGTAAGATCTGGAGTGAAGCAAGGTTGCCCACTATCACCATTATTATTTAATATCGTATTAGAAACACTAGCCTCGGCAATAAGAGTCGAGAAAGATATAAAAGGAATTAGAGTAGGCAATGAGGAAACCAAACTATCACTCTTTGCAGATGATATGATGGTATACCTAGAGAACCCCAGAGATTCTACCAAAAAGCTATTGGAAATAATTCATAATTTTAGCAAAGTAGCTGGCTACAAAATAAATCCCCATAAATCCTCAGCATTTTTATACATCACCAACAAAACCCAACAGCAAGAGATACAAAGAGAAATTCCATTCAGAATAACTGTTGATACCATAAAATATTTGGGAATCTATCTACCAAAGGAAAGTCAGGAATTATATGAGCAAAATTATAAAAAAGTCTCCACACAAATAAAGTCAGACTTAAATAATTGGAAAAATATTAAGTGCTCTTGGATCGGCCGAGCGAACATAATAAAGATGACAATACTCCCTAAACTAATCTATTTATTTAGTGCTATACCAATCAGACTTCCAAGAAAATATTTTATTGATCTAGAAAAAATAACAACAAAATTCATATGGAACAATAAAAAGTCGAGAATCTCAAGGGAATTAATGAAAAAAAAATCAAATGAAGGTGGCCTAGCTGTACCTGATCTAAAATTATATTATAAAGCAGCAGTCACCAAAACCATTTGGTATTGGCTAAGAAATAGATTAGTGGATCAGTGGAAAAGGCTAGGCTCACAAGACAGAATAGTCAACTATAGCAATCTAGTGTTTGACAAACCCAAAGCCCCTAACTTCTGGGAAAAGAATTCATTATTTGATAAAAACTGCTGGGATAATTGGAAATTAGTATGGCAGAAATTAGGCATGGACCCACACTTAACACCATATACCAAGATAAGATCAAAATGGGTCTATGACCTAGGCATAAAGAACGAGACTATAAATAAATTAGAGGAACATAGAATAGTTTATCTCTCAGACTTGTGGAGGAGAAAGAAATTTGTGACCAAAGATGAACTAGAGACCATTACTGATCACAGAATAGAAAATTTCGATTACATCAAATTAAAAAGCCTTTGTACAAATAAAACTAATGCAAACAAGATTAGAAGGGAAGCAACAAACTGGGAAAACATTTTCACAGTTAAAGGTTCTGATAAAGGCCTCATTTCCAAAATATATAGAGAACTGACTCAAATTTATAAGAAATCAAGCCATTCTCCAATTGATAAATGGTCAAAGGATATGAACAGACAATTTTCAGAGGATGAGATTGAAACTATTACCACTCATATGAAAGAGTGTTCCAAATCATTATTGATCAGAGAAATGCAAATTAAGACAACTCTGAGATACCACTACACACCTGTCAGATTGGCTAAGATGACAGGAAAAAATAATGATGAATGTTGGAGGGGATGCGGGAAAACTGGGACACTAATGCATTGTTGGTGGAGTTGTGAACGAATCCAACCATTCTGGAGAGCAATCTGGAATTATGCCCAAAAAATTATCAAAATGTGCATATCCTTTGATCCAGCAGTGTTTCTATTGGGCTTATATCCCAAAGAAATACTAAAGAAGGGAAAGGGACCTGTATGTGCCAAAATGTTTGTAGCAGCCCTGTTTGTAGTGGCTAGAAACTGGAAAATGAATGGATGCCCATCAATTGGAGAATGGCTGGGTAAATTGTGGTATATGAATGTTATGGAATATTATTGTTCTGTAAGAAATGACCAGCAGGATGAATACAGAGAGGCTTGGAGAGACCTACATGAACTGATGCTAAGTGAAATGAGCAGAACCAGGAGATCATTATACACTTCGACAACGATATTGTATGAGGACATATTTTGATGGAAGTGGATTTCTTTGACAAAGAGACCTGAGTTTCAATTGATAAATGACGGACAAAAGCAGCTACACCCAAAGAAAGAACACTGGGAAACGAATGTGAACTATCTGCATTTTTGTTTCTCTTCCCGGATTATTTATACCTTCTGAATCCAATTCTCCCTATGCAACAAGAGAACTGTTCGGTTCTGCAAACATATATTGTATCTAGGATATACTGCAACATATCCAACATATAAAGGACTGCTTGCCATCTAGGGGAGGGGGTGGAGGGAGGGAGGGGAAAAAAAAATCGGAACAGAAATGAGTGTAAATATAATGTAATTATTAAATAAAAAAATTAAAAAATAAATAAATTAAAAAAAAAAAAAAAGATAAGGGTAGCTTCAGGGAAGGAGAAGTATAAATTGTCAGCAACTGACTGCAAATGCAACCCAAGGCATAGCTTTAAAGTAGAATTGATGCTCACCACAGTATCCTTTCTTCTACCCCACCTGTCTAAATCAATTTTATGTACTTGGTTGTAGTCTTACAGTGTTATTTTTGTTATTATTCTACTCTTTATGATCCCATTTGCGATTTTTTTTTCGGCAAATATACTTGAATAACATTCTCTAGTTCATTGTACAGATGAAGAAACTGAGGCAAACAGGATTAAATGACATTCCTGGAATCCCACTGGTAAGTATTTGAAGCCAGATTTGAACTCAAGAAGAGGAATCTTCCTGATTCCAGACATGGTGCTCTGTTCATTGTACCAACTAGCCACTAGTGTGATGTACTAGCAAATTAAACAGAGATCATTTTAAGTTTGAGCTACATAAGCACATCCCCAAAGTATCTCTGTAGCTTGTAGCATAATCTATCTGTATCAGCATTTTTAGTGTCATAGGAGCGGATTTTGTATCAGCATTTTTAGTGTCATAGGAGCATAGATATAGAATTGAAAGACAAAGTGGATCTTTTTGCCAACCTTCCACATTTTACATATGACTTATTGGAGCACGAAGTATACATTTGCTGAAAAAAAAAATCCTTATTTTGTGACATCCACTTTCAGGTTCATAATTTGACCAGTGTCAAAGAGGTAGTAAGGGACACAAATGGAATTTGACACTAGGAATTACAGAGCAAACTTCTCCCTTGTGTCACGATGGATTGCTGTCACCAAGGGATTAATCATCCAGTGGTCAACCTCAATGGACCTAGCATTTCTGTTTTCTAATGCTTAATCTAAGCAGCTGGAAGGAACATTGGATTTAGAAACATGAATATCTGAGTTTGAGTCTTGCCCAGATGTTTACTAGCTATGTGCCTCTCAGAAAGTCACTGACTTACTTTGAACTCAGTTTTTTCAATAAAATATGGGGGTTGGATTTGATGACATCTGAAGTCCCTTCCACATCTAAATCTATGATTCTATGACAGTGCAGTACTCTTTTAAAGCTACCACAGTGATTATTTTTTAAAAAAAAAAAAATTACCTTTATTTTAATAAAAATAATCATTTATTTAACAAATTTAAATTTCAGTTTCTTTTACTCTGTCCTATCTCCTACACTTATTGAGAAGGAAGAAATATAATATCAATTATATATATGAAATTAAGTAAAACATTTTCATATTAGCCATAAGTGAGTGATTCCTATTCTTTTAGTTAAATTTTTTATTAAAGCTTTTTTATTTATAAAGCATATGCATGGGTAATTTTTCCAATATTGACCCTTGCAAAACCTTTTATTCCAAATTTTCCCCTCCTTCCCCCACCTCCTCCCTTAGCTGTCAGGTAGTCCAATGCATGTTAAATATGTTGAAGTACGTGTTAGATCCAATATATGTATATATATTTATACAGTTATCTTGTTGCACAAAAAAATCAGATCAAGAAGGAAGAAAAAAGAAAAACTGAGAAAGAAAACAAAATGCAAGCAAATAACAGAAAGAGTGAGAATGTAATGTTGTGGTCCACACTCAATTCCCACAGTCTTCTCTCTGGGTGTAGATGTCTCTCTTTGTCACTGAACAAGTGGACCGATTTGAATCATCTCAATGTTGAAGAGAGCCACATCCAGCAGAATTGATCAGCATATAGTATTGTTGTTGAAATGTATAATGATCTCCTGGTTCTGCTCATTTCACTCAGCATCAGTTCATGTAAGTCTCCCCAAGCCTCTCCGTATTCATCCTGCTGGTCATTGCTTACCGAACAATAATATTCCATAACATTCATATACCACAATTTATTCAGCCATTCCCCAACTGTTGGGCATCCACTCAGTTTCCAGTTTCTTGCCATTACAAACAGGGCTGCCACAAACATTTTTGCACATGTGGATCCCTTTCCCTCCTTTAAGATCTCTTTGGGATATAAGCCCAGTAGAAACACTGCTGGATCAAAGCGTATGCAGTTTGATAACTCTTTGAGTATGGTTCCAAATTGCTCTCCAGAGAGTGACTCCTCTTCTAAAGCTGATTCTGCCTTTTAACTTTGTTTAAGCAGCTACTTTTGGCATTTTCTTTATATCTCAGTTTCTTAAAATCTGGGTTGCAACCCCAGGCAAGACCCATGTGGTTCTTGTAACTAAAAGTGGTTGTCACAAAATAACAATTTATTTTCAGTAAATGTATACTTATTTTATATACCTATATACTCGGCATCATGTAAAAATTTCTCAGGTGAAAAGGTGTTGTAAGGGGAAAAAAGTTTAAGGGACTCTACTTTGCACAAGGAAATAAAATAAAAAACTGAGTTGGATGATCTTCTTCCCCCTTCCACAAACACATTGCTTCAACTCACTGGTTATTATTAATTTTGAAAATCCCAGATGAGAAAATCTTTCTTTCAATGAAAGTCATCAACTTCTGGTTTTAAATGGTTTGCCTAGATCATTGAAAGGTTAAATGACATTCTTTGGGTCATAGAATCAGTAGGTATCAGACACAGAACTTGAACCTAGATTTTCCTGATCTCAAGGCTGATTCTTCATCAACTCTGCTAGTAGCTTCTCCTGGTTCAATAAGATGTTGGAAAATACCTTCCCACAATTTTTCATAAACAAAAGATAGGAGTCTGTTGCTTATGATTTAAACTGTATTAAAACCCAAATCTTGCTTTTAGTATTTACAAATACAGTTTTAGTTGTTTAATTCTCTGGGCTGCAATGCCCAGACAAGGAGAGACCAGTGCAAAATTAGGGTCAAATTGCATAATAGTACAATAGCACCAGAATTCCTATCTTCCCAATTTGTGATAGATTTATCCTTTGAAAATAGGAATCCTCTCTATTCTGTTTTATAAGTTTTTCTAAACACAAGTAGGCTAAGGTACAAGGCCACATTAACATCTTGGTAGGCTCATTGAAAATCTTTTATTTTTGAAGGTATACAACATTATTTTAATTATATAAGTTAGTATCTGATCTTGATAAAGAGAAGGGCACACTCAATGTTTAATCATTGTAACATATTTGATACATAGCATGAAGAGGCAAACAAACAGAAAAGCACAATGTTTAATAAATCTACTTACTTATAGGGACTACTATTTGGCAAGTACTTCTGGGAATCTGGAGAGCAGTTTGGTAGAAATTAGGTGTAAACCACTTCTCAACCCAGGATAAATTACAAATGAATACATGATTTAGGCATAAAAGATAACAAATAAACAAATTACAGAAGTGAGAGAGAAATTAACATTCAGATATCTATTGATAAAGGAGAGAATAAAGTGATGGAGATGACAGAAGATAAAATGGACAACAAAATGGATTATTAAATTTTAAAAGTTTTTCTTAAATAAGTTTAATGTAATTACAATTGGAAGAGAAATAGTTAAAAGGGAAACAAATCTTTGCTGCAAGTTTCTCCAAGAGATCTTATGTTTGATATATATAGATATTCAAATGGATAGATATACAAACATGCATATAAGTGTATGTGTGCAAATGTGTATGTGTATATTATATACATATTTGTATATATATGCATGATTCAAATTTATAAAAATAAGCCATTTTCCAATAGGTAGATGGTCAAAGAATATAAAGGATATAAATAAGCACTTTTTAGATCCAATTTAGCAATAACTATATAAAGAAGCTCCAAATCACTAAAAATTAAATAAATACAAATTAAAGAAATGCATCGGATTGACAAAGTTAATGAGGAAAATGAGAAGAGTTAAAGGAATTGTAGACGAACACACATAGACACATACTACTGATGGAGCTGTAAATTGTTCCAGTCATTCTAGAAAGCAATTTAGTACTTTGACTTAAAAACTTACCAAGCTATGCAGTATATTTGACTGAGCATGTCACTATACTCTCAAAGATATCAAAGAAAGGAAAAATGAATCTACATATAGAAAAATATTTGTAGCCATTCTTTACCTGGTAGCTCCTAATTAGAAAAGAAAGGAGTATCCAGTTATTGGGGAAAGGCTAAACAATTCTGGCATCTGAATATAATGGTGTTTTATTGGACCATGAGAAATGAAATGCACAATTTCAAAGTAAACTGGGACAACCTTTAGGAACTGATACCAACTTAAATGAATGGAACTAGAAATAGAAACATTGTAGAGAAAATAACTTTGAAAAACTTTAGAGCTCTGATCAGTCTAATGGTAAACTTCAAGTCCAAAAAAGTAAAGATGAAGCACCATACACTTCCTGCCAGAAAATTTATAAATTTGAAATGTAGGAAGTGACATATATTTTGGACGTGGCTAATCTTGGAATTTGTGTTGCTGGAATATGAACATTTCTTTATGGAGATTTTATTTTCCAATTTCTTTGTTATTCAATGGGGACAGTAGGAGAAATAATAAAAATAATAAAAAGTAGTAAAAACAAATGAGTGAATAATACATAAAAAGAAAAATGTTTCTTACAAATAATGTTATCATCTCAATAGTTATTAATATAACAACCAAAGAGAAGACTTTTAGTTTATTTTAGAATTTTAGTTTTAGTTTACACTTAGTGTGTTGGAAAGTCTAAAATATTGCTTAGCACATTTGGGCAGACAGCATAATAGAAAGAAAATTACATTTAAAATGTAAAGACTAAGGCTCAAATCCAGATTTTGCTATTTGCTATCTCTGGAGTAAGTCATTTGAGTGTTCTGGGTACTTTGGTTTCTTCACCTTTAAAATGAAAGGGTTGTTAGAAATCCAGAGATATTGAATTTGTTTCTGCAAGGCTACCAAATGCTCCCAAATCAGATTAAAATGTAATACAACAAAATATAGATGGTGTTAATTTGTAATTTTCTAAGGGAATATGTAGCCCATAGAGAATCCATTTTTATTTGAGTTTGACATCATGAGATTAGAAGCTCTCTCAGACCCTATCAGATCTAAATCTAAATCTTACAGTCATTATAATTGATTTCTTTCTCTGATTTTGTGCTTCTCAAAAAGAACTAGGAATGTTCAGTTTGTAAATAGTATATTAAATTTTTTGGAAATATTGTTAGTATAATCAAGAAAAATTATTAAATGCCTATTATGTACAAAGCATTATGCCTAGGCAAATTGGGATTGTAAGCCAGTTAAAATATAGTTCTGGACCTCAAAATTGAAAAATATGATATACATTTTACATTTATTCTATTTCACTCCCTATTATTTCATCAAAATTTATAATTTCATAAGTTTCTTTTAGTTTTTAAGACTGTTAATATTTGAAAAACTTGTCTGGATATATAAAATGAATCCTTGAAAGTTTTAGCTTTCTCCACTTTTTATTACTTAAAGGTTGCTAAGTCACAGTTATTCATTTTTTTTCTGGAAAGCCAGCACACCTGCAGTGGGTTGTATCTACTTTGTGTCAAAAACACAAAAAACAATCTAACAAGATCAGTACCAAACTGATCTTGTAATTCACAATAAGTATTTGGACAAGTCCTAGCATTTAGATTTCAGATAACTGGAGGACAGCCACTGAGTGATTCTGAGAAAAGCAAAGACAACAGTGTTAAAGATTGAAGACAGGATTAGAAAAGATCCATGGAATCTTAGAATTTGAAAATTAGGAAAACTTTGCAAGTCATCTGAGAGGAGACTCCTCATTTTATAGATAAAGAAAATTGGGGCCCAATGTCTTCATATTATTAGAGAAGTGGTCAGTATTGTGGCTAGGGACATCAACTTCAACCGAGGATTAAGCAACTGCTCTAATTTATTAGCAATTTTCTTATGTCTGCTTTAAATGTCCTTCAGAGATAGAAGGGGAGAATGCCTATTTGGTCAGTGTGAACTAATAATTAAAATAAATATTTATAATTTTTGGCCAAAAAATGGGTAAAAGAGGTATTGTAACAGAAGGGTTAGAGGACCAGCCTGAAATCAGGAAGACTTCTGACACATATTGTTTGTAAAATATTGTCAGTGTATGAGGAGGACTTAATTGAATTCCATTAGCAAGACATCCTTTGCCTAAAGATCTGTCAGCCTTGATTGATTTGTCTGTGAAAATAAATGATCAAATAAAAGGCAGTAAAGACATCTCTTCCTTGATATTGGGCTCATTTGGGAGGTGTCTAGGGAATTAATCAATGAAAGAAAAAATAGTATTCATTAAGTGCTTACTGTGTAGCAGTAACTGTGCCTTTTACAAATATTGAAGATACAATTTCTAATGAAGAAGAAGCTGCTCTTAAAGTATTTACATTCTAATAATGGAAAAGAACATATAGAGATATTAAAATGGTGACAAAGGTGGGTTGGGCTAGAAGTCACAAGGATGCTTCATTTCCAGAAGCAATCATAATTTTGGTTTGATTACTATTTTCAGAGTTAAAGATACAGAGAAAGGAAAAGTACCTGTATATGGTGGCAAGATAGGAAGATGGCCAGGGGGAAAAATAACACAAATCTTTGTTGGTGATCTGGAGCAGGATAAACATAGTAGCTCATGCAAACTCTCATGAATAAGGTAAACATTGTCCTGTGGCAGTAAGTGCCTTAGCTTCTCTAGGGTATGATTTCTAGAAGTTAGTTTAAGGTTGCAGGGTAGCCTTAATAGGATGGAACGTGGGGATAATAAGAATGGGGCTCTAGGAATGAACTTCCCAAATTATTTTATGATCTGCATGTTCTTCTCTTTCCCTAAAGTTGAGCATATCCTGAAATTTCTTTCCTGGCCCCTTTTCCCTTCTTTTTTGACATTTTGTTCTTTGCCAATTTTATTTATTGCTATGCTTCAATTATTATCATTATGCAAAAATCTATAACTTTAACCCTGAACTTTCTTCAGATATATACTCCTATATATCCAACTTTCTATAGTCTACTGCCATCTTTATTTCTTGCCAAGATTATTTTCCTCTAAATACACTATTAAAAAAAAAGTTTCACTATATCTATCAGTACCATAACCATTTACTCAAGGCAGCTTGGTAAAGTGACAAGTAATGGATTTGGAATCACAAGACATGGGTTGGAGTGGTAATTTTGGCCTACTGTTCATATATTTTCCATTTTTATAATTGTTTGAATATTCTCTCAATTGAACACTATGAGATCCTTTAGAGTAGCAACTATTTTTTTTTTTTTTTTTTGCCATTCTTTAGTTCTCTGGAACTTAGGATAGGATCTAGCACATAGTGAACATTTGATAAGTGCTTGCTATCAATGTTGACCATTGACAGTGGGAAAATCATGAGTCAAAATAGTTCATTTTTGCCTCAACTTCCTTATCTGTAAAACAAGCAAGGGAATGAATGAAATGACCTTTAGACTTCCTTCAAGTTCTAAATAGATTATCCTTTGTTATATATCTCCTGTTCTTGAAACCATGAAATTAGCTCTGACTACTCTCTATATTCTTTCTGCTGTACAATTAATTATAAATTTCTGTCAATTTTAACCCCTCAACTCTACACACCCATTTCTTATTCTCTGTTCTCACTGTTTCCAATAAATAGCACCGTTGCCACTCACCTAGATTATTGCAATTGTTTATTAACATATCTTTCCATTTTTACTCTTTTTACTCCAGCCTATATAAAGTATAAAATACTAATCTTACTCTAATGTTCCTTCTGCATAGATCTAGTCATGCTGTTATCCTATTGAAAAATCTTCAGTGACTCCCTATAGCCTAAAAATGTTCAGACTTCCTTGCATAGTATTCAAGACTCATTACAACTTGGCAACCCCCTGCGTTTCTAGTGGAATCTCATACTTCTTTCTGCCATCTTTTCTATTCTTCAAAATTGAATCACTTTCTATCTCTTGAAACTGCCCTGTACATACGTGGCTGACTCCATGAGTTTGCTCTCATTGTCTTCCCAACTTTCTTGGAATTCTTAATATTTACTTTTCTTCTTAAGCAATATTTTTCCATCATTTCCAGAAATAATTAATATCTCAGGTTGAGCCAACTCAGTTTCAAATAGAAGGGTCATATATAAAAAAAATACAGCTCCTCCTCTACTCCATATCAACCAATATTAAGCAATATTTTTTCCATCATATTCATGTGCCATAATTGATTTAGCTACTATCCAATTAGGGGTTATTTTTGCTCAAAATTCTTTACTACCTATAAATTCTTTGCTGTTTTGTTATGACATTACCCTTATATGCCATACCATATTTAGTTACTTTATGAGTATAATTCTCTTTTAGTTTTTGAAAATCTGTTATTTAAAATTATTTTAAAGGTTTTTATTTTCAAAATATATGCATAGACAATTTTCAACATTCAGTTCTGCAAATCCTTGTGTCCCATTTTTTTCTTCTTTCTTTTTCCCATCTTCCCCCATAGATGTCAAGTAATCCAATATATGTGAAACATGTGCAATTTTTCTACACATATTTCCACAATCATAATGCTGCACAAGAAAAATCAGATCAAAAAGGAAAAAATAAGAAAAAAAACAAAATGCAAGCAAACAACAAGTAAAAAGTGAAAATTATATGTTGTGATCCACACTAAATCCCTACAATTTTCTCTGTGTGGGCAGATGGCTCTCTTCATCACAAGACTATTGAAACTGGCCTGAATCACCTTGCTGTTAAAAAAGAGCTATGTTTATCAGAAATGATCATCATATAATTTTGCTGTTGCTGTGTACAATGATCTCCTGGTTCTACTCACTGCGCGCAGTATCAGTTTTGTGTAAGACACTGTCCTATGCCCATAATTACCTGTTAATGTCAGTAAAGTACAATTGTTTTATTCTTCTTTGTGCCTCTAGTGTTATGCCTCAATTGATGAAAGCCTCTTTTGTTTAATTATTTTTGACCATAAAAATGCTGCTATGAATATTTGAGTGTATATCTAGCATTTATATGTGCCTTTGATTTGTTTAACTGTGGCATCTCTGGGTCAAAGAGTAAGGACATTTTAGTCACTTTTAATCATAATTCCAAATTTGTAGTGTAAAAATACAGCACCACAGCTTATGAAAATAAGTTGGTGCAGGTTCAAGGCTGGGATTTTATATTTCTTTATGAAGATTAAAAGTAACAGCAAATTAAAGAGAATTTTAAAACATCTAATCCTGCATATAATTAAGACATGAGTCTATGGGAAGTTTAAACCAACCTTTCTAATAAGCTTTGATATCCTGAGGGGAAAGGAAGCAACAACTAGATTTTACATCACAGCTTCATCTCATTAATTATTGAAGAGCTTTTGGTAGTTGCAATATGTTTAATCATTTATTAGTTATCTTAATACTGTAAAAACAATGGCATTCTGGGACTTTCAAGTGGAAATCCAGAAATAATTAATATCTCTTAGGTTGAGCCAATTCAGTTTCAAATAGAAGGGTCATATATAAAAAAATACAACCCTTCCTCTACTCCATATCAACCAAACACAATTATTCATTAGAAGGTATTCATTTGTGACATATGTTAAGCTTCTTCTAGTCACTCTGGCACCTAGGAATAATTTTTAGCTAAATTTGAATGGAAAATGAATTTTGAGGTCTTTCCCCCTATGCTTGGAAATATTAAAACCCTTCATTTATCATTTTGTTTTTGTTTTGCTGATGCCAAGAACAGTGCCTAGATTATTTCACAAACACAAGTAAGCTTCTTTCCAGAGACAATTTCATATTGAGTGCTCTAGGTAATATCTCTGCTTTTAATTGTTCTTGCTTTTAAGTGTTGTTGATTAGCAATAAAACCAGATTGCAGCAACATCTACTTCCCCTCCACCTCAACTAACCCAATTGCAAAGACATGCTGATAATGAAAAAGTCTTCACATTATTTTCATTCAAGCTTCAGTGTGCATGAATCCTACCTTATTTTAGCCTGAATACGAATTTGGACAGCACACTCAGCCAATAAGTGTTTGTGCTTGTGAAAGCTGTAGAAGAAAGAATAGCTTTAGAACTCTTGAGTGTGACATTAATCCTATCTCATCCTTAATTTCCTCATTTCTAAAATAAAGATAATACTCAGACCTCTTGCTTAACAATGTTCTTGTAGGAAAAGGTTTTTGTAACAATAGAAAGGCAACATGGTGCAGAGAAAAGAACATTGACTTTGAAGTCAAAAGATTTGAGTATAAATTCTGCCTCTTACTGCTGAGGATGAGAATTTGAGAAAGTCACTGTGAGGCTATTTCTTTATTTGTAAAATGAGGGTTTTGAGGCTAATAATCTCCTAGGTCCTTTCAGCCCCAGATATATGACCCTGTGAAAAAGCTATGGAAATATGAGTTTTTAAAAAAGTAAATTTTTTCAACCTTCAAAATCTGAGAATTGATTCTATGTCTTCTATATGTAAGATGGTCTTTTAGAAGTCATAGTGAAGGAGAATCACCAAATCTGACATTTATTTCTAATGTGGAATGGTAGCAGCAGCCCATATACAATCAAGATGTATGTTATACATTTAGAAGGAAGAACTTTATGCTAATGTCTAAATCTATAATAATATTGCACATTGGAATTGATTGTCAAGGGAAAGTCGTATAATAGCTTTGGTGGATATTAAAGTAAAAGAACATAATATTTACCTAATTTTGAATGGCTTTAGGTTAATAACAGCAAAGAATTTGGGAAATGAATAGGATAAATTCCAAAGAAATCTTCCCACTAAGTATTTTTATGAATTAGTAAATGCATAGGTGTGGGAAAAAATGTAGATCTATAGTTCATCTTGGGCAACTGAGGATTTGACCTAGGTAATTGATGTCTTGGAGAAATATACTTCCCCTCTGTGATTGTTGTCTGTTCTGCTGTCTGCATGCTATCATCTCCTGCACTGCAGTCTGGCAGTCCTGCTGATTCCTTGGCAAGTACCATATTATTCCTTAAACACATCCTATGATAGCAATGCTCCTTTCCCAGGGGATTATGTCCTCTTCCTTCTGACTTCCTTTCCTTTAATCTCACAATGGTATTATTGACTGCATCATGAGAGCCTGAATGAAGCTTTTTTGACAACTGGATGAACTATTCTCAAGGTGACAGTATTTAACCTGAGCAGGATATTGATCACTTTTGTTGTTCAGTCAATGTTGTTATATCTGACTATTTGTGTCCCCATTTGAGATTTTCTTAGCAGAAATACTGGAATAGTTTGACATTTCCTTCTCCAGCTCATTTTACAGAGAACTTGCTTAGTATCATTTAAAGTGGTAAATGTTTGAGAGAAGATTTGAACTTAGGGATTTTTGACTCTGGGCCCAGAGTTCTATCAGTTAAGCTGCCTGACATTGTACACCTTGCTCCTCTTCCAAATGAATTTGCTCAGGATACCAGGATAGCCAGTTACATCTTTGAAAAAGTGGGCATTTAATTTTTCATATCATTGATAAGATGGGTGTTTAATTTCTTACATCATGTTGAATTTATTATTAATTGACAGGATTTGGAGGACATCCTCTGATTTTTTTCTCAATTGATAAAATACCTTTAATTCAACTTCTTATTACAATGTCTTTGTGAAAAATACACTGAAATTTGTGTCAACTGTATAATCCCATTAAATTAAGCAGAGAATGTCTATTAGGAATGTGTGTGGGAATGTGTGGGGATGAGGGGGATTAGATTGGTAAAACTGTTTAGTTCCTGGAAAGAGAGGTCATCTGTATTATGCAATTAAAATAAAAAAAATTAAGCATTTAATAAATAATTTTTTTGGGGGGGGAGTTCAAGATTATCGCTTCTAAAAATACTTATAAAGTTAGTTTGTTGTTTTGTATGTTTAAACAGATGTTAATGATTCTGTGAAATATATTAGCATGATTACATTTTTCAAAAGATTTCAAAGTGTCCATCTCCTACAAAAACACCAACCTAGAGTTTAAAATAGATGTGTATAAAGGTGACAGGTTATAATTGGAATAAGCAAATTTCATCTGTCAATTTTGCTGGATCAAAAAAAATTAACAAGCTGATTAGATTGCTATGCACAGACTAATCTAAAGTAAATGCAGTCTGGCAGTTATGTTAGCAATGAAAAAATAGATTGTATTTAACTGCCCTTGTGTCAGGTCAAATAAATTTGCTACGCATATCATAATGCTGAATTGTGTAATTGCCTCAAACCTCCAAACACAGAGAGCCTAAACAAACTATCACTACTCGGGAGGGAAAGAATAAAACAGGTAACAAGGATAGCCTTAGTGTATGGCCTCCATGCCCAGAGTGGCAGTGGGCAGCATATAGAAAGCAGGATTAGGGCAATATTCATGTTTCAGTTGAGTCCTTTAGAGTTTGACCTTATATGTCATTTTAGACAAAGAACTGTTATGATACCAATGAAAGAATGTCCTATAGAACCGATAAATGAAGGCATTTTCTAAATTATTTTTATTATCTACTAAGGAGGATGGAATGCATAGCAGGGAGGTAGATATAGAGAGCAGGTAAGTAGGAAAACTAATTCTACTAGAATCATTTCAGCAAGAGGATGAAAAAATGAGACTGGACCATCCAAGTAAAACTGCTTCACCAGCTCACATCAATTTATCATAATATTTAAATAATTATCTTCAAAATACCAGGCAATCTGACATTCAGAAGAAACATTTTTTAGTTTAAGAAAGCTTAAATTGAAATAATTTTAAATGCTTAAAAGAGAGAGAGAGAGAAAAAAAAAGGAGTGAGACAGAAATGAGGCAGGGAATAAATATTTTTAAATGCTTATTACGTGTCAGGCACTGTGCTAATACTCTCTTATTTAATCCCTACAACAACCCAATCAAATAGCTGCTATTATGATATTCACTTTGCATTTGAGGAAACAGACAGACAGAAGTTAGAATCTGGGTCACGGTTCAGAAGTTTCTGAGATTACTTTTGGATGCATGTCTTTCTGCCTCCAGGCCTATTCTTTGTCCAATGTACCACATGATTGCCTCTAAGGAGAAAGAGAGGGAAAGGGAGAGATTGAGACACAGGCAAGGATGGACAAAAACGAAGATAAGAAGGAAAGAGAGGGAGGGGGAGAGAAAGAGAGAGAAAGAAAGAGAGAAGGAGGAAAAGAGAAAGAGAGAGAGAGGAGAAAGAGAGAGAGAGAGCGAGAGAGCGAGCGAGAGAGAGAGAGAGAGAAAATATGTATGAATATATGAAACCAAAATAAAGGAAAGACAACTACATTTAACTATATATGTATGACTATATAAAATATTTTTGATAAATATATACTATACTGTATAATTGTGCATACTATATTTTATAACATCTTATATAGCATAATATATATTTATACTGCATTTAGGCTCTCTTTTTCTATTTTTCATACTTATAAATACAATGTATTTATATTTTATATATTCTCTCTGTATTGCATATTTTACATACATATGGTCATACATATTATATACATATATAGTTATGTTGTGTTCAGGATCTGTCTCTCTCTGTTTCCATTTGCTTTACCATAGTTGTTATGCATAATATATAATTTTCATGATTTTTTTCATGCTTCATTTGCATAAGCTCATTTGTGTTACTGTTTTTCTTGGAATTATTAATATTTACTTTTCTTACTGTGTAGTAATTTTCCATTATATTCATGTACCGACTTCCGGTTAAGATGGCGGAGAGGAGGCTCACAGCTGCATAAGCTCCACGCTTTCTCTCACTATCCATTTCATTACAAGCCTCTGAATCAATGCTTGACTGAAAAAAACCCACATATAGTTACCAAGAGAAGCCATCCTTGAGATCCGCCAAGAAAGGTCTGTCTTTACTGGAGGGCTGGGGCGGTTTTAGATCGGGCGCAGGCTGAGGGCAGCGGCAGTGAGAGCACGGGAGCAGAGCTGAGAGGAGGTGGGGAGTGATCGTAGCCGTCTCTGCGGGGAGAGCTTCGCTACAGGTTTGGATACTTTACTCCGGCAGCAAGTCAACAGCCCAGCAGAGAAGCTAAAAACACCGAGGCTGAAGAATACAACCGCAAACAGCTGGAGTCTCTCAGGACCTGGCCGCCCCCCCCTTCCCCCCCCTCAGTGACTCAGCACGCTCTGGGATCTCAGAGCGCAGGCGCAGCACAGTCCTGCTAGTGCCTCACTGCTGCCCCCTGCAGTCTGTAGAGGAAGCTCGATAACACACCCAGCCCCCCCCCAAAGAAAGACTCCAGTTTTTTCTGTTTTTCTTTGGTAGTTTGTCTCTGATTAATAGACAGAATGAGCAAGAAGCTGAAGAGGACTTTAACCCTTGACAGCTTCTATACAGATAGAGAGCAGACTCTAAATCCTGAGGAGACTAAAAACAGGCAGTACCCAGGTGATTCCCCAAAGGAGGAGATCGTCTGTTCCTCAGCACAGATGAACCTCATAGAAGTGATTAAAAAGGCTCTCACAAGGGAGCTAGAAGAAAAATGGGAAAAGGAGAGGGAGGCTCTGCAAAAGGAGAGGGAGGCTTGGCAAAAGAGCCTGGAGAAGTCAGTTAAAGAGAGAGTGGATAAAGAAGTAAAATCCTTGAAAAATAGGATTAGTGAACTGGAAACAGAAAACAGCTCTCTAAAAAACAAAATTGGCGAAATGGAAAAAAATTCCACAGAACAAAAGAACTCAATGGGACAATTAGAGAAAGATTTTAAAAAAGTGAGTGAAGAGAATACTTCACTGAAAATCAGAATTGAACAAGTGGAATTGAATGACTCGAGGAGACAAGAAGAATCAGTCAAGCAAATCCAAAAAAATCAAACAATGGAGAAAAATGTGAAATACCTTCTGGGGAAGACAACAGACCTGGAAAACAGATCCAGGAGAGACAATCTGAGAATCATTGGACTCCCAGAAAAACATGATGAAAAAAAGAGCCTGGACACCGTCTTCCAGGAAATTATCAAAGAGAACTGCCCAGAAGTCATAGGAACAGAGGAAAAAATAAACATTGAAAGGATTCATCGATCACCCACTGAAAGGGATCCTAAAATCAAAACACCAAGGAATATAGTGGCCAAATGCCAGAACCCTCAGATGAAAGAAAAAATATTGCAAGCGGCTAGAAAAACCCAATTCAAGTATCAAGGAGCCACAATAAGGATCACCCAGGATCTGGCAGCATCCACATTAAAAGATCGAAGGGCCTGGAATATGATATTCCGAAAGGCTAAGGAACTTGGTATGCAACCAAAAATAACTTACCCAGCGAGAATGAGCATCTTTTTCCAGGGAAGAAGATGGACATTCAACGAAGTAAGCGAATTTCATCTATTTCTGATGAAAAAACCAGAACTTAACAAAAAGTTTGATCTACAAATATAGAACTCAAGAGAAATCTAAAAAGGTAAAGATTAATCTTGGGAACTATATTTTGACTATACAGATGTATAAAGAATACATGTATACCTTGTTCTAGAAATTGATGTGGAAAGGACATTGTACCAGAAAAAGGGTAAAGTGGGGGTAGTACATCTCATGAAGAGGCATAGGAAACCTATTATATCTGAGAGAAAGAATGGAGGGGGATGAATATAGTGGGTATCTTACTGCCTTCAGAACTGGCTTTAAGTGAAAAATCTTAAGACATATTCAATCTATGGTGAAACTTCTCCCATCTCATTGAAAAGTGAGAAGGGAAAAGTGGAAAGGGAAGGAATAAGCTAAGCGGAAGGGAATACGGGAACTGGGAGGGGAAGGGGTAAGATAGGGGGAGGAACTCTAAGGCGGGGGGAGGGACACTAAAAAGGGAGGGCTGTGAGAAGCAAGGGGTGCTCACAAGATTAATACTTGGAAGGGGGGGAAAGGGGAAAGAAGGGAGGAAAGCATAAACCGGGGTTAACAAGATGGCAAGTAATACAGAATTGGTCATTCTAACCATAAACGTGAACGGGGTAAACTCCCCCATAAAGAGGAAGCGGTTAGCAGAATGGATTAAAAGCCAGAATCCTACAATATGTTGTTTACAGGAAACACACCTGAAGCGGGGAGATACATGCAGGTTAAAGGTAAAAGGTTGGAGCAAAATCTACTATGCTTCAGGTGAAGTCAAAAAAGCAGGGGTAGCCATCCTGATCTCAGATCAAGCTAAAGCAAAAATTGACCTAATTAAAAGAGATAAGGAAGGACACTATATCTTGCTAAAGGGTAGCATGGATAATGAAGCACTATCTATATTAAACATATATGCACCAAGTGGGGTAGCATCTAAATTCTTAAAAGAGAAACTAAGAGAGCTGCAAGAAGAAATAGACAGTAAAACTATAATAGTGGGAGATCTTAACCTTGCACTCTCAGAATTAGATAAATCAAACCAGAAAATAAATAAGAAAGAAGTCAAAGAGGTAAACAGAATACTAGAAAAGCTAGATATGATAGATCTCTGGAGAAAATGTAATGGAGACAGAAAGGAATACACTTTCTTTTCAGCAGTTCATGGAACCTATACAAAAATTGACCATATATTAGGACATAAAAACCTCAAACTCAAATGTAGTAAGGCAGAAATAGTAAATGCATCCTTTTCAGACCACGATGCAATGAAAATTACATTCAACAAAAAAGCAGGGGGAAGTAGACCAAAAAATAATTGGAAACTAAATAATCTCATACTAAAGAATGATTGGGTAAAACAGCAAATCATAGACATAATTAATAACTTCACCCAAGAAAACGATAATAATGAGACATCATACCAAAATGTATGGGATGCAGCCAAAGCGGTAATAAGGGGAAATTTCATATCTCTAGAGGCCTATTTGTATAAAATAGAGAAAGAGAAGGTCAATGAATTGGGTTTGCAATTAAAAATGCTAGAAAAGGAACAAATTAAAAACCCCCAGTCAAACACTAAACTCGAAATTCTAAAAGTAAAAGGTGAGATCAATAAAATTGAAAGTAAAAAAACTATTGAATTGATTAATAAAACTAAGAGTTGGTTCTATGAAAAAACCAACAAAATAGACAAACCCTTAGTAAATCTGATTAAAAAAAGGAAAGAGGAAAATCAAATTGTTAGTCTTAAAAATGAAAAGGGAGAACTCACCACTAACGAAGAGGAAATTAGAGCAATAATTAGGAGTTACTTTGCCCAACTTTATGCCAATAAATTCGACAACTTAAATGAAATAGAAAAATACCTCCAAAAATACAGCTTGCCCAAACTAACAGAGGAAGAAGTAAATATCCTAAACAGTCCCATCTCAGAAAAAGAAATAGAACAAACTATCAATCAACTCCCTAAGAAAAAATCCCCAGGACCAGATGGATTTACATGTGAATTCTACCAAACATTTAAAGAACAATTAACTCCAATGTTATATAAACTATTTGAAAAAATAGGGATTGAAGGAGTCCTACCAAACTCCTTTTATGACACAGATATGGTACTGATACCTAAACCAGGTAGGCTGAAAACAGAGAAAGAAAATTATAGACCAATCTCCCTAATGAATATTGATGCTAAAATCTTAAATAAAATATTAGCAAAAAGATTACAGAAAATTGTCACCAGGATAATACACTATGACCAAGTAGGATTTATACCAGGAATGCAGGGCTGGTTCAATATTAGGAAAACTATTAGCATAATTGACTATATCAATAACCAAACAAACAAAAACCACATGATCATCTCAATAGATGCAGAAAAAGCATTTGATAAAATCCAACATCCATTCCTAATAAAAACACTTGAGAGCATAGGAATAAATGGACTTTTCCTTAAAATAGTCAGGAGCATATATTTAAAACCATCAGTAAGCATCATATGCAATGGGGAAAAACTGGAACCTTTCCCAGTAAGATCTGGAGTGAAGCAAGGTTGCCCACTATCACCATTATTATTTAATATCGTATTAGAAACACTAGCCTCGGCAATAAGAGTCGAGAAAGATATAAAAGGAATTAGAGTAGGCAATGAGGAAACCAAACTATCACTCTTTGCAGATGATATGATGGTATACCTAGAGAACCCCAGAGATTCTACCAAAAAGCTATTGGAAATAATTCATAATTTTAGCAAAGTAGCTGGCTACAAAATAAATCCCCATAAATCCTCAGCATTTTATACATCACCAACAAAACCCAACAGCAAGAGATACAAAGAGAAATTCCATTCAGAATAACTGTTGATACCATAAAATATTTGGGAATCTATCTACCAAAGGAAAGTCAGGAATTATATGAGCAAAATTATAAAAAAGTCTCCACACAAATAAAGTCAGACTTAAATAATTGGAAAAATATTAAGTGCTCTTGGATCGGCCGAGCGAACATAATAAAGATGACAATACTCCCTAAACTAATCTATTTATTTAGTGCTATACCAATCAGACTTCCAAGAAAATATTTTATTGATCTAGAAAAAATAACAACAAAATTCATATGGAACAATAAAAAGTCGAGAATCTCAAGGGAATTAATGAAAAAAAAATCAAATGAAGGTGGCCTAGCTGTACCTGATCTAAAATTATATTATAAAGCAGCAGTCACCAAAACCATTTGGTATTGGCTAAGAAATAGATTAGTGGATCAGTGGAAAAGGCTAGGCTCACAAGACAGAATAGTCAATTATAGCAATCTAGTGTTTGACAAACCCAAAGCCCCTAACTTCTGGGAAAAGAATTCATTATTTGATAAAAACTGCTGGGATAATTGGAAATTAGTATGGCAGAAATTAGGCATGGACCCACACTTAACACCATATACCAAGATAAGATCAAAATGGGTCTATGACCTAGGCATAAAGAATGAGATTATAAATAAATTAGAGGAACATAGAATAGTTTATCTCTCAGACTTGTGGAGGAGAAAGAAATTTGTGACCAAAGATGAACTAGAGACCATTACTGATCACAGAATAGAAAATTTCGATTACATCAAATTAAAAAGCCTTTGTACAAATAAAACTAATGCAAACAAGATTAGAAGGGAAGCAACAAACTGGGAAAACATTTTCACAGTTAAAGGTTCTGATAAAGGCCTCATTTCCAAAATATATAGAGAACTGACTCAAATTTATAAGAAATCAAGCCATTCTCCAATTGATAAATGGTCAAAGGATATGAACAGACAATTTTCAGAGGATGAGATTGAAACTATTACCACTCATATGAAAGAGTGTTCCAAATCATTATTGATCAGAGAAATGCAAATTAAGACAACTCTGAGATACCACTACACACCTGTCAGATTGGCTAAGATGACAGGAAAAAATAATGATGAATGTTGGAGGGGATGCGGGAAAACTGGGACACTAATGCATTGTTGGTGGAGTTGTGAACGAATCCAACCATTCTGGAGAGCAATCTGGAATTATGCCCAAAAAATTATCAAAATGTGCATATCCTTTGATCCAGCAGTGTTTCTATTGGGCTTATATCCCAAAGAAATACTAAAGAAGGGAAAGGGACCTGTATGTGCCAAAATGTTTGTAGCAGCCCTGTTTGTAGTGGCTAGAAACTGGAAAATGAATGGATGCCCATCAATTGGAGAATGGCTGGGTAAATTGTGGTATATGAATGTTATGGAATATTATTGTTCTGTAAGAAATGACCAGCAGGATGAATACAGAGAGGCTTGGAGAGACCTACATGAACTGATGCTAAGTGAAATGAGCAGAACCAGGAGATCATTATACACTTCGACAACGATATTGTATGAGGACATATTTTGATGGAAGTGGATTTCTTTGACAAAGAGACCTGAGCTTCAATTGATAAATGACGGACAAAAGCAGCTACACCCAAAGAAAGAACACTGGGAAACGAATGTGAACTATCTGCATTTTTGTTTTTCTTCCCGGATTATTTATACCTTCTGAATCCAATTCTCCCTACGCAACAAGAGAACTGTTCGGTTCTGCAAACATATATTGTATCTAGGATATACTGCAACATATCCAACATATAAAGGACTGCTTGCCATCTAGGGGAGGGGGTGGAGGGAGGGAGGGGAAAAAAAAATCGGAACAGAAATGAGTGTCAATATAATGTAATTATTAAATAAAAAATTAAAAAAATATATATTCATGTACCACAGTTAAACTGTTCTCTAACCCATAGGTCCTCTATCTCTGCTCAAAATTCTTTACTACTATAAATTCTTTGCTGTCTTGTTATGGCATCAACATTATATAGTATACAATTTCTCTGTTTTGACCTCCTCAGGCTATATGCTTTCCAATGGTATCTACACATAAGGGTCAAGAGGCATTTTAGATACTTTATGAATATAATTCTAAATTATTTTCCAGAGTCATTATAGACATTTATAGCTTCAATAACAGTGTGCATAGTATTCCTGTGTTTCCTTAAACACTCTACCATTCATGATGTCAAAACTCTGTCATCTTTGAAAATGTGCAGTTTAAGGGATGCTTTTAAAGTACTTTTAGAGAACAAATATACATATTTTAGTGAAATAAAATTCTATTTTCCAAAATCTGTAGGTGTATGTTTTGTAATAAGTAAAAGTCATGTTACTATAGTGAGGGCTTAATATTCTTAGTGAACAGTAAAACAAAATGATTTTTAAAGCTTACCTTCTGTGAACAAATGCCTTATTCCTGTCCTAGCAGGGAATTCACTGGGTAAAATAGTAGCTTAGGTTAGGTGAGAATGAATAAAAAGTTTGGCAGGTCACTTCTGTGGACAAGATAGAACTAGAAATCTTGATAAATAAGTTAAAAGTCCAGACAGGCTCCAACAGATAAGACCAGCTTCTAACAGAAATATTAGAATTACAAGAAACCTTGTCATATACTTTGCTGGCTGACTATATGTACAACATTCCTGAGTGCCATCAGAACAAGATAAAAATGGAATTAGAAAATATTTAGCAAAATAAATGCAATAGGACAGAGATGTCAAACATACAACACTAAGGTCTTGCAACATTTCCAAATGTGGCCGGAGCTGGATTAAAATGTAGTTGAGAAATATTTAATGCTATAACTGAAAATATGAATAAAACATGGATAATATTGGTATGGTTTTTTTTTTTTCCAAATCAACATGTGGTTCAGAGGGTTCTTTATGTACCATCTCATGGCCCTAGTTCTTTGAACCTGACCTTATTGTCTTACAGATCACTTAGCTCAAAGGTATGGTTTTGCAGAAGAGGGTATTGTTAGGTACTGAAATAAGTTCTAGCCTTAGGGACAACAGAATTTTGAATTTGAATACTTTTTCTATGATATTTCCTGGGTGCCTTCAGCAAATCGTTTACCTCTATGAGCCCAAATTTCCTCATACATCCTAAAATGCTTCTTGTTCCTTTTGCAGAGATAGCATAGCAAGGTATATACATCAAAGAGGTCAAAGACAGAGAAATGGTGTGATATAGATAATACTGATGAGGTGAAGTCTAGTTTTCAGAGTTCCCGATATGGGAACCAAAAATATGATGAGGTTGATGAGGTATGGATCATGGCAGGAATGTGGGTTGGTCTCCTAGTTCTCCCGAACACCAAGTTAGGGCAGATTTGCAGCGAGAAACGCTACACAAAAGGTTGTGATAAGAAAAGGCACTTTGTTAAAGAGAGAGACACCAAGATGTTCTCTTGGTGGGCAATGTCAAAGAATTGCCAAGAGACATTTTCTCAGGGCTTACTTTTATACAGAAACAAAACAATTTGGGTTTTGCATCCAAAAGGAACATACCTGAGATAGGGTGTGAGAAAAGAGTCTTTCCCAGGGAATGTAGGTTTTGCATCCAAAAGGTGCATAATATGTGGGAAGAAATTCTTTCCCAGGGAATGCAGAGGCTGTATTGTCCTCATCAAGGTGAAGTCTAGTTTTGGAGATTCCCTTTCAGGGAAGCAAAAATATGATGAGGTTTAAGTTTTAGGGTCCTCTTTTATAGGGAACCAAATAGATTTAGGAAATCAAAATGAGATTAGGTTTTCTGGTGGTCAGGGAGTTAAATAATGAGGTCTAGTGGCAAGTTCAGGGTTCAGGGAACCAAATGGAGAGGTTTGACTCCCCTGAGCCCCCCTGGGATTCAGTGCAAAGATAGGGAGTTTGGGGGAACCCCCTTTTGGTGGCACAGAGATTCTCTGTAAAGGAATTTACAAGCCCCCAAACCTAGATTGATAAAAGAGGTTTATTATAGGGATTGGGAAGTAAAGGTTAGAAATGTTGACAGAGAGGCATAAAGTTATTAAGGAAATAGGTGAGGATAAAGAGAGGATAGCACTGGAAAAAAAGCAGAGGCTTCCTTGGCATAGCATGGCATAGCATGGCATGTTTAGAATCTCTGCAAAGAGAGGATTTTAGATTGGCTCTTTTATAATAGGAGCTTTGGCTACAAGCTGAAGGGGACTAGTGGGTGGAGTTCCAAGTTGAATCATCTATTAGCTGGGTTTCAGCTTGAGCTGGAATTTGAATAGAATTGAATGAGTTTCTTTAATTGAATAGGATTGGAATTCTTTTAGCTCAGGACTGAACCAACCCCACCTAGATAACAGAATGAAGCTGTTTATCTTGTTACCCTCGGGTGGGGTCCCTCACTGAAGCAGAGTTGAAGGAGATTTTCTTCTTCAAGGAGTTTTAAGAGTTTTGGGGTCCCTTCTTCAATACCAGATTTACCTCACAAAGTTTTGTAAAGATCAAATAAGACATGTAGTGTGCTTTGTAAATCTTAAAACACTAAAATATTATTCCTATTATTATCAAGAACCTGGGATCCATCCAGAAATGAATTTCATGAAATCACAGGCATATTAGTTGCTGTGATAGAACTTAACCTGAAATCTCTGGACTCCAAAAACTAATCTTTAACCTGGACACTCCTGTGTTCTTGGTCAGATACTAATTCTTGAATTTTTTCCAGATAATGCTCAATCTTGAATCACCAATAAGTACTCTATGCTTCTCTATACTTCACAGGCCCTGAGTGCTGCTGGAAAAATTCTTGAAACTGTGTGGTTTGTTTTCATTGTAGATCAGATGAGCTAACCTCCATGTTACAATACAAGTCAACTAGTTGACTTAAAGAAATCTGATTGCTGTCATATGTGATAGAGGAATTTTTGGAATCAATTTTCTTCATATGTCTTTATACATTTTACATACTCCTTCCATGCATTCATTCACCAATTCATAATAAGCATAAGTTTGGTTTTCTGGCCTCTTGGTAGTTTGTACCAACAAAATAGTGTGAGACAACATACTGAGTTCTACCATTGTCACTATCGTAGCTACTGCCAATTTTTTTTTTTACTACTATAAAATGATTGTATTTTCTAATAAGCTTTTGAGTTTTGATGACAAAACTAAATTCTAGAGCATCCTCCATTAAAAAGTTTTTGATGCTGGTTCATTTTTATATCACTATTCCTTCAGAAGGCTCCCTTCCCTTCTTCCCAGTAGAATCCTCAGTTGTAACACAACTCAATCAGATAAAACAGATAACTAACTTCCAGATTCCCTAACATGCTCTTGATCCAGATTAGAAACTCCATTCTCTGCATGGGAAAGAATGATCAAAGACTAAGGAGGCCCTGTTTCTCAGAGGCCACATGGTTTCTCTAATGCGTTTCTCCTTGTTGAATGAGTTTTTCACAAGAAGTCACATCTCTAGAGTGTACCTGAAGACAATCAAAGGAAGACCATCCAAAAGGTGGCTGAAGCTGAGGCATTTTTGAAGATTCCAAGAGTTTCAGTTATTTAGCCAATAGAAAAAGGCTCTTTCTAATCATATGGCAGGAAAACCAGAATGAATTATAGAATGCCCATGCAAGTTTCAGCCTCTGCATTGCATAAGGGTATTTATTTCCTTTATATATCATCATGATTTTCCTGGAATCAGTTTCCTAAGCATTATGTGAAGATACCAATCAGAAAAAAATTATTAGGGTCTGCACAAGCACCAGAACCTCACTATAACATTCCATGGGACTTGGAAAAATTCTTCTAAAACCTCTAAACCTCTAAAAGTTCTTCCAGGTTTCCATTCCATAGTGTTAGGCATTATATTCGCACCCCAAACATCAACAGGTAGTTAGTACCATCTGGGATAAAGTAACACTTTCTCTGTCTCAGGACTGGCAGTTAGCAGAGGCATGTTGGTTTTAGCCAAAGCCTCCAACCAAATTTTATGGAAATTAAGTCAAACCTTATGACTACAAAACTTAACCTTTAGTGAGACCTAAAAAAATAGTAAATTTCTTTTGATATAGAATTTGAATCTATAACTAATCTTCAGAATAACTTTTGGCATTGTTGAACAGTTTTCTGGATGACTTGTGGGAATCTCACATTAGCTTCTATTCTGTTAATCTAGCTTTAAATGTTAGCATATTCTTTAAATATGTACTTTATGTTTAGTGGAAAGTAAAAACATTTTTTACTCCAATGGTTGCCATTGACAATAGCTAATTAGACTATATTGCATATTAAATTGTCTTCCAGAAAATGAAATTTCATAGTAATCCTGACAACTTTATTATATTTGTAATGAAATTATAATTTAGTATAAAGAACTCAACAGTTACTCATAGATTTTCAAGGATCTCTTCATTTTATGGGATCCAAAAAATAAGCCTCAGAGAGTGACTTACTCAAAGGCACACAACTCAAATAGTAGTAAGATTCAATAAAGCAATTACATAAAGAGAAATACTGTAAAACTATAATCAGAGAATGTTTAAGGTAGAAGAAATTTTAGAGAACATCTTAGCCTCCTTATTTACAGATGAAGAAACTGAGGCACAGAGAGATTATATTACCATTATATTGCTTTCAATTATCTCTACTTGTAATTCCACCAGCTATCACCTTTTGACAGATGGTAAATGAGTCATGACTAGGCTCTCTTCCCAAGTATGGTCATCAGTTAAATAACATATTCTATTTATTGTATAAAGGATGTTACAGTTTATTAAAAATGCTTTCTGCTGGATGGCTGCAAATAGTGTAAATATTTTTATTTCTCTTTTACAGATGATGAAACTGATACTTTGAGAACTGACTTGCTCAACTTAGTTCCTGATACTTCAAGACAGTGTATTAGGAGCTAGTTACCTATATAAAAACTAAAGTCCCTCTGTCAAGGAGCTTATAGTGTACTCTAAAAATCCATTCTTTTCTTTTTTTCATAATTATAACTTTTTATTGACAGATCCCATGACTGGGTAATTTTTTTAAAAATCCATTCTTAATGAATTAAAAACATATTTGTTAAATTTGTACCAACTATTGTGCTAGATATTGTGAAACAAATATAAAAGTAAAAATGCCATTCCTTCAAGGAAAGTTCATTCTAATTTGTTATTGCTGATTTTCATTTGGGTCTAATTCTTCATTATCCCATTTAGGGTCTTCTTCATATACTGGAGCAAACAGTAATTATTGAATTTTTATGTAGAAATGATAGTATTAGTTTGATTATTGTTCTCTGAGTAAGAACTGGAAAAGATGGTTATGACTATGGCCAAATGCCTGAATGGACCCTGGTTTTCTGTGGTATGTCTGGATTGGATGTCAGTCTTGGCCTATCATTAGATATATTTGGTTAGAGAAATTTGTATTTGATCTTCAGGGTAGCATTCGGGAATTGAGTAAATTTAACTACCTTGGGGAATTAGCATCTGTCATTAGTATGGGGAGATTAGGATTTAGATTTTATTGTTATTCCTCCTTCCTTCTTGAAGAGGACCATGACATCAGGGAGAGGATGCCATGACATGCAAGTGAATTGGATTTAAGTAAGGGAGGGCTGTGCAAGGTTACCTGCCTCACTTTCCCCTCCTGAGCCATCTGGGTCCAATGGACAGATACAGATCAGGATGACTGGAGATGGCCCTGATTACAATGGGAGACCTTGGCCTTTTAAAGCTAAGGTTCAACAGATCTCATTTTGACTGAAACACACCCACCCAGTGAGTTAGGCAAGGTAGCAATTAAGGCAAATAATCTCCTCTTTCACCTAGTTAAAAAAAATCTAAATCAATAAATCAGGGAGGGGAAGATCCTCAGGGTTTCTGGCCAAAACAGAAATGACTGTTATTTACATTCAATCTGAGTCAATCTGATCCAAACAATTATGAAATGGAGCTTGGTTTGGGACCTATTGGTGGCCAATGAGAATCAGGGTGGTTAAGCAAAAATAAGGTCATGTAAGGAGGGAGAATTTCTTACTTTTTGTTTGTGAATTGAAATTGGATGTCAAAGTGAAGGGGTAACTAGGTGAGTCAATATATATAGAGTCAGGCCTAGACTCAGGAAGAGCTGAGTTCAAATCTGACCTCAGACAATTATGATCCACAAAACCCTGAGTATATCACTTCATGCTTTTTTCCTTAGTTTCTCATCTAGTAAATGAATCGAAGAAGAAAATATCAAAATATCTGCCAAAAAAATGAAATCATAAAGGGTTTGACACAATTGAAATGTATGGAATAGAGAGAGAGAGAAGGTGAAGAACTTACAGGAAGTATGAATTCTTTTTCTGTATTTTATTTTCATTACTTCTGTGTTTCCCCTATGACCTGTATAATATGTGCAGGCTCATATTTACTTGAGCCTTGGCCTGCTAGAAACATATTTACTTAACCTGAGCTGATGACATTTATTGGTATTTGACATTTATTGATATTTAGTCTATTAGCTGAACCACTGTCTGCTTGATTAAGCCTGAAGGCCTGATTTTCTGTTTCGTGAAATCAGGAGATTTCAGGGAAACAGAAACCTTTCATTCCAATCGCTCCAAATAGCAACAACCAATTAGATGCCTCCCCTTCCCCCTTCTCAGTGCTCTCTTACTTGTGATGTAATTTCTTGTATAAAAGCTATGTATCTTTACTACTTCTTTAGCCCTCCCACCTTGAGCTTTCTTTTTCTTATCTCGCTATGGGATGGCTCATCCTCAGGAGGTTTTCAATAAACAGCTTTTCTGCTTTTTTAGTGAATGATCTCTGAGTAGTCATTTTGGGTAAGGGTCTTCTACCTCCCTCACAGTAAGAATTTAACCATAATAATCTGTTGTGTTTTTCTATTCAAACATTTAACAAGAAGTAGAATGATTTGGGGGGGGGGGGCAAAGATTGACAAAACCTGTGATTAGGAGCTATAAATGAGTTGAATATTGGTGCAAATTTTAAGAAGCGGAGGGTAAAGAGCATGAATTATAAGCATGAAGAGTATAGCAGGAAATGGAATACAGAGCGAAGGGAACAGCAAGTAAGCTTTTTTTTTTTTAATTGGACATAGAAGGTAAAGAACAGAGAAAGGTTAGAGCATTAGATTGTAATCAGATCATAGAGCAATTTAGAACTAAGAATAAAAAATTAATATTTTATCCTGGAGACAATAGGGAGCTATTGAAAATTGTTTGAATAAGGGAGTAGTTACATGATAGAATTTTAAAAGGTATTTTTGACATCTGTATGGAAGAATGACTAAGAAAGGAAGAGAATAGAAGCAAACAGAACAATTAGTAATCTATTTCAATTGATCAGGTAACAAGTCACAAGGTCCTGAATTAGAGTATTGATTATGAGTGGAAAGAAAAAGAAAGATGTAAAAAATGACCCTGTCCCATGGTTAGGAAATGCTGAAAATGAAATTTTAACCCTATTTTTTGGATTCCAATTTTGGTCTTCTTGATACTATAACAAACTATCAAATTCTTCTTAACCTTTTATTGAGCACTTTCTATTTGAAAAATTATGTTCTAGGTCCTGGAGATAAAAGGTCAGCATTATAGGTCTTTACCTTCAACAAGCTTCAAACTTACTTCGTGATAGAGGAAGAATAGGACATGTACATGGAAAAGTTTAATGATACAAGAGAGATAATAAAGGGGGCAAGTACAAATAGATAAAATATCACAAAAATATTTAAGAGGTAGAGAGAAATAGTAACTTAAAAATTGGCAAGTAGAGATGAAGAGAAATTTCAAAGATGAAGGAACACCTGAGTTGAGCCTTAAAGGAAGATAATCCTAAGAAGTTCAGGGATAAAGGAATGGGGTATACATGAAAATACAGCAATGAGATTTAGAATGTCATATTTGGGAAACTGTTAATTTGGCTAAGACATGGAATATGTAAAGGAAAATAGTATGAAATGCGGCTAGAGATAGAGGCTACAAAAAGTCTTAAATGTAAGGTAAGGATTTTGCAATTTATATTAAAAGCCATAGGGAGACATTGAAGATTTTTATCCAGAGAGATAACATTACTATATTTGTACCTTGGGAAGAAGATTATTTGCATAATAATCTTCAAAAGAAACTTAAAGAGTTCAAAAGAGTTCAAAAGAGAACAGAGACTAGAAGAAGGAGGTCAATTAGGAAACTATGTAGAGTAGAGTATCTTCAATTTTGAATGCTTATTTTCTGTAATAATAACAATAACAGCTAGCATTTGTATAGAACTGATTATGTACCAGACATTGGATTAAGTACTTTACAAATATCATTTCATCTGATCCTTAGAATACTTACAGGAGGTAGGATACTATTATTATCTTCATTTTTACAGTTGAGGAATCTTAAGGTCACATAGCCAGTAAGTGTCCCAGGTTGGATTTGAACTCAGATCTTCCTGCCTCAAGGCCTAGTATTCTATCTATTCTACTTACCTCAAAGCAGTCTTAAATATAAGATATGTAAATTTATTAAAATTGCAGTATGAGTTGTACTGTAGTGGAAAGAGCCTGCACATGGATTCGAAATACCTAGTTTGGGGTTCTAGTTCAAATAATAATGGTGAGGTTATTCACCCTTCTTTTATTATTGTTGTTCAGTGGTCTCAGATGACTCTTTGTGCCTCCATTTGGGGTTTTCTTGGCAAAGATGCTGAAGTTGTTTGCTATTTCCTTCCCCAGCTCATTTTATGTTTCTTGATCTATCCATTTAATGGGAACAATAATATTTGTCTTACTCATCCCATTGAATAATTGTGAAGATCAAATGAGATTTTATATATATATATATATATATATATAAACTTTTAAGTTATGTGAATGGAAATATTATCAAATATTAAACTATCTTTTAAATTACTATATTAAATATTAATTGCCTCAATTTACATTTAATTGAAAGGAAATATCCTTTTAAGACCTAAGGATTATAATGTACCATGCTGACCAGCTTAAATGGTTATTTAACCAAACTTCTGACAGCCTCCCAGACATTTGATTTAAATCATATTGGCTTAAAGTATGAAAAACCCTTAATTATCTATCCCCTTAGGTAATTGTTAATCATTTATTACCTCTTTCCCTCCCACCCATCTAACCATTATTTATTTATCACTCTTATTACTCTCACATATGGTGCACTATAAAGAAGCCTTGTCTTAGAGTCAGAGTAGTGGGATTTCAGTGTTTCATTTTAATACTTGCATTATTTACTTTACAGGATTATTGTGAAGATTCAAGGAGAGAAAATCTTTAAAGTAAAGGCAATTGAGATCTGTGAATTATCAACTTAATCTTGTCAGAGCTAACCTTAGAATTATACCTAGATCTGCTGACCAAGACTTGATTTGATACTATGGGACCTTGATTGTAGGAATCCTCATTGGTCATTTGGGGTCATAATTGCTGCTTCCTCTTTGGATCTAGTTCCTCAGGACAGCCACCTCTGAGAAAACCATGGATCATTTGCTTTTTGCCCTTGGGGTCCTTGAAAGGCTTTTGAAAACTGCTCTACTTTAATAGGTTTTTCCTGCTACTCACTAGTGTTTCCATCTTTTCCTAATCTCTTGATGGCTTAAGTTTCATGTTCTTTATTTTGGAACTTTCAAGTTTTGAATGCTATTGAAATATCTTTCATTTAATTAAGACCTTTATCTGTTATTTGAATGAGATAGGGAATAGCCAGTGGAGAAACTTCTACCAAAGCACCTTCTTATAATTTAAGAGTTGTACAGAATTGCCTGGGGGTACTGACTAGTTAAGTGCCTTGCCCTGCTTCATAAATAATATAGTATGTAGCACAGACAAAATTTGGACTCGTCTTGTCTTCAATGGTAGTTATCTATTATATCATGCTGCCTCAAGTTACAGAATTAAATTCTATGTATTTAATCTTTCCAACTTCAAATTAAATTTCTTGAATTTGAAAAAAATGCAAAATAAAAGAGATCACAAGTTCATCTCTTTTTATAGATCATATAATTGAAGTTCAGAGAGTTTATGACCTGACCAAAGTCATACAGTTAGTTAAGTAACAAAACCAATAAAGACTACATGTCATCACAAGAGAAAATGGAAAATAGTGCTAAGTAGCTATTACCTATTGATTATTAAATTTTTTGTATAGTCATTGAAATAATAAACAAATTAAGGAGTATTTATTAAACAACTGCTAGGTACCAAGTACTATAGTAGATAATGGACTTTCAAACATAAAGAATGGAGCAGTTTCTGCTCTCAAGAAGGTTTTAATTAAGTTTTATCTACATATATTCAATCTTTAGAAAGTTCATTCCTTACAACCAACTCTCATTTATAAATTTATAAATCTATAGATTTAGAATTAGAAAAATTTTTAGAGATTATTGAATATGATCCTCTCATTTTATAGAAGATCAAATGCCTTATGCTGAGTTATACAGCTAGTAATTATGGGGCACACTTTGAATTTAGCTTTTTTAAATTCAGGTCTGGCACTAAATCCACTGCATCACCCAAGATAATATTAAATTAAAATTAAACTTCATGGAAATCAAGAAAATAATAATGAAATTATTTTAAAAAGGAAAATACATAATTACGTGATTTTTTTGTTGATATAGTTGGTAGATGCCAAGCTCTTAGAAAGATAATTTAAGGTATTTTGTGTATATTGGCTTAATATTTCGGACAAAATGGGATAGTATGCTTCAATAGCTAGAAATATAGCAGAATTTTAAATGATTAAGTTTGACAATATTAAGGAGAAAGTATAGGTTTACTTTTGGTTTTGTTCTTCTAAGATAATACAGAATTTGTACATACCTTCATTAAGATACCAAATTTTATAGTCAGAGGATAATCCTTTAATACCAGACTTTACTTTTGGCAAAAGCCCATTGAGCAGCCTAATCATTACTAAATAGAGATAGAAACTCTGCTCCCCATCTATTTTGTGCTCCATTACAGTAAAGCACAATTGCATTTGGTATTGATGACTCCCTTGGCCTAAGTAAATGTGGATGCACAATTTGGCTTTTACTCAAATAGCTGAGAATCAAATGAAAAATACATGGCTGTTTCTCCCACAGTGGTCTCTTTGCAAACATTAGAACCACTTCTTATCTGTAGCCTTTACCATTTGTCTTCCATAATATTTTTGGAGTGAGTGTGTTGGGTTTGTTGTACCCAAGGAAATTTTGTTGGAAAATGATATATCATTATCAAAATCAAAGAAAACAATAAAATTCATTGAGAAGAATGTTAAAGGAATTAATGAAAAAATGTAAAGGAAAGAGGTTTAGCAGTACCAGATCTTAAACAGTATTACAATATGGTAATATTTAGGATTATAAGGTACTGGCTAAGAAATAGAATGGCTCAGTGGACTAGAGCAGTATTCAATTTGGACTATTCAATGATTATAGTAACATTATGTTTGACAAACTCAAAGATCTAAGTTTATGAAATAAGAATTAGCTATTTGGTAAAAATTTTTGAAAAACCTGCAAAGCAGTCTGGGCGAAACTAGGGGACTGCCAATATTTTACACCTACCAAGATAAGGTCAAAATGAATACATCACTTAGGGAAAAAAAGGATATATTACTAAATCAGAAGAAAATATCTATCAGATTTGTGAATAAAATGATAACTTATAAGTAAACAAGAAATAGAGAGCATTGTGGAATGAAAGATGAATATTTTAAATTAAATTGAAAAGCTTTTTCACAAATAAAATTAAGGTAACCAAAATTGAAAGGAAAACAGAAAATTGGGGAAGAATTTGTATAGACAGTTTCTCAAATAAAAACCTCATTTCTCAAATATATAGAGAAGTTAAATTCATAAGAATATGAATCACTCCCCAACTGATAAATGGTTGGTCAAAAATATGAATGGCAGTTTTTGAAAGAAGAAATTAAAGCTGTGTGTATGTATGTATGTATGTATATATAGTTGTTAAAACTGCCCTATTCTTAATGCACATTTTGAAGTACCATCTCATACCTATCAGACTGGCTAAAATAAAAGAGGGGAAAATGACAAATATTGGAGATGATATGAAAAAATTGGGGCATCAGTACACTAGTGGAATTGTAAGTTAATCTGACCATTTTGGAGAACATTTTGGAATTATGCCCAAAGAGTTTTAAAATTCTGTGTATCCTTTGCTCTAGCAATACCACTATTAGTTATATTTACCAACATGATCAGGGGAAAAGAAAAAGAATCCCTATGTTCTAAATTTATAACTCCTCCCTTTGTGGTGTCAAAGACCTGGAAAGTGAGAGTATGCCATCAGTTGGGAAATGGATGAATAAATAGGTTGTGGTGTATGGCTATATTAAAAATTATGAGAAATTTGATTTAAAAATTAACATGGAAAAATGTGTGAAAAAATACATAATAAAATGAGCAAAAACATGAGAATATTGTATTGTTCAAGTTCTTCAATTAATAATTGAATGATAGGTATTCTGAGTATATGAACTTTCACATCAACTACAAAGGACTGATGAAGGAAGATGGTTTCCCCCTCCAGAGAAAGAACTGATATATGAAAGTATATATTGTACGGTTCCATATATATGGATATATATATATATATATATATATATATATATATATATATATATATATCTGAGATACAGCGAGGGGAATCAACCAGGAACTGAAAAGTTAACAAAAATGAATATTAAAGGAGAAAGGTATGTTTCTGTTGAAACAAATGGAAATATGTAACCTGACACTTAATAATAAATAAAATATTTATTTTCAGGTATTAATATCTAAATTCCTAAATGGTAGCTAATTAGAAGTTAACATTTTCTTGACATCAAAAGTGAACTGATCTATAAATCATTTAACAAATGAAGTCAGAAGGAATTTTAGGTATCTAGTCCAAACCCTTAATTTTGTAGATAAGGACACTAAAATTTTATGAGATAACTTTTACAAGCTAACAATAATCATCGATAAATATGCTCATAATTTCCAACAATTAGATAAGTAACTTTTAATAATTTTAAGTGGCAAACAAATTCAGATAAAGAAATTGAATAGTGTTGGTATGATTCCTGTCTTCTACCCTATCTTTCCCTCCATTGGAAATCTGTGCCTCCTTTGTATGAAGCTGTATTTTGTGCCTTTTGCATTTGCTACATTTTAATCTCTCCCTAAACCAATTTAATTTTCAAGCAGCATCCCATTGTATTCTACTTAAACCCAAACTCTCTTTTAATATATACTTTTTAAACTACACTAATAATAAAATTCTTGTTACAAATATTTTCTCATCTAAGACAGTAAAAAATTTAATCTTATTAAAGTCTTTCATGTTTATCTTCTTAAACTTCTCTTGATTTTTGTAATTAAAATCAAATTTTTATTGAGTTCTGATTTTTCTCTAAAAATGTCTAAAAGTTTTTCAATTCATTAAATATCTCTTTTTTCCTTTGTAGAATTATATCCAGTTTTCCTGGACAGATTATTCTTGGTTCCAAACTAGGCTTATTTGCTCTTTGGAATATCATATTTTATGCCCTTCAATCTCTTTTATGTAGAAGCTGCTAAATCTTGTTTTATCCTGACTGTCATTTCATAATATTTGAATTGTTTCTTTCAGGTTGCTTGTAATATTTTCTTCTTGACTTGGAGTTTTGATACTTAGCTATAATCTTCCTGTAAGTTTTCATTTTGGCATCTCTTTCAGGTGGTTATAAGTGACGTTTAAAATTACTATTTTATTCTCTAGCTTTAAAACTTCAGGGCAATTTTCCTTCATAATTTCTTGAAGTACAATCACGATTTTTTAATCATGACCTTTAGGTATCCAAATAATTTTAATATTATTTCTTCTCAATATATTTACAAGGTCAATTGTTCTTCTGATGAGATATTTCATATTCTTTTCTATATTTTCATTCTTTTGATTTTGTTTTTTTCATTTCTTGATGTTTTAAAAAGTTATTAACTTCTCCTTACATACTTCTGATTTTTAAGGGATGATGCTCTTGATAAATTTTTGAATACCTTTTTCCAATTGGTTGACATTCTTTTCATGATTTTATTATACTACTTTTATTATTTTCCCATTTCCCCACTAACTCTTATTTCATTTTTAGTCTCTTTAAAACTCTTTTAAAAGTTTTTATTTTGGACTTGTGACAATTTTACATTTTTCTCTGAAGCTTTACAAGTAACTATTTTGACTTCATTGTCTTCTGAATTTGAACCTGATCTTCTCTGTCACCATAGTAATAATCTATGGTCAAGTTCTTTTACTGTTATTTACTCATTCTTAAAAATGATCAATTTCTTAGCTATTAAATTTATATGAGAATTTTGTCCTGTACCTGGAGTTTTGGGGAAAATATCTCAGGTTTCAGATTTTTCCTGTTGTTCTTTTCAGAGGTCCATCTTGGGATTTTTGATTTTTGGTTATTTCAATATGCTATGGTACAAAGCCACACATGGCCACTGTTTTATGTCCTGCATTATTGCCACAAAAATGTTCTGACTCTCCAAGATTCCAGAAACTTACCACCAGTCTATATTCTTCTCCAGCCACAAGCATTCATTAACCCTCCTGCCCTCTGGAACCAAAACTAGGTACTCTGATTTTCTGCAAGTGATCAAAACTAGTCCTTTCTACCCAAACAGGATAGAATGCTCACCCCTTCTCACTTGTAGTCTTAACCTGGCAGCAACTAGTCAGTGAACACAGTCCTGCCCCAAATTTTGCCCCAAAGGGGCAAAAGTTCTCAAAGTCATAACTGCCACAGACACAGTTATTCTTAAACTTTGCTCTTTGTGATAAATGTCTATATGTAATTGTGGGCCAAGCCACTACCCTGTGAGGTTAGATATTTCTTAATGTCCTCCCAAGTTATCTTGGATTAGACTACTGTATGACTTTTTATTATTTCTTCCACTCTAAAATCCATTTTAAGTTATTTCAAAGGGAATTTAAGAGAAATAGGTAATTTCCTGCCTTTTCACAATTTTCTATTCCTAATTATTTTTCAAGCCAAGAATGTTCTCCAGCAACTGTGGTTACTTTTCTTTTTTCAGAGTGCCTAGAAAGCTAAATACATGCTCTCTTACATTTGAAGGAAAGAATGGAGATCATTACTTAGTCTTAATAGATCAGTTTCAAACATTACTCTTACTTTAAGGAATACGGCTTTTCTTACATCAAGATAACAAGCAAACAAACCCTATCATGTATAATAATCATTAGCTAGACCTTGCCTACTTCTTGTGGACTCAGAAGCTATAGTAGAAAAATAGAGGAAAAAGTGCCATGAAATCTTTTTACATCATGATGATCAAAACTTTATGGAACAGGAAAAGTCAACCGCTCATGGTATCAAGATGGAAACTGGGACCCATGAGACTGGATGGCATAATTAGCCACCCTAATAATTGTAGGAAGAGAAAATAGGCCTATGAATCCACTAGTCTAGGGAACTCCAAAGTGAGAAAACTTCTTGCACCATCTCTTGGGGGAACAATAGACTCTCCCTAAAGCCTCTTTTTCTAGAAAACTCAGAATATTCAAAGTAATTTTCATTTTCCATCAGATGTTCTGCCTGGTTTAGACTGTGTCATATTACATTAAATTTAAAAGTTTTTGCACAAACAAAATGATGCAGTTAACAGAAAGGAAGCAGAAAGCTGAAAAGTAATTTTTAATTTAGTTTTTATTTCTTTTAAATTTTCAGTAGTATTTTATTTTCCAAATACATGTAAAGATAGTTTTCAACATTTATTTTTGTAAGACATGTCAGAAAGTAATTTTCACAATTAATATTTCTGATTAAGGCCTAATTTCTAAAATGTATAGTGAATGGAGTCAAATCGTTAAGAATACAAGTCATTCCCCAAATTGATAGTCAAAGGAGACAGACAACTTTTCAATGTAAAAATTAAAGTTATTTAGAGTCATATGAAAAAAAAAAGTTCTAAAGCACTATTGAGGAGAGAAATGCAAATTAAAAGTACTCTGAAATACCACTTCATACCTATTAGAGTGGCTAAGATGATGCAAAAAGATCATGATAAATGTTGGAGGGAATATGGGAAAACTGGGACACTAATGGTGGAGTTGTGAAATAGTGCAATCATTTTGAAGAACAATTTGGAACTATGCTATAAAACTGTGGATACCCTGGGTCTGTATCCCAAAGAGATCAACAAGATTGTATACATCAACAAGATTGTATGATGACCAACTATGATGGATTTAGATCTTCTCAGTAATGCAATGATCCAAGACAATTCCAATAGATTAGGACTCCCAAGGGAGAACTGTAGAGATTGAATGCAGATCAAACATACTATTTTCACTCTTTTTTGTTTGTTTTTTCTTTCTTCTGTTTTTTTAACCTTTTGTTCTGATTTTTCTTTTACAACATGATAAATAGGGAATTATCTTTAAAATGATTGTAGATGTATAAGCTACATCAGATTGCTTGCTGTCTTGGAAAAAGGGCAAGTAGGGGAAGGAAGGAGAAAAATTTGCTATCAGAATCTTACAAAAATGAATCTTGAATATGATCTTTGCATGTAATTGGAAAAATAAAATATTACTGAGAAAAAATAGACTTCATCATCATTTTTCTCTAATCTTCATCCAACCACATGTACTTTATGATAGTCTTTGTCCTTTCTTTTTTCAGTTTTTCATCTTCTATTTGTGTATTTTCATCCCCTAGAAGATTTATGAATTGTTTAAGGGCTAAGACTATCTTTTGTTTTCTTATTTGTATCTTCTGTCTTAGCATAGTGCTAAGTGCATAGTACCAGGTACACAGTTGGCACTTAATAAACATTAATTGATAATTTACTACCAATTTAGGTCAATGATTTTTCTGGAACTTATATAGAGAGCTGTATAGAGCACTGAGAAATTAAATGGTTTCCCAAGATCACATAACCAATATGTGTCAGGGACAAGACTTCAGCCTATGTTGACTTGATTCTGAGGTGAATTCTTTATTTAGTCCAACATTTTATTACTTGATTAGAGGAAAAGGAACAAGAAAAAAAAAAAAAGCTAACTTAAATCCTTTGCAGCTTTCTTGTCTGAATAGGGATTTATCTTAATAAGATGCTACTAGAAGAATTGTAAATTATACTTTTGATCAATATCTTCTAATAAGATAAAGAACTTGAAATTATTCACATAATCACACAATTTTAATACATTAAGAAACTAAGGCCAGGAGAGATGAAGTGATTTTCTTTAGTTCCTGCTACTAAAAACTAGGTCTCAATCCTTACTAAATCTCTTCTTTATTTACTTGAGGAGTAAAGTCCAGTTTTCTGGTGGGTTTTTTTTTTTTTTTTTTTGTAACTCGAGGATCTGCTGTTTTCAAGATATCTGACCTAAAGTCCAGAAATGAGTCCAGATATCATGGACACAGGAGAAGCCATTGTGAACAGTGACTGAGTCTCTGGCACATAGTTGCTGGAGTTTTATAAATGCTTGGAGAGCTTCTGTCTGGGACTCCTAGCTAAAACCCCACTTTCTACAGGAAATCTTGACCAATTCCTTTTAATTCTAGTACCTTCCCTCTGCTAATTATTTTTAATTTATCCTGTATACAGCTTGTTTATACATAGTTAGTTTTATATTTCCTCCTTATTAGATTGTAAGCTCCTTAAGAACAATAAGTATCTTCTGCTTTTTTTTTTGTATTCCCAATGCTAAGCATAGTACAATCAATATGTATCTTCTAATGTGTATTCTCCTATGTATAATTTCTTGGATTTCTGTTTTTCTAATGTCTCAGATAAATGTATTTCTTTGCTATTTGCTATGTGTTAAATCAATCAGACCTTGGATAAAGTTTGGGATTCCCTTTCCCCATTAATTGTGAACAAGAATCTGGCTTGAACCTTAAAGAGTTACACCCCCATGACCAATAATATTTAAAAGAAGTGATATATATTATCCTTGCCCACAACCCAATGACTAACAGGATGACTACAGAAAGGCTTAGAGAGACTTACATATTCTGAGGCTAAGTGAAATGAGCAGAGCCAGGAGATCATTATATACTTCAACAACAATACTGTATGAGGATCAATTCTGATAGATGTGTCTATTTTCAACAATGAGAGAATCCAAATCAGTTCCAATGGATCAATAATGAACAGAACCAGCTGCACCCAGAGAAAGAACACTGGGAAATGATGTGGACCACAACATAGCATTTACACTCCTGTTATTGTTTGCTTACATTTTTGTTTTTCTTCCCAGGTTATTTTTATCTTCTTTCTAAATCTGATTTTTCTTGTGCAGCAAGACAACTATATACATATGCATACATATATTGTATTTAACATATACTTTAACATAGTTAACATGCATGGGACCACCTGCCATCTAGGGGAGGGGGTGGGGGAAGGAGGGGAAAAGTTGAAACAAAAGTTTTTGCAAGGGTTAATGTTGAAAAATTGCCCATGCATATGTTTTGTCAATAAAAAGTTATAATAAAATAAAAAAGATTTCCCATGTTCTCAGAGGCAACATGGCATAGTGGATAGAGAACTGTTGTTGGAATTAGGAAGTTCCTTTAACATATATACTAGGTGCAAGACTCTTGGGAAATTACTTAACTTCTCAGTGCTGTAGGCAACCTTCTATTGATAACTATATCCCAGGCATTATACTAAGTGTCAGGAATACAAAGAAAGGCAAAAGTCTATCCTTTCCTCAAGAACCTCACAATCTAATGAAAGAGGCAACATGAAAACAACTATTTACAGACAAGCTATATGTAGGATAAAAGGGAAATAATCCATAGGAGGAAAGCATTGGAATTAAGAGAGATTGAAAAAAACTTCCTGTGGGACTTGAAGGAAGCCAATGGATCGAGGAGATAGAGATGAGGATGAGAGGTTTTTATGCATGGTGGATAGCTGGAGAAAATGAGGGAGATGGAATATCTCATGAAGGAATATCAAGGAGGTCAGTATCATTGGTAGGGAGTATGTAAAGTATAAGAAGACTGGAAAGTTGGAGGTGGGAGAACAGATTATGCAAGACTTTAAATGGAAAATAGAATTTTATATTTGCTTTTGGAGATAATGACTAGGCACTGGAATTTATTGAATAGATTATGGCAATGTCACACTTGCTCTTTAGGAAGATCACTTTGATAGAATGAACTGCAATGGGAAGAGACTTGTGACACAAAGACTGAGCAACACGCTATTTTAATAATATTTATTTATTTATTAATAATATTCCATAACATGCATATACCATAACTTATTCAGCCATTCTCCAACTGATGGGCATCTACTCAGTTTCCAGTCTTTTGCCGCTACAAAAAGGGCTGCTACAAACATTTTTGCTCATTCCTATTTTTAATTTGTTGCCAGTGCCTGTCAGTTTCACCTCTAAAGTGTGATAGTATAGAAATTTAACAATGAAAATAATTTTTTTTTCCATAGCTTCTCCAATAACTGCCATTTTCCTTTTTTTGTTCCTTTTTTTGGTCAATCTTACAAATGTGAGGTGGAATTTCAGAATTATCTTTATTTGCATTTCTTTTTATTAATGATTTGAAACATTGTTTTATGTGGTTTTCAATGGCTTACCTTTCTTCTCTTGGGTACTCTCTGATCATATTTTTTGACCAATTACTTGTTGAAACCCAGTTTACTTTCTCTAAGCAATGGAGGACCAGGATCAGATCACTTTTGTCCATCAAATGATAAAAACACATCATACTTGACTCTCCAGTCCCAACCCCCATCTTCCACTCCTAGTCAAGCTGACTTCTCAGTACCTCTGAAAATATGTTATGTTCTAGGTACTTGTTTCCTGGAAAGGGCGGGGATGCCATTTAAGTTTTGGATTCCTTAATCTAGTTGAGCAGGGCTACATAATATATTAGCCATTGCCCAACAGTGCATTCAAATATCTTTGTCCTAGCATAAGCTTAAAGACAATAGACACACTATTTTGCTTGGATATAATCAATCATTGTGACTACTTTACAATGCTCACTATAGAATATTGTGACCTTTTATTATTAGTTTCATTTCAAAGTGAAAGAAAGCAGAAAGGAATTTATATAAGGAGCCAAAAGGAATGAGACCTTTTTCATTTTTACACCTATCAGTTTCAGTTTAACCATGTGAAATGAAAACATTTTTTGAGATTTCTAACTTGCCTTGGAGTTTAATAATAAATGTTTCCCAGGCTTAGTCAAGTGGGAAAACCATAAGGTCCTTCCTCCTTTTCTCTTTCCTTTTCTCCTTTCCTTTCTTTTAGATCTGCCTTTTCCAATTCATAACAAAAATTTTGGAGCTGGCTGAAATTGAAATGCCTTCTTCATAAAGTCATTGCTGATTTCCTCAGATGAAATTGATTTTTTTCTCTTAATTCCCTTATGACATTGTAATTCTCTTATGCACTTACCATATTCTATTTTGTATAATAGTTATTGACACATATGCAAATGAAAGATGTTTTATTTCTTTTAAAATACTTTAAGCCGCTTTAGAAAAAAATATTGGTCAGGTTTACTCGTAACACATGCAGTGAACTCTCTTTGATGACTACCCTTGTATAGTTGTGACAAATTTGCTTATTTGCTTAACATGACCTTACCTAATAGCCCTAATGATGTTATATTCTAGTTAATATCAACCTCAAATGAGTTTTTTAAATGGCAACTGTAAGACTAATATAAGTGATAAGGAAACATTTCAAAAGCACAAGTTTTCCAGGAATCCTACACCTCCTTGGTTGTAAATCAAACACTTAAGGCAATATAATTTCCCCATATAATTAAGGAGTACTGAATAGTTTTGCTATTTTGGCAAGTTATCAATTCAATCTTCTAAAATTTTCCCAAGATCACTTATATTCTTATCAGTTATTTCTCATGACTTTTGAATATCCTTCCAGAGCAGATGCCAAGCTTTGCTTTTATAGCTTCTTTTGAAATAGTTCCTAGGATCATTGATTAAAGCTGGAATATATCCAGGAGGTAATGTAATTCTATACTTCCATAGAGGAAATAAGTGACAAGATCTGGATTTGAATCCATTGCCCCTTCTAGAACACTAAAATCACTTATAAGAGCAAAACATTCTCTTTACTAATAGTAGACTATAAAAATGTTAATAAGCCATTCACATTTATGTAGTATTTAAGGTTCATGATGTGAATTGCTCACAATTATGTAAGACAAAATCAGTGAGAATGTTAAAATTGGTTAGGATTGAGTCTGGAGCCATATCTATGATTTAATCTATGCAGGGAGTAGTCCATTCTCCATTGATGTATATAAATTATTCATATCTCTTTACTATTACTCTATAACTTTTACACTTATAGCCATTGTCCTCCTTGGTGACTGCTTGACCTGATTTACTACTTCAAGTAGGACACAACTGTATTTCACTTTGCTCCCTATTTCTTTGACATCTTCTTACCATTTGTCTTGCCACTATAAGTATATTTTGGAATCTCTATGATCCCCAATCTCTAGTTGTGGAACCATGAGTAAATTAATTCTATCATTACTATCCTATAGCCCCTCTCACCATTAATATAATTTTCCATGACCATTAACCCCCAATGTGCCTATATCCTTCTATTGAATCTAAGCTCCCTGAGGTAAGGAACTATCTTTATTTTTATCTTTTAAATTTGTTTCTTCTGTGCTTGGTACATAGAAAATGGTTAATAAATGGTTTTAGAGTTAGTCAACAAATATTTATTAATTTACTGCTCTGTTCCAGGCATTGTGCTAAGTATTAGGGATACAAAAAAAGCAAAAGATAGTTTTTCCCTTCAAGAAGCTCACAAGCTTAGAAGAAAGAGCAAGAAAACATAATATGCCAAGAAACTATATATAGGGAAAATTTAGAAAAAAGTGGGAAAGTATTATAATTAAGAGGAGTTGGGGAAAGTACAAGATAGAAGATGGGATTGTAATGCTGGAGAAACTAAGGCAGGAGAGAGATTAGAGAGTTTTTAATATTTTATTAATGGGAGAGTAAGATTGACTGGACAAGACTCTCATTTGGAATTATCCAGTCAGACAGAGATAAAGATATACTGGGACCAAGGAATCCATGTTGGTCCCAGGGCTGGAGGAGACTGCCATCCCAAAGAATCCAGCGTCCAGCATACAGCTGCCAGCCACCAGCCTCCAGCAAGGAATGGAGCAACCCCAACTTCTTAAATACCTTTTCTTTAAACAAAGGAAGGGGTAAGAAGTGAGGGAAAACCTCTATCAGAATAGGGAGGCCATAAATCCTAGAAACCCAGAGACAGGATGTCTGTATACAAAAGAAGTAAAGATATCAATGAGATATCTTGGAATATTTTAGAGGAATATTGTAAATCTTTGAGGACAGAAAAGAGTCAGGAGGTCTACTCTCTTGTTTATCTTGCTAATTTATAACCTTTGAACAAATAGTCCTCAGTCTTACTGGGTCCGAGGGGGATTTACAACTAAAGAGACTGAGACAGAACAGTTAAGGAAACTGAGACAAGGGAAACTCGTACAAGGAAACTGAGACAAGGGAAACTCGTACAAGGAAACTGAGTCAGGACAGTTAAAGAGAACTGTGGTATAACATTCCATACTCTCTCTCCTAAATATTCAAATCTTTGAAACAACTTCCTCTTGATACCCAGGTGGTCTTAGCACCATAATTTTGGCGGACTCCACCTGGGAGCGGATACAATGGACAAGATTAGAGAAGATGCAAGGACCTATGGCAAGGGCCAGGAGAAGGAGAATCAAGGGTCCCATGAGGGATGTAACAAGGGTTGTCAGCCACGGGGAAGAATTAAACAGTGACTGGTACTAGTTCCTTCCTTGCCCCTGCTCCAGTCGTCTAGACTCAAGATTCTTACGAACCAGGGCCAGACTTTCCCTGATCACCCCAGAGTTATTAGCATAAAAACAGCATTCCTCGTTTAGGGCAGCACACAGGCCTCCCTGTTGCAGAAATAGCAGGTCAAGTCCCCTTCGGTTTTGGAGTACCATCTCAGCCAGGGAGTCAACCTGGCTTTCCAGTTTTGAGATGGATGACTCGATCTGAGTCAGGTCTGTGGTCATTTGTGCACTTAACTCAGCATACCCAGAATCGCCCTTCAGGAGGGCTGCAGTGCTGAGGGCGGTAGTCCCTGCCAGCCCGAGCCCTGCTATGAGGGGAAGGAACGGCAGAACCCGTTTCTGTCTAGTAATCTTCAAGGGAGAGAAATGGGACTGGAAGAGGCCCATCCCTCCCCACCTGGAAGCACAGACAGGCTGGGAAACACTGCTATTAGGACACAGAATGAATCCATCCTTCTGAGGAGGGTACTAGAATAGGCACACTTGGTCAGTCCATCTCTACAGGCAAACCATGAACCTTCAGGGGCTTGATACCAGACTGCAACGTCTGATGAGGAAGCTGAGATGTTAATCAAAGAATTGGGGTTACAGAACTGGAGGAGAGGGTCAGAGAGATTCGTGGAGGCAGTCACCAGGCAGGTGCCTAGATCTTGGATATTTCCAAGAGTGATTTTAGGTTGTTCCCAGGAACAGGTAGACTGAGAGGTGGTTCCAGGAACCGAGTCTGTCAGGGCAATCCCAACAAAATAAGGGGGTTCAGAGTTAAAGCAGAGCCAGCAATCTCGGCCCAGCTGGGGATTTGTGGAGTTCAAATAGGAGTGCACTACTGGCAACAGTTCAAGCATAGAGGGAGAAGCAGAAGATTCAGAGGGGCTATCAATTGGCACTAATGGGTCAGGAAGAATAGGGGGTCATGACAAGGTCCTGTGGTGCCAGGAATGATGGTGGCAGGATAGGATCGGCCAGGACTGGTGGTCTAGGTGGGACTAGTAAAGCAGTCAGAGGTCCCACAGGCTTGGAGTGGGGTGGATCTTTACACTGAACTGTGAGGTAGTGGCTGAATTGAAGACCGCTATCTATCCAGGACCAAAGGGTGAAAGCTCGGGACTGCTTCCACTTCTGGTGGGACGGTTCCTGGATTGTAGGATAATTCGGGGGGGATCCAGTGAGGTCTGGGTCTGCTGATCAAAGGTTTGGATAGTCAGCCTAAAGGAATCGTCAGGGAGGGAGCACCACCAGGCATTAGGGCACAGTCGGGCTGGAGGTTCTATCAGGGCCCTAAAGTAGAAACAGGGAGCTAGGGAGGAATCTATTGTCATAGAGGGTTCTAAACCTGAATAATAAGTGGCAGAAAGAGTGGGACCCCCCCCTCAAGATTCCTAAAGGTCATTGTCCATATGGTCTTTGGGGCATATGGGTTTCCCAAAGCCTTAGAAAGCATAGGGAGGAGGAGAAGGACTAAGGAAAATCCCATAATGACAATACAGTAGGAGGAACGGAGAAGGGGAAAGGGACTTTTAGGGGAGACTATGCAAACAGATTAGGGTAATCACAAACAGTAACAAAGTAAATACAAGGATTGAACTCCCCAGGATTTTCCCATCCAGTGTCTTTTAGGGGAAATCAAGGACCAGAGGAACAAATCAGTCTCAGTTTCAGGGGATCTTCACCGATCTCTGCTTTCCATTCAGTGGTGACAGCTGGTTTCACTCTGCTGTGGTGAATCCAGGCAGGGATTGATTCAACTTTTACAACAGTAGGCGTGGTGAGGATCACAGTATATGGTCCTTTCCACCTGGGCTCCAGGCTGGGGGTAGAAAATTTTATCTAGGACTGCATTTCCAGGCTGGAATGGATGCACAGGGTCAGTGAGAGGGACGGGAAGGACCTCACAGAAGAGGTGTGAGATGTCTTTCTGAATTTTCTGCAAGGCCTGTAAAAACTTGATAAGGGAAGAGTTAGAAATTTCAGGCATCAAGTCTTCCCTGACCAAGGGCAGAATTGGAGGGGGTCTCCCGAACAGAATCTCAAAGGGAGTTAGTTCTAATTTGTTAGGAGTGCATCTACTCCTCAGTAATGCTAATGGCAGGAGTGAGACCCAGGAGGAGAAGAAGGGTCTGATAATGGGTAATGTGAGCATTAGAGAGCCACTTGTCAGGGGCAGACCTGAGCAGAGCCTCAACAGAGTGAGGGCAGAGATAGAGAGAGACTGGCCCAAGGAAAGCTTGTCAGCTTCCTTTACCAGGAGAGCAGTTGCAGCTATGGCCCTAAGGCAGGAGGGCTACCCAGCAGCTACCGAATCCAAGCACTTAGAGAGATAAGCAACAGGATGACGCCAGGGGCCAAGTGTTTGAGTTAGAACACCTTTCGCAACACCTCTAGCTTCTGCCACAAAAAGATGAAAGGGCTTTATGACACCGGGAAGAGCTAGGGTGGGGGCCTTAGTAAGGGCGGTCCTGAGATGATCAAAGGCAGATTGTTCAGCAGAGCTGGATTTAAAGTATAACTTATGTTAACAAATAAATCAATATATTTCAGAAGGTAACAAACTGAATCAAACTAAATACAGCTGTCTTTAAAAGTTTTTTTTTTCTTTCTTTTCTTTTCCACCACTTTTCTTCTAACAGATATTAGCATCTTCTCTCCAAGCTTATTATTGCCCAGGCCAGGCTAAGCTTGAAGTTTATTGCTCTTTACTCTAGTAGGCTTTTCCTTAAAAAAAAAAAAATTAAAATCACAAGCAAATTTTCTTTAATCATTGTTCTTAAAACTTAACAAAGCTCTTAAATCAGCAAACAGACTAGGGGCTGTTTCCAGGACCTTCACCCCCAGAGAGAAGTTTGTTTCACCTTGAATTCCCTTTTCCCATTCCAGAATCCAAAGAGGCTTCTGTGAACTTCCAAGCTCGTTCAGTGCTTTTCTCTGCCTTGACAGAGAATGCCTAGATATTCCATTCAAACTTCTTTCCTTTAAATGTTAGCATACTGCTCTTCTATATATATTTAACTTTCCCAAACTTTCAAATCCCTTTCAATCTATTTTTTTTTTTTTTATTTCTTCCTTTCTCTCCCTTTTCTCCCTTTTTCTCACAGGCTGCTGCAGTCATCCAGAGACAGAGAGAGGGAGAGAGAAAGATTTTTCTCAAACTTCTTGATATTTTCTAAGCCTGCAACACAGAGGCTGAATACTTATCTCTTACAAGCTTGCTAACTTTTAACACAGACATACACAGACACACGTGGAGCTCCATTTTACTAAGCACAGTTGCAACATTGTTCTTAAAAATTTTTCAACCAACAGACAAATCACACAGAACATAGAACAGACTTACACAATTACAACATTAAACAAACGTATAACACATACCCAGAGGATATTTTCCAGCGTCCCAGAAAATACCCGTCTCAGAACTTTTAAACCCATCAGTATTTATTCTGAGACCACAGGTTGCTAGCAACAGACCAGACCAGAACCAGAACCAGATGGTACCCCAAAAGGTACCCAGACAGACTTACTCTCCCAAATGCCGAATCGATTTCGTTGTCCACTGTAGGCCAGACTGAGGCTGAAAAACTGCTTCCTTTTCTATCCAGAGTGCTGATCTTTTCCTAAGGAATAGACCAAAATCCTCCGGCCTAGGTGGAGACAGAGAGGTCTCTAATCTCTAATCCAGTTCTCAGTTTCTATTATCTTGGGGGGACCTCCAAAATGTAATGCCGGAGAAACTGAGTCAGGAGAGAGATTAGAGTTTTAATATTTTGTTAATGGGAGAGTAAGATTGACTGGACAAGACTTTTTGGAATTTATCCACTCAGACAGAGATAAAGATATACTGGGACCAAGGAATCCATGTTGGTCCCAGGGCTGGAGGAGACTGCCATCCCAAAGAATCCAGCGTCCAGCATACAGCTGCCAGCTGCCACCCTCCAGCAATGAATGGAGGAACCCCAATTTCTTAAATACCTTTTCTCTAAACAAAGGAAGGGGTAAGAAGTGAGGGAAAACCTCTATCAGGATAAGGAGGCCATAAATCCTAGAAACCCAGAGACAGGATGTCTGAATACAAAAGAAGTAAAGATATCAATGAGATATCTTGGAATATTTTAGAGGGATATTGTAAATCCTTGAGGACAGAAAAGAGTCAGGAGGTCTACTCTCTTGTTTATCTTGCTAATTTATAACCTTTGAACAAATAGTCCTCAGTCTTACTGAGTCTGAGGGGGATTTACAACTAAAGAGACTGAGACAGAACAATTAAGGAAACTGAGACAAGGGAAACTCGTACAGGGAAACTGAGTCAGGACAGATAAAGAGAACTGTGGCATAACAATACTTATCTCTTTGGTTTTCAGAACAACACCTCAAGTTCTCCTCTTACCTATCAGATCATTCTTTCTCCGTTTCCTTAGAAGAATCCTTTTCCTGATTCATGCTGTGAAACCACAGGCTTCCCACAGAGTTCTGTCCTAAGCTCTCTTCTCTTCTCCCTCTATACTACTTCACTTGATGATCTCATCAGCTTCCATGAATTTTAATTACGCTATGTTGATGCTTCTCAACCTATCTATCCTGCCGTAACCTCTCTACTGACCTTGAATCTTGCATCTCCAACTGATTTTCATACATCTCCACTGGATTTCCAGTAAACACCTTAATTCATCATGTTCAAAATTAAACTCACTATCTTTCCTCAAAAACCTTCCTCTTATTTCTAACTTTCTAATTACTATTCAGGGCACCTCCATTCTCCTACTACCTCCCACTCATTAGTTAGATGTCATTCTTGACTTCAAACTATCTCTTATCTCTCTATAACCAATCTGTTGCCAAAGTCTGTTGCTTTGTTGTTACATCTTTGCAACATTTCTCAAATACTCTCATATCTCTTCTCAGATCCTGCTATCAACCTGGTGCAGACCATCATCAACTTACCCCTAGACTAACAGCCTGTCATTGGATCTATCTGTCTTATCTTTCCCCCTAAAATCCATCCTTCCTTTACCACTAACATGGTCTTCCTAAAACACAGTTCCAGCCATCATTTCCTCAACCAAATCAATGAATTCTAGTGGCTTCCTATGACGTTCAGACTCAAACATAAAATCTTTCATTTGGCATTCAAAGCATTTCTTTACCTGTAGAGCTCACCTTTCTCTTTCTAGTCTTCTTATATTTTACTCTTCAATGCACTTCTTGTTGTTCCTCAAACAAGACACTTTATTTCTTGTTTCTGGGCATTTTCTCTGACCATCCTCCTTCCCTCAATCTGGAGTGTTTCCACCTTCTTCATCTCCACTTACTGACTTTCCTGGCTTACTTCAAATGCCTACCAACATCCCGTTATGCTACAGTTCTCTTTAACTGTCCTGACTCAGTTTCCCTGTACAAGTTTCTCTTGTCTCAGTTTCCTTAACTGTTCTGTCTCAGTCTCTTTAGTTGTAAATCCCCCTCTGACCCAGTAAGACTGGGGACTAGTTGTTCAAAGGTTATAAATTAGCAAGATAAACAAGAGAGTAGACCCCCCGACTCTTTTCTATCCTCAAGGATTTACAATATCCCTCTAAAATATTCCAAGATATCTCATTGAGATCTTTACTTCTTTTGTATTCAGACATCCTGTCTCTGGGTTTCTAGGATTTATGGCCTCCCTATCCTGATAGAGGTTTTCCCTCACTTCTTACCCCTTCCTTTGTTTAGAGAAAAGGTATTTAAGAAATTGGGGTTCCTCCATTCATTGCTGGAGGCTGGTGGCGGCTGGCAACTGGATGCTGGATGCTGGATTCTTTGGGATGGCAGTCTCCTCCAGCCCTGGGACCAACATGGATTCCTTGGTGCCAGTATATCTTTATCTCTGTCTGACTGGATAATTCCAAATGAGAGTCTTGTCCAGTCAATCTTACTCTCCCATTAATAAAATATTAAAACTCTCTAATCTCTCTTCTGCCTCAGTTTCTCCGGCATTACAGTACCAAGGAAAAAAAGGTGATCAACAATATCAATATCAGCAGAGAGGATGAGAACTGAGAAAAAACCATGAGTCTGGAAATTAAGAGTTCAACAGTAACTGGAGAGAGTGGTTTGGTTGGAATGATTAGATCAGAAACTAGATTATAAAGGGTTAAGAAGTAAGAAGAGAGAAAGTGGAGGCATCTATTGTAGAAATTATAGAATTTTCAAGGAGCTTAGCTACAGAAGGCAGAAGAGATATAGGACTATAGTTAGCAGAGATAGAAGGATGATGTGAGAATTTTTTGTGTGTGTGGTGAGGAGAAACAAAAGCATGTTCAATGGCGGTAGGGAAAGATCCAATTCACTGGGAAAAATTGAAAATAAGTGTGAAGATGACAGAGGCAGCCATTTATTGAAGAAGATGGGATGGAATGAGATTGATTTTGCTGGAGAAAGACTTTGACAAACTATCCTTTGGTAAGACTTTTTTCTTTGTGGAAGACAGGGATGAAGGAGAAGATAGTGGCAGAAAGCATTTGAGTGGTATGAGATAAGCAAGAGAGGAAAAGAGGGAGCTCACAGTGAATGACCTCATTTTTTCCCCTATAAAATAGGAGACAAGGTTTTCATTTGAGAGAGTGTCTGGAGGGGAAATAATAGGAAACTGAAAATGAATCTACCCAGCAGGAGAATCTAGCTTTCCACAGATTTTCACATTTATAAATATGAAAAAATTGAGGCACAGAGAGTGCAGGGTCACCTAGCAAGTAAGTTTCTATAGCATTATTTGAACCTAGATTTTTCTGATTCTAAGATCAATATCTTATTTACACTATCAGGATGCTTCTCAACTAATGCCAAAAGAAAGGAAAAGTATTACTTAAGGTATATAGCAGGATTCAGTGCTCTTTCTGTTATTATAGGCTGAGGTAGAGAAGGAATTTCTGGATATTTCTTCTGTTGTCCCTTAGTCATTATATGATCTGGGCGCTTGGAGTGGGTGCTGAGGTTTTTGGAAGTTTAGTCCTTGGAGCTCTTAGCAAAAAATGAACTAATAACTTACAGTGTGAAGGACAGTGATCCCTCAAAGATGATTCATTTTTTCCTCTGATGAAAGAAAGAAGTTTTGTAATCTAAATGCCAGATTTCATATGTAAATGATAATATAATCAGCCATCAACTTTAATAAGAGAGTTTAATATAATAATTTAGCTTTTAGAGCCATTTCTTAGTTCCATCTTTGAGTTGACCAGTATTTGGAATACAAGATCTTTCTTTCTTTTTCTTTTGGATAACCAAAGAAGCAAAGTCTCATTTCCTTGAAACTCCAGGTCTTTTTTTTTCTTTTTTTGTATGAATTTATTTTTATTTTTATTTTTTAATTTTTAAATTTATTTATTTATTTATATATTTTGGGGTATAAGCCCAGTAGAGACACTGCTGGATCAAAGGGTATGAACAGTTTGATAACTTTTTGAGCATAGTTCCAAATTGCTCTCCAGAATGGCTGGATGTGTTCACAATTCCACCAACAATGTATCAGTGTCCCTGTTTTCCCACATCCCCTCCAACATTCCACATTATCTTTCCCTGTCACTCTAGCCAATCTGACAGATGTGTAGTGGTATCTCAGAGTTGTCTTAATTTGCATTTCTCTGATTAATAATGATTTGGAGCATATTTTCATATGTCTATAAATAGTTTCAATTTCTTCGTCTGAGAATTGTCTGTTCATATCCTTTGACCATTTATCAATTGGAGAATGGTTTGATTTCTTATAAATTAGAGTCAATTCTCTATATATTTTGGAAATGAGGCCTTTATCAGAACCTTTGACTGTAAAAATGTTTTCCCAGTTTATTGTTTCCCTTCTAATCTTGTCTGCATTTGTTTTGTTTGTACAAAAACTTTTCAATTTGATATAATCAAAATTTTCTATTTTGTGGTCAATAGTGATCTCTAGTTCTTCTTTGGTCATAAATTCCTCCCTCTTCCACAGGTGTGAGAGGTAAACTATCCTATGCTCTTCCAATTTATTTATAATCTCATTCTTTATGCCTAGGCCATGAACCCATTTTGACCTTATCTTGGTGTACAGTGTTAAGTGTGGGTCAATGCCTAGTTCTGCCATACTAATTTCCAATTTTCCCAGCAATTTTTGTCAAATAGTGCATTCTTATCCCAGAAACTGGGGTCTTTGGGTTTGTCAAACACTATATTATTAAAGTTATTGGCTGTTTTGTCCTTTGAACCTAATCTATTCCATTGATCAACTAGTCTATTTCTTAGCCAATACCAGATGGTTTTAGTAACTGCTGCTTTATAATATAATTTTAGATCTGGTACAGCTAGGTCACCTTCATTTGATTTTTTTTTCATTAATTCCCTTGAAATTCTTGACCTTTTGTTTTTCCATAGGAACTTTGTTGTTATTTTTTCTAGTTCATCAAAGTAGTTTTTTGGGAGTCTGATTGGTATAGTGCTAAATAAGTAGATTAATTTAGGTAGTATTGTCATCTTTATTATATTTGCTCGCCCAATCCAAGAGCATTTAATATTTTTCCAGTTGGTTGGATCAGTCTTACTTTGTGTGGAAAGTGTTTTGTAGTTTTGCTCATAAAGTTTCTGATTTTCCCTTGGCAGATACATTCCTAAATATTTTATACAATCAGTAGTTACTTTAAATGGAATTTCTTTTTGTATCTCTAACTGTTGGGTTTTGTCAGTGATATATAAGAATGCTGATGACTTATGTGGGTTTATTTTATACCCTGCAACTTTGCTGAAGGTGTGGATTGTTTCTAATAACTTTTTAGTAGAGTCTCTGGGGTTCTCTAAGTATACCATAATATCATCAGCAAAGAGTGATAATTTGGTTTCCTCATTGCCTATTCTTATTCCTTTAATCTCTTTCTCAACTCTTATTGCCAAAGCTAACATTTTAAATACAATATTAAATAGTAATGGTGATAGTGGGCAACCTTGTTTCACTCCTGATCTTATTGGGAATGGTTGTAGTTTGTCCCCATTACATATGATGCTTACTGTTGGTTTTAAATAGATGCTACTGATTATTTTAAGGAAAAGTCCATTTATTCCTATACTCTCAAGAGTTTTTAATAGGAATGGATGTTGGATTTTATCAAATGCTTTTTCTGCATCTATTGAGATGATCATATGATTTTTGTTAATTTGATTATTAATATGGCCAATTATACTGATAGTTTTCCTAATATTGAACCAGCCCTGCATTCCTGGTATAAATCCTACTTGATCGTGGTGTATTATCCTGGGGATGATTTTCTGTAGTCTTTTTGCTAATATCTTATTTAAGATTTTAGCATCAATATTCATTAGGGAGATTGGTCTATAATTTTCTTTCTCTGTTTTCAACCTACCTGGTTTAGGTATCAGTACCATGTCTGTGTCACAAAAGGTATTTGGTAGGACTCCTTCATTCCCTATTTTTTCAAATAGTTTATAAAGCATTGGGGCTAATTGTTCTTTGAATGTTTGGTAGAATTCACATGTAAATCCATCTGGTCCCAGGGATGTTTTTTTAGAGAGTTGATTAATAGCTTGTTCTATTTCTTTTTCTGAAATGGGACTATTTAAGCAATTTACTTCCTCCTCTGATAATCTGGGAAGCCTATATTTTTGGAGGTAGTCATCCATTTCACTTAGGTTATCAAATTTATTGGCATAAAGTTGGCAAAATAACCCCTTATTATTTCTTTAATTTTCTCTTCATCAGTGGAAAGTTCTCCTTTTTCATTTTTAAGACTGCTAATTTGATTTCCCTCTCTCCTTTTTCTAATCAGATTTACCAAAGGTTTATCAATTTTATTGGTTTTTTCATAAAACCAACTCTTAGTTTTATTTATTAGTTCAATAGTATTTTTACTTTCTATATTATTAATTTCTCCTTTTAATTTTAGAATTTCAAGTTTAGTAATTGATTGGGGGTTTTAAATTTGGTCTTTTTCTAACTTTTTAAGTTACAGGCCCAATTCATTGATCTTCTCTTTTTCTATTTTATTCAAGTAAGCCTCTAAGGATATAAAATTTCCCCTTATTACTGCTTTGGCTGCATCCCATAAATTTTGATATGATGTCTCACCATTGTCATTATCTTGAGTGAAATTATTAATTGTGTCTATAATTTTCTGTTTCACCCAATCATTCTTTAAGATGAGATTATTTAGTTTCCAATGACTTTTTGGTCTATTTACACCTAACTTTTTGTTGAATGTAATTTTTATTGCATTGTGATCTAAAAAGAAAGCATTTACTATTTCTGCCTTCCTGCATTTAATTTTGAGGTCTTTATGTCCTAATATATGGTCAATTTTTGTGTAGGTTCCATGAACTGCTGAGAAGAAAGTATACTCCTTTCTGTCACCATTCAGTTTTCTCCAGAGATCTATCATACCTAATTTTTCTAATATTCTATTTACCTCTTTAATTTCTTTCTTATTTGGTTTGTGATTTGATTTATCTAAATCTGAGAGTGCAAGGTTGAGATCTCCCACTATTATAGTTTTGCTGTCTATTTCTTCTCGCAACTCTCTTAACTTCTCTTTAAGGAAGTTAGATGCTATACCACTTGGTGCATATGTTTAATACTGATATTGCTTCATTGTCTATAGTACCCTTAAGCAAGATATAGTTTCCTTCCTTATCTCTTTTAATTAGATCAATCTTTGCTTTTGCTTGATCTGAGATAAGGATGGCTACCCCTGCTTTTTTGACTTCACCTGAAGCATAATAGATTCTACTCCATCCTTTTACCTTTACTCTGTATGTATCTCCCTGTTTTAAATGTGTTTCCTGTAAACAACAGATAGTAGGGTTCTGACTTTTGATCCAGTCTGCTATCCGCCTTCTCTTTATGGGAGAGTTCATCCCATTCACATTTACAGTTAAAATAACCAATTCTATATTTCCTGCCATCCTAATATCCCCAGATTATACTTTTCTTTTTCTTGCCCTCCTTCCCTTCTTCCCTAGTATTAAACTTATTGGTCCCACTAACGTTACACAGCTCTCCCTCTTTAGTTTCCCTCCCTCCTCCCTTTGAATCCCTTCCCCTTTCTTGTACCCTTCCCTTATTACTCTTTTTCCTTCTCCCTTTTCCTCTCTCACTTTTTAATGAAGTGAGAGAAGAATCTCTGTAAAACAAAATGTAAATTGTTTCCTCTTTGAGCCAACTCTGATGAGAGTAGGTTTCACACAATGTTCCTCCCCCTCTCTAAGTTCCCTCAGATATGATAGATTTCCTTTGCCTCACTGTCACATGTCGTTTCCCTCTTTTTATCTCCCCTCTTCCCTTTTTCTGACACTATCCCCTTTCCATTTCTACTTCCCTTTTTTATGTTATGTCAGCAAAATCAAATTATACGTATGGTTTTTATGTATGTCCACAACAGAAATACAGTTCTCAAGAGTTCCTTTTACCTTTTTCTACTTCTCTTGATTTCTGTTGTTGGAGATCAAATTTTTTGTTTGAGTCTGGTTTTTTCCTTAGAAACAGATGGAATTCCTCTATTTCATTAAATGTCCATCTTCTTCCATGGAAAAAAATACTCAGCTTAGCTGGGTAGTTTATTCTTGGCTGCATCCCAAGTTCTTTTGCCTTTCAGAATATCGGATTCCAGGCCCTTTGATCCTTTAATGTTGAGGCAGCCAGATCTTGCGTGACCCTTATTGTGGCATCTCGGTATTTGAACTGTTTTTTCCTGGCTGCTTGTAAAATTTTTTCTTTAATCTGAAAATTCTGAAGTTTGGTCACAATATTCCTTGGAGTCTTTATTTTAGGGTCTTTTTCAGAAGGTGTTCGATGAATTCTTTCAACGCCTATTTTCCCTTTCAGTTCTATTACTTCTGGACAGTTCTCTTTGATGATTTCCTGTAAAATAGTATCTAGGCTCTTTGTTTCATTATAATTTTCTGGTAGTCCGATGATCCTCAGGTTATCTCTCCTAGATCTATTTTCCAGGTCTATTGTTTTTCCAAGTAAATATTTGACATTTTTTTCCAATCTTTCATTTTTTTGGTTTTGCTTGACTGATTCTTGATGTCTCAATGAATCATTCATTGCTATTTGTTCAGTTCTGAATTTTAGTGAGTTATTTTCTTCATTAGCTTTTTTTTCTTCTTTTTGTATATGTCCAATTGAGTTGTTTTGCTCTATGAAATTTTTTTCCATTTCACTATTTTTTTTTTTTTTTTTTAGTGAGTCATTTTCTTTTTCCAATTGACAAATTCTGTTTCCCTACACTTCTTGGGAGTTTTTTACCTTTTCCAATTCACATTTCAGGAAGTTGTTTTCTTTTTCCACTTTATCAAATTTTTCTTTTAGTGAGTTATGTGCCTTTCCCCATTTCTCTTCTAGCTCTCTTTTAAGGTTTTTAATAGTCTCTTCTAGGAGAGCCTTTTGTATTGGAGACCAACAGTCGTCTGGAGCCTGTCTGCTATTAGTCTTTTCAGGGTTGAAAAGCTTTTCTCTTTCTGTGTAGAAACTATCAATCGTTCTTTTGATTTTTTAACTCATTTTGTTAAAGCCTGTAAGGTTTTAACAAAAACCTTAGCCAGGAGGCTACCAGCTTCCTCTGCAGAGCAGTGAAAGATATATGGATGGGCAGCTGTCCTGCCAACCTGCTACAAAAAGCAGCAAGATACTGGAGTGCTCTGGGAAAGAGTTCCCCACCCGAAAGTAACTCAGGCCTGCAGGGCCGGGCTGGGAAAGTGCCCTTCAAAGAACCCAGGCTGTGTGAGATAAAGACTGCCCTGGGGCTAGACGCTGAGCAGTGAGAGTTTCACTTCCCAAGCCAAATCCTGCCCTGGGGCTGTGGGTGCTAGCAATTGAGCAGTGAATAGGAAGTGTCTGCCTGGGAAGCACAGTCAGCTGGGGAGGTTCTATTACCCAAAGCTGAGGCCCCCACTCTGCCGATCAGAGGCTGCCCAGGCTGTGCCCCCTTGCCGTGCAGATTAGTAACTGCCCCTGCAAAAGCCCCGAACTGCCGGATGTGGCCGCAGGGCTGCAGTAAAGTCTGCCTGAGTCACTTCCGGGTTTGAGGGGTTACAGCCAGATCTCGTTAGGTTCTGGTGTTTTTTAGAGGACCCTCTGTTTTTGGCTTTAATTCTCTGCCAGTTTACTGCTTTGTAATTAAGGCAGAGCAGTTAGCCTATAGCACGATGGTCCCTATAACTTCTCTAGCCACAGAGATCACCCCCGCCCCAGGTCTGCTCACGATGTTAGCTTCTCACTACCTGTGCTAGTCTGTTCTCGGCCCCTTAGGACAAACCTTTCCTGGTGATCTTCCGGATTGGCTGGTAAATTGTAGTGCTTCTAATCTTCATGAATTTAAGTAGTGAAGAGTTATTTTTGAGGCTGCATTAAATAGTTGGTTATGAGGGGGATGAGAGGAGCTTAGAGAGTCTTGTGTGCCTGCTCCGCCATCTTGGCTCCGCCCCCGGAAGTCGATTGGATTTATTCACAACTCCACCAACATTGCATCAGTATCTCAGTTTTCCCACATCCCCTCCAACATTCATCATTATTTTTTCCTGTCATCTTAGCCAATCTGACAGGTGTGTAGTGGTATCTGGGTTGTCTTAATTTGCATTTCTCTGATCAATAGTGATTTGGAACACTCTTTCATGTGAGTGGTAATAGTTTCAATTTCATCATCTGAAAATTGTCTGTTCATATCCTTTGACCATTTATCAATTGGAGAATGGCTTGATTTCTTATAAATTTGAACCAGTTCTCTACATATTTTGGAAATGAGGCCTTTATCAGAACCTTTAACTGTGAAGATGTTTTCCCAGTTTGTTGCTTCCCTTCTAATCTTGTTTGCATTAGTTTTGTTTGTACAAAGGTTTTTTAATTTGATATAATCAAAATTTTCTATTTTGTGATCAGTCATGGTCTCTAGTTCATCTTTGGTCACAAATTTCTTTCTCCTCCACAAGTCTGAGAGATAAACTATTCTATGTTCCTCTAATTTATTTATAATCTCCTTCTTTATGCCTAGGTCATGGACCCATTTTGATCTTATCTTGGTATATGGTGTTAAGTGTGGGTCCATGCCTAATTTCTGCCATACTAATTTCCAGTTATCCCAGCAGAAACTCCAGGTCTTCCTTTTAGTTCCAACTCAGTACTTTTCATTCTTTTTTTTCCCTCCATACTTCCATTTCTTCAACATGTGTTTAGATATTTCAAGTTTAGTGTTTTTTAAGTAGATTCATAAAAACAGAAATTAATGATGAAAAAACTAGTATCTGGAATTAATTGCCTTTTCTAAATACCAAATATTCCCTCACTGATTTTCCTTTTTTGTTTGTATTTCACACCAAATGGATCTTTCATACAAGTAACTTTAGCTAAATATAATTTAGAATTTATAGTAATATAATTGAATATTATTGTGCTGTAAAATACAACAGTTATGAAGAATTCAGAGAAGCAGGGGAAGGCTTGTTTAAAGTGATGTAGAATAGAATAAGCATAAATAAAAACAATATAATGTGTCCTGAATTAAATTGCTTTAAGACTTTTGGGACACTTTGTACATACAATGACTATAGGAATGTTAATGAAAACTTTTATTAATTGCATTATCAATTTTGGTTGCAAAAGAAAGATGATGAAACATATTTTCTTAGTCTGGATAGAGAGGTGGGGGACTACTGATAAAGAAAGTTACATATGCTCCAGAAGCAGTCATTGTGTTGATAGATTTTGCCTATCTTTTTTTTTTTCTTCTGTGTTATAAGGGAGGTTTTGAAGGCATCAATAAAACCTACTACACTAAAAACTACTACTACATTTACACCTATACATATATTCATATTTGTGTTATACCTACTTTCACACTCATATATTACTTTTAGTCAGGGTTCTATAATAAAGGAACATGGCCCTCTCTACTTGGTAGATTTCTTTTTATATATCAGTTCCTATTATTTATGAGAAAAAGTATAAAAGTGATTTAATTTGCAATCTATTAAAAGTGCACATTAATCGATCTTAGTAGCAAAAAAGTACATTGATGCCATTGTTTTATTTTTAAAAGAAATATCCAATTGATACTTTTTCATATTTCTCTCATTGCATACTGACTTTTCCCATCTTGGTTCCAAGACAGACATTCTGTAGAACAAATAAGTGTAATTTAAGCAAAACAAACCAATTTGTTGCTGTCAACTACAGGCCTCTTCACCTATAATCTATCATCTCTCTTCCAAGAAGATATATGTTTACAGTTATTTTCTCTTTTTTTTTTTCAAAATAATAATGAATCTTATTCTCTACTTCCTCACCTTCCACTTCCTTTCACCCATAATTTCTAGATACAAATGATAGATTATTCCAGTATTTCTTTAATCAAAACGTCACAAAGGAAGAATTAAAGACAAAATCTAAATATGGCAAGCAACTTATTAGAACAACTCTGGAGTGAGGTGAACTAGAGTCTCAGTTCTCATTACCTCTCCTTTTCCATGGTCCTAACACATCATAAATTCAAGATTGAATTACTTGGTCTGATCTTTCAGGACAGAATTTCCACCAACATAAGGAGCAAGAAGAGCTGATTATCTTCTTGAATAGCCTACTATCTTGTGATAGTTTTCTGGCATAAGAGAACATTTCCTGAGAAGAGAGAGGTTCCCCTATTGACCCTTGTTTGCTGGTACTGGGCCAAAGTTCTCAATGGAGGTGTGACTGTCGAAAGAGAGAGTTTTTCTGGGACAAAGTTTTTGTATAAGGAAAAGACTGGTCAGAGATATGTGTCAAGGATGGGGGGGAGGTTGGGGGGGGGGAAACTTCTTAATGACTTAGAATGTTGTGAAAAACATGTCATAAAAATGGAGGCCAGTCTGGTATTCAACTCCCTTATTAAAGTTGATGGCTGATTATATTGCCAGTTACATATGAAATGTAATTTTGAATATTGATCTTAATATTATTCTAGACACCTGAAGATTAAAAAAGTGGCAGGAGGCAAGTTACCAAAATTGCACTAATGTATATATGAGGATAAATACTGAACAAGGTTTTGTCTTGTTTCATCTGTATCTTCAGTTCTTACCATATGGTATGATCTTCAGTAAATGTAGAGATTCACTGACTTTTGGTTTATTAATTGGCCTTTTGGAAAAATATGTCTATTATTATTTGAGCCTTTTAGACATGAATATGATGTTCTTTTCTAATGATATTCTGTTTATACCATTGTAAACTTTCTTTATGTATATTAAAGGTACATTTAGAGAGTCAAACTTTAAGAATGGAATTTGCCAAATAATTAACATATATATAAGGTGGAGAGTTTTCTCAGCATAAGTTCCCACAGTAATAAAATCATATCTGGAGAAGACAAACAAAAGAAGAAAATGTGGGCTATGAAACAAACAATGGTTTTTCTTTATAGTCAGATATCTGAATTAGTCTATAATGGATGATTAGTAAGGAGGAAGGACCAAATGTGTAAAACCTAGGTGCTGAAACATTCAGAACTGTACATATTCAGCAGAATTTTACCGATAGGAATTTTATGTAAGTTATTTGTAATCCAGTACATTAGGTTTCCTGAATGGAATCTAGGTGGGAAAAGAGTATAAAAAAATTGGTTGTTGTTCAGTCACGACTGAATCTTCATGGAACAATATGGAGTTTACTTGGCAAAGACTCTGGAGTGGTTTGACATTTTCTTCTCTGTGTCATTTTTGCAGACAAAAACTGAGGTAAACAGTGTTCAACGCCCAGGGTCACACAGTCAGTAAGTGTATGAAGCTATATTTGAATTCAGGAAGAACTACATGTTTCTCTATCCAATTTGCCAAGTAGCTATCCAAGATGTTAGGTGCTAGCTGATAGTTTCTCTTTGGCCACCTGTAATAAAAATGGAAATACTAAATGATAAAAGTCAAGCAAAACAAATTCTCACAATGGTTATATCAAAAAATCTGTTTCCTATTCTACATATTAATCAACCATCTATTACTTATAACCAGGAATAAAATAGAAGAGGAAAAACCCTCTGGTAAAACTTATTCATTGAAAATGTCTGACATTTCCTGTGTCCTCCCTTTACAATCTCCTACTTTTATTAGTAAGAGAGGAAGGTACCATCTTATATTTCTTCTTTTAGACTAAAATTAGTCATTATCATTTCACAATATTTAATGTAAATTGTTACATTTCCATTTATGTTGTTGCAATCATTGTATATATTGTTTTTCTGGTACTGCTTGTTTCTTATTGCATCAATTCACCTGTTTTCCCATGCTTTGTTATATACACCATTTCTTAAAGCCCATTAAAACTCTTATTATGTTCATGTACTTATGGCTTGTTTAGCCATTCCCATAAGTTCTGGAAACGTATGCTCTTTGTTAATAATTTTTGGCTACTACAACAATTTCTTCTATAACAACTTTGATTTAGATGAGACTTTTCTATCATTGATCCCTAACAGTGTTATCTCTGGGGCAAGGAGCAGGGGTGTTTTAGTGGTTGCTCTCACTCTTAATGTTAGCAAGCCTGTCTTTTCTGATAGTTTAATGAATAATAACACTTCTTCCTTTGGAGATTTCTAAATATTCTTACTGCCACTAATTTCACTGATTTGCTTAAGACAATGAGCACATTCCCCCTGCTAGAAGATACATCATTACTGTTCAGGTTTTTTTTTTTTTTTTTTTTTTTTTTTCAGTTGTGTCTGACTTTTCGTGAACCCATTTAGGATTTTTTTGGCAGAGATACCAGTGGTTTGCTATTTCCTTTTCTAACTCATTTTACAGGGTTAAAGAACTTACCTAGGGTCACGTAGCTAATAAGTATTTACTAGATTTGTTTTTGGAAGTTTTTTTCTGCCTCCAGGTCTAGATGCACTATAGAATTGTGCAAAGTAGCTGCCCAAGATGCTCTGTGCCTGCTGATAGTTTCTCCTTGGCTCATCTAAAATGATAATGAAAGGATATGACTAAATGATAAAACTCAAAGAACCAAGTTTTACTAGAGAAGGGTTTCTTAACCTGGGGTCTGTGAGTTTTATTAGACAAATAAGTTTTGATAATTATATTTAGGGGACAATAACATTCCTATTAATTATATATAGTCTTATGTATTTAATCATATGTATTTAAAAACATTATTCTGATAAGGGGTCCACAGGCTGCACCATGCTGCTGAAGAGTACTTGACAAACAAACAACAACAAAAAAAAGTCAAGAACGATGAGATAGGTAATAAAAATAAACCATCTAAAAGTAAAAACAAACAAAACAAAAGCAATTAGAAATATATAGGATCTTAAATTATTTGCTTCACAATTATGTAGATGAAATCTTCAAATTTAGTTATTTTGGAAGGGAAAACAAAAAGGAAAAAGACTTGTAATGTTAAAAATATCTTTAGAAAGGATTGTAGTGAGCAAACCTGCACTGCCCTCTTGTGCTCAGACTTGGGAATTTAAAAATGTCAATAGATACCTCTACAGCTACACATACATAATAGACATATTCATATATAATATGATAAAATATCAATAAATGACTTGGACAGATCTGCAGTCCATCCTATGCATGTACTGAGTTCATCATACCTGTCAAATTACAAGTCTGAATTACAAAAAAAAATCAATAAAACTTTGCTAAGGTTTACGTAGGATCAGAAAACTGGAGATAAAAGGGACTTCAGAAGTCATCTACTTCAGTTCCGTAATTTTATTTATTTTCCATGACTTCAAATCTAGTGTGCTAATTTGATGTATGATCCTGAGCAAGTCAAATAATTTCTGTTTACCTCAGTTTTCTCATACGTAAAATAAAGGTGATAATAATATCTACTTTCAGGGTTGTTGTGAGATATTTGAAAAGTGCGTAGTATAGGATGGCACATAGAAGAAATATTAGATATTATTAGTATTACAATTGAAGAAAATAAGTTTTAGTTTAAATGATTTGAAATGGGATTCAAACTCGAATCTTCTCAAATCTGGAAACCTTATATTCTATTCACTATGCTATTCAGTCCTTTCAGGAGGACCTACTATATATCCTTATTCTTTCTAGACCCAACTTATTGCTTTAGTGGCTCAGATAAATGAAGTAAAATCAGGAAATATCAGCTATTTGCACCATAAAATAAAATATTATAAATACTTTCCTATTTTGATTGTCTGGAGTTGTGTGGAGTGAATTGGAACATGAAATCAAATATGCCATCAAAGATGCAAATTTGGATTACTAGTAGGGAAACAAAGACCTTGATAGTAATAGGAAAATTTATAAGAAGAATGGATTTCAGAGGGAAGAAAATTAGTTTCTTCTGAACATGCTGAGTTAAAAAGGTATATAAGGATATCTGGTTCAAAAAGCCCAATAAGCAATTATTATTTTAAACTTTTTCTTTTAAAAAAATTTCAACAGTATTTTATTTTCCCAATACATGTAAATATTGTCTTCAACATTTACCCCTGCAAGACTTTGTGTCCTAAATTTTTCTCTCCTTCTTTCCTCCCCCTCCCCAAGACAGCAAGCAATCTGACCCAGGTTAAATATATGCAATTCTTCCAAACATATTTTCATATTTATCATATCTTGCAAGAAAAATCAGACCAAAGGGGAAAAAACATAAGAAAGAAAAAATAACAAATACTATACTTCAATCCATGTTCATTCTTCATAGTTCTTTCTCTGGATGTGGATGGCATTTCCATCCTGAGTCTACCAATAAGCTATTATTTATGTAGGACTGAACCTCTGGAGAGAGTCTATTTATGACTCTGGTGGTCATTTAACACAGAGCTGATAGTTGAATCCTTGGAAGCTGATGAGGAAGACAATTGAAAGGCCATGGAAAGAAAAGAAAAGAGAGCCCAGAATAGAAGTTTGGGTTGTGTGTAAAAAAGATGAATTCTAAAATGAAGCATGGTATAGTCATTTAAAAATAGCATATAGAGAAATAAAGCTCAGAATGGACTGAGTTTAGCTTTTTCTATATTGGAAAAAAGAGAGAAATAAGGATAGTAGTGGCTTGGGGTAAACGGAATGATGACAATAAATGACAGAGGTAAAGTAAACTATATAACTTTAACTTTTTTTCTCTCTTCTTTTGCAAGAAGGAAAACATATGGGTTGGAAAAAACATAGGATAGAAGGACTAATATGGAGTTTAAACCCAAGGTAAGTAGGGTGGTAATAAGAGAACATCTCACTTTCCTTGATAAAGTCAAGTCAACAGGCATGGAAGAAATACCTCTCAGGGTAATGAGAGAAATGGTAGCTTAAGCTTACAGGGACTGCAGAATTGTAAATAGAAAGTTGTTAGTTTAATTTTCAAGAGAGAGAAGAAAATTTCTAAAATTTCTAAATTGATAGATGACAAAAAGCTAGAGATAGTTAAATGGCAGAGATAAGACTTAGGAAGAATTAGAAAAGATAGAACATTGGGTCAAACCTAATGAAACAAAATTTAGCAGAGGAAAAAAAAACTGGTCTGGTTTTTCTTGCATGACATGATAAATATGAAAATATGTTTGGAGGAATTGCACATATTTAAGTTGTGTCAGATTGTTTGCTGTCTTGGAGAGATGGGGAGATGGGGAGGAAGGGAGAAAAAATTTGGGACACAAAGTCTTGTGGGGTGAATGTTGAAGACTATTTTTACATGTGTTTGGAAAATAAAATACTATTGAAAATTTAAAAAATGGATTCTGAAAGTCAATTTTACAAATAAAAGACAGGAAAAGTGTGGTTAAACAACAGTTCATTTGAGGAATACTAGAGGTTTTGCTGAATTGCCATCCCATTACAGTGTGTTATGACAGCCAGAAGATTTATGCAAAATTGAATTATGAAAAGTGAATTGTGTAGGATTAGGGAAGTGATAGTTCCTATTATATTTTGTGTGTGTGACAACTCATCTAAAATATTCTGTTCCATTATGGCTGCCACGTTATTGAAATAATATTGAGAGTGTACAGAGCAGAGTAGCCAATGTGGTGAATGTCCTCAAAAATTATGTGAGTTAAGCATTAGTTGAAGGTATGTTTAATCTGAAAAAAAAAAAGAGATATTAGGGAGAAGTAGGAAAATGTGAAGGATTTGATTACATCAAAGAGACCCTTAGAGGACAGAACTATGGGTGGAAGTTGGGCTGAGGTAGATTTACTCTTTAGTCAGAATTTTTAAAATGTATAATGAAATTAATTTAAGAGATTTTTAATCATTCTAGATTTCAAGCAAAGCCTGGATATTTATATTGAATACTTCCTCAGTATATGTTGGACTAAAAGGTCTCTGAAGTTCTTTCTTACTCTGAGATTCTGATTATGGGACACAGAATATCGCCATCCAGTTAAGTTTTTTCCAATTAACAAGTATTTAATTTTCTCTCCTTCCTTCTCCCCTAAAAAATGAAAAAAAAAATAACAGAACCTTTGCAACAAATATTCATAGTCAATGAAACAAATCCATCCATTTAAAAGAGTGTATATATAGTAATAGGTCCTTCTGGAACTCCCAGAGCATAGCATCAAAATTATCATCAACATTAACATTGTTGTTGTAATCATCATTGTCATCATCAGCATTTTCAACATCATTGTGTTTGCTATGTTCTAGGCACTGTAGTAAGCAATTTCCAACTATTATCCCATTTGACTCTTGTTAGGATTCTTACAAAGTGCTAAAAGTTATATTTTAGAGAAGAGAACATTGCCAACTCCAATATGACATTGGAGGTAGATATCATTACTATTTCTATTTTACAGATGAGGAAATTGAACTGAGGTTAAGATCTAGAATGTAACAGACTGAAGGTCATTAATTCCAATCTCTTCCTTTTAGAGATGATGAAACCAAGATCAAGGGAGATTAAATAGATTGCCCAAATTGGCAGGAGTAAAATTATAAAAGGTAAATGTTGAATTCAATTCCTTAGATTCTTTAGTTAGTGTTCTTTCCAGTGCACTGTGCTGTCTCCAAGGTCATTTCAGCCCTCAAGGCACATTCTCATTTTTATATATCCTCCTAATGAGACCAGAAAGAGAAATTCAGCACAATTCAGTGAAGGGAATTTAGCAAATCTTTGCACAATGTTGACACCGTTTTGAATGGCATCCATGAGTTCCCTAAATCAGGTGTAAGAAATCCCTTACAAACTAGATGAACAAACTGGAAATACAATTTAATGGACAAAAATATTACTTGAATGCCATGGTAAGTTCTTCATCATATTGAACATTCAGTGGGAATTAAATTCAATCAACATTTTCCAGCTACAAATTACTTTGCTATTCTCAGTAGTACAATCATCCACACCTACTTTGAAGGACTTATGATGTAAAATCCTTTCTATACCTAAAGGAGAAACGGATTGTTTCTGAATATAGATTGAAGCATTCTTTCTCTCTCTGTCTGAATCTCGCTTTCTCTCTCTTTAACTTAATTTTTCTTGAGGATTTTTATTTTCATTAGAATGGGAGATCTATATTTTCTTTCACAACTTGATTTTTATGGAAATGTTTTGCATAATTTCACATGTGATTTCTTATTGTGGGTGGGGATAAGGGACAAAACCTGGAACTCAAAAATTAAAAAAAATAAATGGAGGGGTGAAGCCAATATGGCAGAAATGACACGCATTTCTTTCTGACTTTCTCCTACAACCCTTAAACTAATTAGCAAATCCAGTCTCTGGATTAGCTCTGGACCAGCAGAACCTACAAATATTGGGAGTGCAACAAATTACCAGCAGAAGATAATTTCAAAAATCGCTAGAAAAGTCTATTTCAATTGGAAATGGGAGGAAGGCAGCCAGCACAAGCAGCTGAGCACAAATGTCAGCACAGACAGTGCTGAGTCCCTATGCAGTGCAGACTCCACAGGCTGTGTGGACTCTGTGGGGAGGTGCAGACTCTGTGGGGGAGAATCTACAGAGAGCAATTTACAGCACCAGTGCTGGCTACTCTGCCCTGGCTGCAAGCCAGTAGATTAGTAGAGAAGTTAGAAAACATCCAACACAAACCCAAAAGATATATAGTGAAACCTGAAATGCCAGAATCTCAGGGGACCTGGCCACATCCACCCAGCACAGAGAGTGAATCAGCAATGACCCTGAGCAGTCACAGCCACTTATAGAGGAAGCCATTGCTTGCAGAGGAAGCTTGAAAAACCTTCCCTGCCCTAAAAGCAGGCCTTCATTTTAAAAAAAAAATGAGTAAAAAAATAAAGAGGACTCTGATGATAGATAGCGACAGATTGTTTCCAAATGGAGCCCTAAAAGGTGATATAACCTTGTTCAAATAACACAAAGTTCTCTTAGAAGATATTAAAAAGGATCTTAAAAGAGATTTAGAAGAAAAATGGGGAAATAAAATGAAAACTTTGCAAGAGGTTTGGAAAAGGTGTATAACTTATTAAAAGATACATTTGATAAAATGAAAAAGAGAAAAGAGCTCCCAGAAAAACAATTTGTGAAATAGAAAAAGAAAATAATTCCTTAAAAACAGAATTTGCGAAATGGAAAAAGAAAGTAATTCATTAAAAATAGAATTTGTAATTCCATAGAACAAAACAACTCATTTAAAAATTCAATTGGACAAATACAAAAAGAAGGAAAAAAAGTAAATGAAGAAAATAATTCACTAAAATTCAGAACTAAACAAATGGAAATGAATGATTTAATGAGACAATAATAATCAGTCAAGCAAAACAAAAAAAAAAAGAAAGAAAAAATAGGAAAAAAAGTAAAATACCTAATTGGGAAAACAACTGACCTAGAAAATATATCTAGGAGAGACAATGTAAGAATTATTGGACTCCCTGAAACCCATGATTCAAAAAAGAGCCTAGACACTATTTTTCAGGAAATCATCAAAGAGAACTGCCCAGGTGTCATAGAATCAGAAGGCAAAATGACCATTGCAAGAATTCACTGAACACTTCCTGAAAGAGACCCCCAAATTAAAAAAATCAAGGAATATTGTGGCTAAATTTCAGAACTATTGGACCAATATTACAAGCCGTCAGAAAGAACAATTCAAATACCGAGGAACTACAATAAGGATTACTCAGGACCTAGCAGCTTCCACTTTAAATGATTGAAGAGCCTGGAATCTGATATTCCAAAAGATGAAGGAACTTGGAATGGAGCCAAGAATAAATTACCTTGTAAATTGAACATTTTCTTTCAGGGAAGAAGATGGAGATTCGATGAAACTGGTAAATTCCAATTATTTTTGATAAAAAGACCAGAGATAAACAAAAAAATTTGACCTTCAAATATAGAACTCAAGAGAAGCATAAAAAGGTAAAAAAAAAAAAATCTTGAGAACTATTTCTGTTATGGGAATACATAGAGGATATATATATATATATATATATATATATATATATATATATATATATATATATATATATAATCTGAATTTACTGTTATAATATAAAAAAGAAACTAGATGTTGGAAAGGGGATTGTAACAGGAAAAAAAGGGGAAAGTGGAGATAAAATGAAGGAAATTACATCTCAGGAAGAGGCAAAGAAAACCTAGTATAATTGAGGGAAAGAAAAAAGGGTGATGAATATTGTGTGAATCTTCAGATTTGGCTCAAATAAAGAATATTAGATATATTTGGTTTCACCATTAATCTTCTCTCACCTTATAGAAAAGTGGGAGAGGAAAGGGAAAAAGGGAAGAAGTAGGCAAAATAGAAGGGAAAACAGAAATAGTAGAGGAAAGATATAAAGAAGGGGAAGGTCTCTAAAGGGGGAGGACTGCTTGAGACAAGTAATGCTCATTAGTAAAATACTGGGGAGAAGAAAAAGGGGAAAAGGAAAGAGAAAAATATAATTTGGGGTTAATAAGATGGCAGGAAATACAGAATTAGTAGTGTTAACTGTAAATGTGAATGGGATGAATTTTCCCATAAAATGTAAGCAGATAGCAGACTGGATTAAGAACCAGAATCCTACAATATGTTGTTTACAAAAAACACATTTAAAGCAGAGCAATACACACAGGGTAAAGTAAAAGGCTAGAGCAGAATCTATTATGCTTCAGGTGAAGTAAAAAAAAAAAAAAAAAAGCAGGTGTGGCCATCCTGATCTCAGATCAAATGAAAGCAAAAATAGTTCTAATTAAAAGAGATAAGGAAGGAAACTATATCTTGCTAAAGGGTACCATAGATAATGAAGCAATATCAATATTAAAAATATATGTACCAAGTGGTGTAGCATCTAAATTTCTAAATGAGAAGTTAAGAGAGTTTCAAGAAGAAATAGACAGCAAAATCATAACAGTGAGAGATCACAGCCTTGCTCTCTCAGAACTAAATAAATCAAATCACAAAATATGAAAAAAGTTAAAGAGGTAAATAGAATCTAGAAAAGCTAGATATGATAGATCTTTGGAGAAAATTGAATGGAGACAGAAAGGAGTACACTTTCTTCTTGGTAGTTCATGGAACTTATACAAAAATTTATCATATATTAGGACATAATGATTTCAAAATCAAATGCAGAAAGGCAGAAATAATAAATGCATTTTTCAGATCATGATGCAATAAAAATTACATTCAATAAAAGGTCAGGGGAAAATAGACCCAAAAGTATTTGGAAACAAAATAATGTCATTCTAAAGAATGAATGGGTGAAACAGCAAATCATAGATACAATCAATAATTTCATCCAAGAAAATGACAATAATGAGACAATATACCAAAATTTATGGGATTCAGCCAAAGAAGTAATAAGGGGAAATTGTATATCTCTATATACTTACTTGCATAAAATAAAGAGATAATCAATGAATTGGACTTGCAACTAAAAAAGCTAGAAAAAGAAGAAATTAAAACCCCCCAATCAAATGCCAAACTTGAAATTCTAAAAATAAAAGGAGAGATCAATAAAATTGAAACTAAAAAACATTGCATTAATAAATAAAACTAAGAGTTGGTTTTATGAAAAAAAAAAAACAAAAACAAAATAGATTAACCTTTAGTTAATTTGATTAGAAAAAGGAAAGAGGAAAATCAAATTGTTAGTTTCAAAAATGAAAAGGGAGAACTATTCACTAATGAAGAGGAAATTATAGCAATTATTAGGAGTTACTTTGCCCAACTTTATGCCAATAAATTTGACAACCTAAGTGAAATGGATGAATACCTACAAAATGTAGATTTGCCCAGATTAACAGAAGAGAAAATAAATCACTTAAATAGTCCCACTTTAGAAAAAGAAATAGAACAAACTATTAATCAATTTCCTAAAACAATCCCCAGGATCAGATAGATTTACATGTGAATTCTACCAAACATTTAAAGAACAATTAACTACAATACTGTATAAACTATTTGAAAAAAATAGGGAAAGAAGGATTCCTACCTAATTCCTTTTATGGCACAGATATGGTACTGATCCCTAAACCAAGTAGGACCAAAACAGAGAAAGAAAATTATATACCAATATCCCTAATGAATATTGATGCAAAAATCTTAAATAAAATATTAGCAAAGAGATTGCAGAAAATCATTCCCAGGATAATATACCATGACCAAGTAGGATTTATACCAGGAATGCAGGGCTGGTTTCATATTAGGAAAATTATTAGCATAATTGACTATATCAATAGCCAAAGTAACAAAAACATATGATTATCTCAATAGATGCAGAAAAAGCATTTGATAAAATCCAACACCCATCACATTAGAGAATATAGGAAATGGACCTTTCCTTAAAACAGTCAGTAGCATCTATTTAAAACCATCAACAAGCATCATACATAATGGGAATAAACTGGAACTATTCCCAATAAGATCAGGGATGAAATCAGATTGCCCATTATCACTATTACTATTCAACATTGTATTAGCATTATATGCTAGCTTTGGCAATAAGAGAAGAAAAAAAGAGTAAAGGAATTAGAGTAGGTAATGAGGAAACCAAATTATCACTCATTGCAGTTGATATGATGATATACTTAGAAAACCCTAGAGAATCAACTAAAAACTATTAGAAATAATCCACACCTTTAGCAAAGTTACAGGATACAAAATAAATGCACATAAATCATCAGTATTTTATATATATCACTAAGAAAATCCAACACCAAGAGATACAAAGAGAAATTCTATTTAAAATAATTGTCAATAGTATAAAATATTTGGGAATCTAAAACATTTTACACACAAAGTCAAATTTAAGCAACTGGAAAAAATATCAAGTACTCGTGAATAGGTCGAGAAAATATAATAAAGATGTCAATACTCCCTAAACTAATCTATTTATTTAGTGCTTTACCAATCACACTCCCAAAAAACTATTTTATTGAACTAGAAAAAAATAACAACAAAATTCATCAGGAAGAACAAAATGTCAAGAATTTCAAAGAAATTAATGAAGAGAAAAGCAAATGAAGGTGGGCTAGCTGTACCATATCTAAAACTATGTAACAGAACAGGGGTCATCAAAACCATTTTGTACAGGCTAAGAAATAGAGAAGTTGATCAGTGGAATAGGTTAGGTTCAAATAACAAAATAGTTAATGACTATAGCAATCCAGTACTTAACAAACCTAAAGGCCCCAGCTTTTGGGATAAGAATTCACTATTTGACAAAAACTGCTGGGAAAATTGGATACTAGTGTGGCATAAAGTAGGCAAAGTCCCACACCTAACACTGTATAACAAGATAAGGTTGAAATTGTTTCATGATCTAAACATAAAGAATGATATTATAAACAAATTAGAAGAACATAGGATAGTTTACTTTTCAGATTTGTGGAGGAGGAAGGGTTTGTGACCAAAGCATAACTAGAGATCATTATTGATCACAAAATAGATAACTTTGATTATATTATGTATAAAAGTTTTTGTACAAACAAAATTAATGCAGACAAGATTAGAAGGGAAGCAATAAACTTGGAAAACATTTTTACATCCAAAGGATCTGATAAAGGCCTCATTTCTAAAAAAATATAGAGAACTGACTCAGATTTATAATAGTTCGAGCCATTCTCCAATTGATAAATGGTCAAAGGATATGAACAGACAATTTTCAGATGAAAAAATTGAAACTATTTCTAGTCATATAAAAAGTGCTACAAATCACTATTGATCAGAGAAATGCAAATTAAGACAACTCTGAGATACCACTATACACTTGTCAGATTGGCTAAGATGACAGGAAAAGATAATGACAAATGTTAGAGGGGATATGAGAAAACTGGGACACTGAGGCATTGTTAGTGGAGTTGTTAATGAATCCAACCATTCTGGAAAGCAACTTCAGAACTATGCTCAAAAAATTATCAAACTGTGCACCCTTTACCCAATAGTGTTTCTACTGGGATTATATCCTGAAGAGATCTTAAAGGAGGGAAAATGACATGTGCAAAAATGTTTGTGGTAGTCCTTTTCATAATGGCTAGAAAGTAAAAACTGAGTGGATGCCCATCAATTGAAGAATGGTTGAATAAATCGTGGTATATGAATGCTATGGAATACTATTGCTCTATAAGAAACAACCAGCAAGATGACTTCAGAGAGGTTTGGAGAGGCCTATATGAACTGATGCTAAGTGAAACAAGCAGAACCAAGAGATCATTGTACATGGCAACAATAAGACTATATGATGATCAGTTCTGATGGACATGGCCCTCTTCAACAATGAGATGATTCAAACTAGTTACACTTGTTCATTGATGAAGAGAGCCATCTACACCCATAGAGAGAACTGTGGGAACAGTGTGGAACACAACATAGCATTCTCACCCTCTCCCTTGTTTTTTGTGTGCATTTTGTTTTCTTTATCAGTTTTTCTTTTCCTTTTTGATCTGATTTTTCTTGTGCAGCAAGATAACTATATAAATATGTATACATATTTTGGATTTAACATGTATTTCAACATATTTAACATGTATTGAACTACCTGACTGCTAGGGGAGAGGGTGGAGGGAAGGAGGGGAAAATTTGGAACAAAAGGTTTTGCAAGAGTCAATGTTGAAAAAATTACCCATGCATATGCTTTGTAAATAAAAAATAAATTAAAAAATGTAAAAAAAATTGTTTTGAATATAACTGGGGAAAATTAAATAAACAAAATAACAAAAATGCTAGGGGAGAAGAAAAGTGTAACTATGGCATGGGAAAAAGAATGTTTTCTCAGAATTTCACTGAGGCTTGATGAAGATTATCAATTGGAAAAAAAAAAACTACAATGGAACTCAGAAAGAAAAACTAATTTAATTCTCAGTGAATAATGGATACTTAACCATAAAGCCATAAAATAATTTAAAAATATATTTTTCTACCACATATGTCACTTTGATATAACATGAGGGGAAAATGTTTTGGTCACATGTCTCAGTCAATTTTAAAAATGAGGAATACAGATTAGTCTTTCCCTGCTATAAAGGATACAATGACACATATTGCATCTTCTTAGTATTCTTTGATCTTGAAGTTTAATGATTTTCCTTCAGTCAATTGTCTTCCTCAAACTGAAGGCCTTTCTTTTTTTGGCTGCTATTGCATAGGGACTTTCCACTAGGGAACTAATCTGGATAAAGCAGATTTTCAGTAAGGGTATGTAAGAGGTGATTTGGTCTATTTCAAAAAGCCATCCTGTAAATAGTAATGCAGTCTGAGAACATGAAGGAAAATCTCACTATTACTCTGACCACAAACTTTAGGAAAATAGAAGAGATGTGTTTTTTTTTTAAAGCTAAAACGTTGAAATTTTAATGTGCCCCACCCTTCATGACTCAGTTCAAACATCCTAAATTATTTTCCATGACAATTACTGAGGATAGAAAAACACTGTTTAATTGTTCATTTGCCCATTTAAATTGCCTATTTAAAGAAAGTGGAAAAAACTCATCTCATTTTAGCGAAGTGGAAGAAATAGTATTGTTTGAATTCGATAACCCCTGTGGTATTCAGTTTTTTGATTTGTAAATAAGGAGGTTGGACTAAATGATCTTTGTGATGGAACCAGTTTTCCTGATGCATCTTCTTTCTTCTTACCACCAACAGAATAGATATATTTTTAAATTTTAATTTACTCTTTTTATAATAAGAAATACTTGTTTTCCCCTTCCAGCTTTTCCCTCTCCTCAACTGAAAAAGAGAAAAAGAAAAAGAAAAAAGAAAATCCTTGTTGCAAATATGACTAATCAAGCCATTAACATTTCTTCATTGGTCATGTCTCTCCACACACATTTAAAGTTAATATGTCTTTTTCTCTTTTTTATTGGAGGAGGACAAAAGGTGTTAAGAAGAAAAACAAATAATTTTTCTTTACTCTTTTTAAAATATTTTATTTTCCCACAATTACATGTTAAACTATTTTAAAACATTTTTTAAAGTTTAGAATTCCAAATTCTGTGCTTCTCTCTCTCCCTTCCCTCCTCCCTAAGATGGCAAGAACTTTGATATTATATACATGTGATCATATAAAACATTTGCACATTAATCATTTTGTACTAGACCTCAAAGAAAAAGAAAGAAAGAGAAAATAGTATGCTTCCATCTGTACCCAGACAATATCAGTTCATTCTCTGGAGGAGGAAATCATGTTTCATGAGTACTTTGAGATTGCCTTGGATCATTATATTGCTGAGAATAGTTAAGTCATTCACAGCTATTCATCATATAATAATGCTGTCACTGTGTACAACATTCTTCTGGTTCTGCTTACTTTTTTGTATCAGTTCATGTAAACATTTCCAGTTTTTAAAAAAATCTTTCTACTTGTCACTTCTTGTAGCACAATTATTTTCTATTACTATCATAAACCACAGCTTGTTCAGCCATTGTCTAATTGATGGGTATCCTTTTGATTCCCACTTCTTAATCACCACAAAATAACTTGTTATAAACAAATATTTGTTAACTGAAAAACATTAAATCACATTTAAAAATACACATGCACACATATCCATATATATATGTAACATAAGGATGGGAAATAGATTTTTTTCATTGATATTAGTGTATCTTCTCCTAGGAAAAAAAACTCTAGGCTTGCATCTTCTTGGGCACTTTTAGTTGCCTAGAAAACTGGGCCACATGGATAGTTTTTGTCAGAAGTAAAACCTAAGACTAGGTCTGCTTAGTTTTAGTCTAATTCTTTATCTAGAATACAATGCTGTCTTATAAGCCATAAGGTAGCATTATATTCTAGATAAAGAATTAGACTAAAAGCAATATATATATATATGTGTGTGTGTGTATATATATATATTATATATATATATATACACACACATACATAGTGACAGAGGCAAATACCTTTGATCAAAATGATCTTTGATCAGTATTTCCCAATGATAGTGTCAAAGGGTTAAATATAGAATATAAATTTATCTTGCTTGATATTTCTTTTTTAACTCTAACATAAAATGGATGAAAATGAAATTAAAAAATCTATTTCTGTGTATTGCTGCTTATAACTGGTTACTCAGAAATGGAATTGGCATTTATTTTTTAACAAGCATTTTCTCAAGGCTGGCAAGTAGAATGGAATGCAAAATTAGATGAGTTAAACAAAATGGTTATTTCTTAAGGAAAGAAATGGAGTTGTATATAGGATGATATGATAATCCAGATTGTTTATTCTCTTTTGTTATCCAAGTTTTCTACATTACCTACAAATCCCCAATTCCAAGTAGTGTTTGCCAACAATGACCTTTGTCTTGTCCTAAAACTAAGGCAAGAAGTCCCTTGTGGAATGCTGAAGTTATAGGATTGTCGGATGTCTGTAGAACCAAAAGCGGATAGTTTTTGCTTGCTGTGATTCAATCTAGATCTTTGATTTCATTGAGGATGCAGAACTACTATTATCAAGGTAGTGTCTCTGCAATTTATGGTATAAGAGGAGTTGCTCAGGGGCACCAAGGAGTTAAATGATTTGTTCAGGTTTACACAGCCAATATATGTAAGCCTTGAAATAAGATCTTGACTCTGATATCACTTTTGTTAAAGTATTTTGATCACTTCCCAATATACATGTATTTGCTTATTTATAAATCATATTTGTGTAGTGCTATGGAGCAAACAAGCTTTGATCCATTATCCCTGAATGAGACTACAAAGATCTCCATTTCAATGTTCTAGGAGTATTCTGAGGGATTGGGGTTTTACACTCATATCATCAGTTTAAAACTTCATAATTTGTGTCCCAATCAATTAGCTTTTAGAAAGAGATATTTACTTAAAAGATAGCAAGAACAAAGGTACAAACATTTCCATGTAGTACTTTGGAGATGTATCTTATTTCACCCTGATTTAAGAAGAATTAACCTGAAACAATTTTTGCATAGCATTAGTTCCATGAAGTTCATGTCTATATGTAGTATTACTGTCAGATGAGTCAGTCTCAGCTATTGCTGAAATGAGTTCTGAAGATCAATCCTTAATCTTCCAAGCTTGATGTTGACCTGGCTGAAGATCATGGACTCAAGTCCTTGAGATTTGCTCTCTGAATCCTGTAGTGTTCTGGTTGGTTTTCTGGAGGTCTCTGGACCAGCCTTCGTTTCAGCTGAATAATCACCAGGAGAATAGCCAGGGATAAAGTCCAAATTATTTATTATTTCCTTCACAGTCTAGTTTCCTTGCCTAGGGCCTGGGTCAGCTCTCTTGAGGTCCTCTGGAATGTGTCTTGGTTTCTGTAGGGGAGGCAGAAGGACCATCACCACAGTCTCTGTCTTGAAGTCTGTCTCAGTCCGAGAACTTGTGCTCCAGCCTCCAGCCACCACAAAGGTGGGAGATGAAATGAATCTGGCTGAGTTTGTCCCGGCTTATATACTCTATTATAATTACATCATTGTAGATGTGAATCTTGTAGATATATAATCAGTACTAAGTTCATGTACTGAACTACAGAACTATTAATCACCATGCTAAACTAGATAACCATTGTTTTATCAATCCCACTTAGCATCTTGTAAAAATCCTTGTTTCTGGCACATAACAGGATCCTTTGAAGCTCACATGACTGCAGTCTTCACATTAATCTCCTTCACTTAAAATGAAAAAACAGACAGTGAAACAAAAAACCAAAGGACTTTTTCCTTGGGGCTACATGTTAGCTTCAGAAAGAGAGGGATCAGAATCTCCCCCTTATAGTATTTTCTCTCACCAGGTAATAGCAGTGAAGGAGTCACCCCAGGAGCACAGATATGTCAAGGGAGTGACCCCAAAACAATGGGCAAGCTATTTTCAATGTTCATTCTGGAATTAAAGAGGCTGCCATCCATCAAAAAGATTAGTAAAATAGAACTATTTTCAAAATGTCAATATATAATAGAAATCTCTTCATGGCACTGTTAAAAGTAATTTTTCAGGCTTTACCTTGACTAATAAGATGACTCCAGAAGAGAAAGTTAAAAAGATTTTATTCAGCAGCCAAAGCAGTAAGCATTGGATGGGCCAGCTGTAATTCAGAGAACTTGGTTTTTTATAGACAAGAGTAAACAATTCTCATATAAGGGAGAAACAATCCTGATTCATTCACATTTCCATGAGGAAATGCGATAAGTGCCACTTCAGCTTTTCCCTATGAATTTGGATTTGTACACTTTCAATGAGAAGATAGAGTGAGAAGGCACATTTGTCATCACTTACTGGTTATCTGCTAGGTATTCATTACTAGGAGATGGGATTGGAGATACCATTAGTGGACTCTTTTGCAGGTAGCCAAACTCAAGCAAGGTTAAAACATGGGATCATTTCAGAATTGATTTTACCTATCAAACATCACTGAGATTCTTCCAGCCTTTTCCATTGCAGAAGTAGCATGGGAAGGACTTTGTACATGTGTCACTCCATCATTACAACTTTATTCATAATTATATATTATAAATATTGAAAAAGACTATTTTAAAAGGCAGAGATAAGAATGAAATGATATTTAATAGTAGAGTCTATATGGATTCCCTAAAGTTTATTGAGTAGTGTACTAACATATTTAGACTTATTTTTTTATGTAACATTAAGAAAGTCTTCTGTATCAGAGGTATCAATTTTGTCCCGTAAATTTCCCAAGTGCTACCTGAACCAGATGAAAAATAATTGGAAAATATTTAGCAAAATGAAAAAGCAATACAACATACTATCTTCAAAGATCTGTTTCCATTTGCCAGTACTATATTATCTGATGCCTAAAGCTTTCTGAGTTCTTATTTGCAGAGTATACCAAGAGCAGGGCAATGATTACTGTTTTACAAACTCAACTAAATTATCATATTTAAAACCATTTGACTCCTTTCTTATTCTCTTGGAGAAGAGAATGGCGATGATTGGGGAAGCAATCTGCTAGAGAAGGCAAAAGAGAAAAGAACTGAGATAAAGGGACCTATAGTGGGGTTGGTCTTGGGAAGGAGAAGGCCTTCATTGAAAACTGAAGAGGAGATGATGGGAGAGACATCATGGTGACGTGCTCTAAGGAAAAAGGAAGGACAACAAGTTCTGAGTGAATATTCTCAATTTTTAAGTAAAATATGAAGTAGGTTGTGATTTGGGGGCTGAGAAGAGGGTGGGGTGGGAGGATACATACAGTAGAAGGCTGGAAAAGAGATGAAAAGGTTTGTTCAGAAACAATGGTTATCTGAATTAGGTGAGTGGACTAGAGACTCAGTTATGAAGAAATACTTTCTGACTTGGTGACCCAATGGAGATAAGATAAAATCAATTTGTAATTTGATCAATCAGCACAGTTTCATGGATTTCTCCATTTCTATTCAATAGCATATGCAAAAGAGTGAAGGAGATAAATGATGAGAGTAATTCAGGATTGGTATTTCACATGATTGGTGATAGGATAGTCAAAAAGGTATTTGATGGTAGGAAATAGGGTAGAATTGAGTTAGTCAAGCAATCAAAATAGGGAAGTAAGTTTGTAGATAATGTAGAAGTGATGGCCTGGGAAAAAATTGAGCAGTGGAAGGATTGGAGGGCACAATGATAATTAAGAACAGATTAGCAATTGTAAAACATAAGGAAATAATATTGCTCATAATTAGATAATGGTATTTAGAGTTTATGTACATGGAAATAGAACACTTGTGAGTGATCAAGGTCATCTCTTGTGAGTGAACTCTCTAGGCAGAAGAAAAGAAGGCTGTGGGAACTGGATAGATTAAGGACCTAGGAAGTTAAAAGGATAAGGAGAGCATAGATATGAATGTTGAAGCCTTGTAGTATGTGGGCAGGAAATAGGATATTGATAAAGACTATGAATCAGTCACTGCGCTCATTGAAGCAAGGAAGAAAATGTCCTTAAGACTCTTTTTTGGGGATATCTAATAGCATTAATATTATTATTGCAAAATGAAGGTAATTGGAAAAACTTTAGAAACAGAATTCTATTTAAAAGGAAATATGGAATCAGAGAAGTTGATTTAACTGTTTACTTCATAACTCCATAATCCTGAGCAAATACCATCACTTCTCTAGACCTTTTTCCTCATGTACAGAGCAAAGGGCTTTTAGTAGAGAACTTGTAAGAATGTCAACGCTTTAAATCTTGTGATCTTAGAGCCATGGGCAGCCATGGACAGTAATAGATTTGAAATCTTAAGCTGGAAAATGGGAATGTGTTTGGGCATCATTTATTCAACCTAAAATATATCCAAAAACTAATTTGAAGATAAACCCAATGAGTTATAAAGATTTTCCATGGATGATTTATGAATTTAAAAAAAATAAGAAAAGCCGCACTAGATAAGAAGATGTGGCCATGAGTTGCAAAAAGTAATCAGAGGCTACTTTAAGAATTGGGAAGGATCTCAGAGGCTATCCAGTTCAATTCTGAAAGCCTAGGGAAGAGGAAAGCCCAGGAGAGTCAAATGACTGAAGACTCAAGGTCACACCATGACAGATATCAGCAGAAAAAATATTTTCATTCTGCACTGAAATAATACGTGAGATGAATGGATCATTTCCTACACTAAGTCCAGCAAAACTTCAACTCTTCAAGCAAATTTACTACAACCAAAGATACAGCATGGCTTCCAAAGAAGTGCTGGGCTCCTCTTTGATTTCTTCCTTCTCAGGAGCCACACATCAGGCATTTATCTTTGTTTTCTAAAGAGCAAACCATGTCTGCTGTGTTCTCCTTTTCTTCATCCTTCAACACTTTCTCCTTCTCTTTAAGTTTTCCCTTCTTCAGAGAAAACTGAATGGGGTTAGTTGCTGGTCTTGTCCTCAAATAATACATTCCAGGGTTCAGACTCTGTGTCCTACCATAGAAGTGGATGTTGGTGATTTTTCTTTAATTGGGCTCAGCAATGTGGGTATTCAAAGACTGATTTTGATCAATGAACATCCCTCTATCAGCCACCATATTGTGTGCGATTTCCAACACATACAACTGCCTTCAGGAATTTCAGGCATAGTCTGAATAGAGCCATTACATGCAATTATCTGGTTTTTATCTCTTCATTCCATAGTCCTTCCTCTATCAGATCTTCCAGCAAGTGAACTTCTCCCAATAGGACTTTGTGAGTATAAATATTGCTGGTGTAAGGTTCTGTGGACTGATTATTCTCTAAAATCTGAGAGGCAATTGGCATTGGGGCAAGCAGCAAACTGGTTCTGATGCCATATTTTGCAATATTTGTGAGAATTTTCCAATTCCACAGTTCTATAGGAGTGACATTCCACATATCATATTGAAGAATTCCTTTGCAAACTGGAGAGCCTTCATATATTTCATATGGGCTATGCTCCTTGGCCAAATCACAGCTGGCTTCCCAGTCACCACAATACATGGTTTCAAAGATCTGTTTATTTAGCAACTGGGCCTCTCATCAGGATAAAAGCATCAACTAGACCCTGAACTCTAATACAAATGGGGTGATGACATTTATTTGACAAACTTGTCTCTAGGGCTAGTTAATAGTGATGTCAATAATTTTATTTAAGTTGTGAACAATGACTTTGGTACCCTCAGCCAGTTTCTGGAAGCATATATGTGCTCCAACATGACAAACATAATCAGGACCAAAGAAACCAAGTTACAGACTGCAACCTCTTCTTTTCTAATAATACTCTATTATTTCTGTGCATAAATTGTTGCATTTGATGGCCTCCAGGTTTTGCTGATTGCTTTTCCAATTACAGCTGTCTTTGTAGAAAATATAAGGAATCCCTGTCTCTGTCTGGGACTCAATGATAGCATATTCAATGATAGCCCAGTTACTGGGCTTTTACAACTTTACAGACATGATCTTGTTTCTCATAATTTTCATTGACATCTCAAATTTTTCTCCCCAAACATCCAGACCAGATCACTCATTAGGACACATCAGGGAGCAATCTGATTATTTTCCAAATGTTTGATAAAGAGATTTGGGATCCAAAGGATAAAGAAAATATCTCTGGCTCACTGCTCTTCTTTTCCAATGTTTTTCTTTAAATCAAGGAATTCAAAGATGTCGAAGAGCCAGGATTCCAAGTAGATGGCAAATGCCCCTGGCCACTTGTTACTCCTTTGATTCACATAGTGAGCCATTATAATGGCCATTTGTCCTAGCAATGTAACTTCCTGTAGGTTTGATACAACTCACAGCAACTCCAGTGCCACCAGCTGACTTGGAAATCAAGCTTTAGTATAACATAAATACTTTCAACACTATCATTTATACTCAGAAGGAAACAACTAGAAAGCTGGGGATGGTTGGAACCTGCTCTAAAGAAGGTGGGGGAAGCATGAGTAACTCATCTCTCAGAGAGAAGTTTTAGGTTTCAATAGCAGTGTCAATGTTCTCCCCACAGACATCATTCAGCCACCTTTCCATTGATCTTCAAAAAATAGGAACATTCTATGATCTTAAAGCTAAAGTAATTATAAGAAAATTCTTGATCATAAATAATTAGAGAGGGGCAGCTAGATGGTGCAGTGGATAGAACATCAGTCCTGAAGTCAGGAGAACCTGAGTTCAGTCTGGCCTCAGACACTTAACACTTCCTAGCTGTGGGACTCTGGGCAAGTCACAATCTCAATTGGCTCATAAAAATAAATAGCAGATTTGAGCCAAACGTTATTGGCTGAAATGACATCTAGGGTTGATTTGGCCATTATTGGAGAAAGCCTGACACTAGAAGGATTTATTTAGTTATAAAGATCCTCCATCACATTACTGAACACTTTCTTTGTTTCTTTAAGCAAATTATAAACAACAATCCTGGCTGCTAAAATGGCATAATCTGGGTGTTTGGTGGTCAAGGTTGCAGTTATTTCTACAGCCAAGGTATCTAATTCTACTGTGGTCACCCCACTATATAATCCTTGCATAAGTTTCATGGTGATTTGAACATGATCAACAAATTCCATGTTGAGTCCATAGTAGAGTTTCTGTATCCTAGAAGTAATCTTGTCAAACATGACCTACTCCTGATGGCCATCTCATTTAATGAAGTGCATTATAGCTGCTGGGATCCAGTAATGGTTGAGGGTTGGAATCTTGGATTGTTAAGTCCAAAGAATGGAGTGCACAGCTGGGCTACAGGGCTGGGCTGGGACCTAAGCTCTGGGCTGAAACAACTGTAAGCTCAGAATACAACAGAAGCCTCAAATTCCCATTTTCCTAATTTACTACGCATCCTCTCTTAGAGCCAAGAACCAGAAATATAATACTTCTCTAAAATAGTCCTCTTTTTTCCTACATTTGTTGGAAAGTGTCATAAAATTCTCACAAAATTTTGTTTTTTCTATGGCCATTTGAAATCAACAGGATTCAATTAAATCAAAATTAACATAAAATAAAAATATCATTCAGATTGGAGTTCCACAGGATATAGAAACAATTCACAAGTTTGCAATGAATATATCTTGTTTTCACCAAATTTTAATTTTAGGCTATAAAATATAGTAATTCCTAAAAAGTAATTTAGTGAATAATTTAGTCAAATGTTTAAACTTGGATTTCTTTAAATTTTTATTGATAGGAACTGCAATGGTGTATATATAGGCAGTAGTGACACCGATTAGAAAGACAATGGATACTTGGAGTAAGGAAACCCCATTTGCCCATCCTACATCTACCATTTTTTACTCTTGTAGTTTTCATTGAACACTGATTCTCTATCTCTATCTCTATAAAATGGAGATAATAGTACTTACAATATCTCACATAGTGAGTCATATATATGTAGTAAGTACTCTACAAACAGTGGTGTGATATGTACAAGTAAGCTATTATTATAAGAAACCTAGTTCAATTCATTAAACAAGGAGTTTTGCTAAAAGAACATTTAAAAACTGACCTTTGAAACATTGTTGTGCTTTAAAGGTGTTTTGATCTTACTTTATTGAGCATAAGGCAGATTAAAAAAAACACTTCAATAGATGAGTTCTAAAAGATAGTGATTACATGTCCTGTAATGGTGGCAAAGTGAAAAAAATATAGAACTTTAACATGACATATTAAATTCTTCAACAAGTTATGAATAATGTTTGAATTTTAGAAAAGTCAATTTTACTTTTTCTTGATTCAGCATACATTTCTTGCTCTGTCTTTTTATAATATAGCTACCTTTGATTTTCAAAGAATTATTCCTGTTGATTCAAAAATTAAATCAGAGAAGGAAAAAATTTAATAACTTTTTATTGACAGAACCCATGCCAGGGTAATTTTTTTTACAATATTATCCCTTGCACTCACTTCTGTTCCTATTTTTCCTCTCCCTCCCTCCACCCCCTCCCCCAGATGGCAAGCAGTCACATGTTAAATAGGTTACAGTATATCCTAGATACAATATATGTGTGCAGTACCGAACAGTTCTCTTGTTACACAGGAAGAATTGGATTTAGAAGGTATAAATAACACAGGAAGAAAAACAAAAATGCAAACAGTTTATATTCATTTCCCAGTGTTCTTTCTTTGGGTGTAGCTGCTTCTGTCCATCCTTGATCAATTGAAACTGAATTAGCTCTCTTTATCGAAGAGATCCACTTCCATCAGAATATATCCTCATACAGTATCGTTGTTGAGGTATATAATGATCTCCTGGTTCTGCTCATTTCACTTAGCATCAGTTTATATAAGTCTCACCAGTCCTCTCTGTATTCATCCTGTTGGTCATTTTTTACAGAACAATATCATTCCATAACATTCATATACCACAATTTATTCAGCCATTCTCCAATTGATGGGCATCCACTCAGTTTCCAGCTTCTAGCCACTACAAACAGGGCTGCCACAAACATTTCAGCACATACAGGTTCCTTTCCCTTCTTTAGTATCTCTTTGGGGTATAAGCCCAGTAGAAACGCTGCTGGATCAAAGGGTATGCACAGTTTGATAACTTTTTGAACATAGTTCCAAATTGCTCTCCAGAATGACTGGATGTGTTCACAATTCCACCAACAATTTATCAGTGTCCCTGTTTTCCCACATCCCCTCCAACATTCCGCATTATCTTTCCCTGTGCTCTCCAGAATGGCTGGATGTGTTCACAATTCCACCAACAATGTATCAGTGTCCCTGTTTTCCCACATCCCCTCCAACATTCTGCATTATCTTTCCCTGTCATTCTAGCCAATCTGACAGGTGTGCAGTATTATCTCAGAGTTGTCTTAATTTGCATTTCTCTGATTAATAATGATTTGGAGCATATTTTCATATGGCTATAAATAGTTTTAATTTCTTCGTCTGAGAATTGTCTGTTTCATATCCTTTGACCATTTATCAATTGGAGAATGGCTTGATTTCTTATAAATTAGAGTCAATTTTCTATATATTTTGTAAATGAGGCCTTTATCAGAACCTTTGACTGTAAAAATGTTTTCCCAGTTTATTGTTTCCCTTCTAATCTTGTCTGCATTTGTTTTGTTTGTACAAAAACTTTTCAATTTGATATAATCAAAATTTTCTATTTTGTGGTCAATAGTGATCTCTAGTTCTTCTTTGGTCATAAATTCCTTCCTCTTCCATAGGTCTGAGAGGTAAACTATCCTATGCTCATCCAATTTATTTATAATCTCATTCTTTATGCCTAGGTCATGAACCCATTTTGACCTTATCTTGGTGTACGGTGTTAAGTGTGGGTCAATGCCTAGTTTCTGTCATACTAATTTCCAATTTTCCCAGCAATTTTTGTCAAATAATGCATTCTTATCCCCAAAACTGGGGTTTTTGGGTTTGTCAAAAACTAGGTTATTAAAGTTATTAGCTGTTTTGTCCTTTGAACTTAACCTATTCCATTGATCAATTAGTCTATTTCTTAGCCAATATCAGATGATTTTAATAACTGCTGCTTTATAATATAATTTTAGATCTGGTACAGCTAGGCCACCTTCATTTGATTTTTTTTTCATTAATTCCCTTAAAATTCTTGACCTTTTGTTTTTCCATAGGAACTTTGTTATTTTTTTCTAGGTCATCAAAATAGTTTTTTTGCGAGTCTGATTGGTATAGCACTAACTAAATAGATTAGTTTAGGTAGTATTATCATCTTTATTATATTTGCTCACCCACTCCAAGAGCATTTAATATTTTTCCAGTTGGTTAGATCAGACTTAATTTATGTGGAAAGTGTTTTGTAGTTTTGCTCATAAAGTTTCTGATTTTCCCTTGGCAGATAGAGTCCTAAATATTTTATACAATCAGTAGTTACTTTAAATGGAATTTCTCTTTATAACTCTAACTGTTGGATTTTGTTAGTGGTATATAAGAATGCTGATGACTTATGTGGATTTATTTTGTATCCTGCAACTTTGCTAAAGGTGTGGGTTGTTTCTAATAACTTTTTCATAGAATCTCTGGGGTTCTCTAAGTGTACCATCATATCATCAGCAAAGAGTGATAATTTGGTTTCCTCATTGCCTATTCTTCTTTCTTTAATCTCTTTCTCAACTCTTATTGCCAAGCTAGCACTTCTAATACAATATTAAATAGTAATAGTGATAGTGGGCAGCCTTGTTTCACTCCTGATCTTATTGGGAATGGTTGCAGTTTGTCCCTGTGTCATATGATGCTTACTGCTGGTTTTAAATAGATGCTACTGATTATTTTAAGGAAAAGTCCATTTATTCCTATACTCTCAAGAGTTTTTAATAGGAATGGATGTTGGATTTTATCACATGCTTTTTCTGCATCTATTGAGATGATCATATGGTTTTTGTTAATTTGGTTATTAATATGGCCAATTATACTGATAGTTTTCCTAATATTGAACCAGCCCTGCATTCCTGGTATAAATCTTACTTGATTGTGGTATATTATCCTGGGGATGATTTTCTGTAGTCTTTTTGCTAATATCTTATGTAAGATTTTAGCATCAATATTCATTAGGGAGATTGGTCTATAATTTTCTTTCTCTGTTTTCAACCTACCTGATTTAGGTATCAATACCATGTCTATGTCATAAAAGGAATTTGGTAGGACTCCTTCTTTCCCTATTTTTTCCAAATAGTTTATAAAGCATTGGGGCTAATTATTCTTTGAATGTTTAGTAGAATTCACATGTAAATCCATCTGGTCCCAGGGATTTTTTTTTTTTTTTTAGTGAGTTGATTAATAGCTTGTTCTATTTCTTTTTCTGAGATGGGACTATTTAAGCAATTTAATTCCTCCTCTGATAATCTGGGAAGCCTATATTTTTGGAGGTAGTCATCCATTTCACTTAGGTTATCAAATTTATTGGCATAAAGTTGGGCAAAGTAACCCCTTATTATTTATTTAATTTCCTCTTCATTGGTGGAAAGTTCTCCCTTTTCATTTTTAAGAGTACTAACTTGATTTTCTTCTCTCGTTTTTCTAATCAGATTTACCAAAGGTTTATCAATTTTATTGTTTTTTTCATAAAACCAACTCTTAGTTTTATTTATTAGTTCAATAGTTTTTTTTTTTTTACTTTCTATATTATTAATTTCTCCTTTTAATTTTAGAATTTCAAGTTTAGTAATTGATTGGGGTTTTTTAATTTGGTCTTTTTCTAGCTTTTTAAATTGCAGGCCCAATTCATTGATCTTCTCTTTCTCTATTTTATTCAAGTAAGCCTCTAAGGATATAAAATTTCCCCTTATTACCGCTTTGGCTACATCCCATAAATTTTGGTATGATGTCTCACTGTTGTCATTATCTTGAGTGAAATTATTGTGTCTATAATTTTCTGTTTCACGCAATCATTCTGTAAAATGAGATTATTTAGTTTCCAATTACTTTTTGGTCTATTTACACCTGACTTTTTGTTGAATGTAGTTTTTATTGCATTGTGATCTGAAAAGAAAGCATTTACTATTTCTGCCTTCCCACATTTAATTTTGAGGTCTTTATGTCCTAATATATGGTCAATTTTTGTGTAGGTTCCATGAACTTCTGAGAAGAAAGTATACTCCTTTCTGTCACCATTCAGTTTTCTCCAGAGATCTATCATACTTAATTTTTCTAATATTCTATTTACCTCTTTAATTTCTTTCTTATTTATTTTGTGAATTGATTTCTCTAAATCTGAGAGTGCAAGATTGAGATCTCCCACTATTATAGTTGTGCTGTCTATTTCTTCTCACAAGTCTCCTGAAATTATGTGATCTTTCCACTAAACCATATTGTCCTCTCAAAATCCATTATCAGAACTCCATGAGGGAATTATGATTGATTACTTGGTTGTACTAGAAAGCTATTTAAAATAAATATATTCTTATATAGCAGTATGGTATAGTGGAAAGAAAGATCCCTGAACTTAGTAACAGTTGGTCCTGAGTTTCAGATCCACTCTACCTATCTGTGACTTGACATATATAGGGATACTTATTTTATTGTTAAGGGAAAAAATCATACTATTTAAATCTAACCATATGTGAGTAAAGATTGCACCCAGAATATCTCTTGACACAGTAACTCCCCTGGAAAGCTGGGGATGGCTATTTTAGTTCTCCCATGTCTTAGATTTACCCAAAGAATTTTTTTTAGGTTCTCACAACCAAATTAAGGATGGATCCACTCAAGTTTGTGCTACCCAATCTTTTTTTTCCCCCTTCATCTACATGCTTCACTTTATTTATGTGCTGTTGAACAGAGATGAAGAAATCCATGAAACTCTGGTGGTTCAAATAGCACTTGGGAATTTTGTGGGCCAACACTACATCTCTGATGCATGCAGACTAAGATTAGTGTTACTTACAATATAAGTCTAAATGTGTCAGTACCTACTCAATAAACTTTAGGGGCTCCTTATGATTATATGATTAAATATAATTTCATCCTTATCTCTGACTTTTAAAATTGTCTATTTTAAGATTTACAAAATATGTAATTATGAACACAATTGTAATGATGGAGTGACACATGTACAAAGCACCTTTGATGCTACTTCTGCAATGGAAGAGGCTAGGCTATTTCTAGGAGAATCCCAACAATATGAAATAAAAGTACAATGGAGAGACTTCTATTATATATTGGTATGTTTTGTATATTGAAATATTTGTGTTCATTGTTTATATTAAAAAGAGTAAAAAAGTTAGAATGGGATAAATGTATGTTAAAAAGTCAGAGAGCTATGCATTATTTATAGAGTAGTCATTTCTTTTTTGGAGAATCAGGGGCGTTTTCCTAGAGAAAGTAACTTTTGAGATGGATTTTGAAGCAAGAAGTATTAGGTATTGACAAGAAGAGTTGCCTTATCCCCAGGTACTAATCTCTTCCTCTACAGTTACCTTTCATCTACTCTTTATATGACTTGTATATCTCTAATTGTTTATATGTTCTCTCTCCCATTAGATTGAACTAAATAGGACTAAAACAAAGATAATTACTTTCCCCTTCAAAATAGATGGTGCATACCACCTGGAAAAGAAATCGAATGAAAATTCTTTTTATTTATTTCTTCATAGCATTCTTTTAATAATATTTTATTTTTTCAATAACATGTAAAGATAATTTTCAACATTCATTTTTGTAAGGTTTTGAGTTCCAATTTTTTTTCCTCTTCTTCCCTTCCTTCACCCTTCCTCAAGAATGAACCAATCTAACATAGATTATATATGCACAATCATTTTGAACATATTTCTACATTAGTGATGTTGTGAAAAAAGTCAGAACAAAAAGAAAAAACACCATAAGAAAAAAAAAACAACAAAAAAGTGAAAATAGTATACTTCGATCTCATTCAGTCTCCATAGTTCTCTCTCGGATGCAGATGGAATTTTCCATCTCAAGTCAATTGGACTTGTCTTGGATCAATATATTGCTGAGAAGAGCTAAATCTATCATAGTTGATCAACACAACTTATTGTTAATCAGTTCGTGTAAGTCTTTCCAGGATTTTCTGAAATCAGCCTGAAATCATTTCTTATAAAACAATAATATTATATTACATTCACATACCATAACTTATTCAGCCATTCTCCAACTATTGGGCATCCCCTCAATTTCCAAATTTTTTGCCACCTCAGAAAAGGCTGCTACAAACCTTTTTGCACATTGTGTATCTTTTCCCCTCTTTTATGATCTCTTTAGGATACAGATTCTGTAGTGACACTGAGGAGATTAAAGATCATGCATAGTTTTATATAGTCTATTGGGAAAGTGTGGGAAAAGAGAGGTATTAGATTGATTACCAAAATGAAAGTCAATAAATCCATTGTGCTGACCTCATTGTTGTATACCTGTAAAACCTGGTCAAGGTACCAGTGCCATGTCAGGAAACTTAGTTGCTTCCATTTGAATTGTCTTAGGAAGATTCTGAAAATCACTGGCAGGATAAGGTATCAGACACTGAGGTCCTTTCTCCTCAAACTTAACTGCCAAGAAGAGCACAACTCTGCTGGGTTGGCCACATTGTTCAAATGCCAAATGTACGCTTGCCAAAACAAAAGAAAAAAACTATTTTGTGGAGAACTCATACAGGGCAAGTGCTCATAAGATGGTCAGAAAAATAGATACAAAGACACTCTCAAGATCTCTCTTAAGAACATTAGAATCTATTTTATGACATTGGAATAATATATTAGTACAGAACTGTCCAGCATGATATGCCCACCATCAAAGAAGGTGCTGTGCTTTACTAGCAAAGCAGAATTTAATTAGCTTAAAAGAAATGTGAGATGTGCAAAATTAAAGAGTCCATCCCAAATGTTTACAGGGACTTTTTGTGTCTAACTTGTGGCAGAGCATTCCAAACTCATAGTCACAGCTGTAACTTGACTCTAAAATAGTGATGTCATTTTGGTCCTCTTCGAGTGCAATGGATTTATTGATCTTCATTTTGGTAGTCGATCTAATATCTTTCTTCTCCCACACTTTCCTAATAGACAACCAACCAACTAGCCACTATAGAAGAGAAGTTCTTAATTTAGGTTCCATAGATTTCAAAGGAAAAGGGGTATCTAGATAGATGAAGTAGTCCATGAAATTGGATGGGAAAAATTTATATGTATCTTCACTAATTATAATTGAAATGTAGTTTAATTTAATAATGAATTAATTCTATTCTCCCAACAAATATATTAGTCTAAGAATGGAACCATAGGCTTTACCAGAATACCATAGGGGTTCATGATATAATGTATTCATTTATATCATTTATCTTTGGTCTATAATATATTCTCCATTAAGAGCTAGAAAGAATCTTAGAAGTCAAATAGTCCAATCCGCTCATTTTAGGAATAAGGAAATTTGATGTGATTGAGTCATTTTGTAGGATGTAATTTCATTTTATTTTTCAAAAGGATTTGAGTATTTTAGAAACATTAAAATATCTATTTTGACTATTGGTTATGAAACTACTTTTGTTATCTTATTTCTGAAAAATCATGCTTTCAAAATTTTTTTGATCCAATCAATCTATTTTATTTAAATTCATTTGTAAACCAAAATAATTGCTTTACTCAATTTTTTGCATTTCACAAAGAATTAGATAGAAAGACTTCTGAATCAAAACACTTAAATAACTTCTCTATACTATTAAAGATCTGAACCACAAATATAGACGTTTATAAAGTGACATTGACTTTGTAATTTGGATGGAAATACTATTCATTAGTTTTTCAAGTGATGTTTTCATTCTCCACCAGAGGGAGCATTGAAGAGTGGAGCAAGGAAAAAAAAATTGAACTGAAATGTATAGTTGTCTTTGTTATCCCCCTGCTAGATTCTGATGCTTTACTGCTAGACTCCCAGGTATCCACTCACAATCCCCTCCTCCAATCACAAAAAAAGATTATCTACCATTTGAATGATAAGTGCCTCTCCCTTCCATTAGCATAAATTATTTCAAAAATGACATTCAAACCTCAATCTAGATTTGTGGGAAAGACTAAAATATATTTTTAAAGCTGTTTGTCTTATTACACCCAAGTTGATCAAGTTCAGTAATAACTCCTTGTTACTCTCATTATTGTTTTGAAATACTTTTCAGCTACCAATTGTTAAAAGTGGATTAGTAGTCTAATGGAAATTACTTTTAAAAATAGAGGACTATAGCTATATAGGGTCACAAGTAAAGCTGTAATTAGGCTGGCTTGATTGGGATTTTGGATTATAGTGATGTTGGATGATCATTGACATCACCTGTGGTCTTTCTGTAGTATAGAAACAACAGAGTTTAGTATTTCGTTAACAACAGCAGTCACTTTAAATAGAAAGTTATCAGGTATGTCCATCAAGAGTATGCTGGAGCCAGTTTGAACTGTCTTGTGAGAGGTGATTATTAAATTTTCAGTACAAATTTCAGTGAACAAATTTATGCCTCAGAAATAGGCAAAGGACAAACTACAGCTTGATTTATTGATATTCTCACTGTCCAGACTTAAGAAAGTGATGGAGAAAATAATAATGTGTTTTAAACTAAAATTTTTTCTTTCCCCTTGAGTGAGCTAATTGTTAAACACTTTAGTGCTGATGATATCTTGGGATGAACTCCTTCGTAATTCTGTATGTGTAAATGAATGTACTTTTTCTGCCACTTGTCCCGAAGGTAAAAATTTTCTATTTATGACTGGGTCATGAGCAAGAGAACTTTTATACCAGTAGGTTATAAGAATTATAGATTGTATTGTTTGGTACCTGAATAAATCTCTCTTCAAGGAACAAAGTACAGGTTTTACAATTGCACAGTTAATTTGATCACTGTAGTTAGGCAGCTTTTTAGCTTTCTAATCATTTTGAAAAGTACTTGATATTATTTTCATTAGCAGCAATCCTCCATTCAGAGAGAGAGAGAGAGAGAGAGAGAGAGAGAGAGAGAGAGAGAGAGAGAGAGAGAGAGAGAGAAAGCAAGAGAGAGGGAGAGTGAGAGAGCGAGAGCGAGAGCGAGAGCGAGAGAGAGCGAGAGCGAGAGAGAGAGAGAGAGAGAGAGAGAGCGAGAGAGAGAGAGAGAGAGAGAGAAGGAGGGAGGGAGGGAACAATAGAAGGGTGGTGGTCATACAACAATTTAGGATAAGCAACAGCAAAGATAAACAATGTGACCATTTAAAGAGTCTGCAAGAACAGAACATTTATTATATTACCATACCTGTCAAATAGACAGTTTTGAATAATATATAAATAAGAAGATTACCTTGAATAAGCTGACAAAATAGGAAAAAGATATTTTGATCATTTTCATGGCATTCTAAGTTAAAATACTGTCTTCACAGATCATCAACATATTTAATTTAAACTTGCAAAAACACAAAAGAATTCATTATCACAGTTCTAATTTACAGTAAGATGTGAATTTAAAATATTTGAATATAGATATCAACTATTCTTATTCGAACATAGCTTTTATCTTTTTACTATTTCAAGCTCATATATAAATTTTAAGACAATATATGCCCATCCCATTTTTCTGCAGCAGAAATTAGTAAGTTAAAGATTATGAAATCTGATTATTACATGAAATGAACATTTTAAGAAAACTATTAGAATTTATTCATATGACTATAATGGGAATTATGTTGAAAAGTTCAATGATTTCAATGGTACTTGAAAATTTTCAAGAAGACCTCTTTTAGAATTTTCTTAAGAGAAAAATGGTACATTCTTTTAAATATTTTCAATGATGTCAAATTCTTATCTTTTGAAGTTTTTGAATGTTAGAAATATGAATTTGGAATTATTGCTAGCAGATGAGGTAGGTGATTAGGTTGGACAATTTCTTGTATGAATACATCAACTGTCTTTGAAGAAAATTCCAAAATAAGAGCTTCAAAAATATTTTAAGTGATTGCAGCTTCATTAGAATAAATGTACAGACTCAGAAGCGAACTACTTTGAAGGACTATATTCACTTAGAAATATAAGTTTTGGTATTTATGTTTTTGTTGATACATAATAGAGCTTATACATTTGAAAATAATAAAATAAATTCACTTGCTAACACAATATTTTATCTAGAAAAGAATCTGGACACCTTTGCAATCTATTTCTTTTTTTTTTTTTTTAAATTTTTTATTTAATAATTACATTATATTGACACTCGTTTCTGTTCCGATTTTTTTCCCCCTCCCTCCCTCCACCCCCTCCCCTAGATGGCAAGCAGTCCTTTATATGTTGGATATGTTGCAGTATATCCTAGATACAATATATGTTTGCAGAACCGAACAGTTCTCTTGTTGCGTAGGGAGAATTGGATTCAGAAGGTATAAATAATCCGGGAAAAAAAACAAAAATGCAGATAGTTTACATTCGTTTCCCAGTGTTCTTTCTTTGGGTGTAGCTGCTTTTGTCCGTCATTTATCAATTGAAACTCAGGTCTCTTTGTCAAAGAAATCCACTTCCATCAAAATATGTCCTCATACAATATCGTTGTCGAAGTGTATAATGATCTCCTGGTTCTGCTCATTTCACTTAGCATCAGTTCATGTAAGTCTCGCCAGTCCTCTCTGTATTCATCCTGCTGGTCATTTCTTACAGAACAATAATATTCCATAACATTCATATACCACAATTTACCCAGCCATTCTCCAATTGATGGGCATCCATTCATTTTCCAGTTTCTAGCCACTACAAACAGGGCTGCTACAAACATTTTGGCACATACAGGTCCCTTTCCCTTCTTTAGTATTTCTTTGGGATATAAGCCCAATAGAAACACTGCTGGATCAAAGGGTATGCACAATTTGATAATTTTTTGGGCATAATTCCAGATTGCTCTCCAGAATGGTTGGATTCGTTCACAACTCCACCAACAATGCATTAGTGTCCCAGTTTTCCCGCATCCCCTCCAACATTCATCATTATTTTTTCCTGTCATCTTAGCCAATCTGACAGGTGTGTAGTGGTATCTCAGAGTTGTCTTAATTTGCATTTCTCTGATCAATAATGATTTGGAACACTCTTTCATATGAGTGGTAATAGTTTCAATCTCATCCTCTGAAAATTGTCTGTTCATATCCTTTGACCATTTATCAATTGGAGAATGGCTTGATTTCTTATAAATTTGAGTCAGTTCTCTATATATTTTGGAAATGAGGCCTTTATCAGAACCTTTAACTGTGAAAATGTTTTCCCAGTTTGTTGCTTCCCTTCTAATCTTGTTTGCATTAGTTTTATTTGTACAAAAGCTTTTTAATTTGATGTAATCAAAATTTTCTATTCTGTGATCAGTAATGGTCTCTAGTTCATCTTTGGTCACAAATTTCTTTCTCCTCCACAAGTCTGAGAGATAAACTATTCTATGTTCCTCTAATTTATTTATAGTCTCGTTCTTTATGCCTAGGTCATAGACCCATTTTGATCTTATCTTGGTATATGGTGTTAAGTGTGGGTCCATGCCTAATTTCTGCCATACTAATTTCCAATTATCCCAGCAGTTTTTATCAAATAATGAATTCTTTTCCCAGAAGTTAGGGGCTTTGGGTTTGTCAAACACTAGATTGCTATAATTGACTATTCTGTCTTGTGAGCCTAGCCTTTTCCACTGATCCACTAATCTATTTCTTAGCCAATACCAAATGGTTTTGGTGACTGCTGCTTTATAATATAATTTTAGATCAGGTACAGCTAGGCCACCTTCATTTGATTTTTTTTTCATTAATTCCCTTGAGATTCTCGACTTTTTATTGTTCCATATGAATTTTGTTGTTATTTTTTCTAGATCAATAAAATATTTTCTTGGAAGTCTGATTGGTATAGCACTAAATAAATAGATTAGTTTAGGGAGTATTGTCATCTTTATTATGTTCGCTCGGCCGATCCAAGAGCACTTAATATTTTTCCAATTATTTAAGTCTGACTTTATTTGTGTGGAGACTTTTTTATAATTTTGCTCATATAATTCCTGACTTTCCTTTGGTAGATAGATTCCCAAATATTTTATGGTATCAACAGTTATTCTGAATGGAATTTCTCTTTGTATCTCTTGCTGTTGGGTTTTGTTGGTGATGTATAAAAATGCTGAGGATTTATGGGGATTTATTTTGTAGGCAGCTACTTTGCTAAAATTATGAATTATTTCCAATAGCTTTTTGGTAGAATCTCTGGGGTTCTCTAGGTATACCATCATATCATCTGCAAAGAGTGATAGTTTGGTTTCCTCATTGCCTACTCTAATTCCTTTTATATCTTTCTCGACTCTTATTGCCGAGGCTAGTGTTTCTAATACGATATTAAATAATAATGGTGATAGTGGGCAGCCTTGCTTCACTCCAGATCTTACTGGGAAAGGTTCCAGTTTTTCCCCATTGCATATGATGCTTACTGATGGTTTTAAATATATGCTCCTGACTATTTTAAGGAAAAGTCCATTTATTCCTATGCTCTCAAGTGTTTTTATTAGGAATGGATGTTGGATTTTATCAAATGCTTTTTCTGCATCTATTGAGATGATCATGTGGTTTTTGTTTGTTTGGTTATTGATATAGTCAATTACGCTAATAGTTTTCCTAATATTGAACCAGCCCTGCATTCCTGGTATAAATCCTACTTGGTCATAGTGTATTATCCTGGTGACAATTTTCTGTAATCTTTTTGCTAATATTTTATTTAAGATTTTAGCATCAATATTCATTAGGGAGATTGGTCTATAATTTTCTTTCTCTGTTTTCAGCCTACCTGGTTTAGGTATCAGTACCATATCTGTGTCATAAAAGGAGTTTGGTAGGACTCCTTCAATCCCTATTTTTTCAAATAGTTTATATAACATTGGAGTTAATTGTTCTTTAAATGTTTGGTAGAATTCACATGTAAATCCATCTGGTCCTGGGGATTTTTTCTTAGGGAGTTGATTGATAGTTTGTTCTATTTCTTTTTCTGAGATGGGACTGTTTAGGATATTTACTTCTTCCTCTGTTAGTTTGGGCAAGCTGTATTTTTGGAGGTATTTTTCTATTTCATTTAAGTTGTCGAATTTATTGGCATAAAGTTGGGCAAAGTAACTCCTAATTATTGCTCTAATTTCCTCTTCGTTAGTGGTGAGTTCTCCCTTTTCATTTTTAAGACTAACAATTTGATTTTCCTCTTTCCTTTTTTTAATCAGATTTACTAAGGGTTTGTCTATTTTGTTGGTTTTTTCATAGAACCAACTCTTAGTTTTATTAATCAATTCAATAGTTTTTTTACTTTCAATTTTATTGATCTCACCTTTTACTTTTAGAATTTCAAGTTTAGTGTTTGACTGGGGGTTTTTAATTTGTTCCTTTTCTAGCATTTTTAATTGCAAACCCAATTCATTGACCTTCTCTTTCTCTATTTTATACAAATAGGCCTCTAGAGATATGAAATTTCCCCTTATTACCGCTTTGGCTGCATCCCATACATTTTGGTATGATGTCTCATTATTATCGTTTTCTTGGGTGAAGTTATTAATTATGTCTATGATTTGCTGTTTCACCCAATCATTCTTTAGTATGAGATTATTTAGTTTCCAATTATTTTTTGGTCTACTTCCCCCTGCTTTTTTGTTGAATGTAATTTTCATTGCATCGTGGTCTGAAAAGGATGCATTTACTATTTCTGCCTTACTACATTTGAGTTTGAGGTTTTTATGTCCTAATATATGGTCAATTTTTGTATAGGTTCCATGAACTGCTGAAAAGAAAGTGTATTCCTTTCTGTCTCCATTACATTTTCTCCAGAGATCTATCATATCTAACTTTTCTAGTATTCTATTTACCTCTTTGACTTCTTTCTTATTTATTTTGTGGTTTGATTTATCTAATTCTGAGAGTGCAAGGTTAAGATCTCCCACTATTATAGTTTTACTGTCTATTTCTTCTTGCAGCTCTCTTAGTTTCTCTTTTAAGAATTTAGATGCTACCCCACTTGGTGCATATATGTTTAATATAGATAGTGCTTCATTATCCATGCTACCCTTTAGCAAGATATAGTGTCCTTCCTTATCTCTTTTAATTAGGTCAATTTTTGCTTTAGCTTGATCTGAGATCAGGATGGCTACCCCTGCTTTTTTGGCTTCACCTGAAGCATAGTAGATTTTGCTCCAACCTTTTACCTTTAACCTGCATGTATCTCCCCGCTTCAGGTGTGTTTCCTGTAAACAACATATTGTAGGATTCTGGCTTTTAATCCATTCTGCTAACCGCTTCCTCTTTATGAGGGAGTTTACCCCGTTCACGTTTATGGTTAGAATGACCAATTCTGTATTACTTGCCATCTTGTTAACCCCGGTTTATGCTTTCCTCCCTTCTTTCCCCTTTCCCCCCCTTCCAAGTATTAAGCTTGTGAGCACCCCTTGCTTCTCACAGCCCTCCCTTTTTAGTGTCCCTCCCCCCGCCTTAGAGTTCCTCCCCCTATCTTACCCCTTTCCCTCCCAGTTCCCGTATTCCCTTCCGCTTAGCTTATTCCTTCCCTTTCCACTTTTCCCTTCTCACTTTTCAATGAGATGGGAGAAGTTTCACCATAGATTGAATATGTCTTAAGATTTTTCACTTAAAGCCAATTCTGAAGGCAGTAAGATACCCACTATATTCATCCCCCTCCATTCTTTCTCTCAGATATAATAGGTTTCCTATGCCTCTTCATGAGATGTACTACCCCCACTTTACCCTTTTTCTGGTACAATGTCCTTTCCACATCAATTTCTAGAACAAGGTATACATGTATTCTTTATACATCTATATAGTCAAAATATAGTTCCCAAGATTAATCTTTACCTTTTTAGATTTCTCTTGAGTTCTATATTTGTAGATCAAACTTTTTGTTAAGTTCTGGTTTTTTCATCAGAAATAGATGAAATTCGCTTACTTCGTTGAATGTCCATCTTCTTCCCTGGAAAAAGATGCTCATTCTCGCTGGGTAAGTTATTTTTGGTTGCATACCAAGTTCCTTAGCCTTTTGGAATATCATATTCCAGGCCCTTCGATCTTTTAATGTGGATGCTGCCAGATCCTGGGTGATCCTTATTGTGGCTCCTTGATACTTGAATTGGGTTTTTCTAGCCGCTTGCAATATTTTTTCTTTCATCTGAGGGTTCTGGCATTTGGCCACTATATTCCTTGGTGTTTTGATTTTAGGATCCCTTTCAGTGGGTGATCGATGAATCCTTTCAATGTTTATTTTTTCCTCTGTTCCTATGACTTCTGGGCAGTTCTCTTTGATAATTTCCTGGAAGACAGTGTCCAGGCTCTTTTTTTCATCATGTTTTTCTGGGAGTCCAATGATTCTCAGATTGTCTCTCCTGGATCTGTTTTCCAGGTCTGTTGTCTTCCCCAGAAGGTATTTCACATTTTTCTCCATTGTTTGATTTTTTTGGATTTGCTTGACTGATTCTTCTTGTCTCCTCGAGTCATTCAATTCCACTTGTTCAATTCTGATTTTCAGTGAAGTATTCTCTTCACTCACTTTTTTAAAATCTTTCTCTAATTGTCCCATTGAGTTCTTTTGTTCTGTGGAATTTTTTTCCATTTCGCCAATTTTGTTTTTTAGAGAGCTATTTTCTGTTTCCAGTTCACTAATCCTATTTTTCAAGGATTTTACTTCTTTATCCACTCTCTCTTTAACTTTCTCCAGGCTCTTTTGCCAAGCCTCCCTCTCCTTTTCCCAAGCTTCTCTCTCCTTTTGCCAAGCCTCACTCTGCTTTCCCCATTTTTCTTCTAGCTCCCTTGTGAGAGCCTTTTTAATCACTTCTATGAGGTTCATCTGTGCTGAGGAACAGACAATCTCCTCCTTTGGGGAATCACCTGGGGACTGCCTGTTTTTAGTCTCCTCAGGATTTAGAGTCTGCTCTCTATCTGTGTAGAAGCTGTCAAGGGTTAAAGTCCTCTTCAGCTTCTTGCTCATTCTGTCTATTAATCAGGGACAAACTACCAAAGAAAAACAGAAAAAACTGGAGTCTTTCTTTGGGGGGGGGCTGGGTGTGTTATCGAGCTTCCTCTACAGACTGCAGGGGGCAGCAGTGAGGCACTAGCAGGACTGTGCTGCGCCTGCGCTCTGAGATCCCAGAGCGTGCTGAGTCACTGAGGGGGGGGAAGGGGGGGGCGGCCAGGTCCTGAGAGACTCCAGCTGTTTGGGGTTGTATTCTTCAGCCCCGGTGTTTTTAGCTTCTCTGCTGGGCTGTTGACTTGCTGCCAGAGGAAAGTATCCAAACCTGTAGCGAAGCTCTCCCCGCAGAAATGGCTACGATCACTCCCCACCCCCTCTCCAGTCTGCTCCCGTGCTTTCACTGCCGCTGCCCGCCGCCTGCGCCCGATCTAAAACCGCCCCAGCCCTCCAGTAAAGACAGACCTTTCTTGGCGGATCTCAAGGATGGCTTCTCTTGGTAACTATTTGTGGGTTTTTTTCAGTCAAGCATTGATTCAGAGGCTTGTAATGAAGTGGATAGTGAGAGAAAGCGCGGAGCTTATGCAGCTGTGAGCCTCCTCTCCGCCATCTTAACCGGAAGTCCTGCAATCTATTTCTAAAACCAAATCCCAGCGTATTCTTTGACAAATTTTAGTCACCCTAATATATTGTTACCTCATTTGAAAAAAAAGAAAATAATAAATTCTAAGTTATTGAGTTGAGATAGTTCAAACTATAAACTCTCTGATTATGGACAGAGTTGAGACTTAACAATATATAGAACCACATCATGGTTCCACACTGTTGAATTACCATTCCCTCCCTCCTCTCCCCCCCTCCCTCCAAATGGACATAAGGATAAGAGAATCCATATTTGGGCTATCCATCCCTGAGAAAAATAAATGACTAAAGCTTCTGAAAATAATCCAGAAAATAATCTTTTGGACATTCATTAAAGCCCTACAGATGTTCTTTCCATTTGGTGGGTCAGATGACTTTTTCTTTTGTTCATAAACATTTCACACAAAGTGACTTTCTTCCTTCCCATGTTCTTGAAACAAGTAGAAAAAAAAGTTTTATAATTACAGTCACAGAGAGCAGCAGTTTATTTCTTCTTGTGTAAAGAAAATTAACTTCTGTTTCTTCTTTAAAAATATCAAGTCTTTCTAGCACTGCCACATCATGGGACTTTGATTAATTACTGCTGCCATCTGCTGGTGACTCATTTAAACTTTAGAAAAGGCAGTGGCGAAGGCTCCAGCTAATATGATACAAAATGCAAGCGTAATTAATATATAATTTTTAATACCCTGTGGCAAAGAAATGAGAAAAAGATATTAATACAAACCACCCCATAAAAGGAAGGTTTCCTCCTATACAACTTAATATTAAAAATCTGGGTCAAAGATTTTGATTTTTTAGGCCAGACCATCTGTCATGTGAATAAAGTCTACCTTATCCTTTTATTAGATTGTAAACTCAATGAGGGCAAGGATCCTGACTTATAAAAGCTAATATCTGTCTTAGAAGTTAGCACAGAGCTTTGTACATAGTAACTACTTAATAAGTTAGTGAGGGCACTGGTTTGGGAGCCAAAGGTAATGAGTTCAAATTATTGTTTTCATCATCTCTAACACAAAGAGTTTGAACTATTTGGTCTTTGAATTTCCTTCTAATTCATAGAAAAACCTATGAAATGGTTTTTGAAAAAATAAATAAATTTATTCAATAATCTTATATGCAAAGATTAGGATTTTGGGAAGATACAAAATAATATAGAAGATGGGCTCTTTTTCTTTTGGGGCTTATAATCCATCAGAGGTAGGGAAAATGATATTCAAAGAAAGATATAGTGCTACACAATAAATACACTATATACTGCAGAAAAATTGCAAAAACAGGCTCCTACATGTGAGTTATACAAACTATATACAAGATTATATTAAGAAAAGATCCTTTTGATCAAAGGAGTGAGAGAAGTTCTCCTGGAGGAGATGATCTATAAGTCAGGCCTTTAAAGATAGATAGGATTTTAAAAGGAAATGATGGGATGGATAGAGTAGATTTAAGGTACAAAGTATGAAATATGCAAACCTAAAGATAAAACAAAGTGCTAGATGAATGGAAAAGACTATGAGTTGATCCAGTTTGGATGACAGGTAGAGCCTATAGTAGGAATTTGTATGAAATAAATCTGAAAAGGGAGAACATTGCCAGATTACAGAAAATCCTGAACGTAGGCAGTGTAGTAGAGTAGATTGGGAAGTGACCATTGAGTCAGGAAGACCTGAATTCAAACTCTACCTTAGATACTTACTAACTGTGCGATACTGGGGCAAGATCTTAAATTCTTTGTGAGTCGCTTTTTATTTGTGTTTCAGGGATTCTGAAAGTTATTTTCGGATATAAAGCTATGATCCTCTGAATGCCAAGCTAATGAGTTTGAACCTTATTTTCTGAATACTAGGAAACTGATAAAGGATTTTTTTATATTAAAGAAGTGAAATAAGAACTCAATATAAGAAAAACAGATGTAGGAAGTAGATATCCAGGGCAGAACAGCTCACTTTAATCCACCTCCAAAAACTTCTAACATCCCACAAATAGCTTTTGGTAGCTAACTGTGGCAGGTTCCGTTTTTGGTATTTTTCTATTGGCCACTTGTGCCCGAGCAGATTTTTGCTACCTGATCATTCAGTACTTTTCTCTACACAGGCAAAGAAAAATTAGGTTGGAAGCATTATCCTAATAGAACTTTAGGGCTTAAAAGTCACTCCCCTAAATAAGTTGACAAACATTCTTTTCAAAAATACAAACCAACCAATTATATCTGGTTTCAAAGTTGTCAAATGTAAAATTTCAAAGCAAACTTCCTGGAATAAAAACAGATAAAATGTGCAGTATGTGTTTAATGAATAAATAAATTTATTTTCCAGGCACCATCAAATATAAAGAAAACCTATTCTGCTTTTAAATCCATGTGGTTTGATCGGAGATGGAAGCCTCTCTATCTTTTATGGTAGACCAGCTACTTCAAAGTTTGCTTCAAAGAACACTATTGCAAAATAGCTTAGAGCCTAAGGAACATTTAGATGGACAGATATATTTCTTCATGAAGTCCACAGCCAGAGGTGAAAGCTAAGATTTATAAGTAGTTTTTGTTTGTGTCTAAGTCTGTGGCTTTATGGGTATAGGAAACTCCTGAAGTGGATAAACTCTCCCCACTGAGGCAGGGCAACAACAAATCTATAACTTCAATCTTTGAGACTTTCAGACTTTGAGAGTTATGTGGAGGGGAATAGAGAAGGAATATGGATTTTTTCTTGATTGGGAGCTAGTCTGTGTCAGAGGAAGACTTCAGGCTTTGCCAAGCCATTGCTCCCTTAATAAGTTTACACTGGCTCTTACTAACTATGATGTATTTGTTGATAGTGATAAATTTCCTTAGGAGCCCTATTGGACTTAGTGCTTTGACTCTTGTATTTGTGTATCTGTGTTTAACCTGACTGGCATGTGAAGTATTTGAAATATTTCTGTAACCTGTTAGGCACTTTTGCATTAGAATAAAGAGTGCTGCTTGGAAATCACCAGCAGCTAACTTATCCAATCAGAGAGTTAAAATTTTTTGAGGGTCCTGAGAGATCATTTTAGTATATTCTTCAGCTTTCAGGGAGACCTACTCTTTAATTTTCTCTGGATAAAGAAAGGGACTTGTGATTTTATTGGCATAGGGAACTCCCAGGTGAGGAAAGTCCCTCTTCTAATGCAGGCTAGTACCTTCTGTGCAACTTAAAGTCTTAAAAGAGTTGCCTAGAGCCTATAAAAGAGGAGATGAACAGGGAGACAGGATTTGGAAACAGATGAAAATATAAAGGAAATATTTACCAAAGGAAATAAAACATAATAGAACATAGATAATGTTAATATATAGTTTTTTTAAGTCAACATGTAACCCCAGGGAGTCTTATTTGGTTTATTGGCTTCCTTTTCTATGTAATTTTGACACTACTGTCCTGGAGCTATGAAAAGTTAACTGATTTGCCCAGTGTGTGTCATAGGGTAGGATTTGAACTCAAATCTTCAAGTGTTTAAGGCCAGCTCTCTATCCACTACACCATAGTGTCTCCCATTGGCTCCATGAATTTTTTTTTTTTTTTAAGAATTATAGGTAACCAATTTTAATGTTTTCTAATACTCTTTCAGGAAATTGTTTCTTATAGCCAACCTAAATTTTGCACAGTAAACAATGAACAGAATAAGTATCCCATCTTTGCTCTGGCATCTCTCCACAAATGATTTCAACTTTTTGAAGCCCTCAATGTACAAATAAATTGTATTTCTGTGCATGCAGGACCCCTTATTAAGTCTAATTTTTAAGCAGTACCCAGTTCTCAAGTTATGTCTTTGGCACCTGGTGCAGATGATTTAAATGCACTTATGACCAAACTAATTTTAAAATGTCTTTGCAACCTTTACTCTTTAGCTATACCTTTGTGCATGGTTCTAATATCTCACTTTCCCATGTCTTTCTAAGGTCTTTAACACCTTCTCAAGGGCTATTAGGTACCACATACTTTAATAGGAACCATTATTCCCTGTAAGGTAGACAGATCCCACTCTCATAGCTTTGCAACTGATTTGGGGCATGGAGTTACTTTGTGAGGTAATTCTAACTAAGAAATAAGAACCATGTGCAAGAAAGGACCTTGAGTCTGAAATCCTATTAGCATATTTCTGTGTACTTAAAAAATTGGATTGTGCTCCAAAGAGTTTTCTTAATAATGGCTTCTTTTGTTTATTTAAACCCAAGAATCTTGCCCATATTAGCAAAGCGTGACTTGTTAACTCTATTTCTTCTCATTTAGCAGGAATGAAATGATTTCTTAAAAAGCCTTGAAGTGATTTATCATGTTGAGGATCGGCCAGTTCTACAAATTCACTTTACAGCTCCCAGAACAAAGAGATAGCATCAGTACTTATTAAAACCAGGCAAGGTTTTGTATTACAGCTTCATATTAAGGAGAAAATATTATGGCTATTGATTTTTGGTAAAACAATTTTGCATTTATGTTGTATTCTATAACCCTACTCTGAAACAGTACCCAGAGGTTTTGAAAGTTTTTTTTTTCTCCTTTTAATTAAAGATTAGGATAAATGGGGAACAAATAGTTCCAAAATGGGCTCCACTTTTATTTCTAGCATTGCTATTTTGAAGTATGGTAATAGCTCTACTTGAGAAAGATCTATAATTTTTCCAGTGTGGGAAACTCCTTCCACAACAAAGATGGCAGTCTGTCTTTAAGTTTTGGTCTTAGAACTATCTGAGCTTCAGCAAGGTTGTGAATTTGCCTGTGCTCACAGAACTACTAGGATATGAACATGTCTTCCTGACTCATTCTACCCATTCTTCTTGTGTATAAAACAAGATAAAAAGTAGTCTCTGAACCAGTATTTAGTAAAGCACTTCTACTCCCTCTCTTGTCTTCTGGCCCTTCCAGGTCTATTAGACACCCATTACTAGGATTTTTATGAATCTATAATAATGAAAAAAACTGTTGATGGAAGTACAAGCAATAAGGTCCCAAACATGTTATTTTACACTCAGTTATCAGCTTGCCTCATGAAATTTTCTTTTGGGAGGCCAAAATATTGCTCTCATAATGTACAACAACCTTCTAAAGAATTTTTTCTTCCTTTTTAAAAAAAACATATGGCCCCTAAAGACACTTCAAAAGAATGGAAGCTCATCAGTGATTCTCCCCACTGCTATAAAACAAAAGATTCATATCTTCTCATTTATAGAGAGGTAAGATTTTGAATATATAATTTAGAAGATCATCTCTGCTAACATTCATTGCTATGTGTAAGTCTCTAAAAATCAATACTAAATTATAACTCTAGTAAATGAGAGATCATATTTGTATAGTACCTACTATATGCCATTTCACAATTAGTCTATCATTTGATCCTCACAATAACTCTGCGAGGTATTATTATTCCTATGTTACAGATGAGTAAACTGAAGCAAATAGAGGTAAAGTGACTTGCCTTATGTTACCCAGCTACTAAGCCACTGAGACAAAATTTCCTGACCCTAGTACTGGTGCTTTATGCATGGCAATATCTATCTGCCCCATTATAGCTCCTCTCTGAATATTCCTTTTCCTAAGTCTTACCATTTCTTCTTCTTACCTTTATTTCTTTAAATACAAAGATACCCCACATTGCAGCTATAAGTCCTGGGCCCTGAAAGAAGGATAAATATGAACATTAGGTTCATTTCTTAAGGCTGGGTTGAGACATACAGAGGCAACCGAAGTGATATTCCAAATATTTAGATATTTGAAGGAAGTAGCCATTCTTTTGTTGATATCATTTAGACAAGTGGCTCATTTCTGCATTTCACTTTGTAGGTACGCTTTTAGGGTTCTTGGACAGCTGAAGTTGATCTATGACATTGCTTCAATTCAATTCAATAAACATTTATATGGGCAGCTAACTAGCATAGTGAATAGAGCTGTCAGGCTTGAAGTCAGGAATCCATCTACTGCATTCAAATCTGTTGTCAGATGTTAGCTGTATGACACTGGGCAAGTCACTCAATCCTATCTGTCTCAGTCCCTCATATGTAAAATGAGTTGGAGAAGGAAATGGAAAACTGTTCCAATATCTTAGCTAACAACAACAACAATATGCTAGGCATTGTGCTAAGGTGAGTGAAATCAGGTAAATTAGAGGTACATCCCAGTATGAAAAATTAGAGATGAAAATAGAGGAGGAAAAATGAACATAGCAAGGAAAGAATGAAGAAAGTCTATAGGATAAAGAATGAAACAAGACAAAGAATGAGCCTGTGATATGAAAAGTACCAGATAGAGACAAAGGGAGGGAGCAGATCTGTAGCTTCTCTGGTTAATAAAAAATTCCCTAGGGGGAAAATTCCATCTGCCATTACAGGTCCAGGCTGGGAGCTTCTCTGCAAATTACTGTCCTAGAGAATTGTTTGGAGGGACCATGGAATGAAGTGATCTGACCAGGATCAAACAGTATCGCTCAGAAGTGGAATTTAAATTCACATCTTCCCACAACTTTATAAGTCTATAACCTGCCTAAAATCTGAGTTTCTAAATATTGGTTAATGTGGAAATAAAACAAGCTGTCTTATATTCATCATAGTACTTTAAAAATAATCTCATGTTAGCTTCACAACAATCTTGTAAGGTAAATTATATTATTATCCTCAATTTGCTGATTAGGATAATTAGGGCTGAATTAATTGGGGCCCAGGGTCACAGTGTTTGTGTTAAGATTTGATTTTTAAGTCTTCCTGACTCTATTTTGGGGATGCTAACCACAGAAACACTTTACTGCTGACTATTTATATGATAGTAATTCATATCATGTGCTGGATATTGTTTTGTAGTTCTCCCTCTCTCCTTTCTTTTACCTGCCATTTTGCAAAGAGAAGAGAGGCATAGGGAATAAAAGAAACATTTTAGGTATTAATCAACCCTCTGGTGATTAATAGGGGATGACATCTCTGAAATAAAACAACCTGCTTGACAACTCCCTTTCTAAAGAGGAGAGGGGGATCAAGGAAAGGAAGGGATACAATCATAGATGTCACAAAAGAGCCTAAAGCTTGGTGATCTTCAGATGAAGACAGGGAAGAAGGAAGAAGGTAGAAGGTTACTCTTAGGACTCGGAGCATCTTGATTCTAAGCTCTTATCAGTCTGTTGAGAAGAACTTCTGGGCTTGCCTTAACTCCATGAATTAGAGAAGCAGAAACTCCAGAGCACTCAAACAGAATTGCCCCCAGAGTATTTGCAACAGATTTGAATGCAGAGGACTTCAGTGTGAGAATTAGGAAAATTGCTTTCCTATTTAAAAAAAAAAATCTATCTTTCTATTGAGCTGAATCCTTGGTAAACCAAGAGGGGAGAAGAAGGATCTTAATCAAATAGTACCTATCTAGCCCTATAAAAAACAATAGGAAACTGGGAAGATCAGTAGGAATTTAGCTTATAATAAGCTTTGCGTACCTGATAGAGGAAGTTATATTTGATTCTGGAGATAATGGAGAACAGTATGGTGATCTGGTAAAGCCTGTATTTAAGGCTTATTTTGGCAGCTGGATGGAGGGAAGATTGGAGAAGGGGAGAAATTTGGGGCAGGAAGATCAATTACAAGGCTATTATGTTAATTCAGTCAAAAGTGCTGAAGACCTGAACTAGGATCTTCAAAAAGAAAAGGGGTTATATACAGTAGGCTTGCTGGAGAAATATAGATCACAAGATCTCACAAGTTATTGCACATGTAGGGTGACATTGAAGGATTGAGGTTATGAACTTAGGTGATTGGAAGAGGGATAGATTGGGGAGGGGAAATAATGGGGATGGGGATAAGTTAGAACATTGTGTATAAGGAATAGTAATGGGCTAGTTGATACAAAATGTAGAATGTATGAAGAGGAAGCAATAAGGAAAAAAATAACAAGTATGCTGGAGCTAAATTGAGATATTTTATATATTAAGCAAAGGCATTTGTATTTTATTCTCCAGGCAATGAAGTCCTACTTTAACTTATTGAGCTGAGATAAGGTCCAGCCCATGTTTTTGGGAGATTATTTTGTTAGTTGTGTGGAGAATGATTTTGGAGATGAGAAACAAGGAGTACAGTTAGAATACTACCACCGTAATTGGAAAGGGAGGTGATGAGAGCTTGAATTATAGTATGTCACATGTGAATGGAGATTAGGTTATAGATGTAAGAGATGTTTTAGAGGGAGAAAGGAGAAGATTTTTCCTTGAAGAGATACAGAAAAATAGCCTTACTCAAATGAAATTAGATATATTCAGAAAAAGGCAAATTATAAGCCTGATTAGGGTGATATTTACTAGATTTGTAAAGCTAAATGGCATCACCACAATTTATTTGAATAACATTTGCAGCAAAAATTAAGACAGTTTTAAAATAAAACTTCAGGAGGGAAAATAAATTTACTTACTGCAGTGATTATTGGAAAACTGATCACAGCACTTAGAGAATGATTAGCTATGAACCAGCAGCAACTAGCTATTGCCCAAAGCACTCCAGAAAAAAACCCTGAAATGTAACAAGAAAATAGAAATTATTATACTGTACCTCTGCCTTCATATCTATCATTTTATTTGTTGTCAGTACCATTCGGTCGATTTTTGAGCCAGAATTTATAGTTCTTTGGGAATGCAAATGAATCTGCTTCTCTACTCTTTTACCAGCTGAATGAGGGTATAATTCTCAGCTATTCTGATTGGCATCAGATTGAATTACTGGATTCTAAAAGGAAGGAAAATTATTGGAAATTATTTAAATATTGAATATTATTATTGGAGAATTATTTAATTATCTATAAAATCTTGTCTGCTTTTAGTGGGAACTGTGAATATTATCAAAAAATAAAGTATTAGGGCAATTTCAGAAGAAGTATGTTAAAGCCAAAAAAAGCCTGGGACCATAATATTTATTTATTTGATCTGGAACTGTAATTTTAGCAATATGGGGATTTCTTGATTTGAAAGCTCACCATCCCACTGATAGAGATCACCAACTCTCATTGGAGACTTAGAGCAATGGTGTCATACTCAAAAGGGAGCCATTAATCCATATGTATACTTCAGGATTCTTCTAGACTTCATGTTGACAATTTTAAAATACCACATAATATATCTCATATAATATTCTTATATTTTATTAAACATTTCCCAATTGTATTTAAATCTGGTTCACATTAAATGGTGTTGTGAGTTTGCCACTTCTGACTTGGAAAATCATAGTTTAAGTGAATTGCCTGGGGTATTAAGAGATCTTACAGCCAGTATGTCAAAAGCCAGAGAAACTCAGATTTCCCAGAACTTGAGTCAGTCTGCTATCTTCTGGTGCCATGTTGTTTCTCAGCCATAATATTCTAACACTTAAAATTCCTGGCCAAAGTGACTTTGGTATCCATGTTAACGGGGCAAAATCATACAGCTAAAGAGCTTTTGCCAAAATGAATGGAACACTCCCTTGGAATTTTTATCTGTTTGTATTTCTGTTTCCTATTCTTTTTGTTGCTTCTTAAAATGAAGCAACATTGTATAGAGAAAATAGTGAGGATCTAGATTCTAATCCTGGTTCTGTCATTTTTTTACCTGTAGAACTTTAAGCTACAACTACTGTAGGACTCATTTTTGTCCTATGTAGCAGGCAGGGATTGGACTTCTGACTTTAAATCTGAAATAAATGTTGTTTTCCCAAGCATATGACCAATGAAAAAAAATGTCTTCATCATCCCATCTTTTTATTTTACTCTAATGCATTTCAATATGTTCTAGATTTTATATTTTTATAGGAAATTTTAAAGCAAAATTATGGAATTTTAGAACTTGCCTTATATTTGACATGCTCTTGATTTTTTAAAATGGAAATTATTAAATAAATACAATTATGGAATTTTAGAACTAGAACCTTAGAAAAAACATAAATATGGTTTAACCTAGATTTTAGTAAAGAGTTTGATAAATTTTTTCAAGTTGTCCTTATTGATAAAACGGGGAAACTGAGAAAAGGAAGAGGAAGTTGAAAACTGCATTCAATCAATATAATCAGACTTAATTTTTAGTCTGATTTAAATTTTATCTAAAAAAAAGAATAACAAAAAAGAAAAACAGAAAAAGAATGCAAAACAAAATGAAACAAAACAAAAGAGAACATTGTCATGTGCCCAGCAGAACATTAGAGAGGATTCAAAATATATAACAATGAATTACCAGTTCTAGAAAGTTTGTTAGTTGACGAAATTATATTCATGAATGTCCATTTTTCTGTACTTTCTTGTAAATTGTTTTTTTGTTCTTTGAATATGAACGATTATACTCGAAGCTTTTATGAGTAAGTTGTTAGAATTTAACTTTTCCACTCTTGTGAGCCTAAGTTCCATATTTTGTAAGACATCCCCTTTTCTGTTTAAGGCCCTCTTTTGGTACATAAGTTAATTTCTCATTCAGGCTCATGAAAATTTATCAAACACTCCATGATGCTCTCTTATAGTTTATCAATGAGTTGCTTCATGAATCACAGACATCAGAATCAATGATAAAGTAAGCTTTAATTTTAAATCACATGGAATTGGGAATGCAAATAACCTTAATGTTACAAATTGACCTATTTCCCTATTCTTGCAATAATTCCTTATTTCCTATGATTATGCATACATATCATGAATATATATTAATCTAATGCATATATATTTTAATTAGTTCCTCTTTATTGATTTTATGCTTTCTGTAAACCCTTCAGTTGGTCTTTTGCTACTGAAGTATCTTAGATCCTTTTTTTTGGCAATTGCTAACCTTGCTAATAAATTGATCCCACTCAGAAATCTGTGCTTAGTTTCTTTTTATCACAGATCTTATTATGATAAAATAATGGGCTAGACATTTCTTTCCATAGATAATTAGGCAGATTTGGAGCTGAGGGAATAATTCTATTTTTGGAGTTATTACTGGTCAGATATCATTTTGGAAGGCTTTTGGAAAAATATTCTCCTAGGGAGCATGGTCCTCTGGTATTTGTTATTTAAAATCACTGGCTTGGATAAAAATGCAGATGATTATACTTATTAATAAACTTATAGATAAAGCAAAACTGAAAGGAATAACTACCAGAAGTGGGCTGCAAAAAGTCTTTACAGATTAGAATATACTATATGTAGAGAGCCATGACCAGAATAATGGGAGGAGACAGAGGAACATTCCATAGAATGATAGCTTGAAGCTACTAGGTGGATATTTTGATTAGAGAAGATTTAGGGGACACTTGAGTGCTATCTTCTTGAGGGCTTCTTACATGGAAGAGTGGTTATACTGATGCTGCCTGGATCCCAGGGGACAGAATTAGTTGCAATGGATTGATAGAGTAAAAACTTCCTAATAATTAGGGCTATCCAAAAGAAGAATGAAATGTCAAGGGAGGTAACATCAAAAAAACTGACTGATTGCTTTGGGGATATATGGTAGTGCAAATTTTTATTCAGGTGTAGGTTAGGCTAGAAAATCTCTGGGGTTCCTTCTAACTCAGACATTCTGTGACAGCCATGTAGTAAGCAAGGAAATTTTTTAAATCAATTCTCTAAATATTCAAGGGTGTGTTAAAGAAAAATTGCTTGTTCCTATTAATCTTATTATAAAAATGGTAATAAATAAGTAGTTCAATGTTAATAATCACAGAAGTCTCATAAAGAAGTATTCTTTTCCCAGAGCCATTAATGAAACAGCCTGATAAAATTTATAAATAGGACTTCCATTTCACATCATTAAATGCTAGTTTTCAAAGTTTTTAGCATATTATGTCAAGTTTTAGATCATCAAAACATGAAAAGAAGCATATTCTCAAAGGAAAGCAGACTATCAAAGGCTGCTTTTGTTTGAAGTAAAAGACATCTAAGCTAAAATAATTAGACAAAGTTTATGCATATGTATACACCGACACTCTCATCTCATACACACACTTGAAACCCTGGACTAAATAGTCATACCTGGTAATATTAGTTGAGGATAAACTTTGGGATTATTTTTCATGATTATGCAGTAGGCCAGGAAGTAGATAGTGCTTGTAACAAATATACCACTGAAGTATGAAAAGACATAGTCCAAATCTGAAAAATTCAAATATTAAAAGCATAAAAATGTTACATTTAAGTAACTACAATATAATAACTGAGTGTAAAATATGCTAAAAGTTTTGATAATAAAGACCCAGAAGAAAATGGACGATTGTCAAAGAAGGAGAGAGGGAAATTAACTATCTTACTGTGAACTTTAACATCTTTTTTAAAATACAAAAATATAGATATATGAGCTTTTCCTCATTGACTATATATATATATACACAATTGTAATACTGCATTTGAAATAAATATAAGGATGTAAATTTTTTCTTTAATTTATACACCTTATTCTGAAACAAAAATCACTTCCCAATAAATAATCCACCACAGAACTATTAAAAAACAACAAACTGTTAAGAAAAACTGCTGCAAATAGTAGTAATTGCTCTTTTAAAACTTTTCAGTTTTCTAGTTCACATGTTTTAATGGAAAGGAAGGATGAATGTTTGATCATTTGAGTTTTGTGGCCCTAAAGTGCCATCTTCATTTACAATATTATGATAGTACATACATACATTATTCTTTTGGTTTATTTTCTCAGCTTTCCATCAGATATTTCTTTGAATTCTTCACATTTTTAAATTTCTTATGGTGCCAATGATATCACATTACATCCACATACTGTTCTTTGTTCATTTGTTCTCTAATAACTAGATACATTATTTATTTATAGTTTTCTTTTTGCTCTTAGCAATACTGCTGCTAAGAATACTTTGTTATCTTCCAATTCCTCCTTTTTATTGAACTCTTTGGGAGTATAGATATTTATAGTTATGGTAAAATCCAAGGAGAAAAAGGAAGGATTTAGTAAATTCTTGCTGTCAGATTAGTCAGTCAATTAGTTGACTATGGAATCTGATTGACAAATGACCACCAAATAACCCCTGAATGTATACCAAAGGAATATTTCAGTACATCAGATCAGAAAACCAGTTTCTTTGCATGTGTTATTGTGTCCACTTGATAATATATGGAAGATAGTCAGATATGATCAACTTTACAAGCTTAACCAAATTGCTGAAGAGAAAAGGAGATACAATTCAGGTTTTCCAATAAAAATAAAGATAAGTCTGGAAGGTCACATAAGGGATTTAGTAAAGAGGTCTTGCCTGTACTAATAGGAAACAAATGTAAGGTTTGAGATTAATAAAGCATTTCACATACATAATTTCTTTGATGCTTATAATAATCCTAAGAGGTAAGTCAAAAAATTTATCACTACCTCTATTTTAGATATGAACTTATTCAGATTCAGAAATGTGAAGGGATTTTCCCATAGTCCAACTAATATCAGAGACAGGATAGTAAGTTGGATATTCTTTCTATTATCTTACTTGCATCCCAGTTAGAAAAAAAAATTAAATCTGATCTTCATTATCCTACATGAAAATGAAAACGGAAAACACAATTGCAAGAGTAGGAGCCTGAGAATGGGCAGGACCTAAATTCCAAGGCATAGAAAAGTTATTTTAAGATGGAAGGTGGTTAAGAAGCCTAGATTCAAAGATCTAACATTTCCATATGGCAGTGTCCTTACTAGAATGATCTCCCACTTCTCAGGAAATTGGGGCCTATAAACCTGGCCCATTTTCAAGATATAAAGAAATAAAAGATCATGAGAGTGAAGCCCAGAAGAATAGAACTCATGAAAGGTGGAAAACAGGTCTTTGATGTCTTTGTAGCAAAGAGCCAGTTGGTCAGTCTTGCTTCCTTTGAGAGTCACAATCTAGTAAATAAAGGAAAACAAACACAGGCACAAAGGTTGTGTGTATAGAGCTGATTCAAGAGGATAGACCTTTTTCAAAATTTATTATGAAAGTAGAAAAAATTAACTTTGTAGAAAACAACCTCGACTGATAAAAACTGACAAAGGGAGTAAAAGGAGCAAACAAGTAAAGAAAAGTTCTAACACAATAAACAAATACTTTGTAGGCAAAATTGACAAAGTAACTTTTGATAAAGGAATAAATACTATAATAAATTGTACATAACATCCAGAAATTATAGGGATTCTTAAACTAGTACCCATGAACTTAAAACAATTAATAAGCATTTCAACATAATTAGTTTCTTTTGTAATTTTATAGCTTTATTCGATTGCCAAAGGAATCTATGACATTAAAAGGGCTAACAAAACAATTCTAAAAATCCCTAGAATCATTTAGAAGAATTAAAGAAAGGAACTGAATTTATTATTTCATTAATATAGACATCTGCTAGATGAGGAAATATTCTCTATATGTTAAAACTTTCCCTGACTAGAGGAGGTTGCCTGGAAACACCAAGAAATTAAGTGACATGCCCAGGATCATATATCTAGGCTATATAAGAGAAAGATTTGCATGGCTTTTTGGTACTGGGGCCAAATCTACACTAAGCCATATTTCCTCAAAAAGAATTGAGACCAGATTAAAGAATTAAGGATAGAAACTACAGATCTTGAGAATTGAAACTCTTACTAAAAAGGAGAGAATGTAGAACTATTAACAGGGATACTCTCTAAAACTGTAGAATCTCTGAGAAAGAAAATCATCAAATTGAATTCCAAAATTATAGATAGAAGAAAAATTCATTGAGCAAAATGAAAAGATGATATGATTAGAACATATAAGTGCTATATAAAACAAAGATGATGAAGGCTAAAGAGTCTAAGGATCATAAGTCTTCCTTCCTCCTCCCCCCCCAAATTAAAAAAAAAAACCTCTTGAATATTACATTTTAGTAAATCGTATGAGATAATTATCTCTCAATCTCAAATATCTCAAAAACTGAAAATAAGCAAGATAAGTGACTTGTCCTGGTCATATTGCTGCTGTTGTTCTTAGTTTTTTTTTGTTCTTAGTTTTTAAAGAAGATAAATTACATGATGGGTGATGTCTTGATTTATGAGAGAATTGGATGTAAGAGATGCAAAGCCACAATAAGTCATCAGCCTCACTCTCTCTTTCACATAAAAGTGCATAAATTTATGCAAGTCCAGTGTCAAGACAAAAGTCAGCACTATTGGTGATGCTCCTGGTGCAGTGGCTGATCTTGGAGTCTTCAATGTCTGATATTGACTTCTAACACTCCATCTGCTTGTTTTAGCTATCTTTATGTCCAATAGAACAATTTTTCTCATCTGGCTGGTCATTCCACCAGGGAAAGTTTTCAGATGCTTGGGGTAAACATTTTCCTAATTCACCATCACCTGTCAGTTATCTTCAACCTGATTTAGCCCATTAGCTAAGGTGGCTTTACCAAAATATGTCTGCTATTCATGCTTCAGCTTCTTAGAGCTACAAGTGAGAGCTGAGTGAAAGGGGACACACCAAAGGTATAGCAGCAGCTCTTCAAAGGGATTGGGAATACCTTATACTAGAGGAGCTAGTCCTCCATGAACATCCTATACATCCCTCTTTTTTATATAGACACTAATTAGTGGAGGCAGAATTAGAATCCAGATCTCTCATGATTTCAAATAGTGAACTGACTCTTGGAGTCCTTTATTGCCTTCAAAGTCATGACACTTTTTTCATTGAGAAAGACAGACAGATAGGGGTGGGGGAGGGAGAGGGAGAAGAAAAGCAGAAGGAAGAGAGAGAAATTGAGCAGCAACAAAAAGTTATCAAATTGTGCATACCCTTTGATCCAGCAGTGTTGGGCTTATACCCCAAAGAGATGCTAAAGAAGGGAAAGGGACTTGTATGTGCCAAAATGTTTCTGGCAGCCCTGTTTGTAGTGGCTAGAAACTGGAAAATGAATGGATGCCCATCAATTGGAGAGTGATTGAGTAAATTGTGGTATATGAATGTTATGGAATATTATTGTCCTGTAAGAAATGACCAGCAGGATGAATACAGAGAGGACTGGTGAGATTTACATGAACTGATATTAAGTGAAATGAGCAGAACCAAGAGATCATTATATACCTCAACAATGATACTGTTTGAGGATGTATTCTGATGGAAGTGGATCTCTTTGATAAAGAGAGCTAATTCAGTTTCAATTGATCAAGGATGGACAGAAGCAGCTACACCCAAAGAAAGAACACTGGGAAATGAATATAAACTGTTTGCATTTTTGTTTTTCTTCCCATGTTATTTATACCTTGGAATCCAATTCTCCCTGTGTAACAAGAGAATTGTTCGGTTCTGCACACATATATTGTATCTAGGATATACTGTAACCTATTCAACATATATAGGACTGCTTGCCATCTGGGGGAGGGGGTGGAGGGAGGGAAGGGAAAAATCAGAACAAAAGTGAGTGCAAGGGATAATGTTGTAAAAAATTACCCTGGCACGGGTTCTGTCAATAAAAAGTTATTTAACAAAAAAAAAAAAGAAAAATGAAATTGAGCAGCAAGATAAAATCTGTGTTGTTTGATTTACTCTTATGATTAGCTATTTTTGTTTACTATTATTGAGTACAAAACTCCAGTTTATTCAAAATGTAAAATAATAGAACTAATGGAATCTTACCATATTGACTAGACCCTTTATATATACTGTCATTCCTTTTGCCATGGTCCTTGATATAAATTATTGGCACAAAACTGCATCCATAGAGTATTCCAGATGCAACTGCAAGAACACAGCCTCTTAAAAAAAGAAAAAATCCATATTATATAATGGCATTTTTGAAATACATGGATATAGAGTAATAAGTTATGCTACAATATACAAGTCACAAGCAATCAATAGAAATCATAACCTCTGTATCAAGCTCGTTGAATGGCAGAACAAAGTCTGGCTATATGAAAGATACACCATGATATTGAAAGAGATAATTATCATTCCTTTCCTATTATGAAGACCAGCTAGGGAAATGGGAAAAAATTCAGAAAATTAGGCAATTTCTTTGAAGCTTAAAAGGTGTTCCTTATGCATTCAACTGTAGTTTTATTACTATATTTCACAGTTATATTCTTTGCCCCAAGTAATTCAGAAAGGGGGGATGGATACAATGTCTCAAAATGACTAGCAAGTAGTATTCACACAACTGATCAAGGAAGGATTGTGGTGAAGAAATTATGTTTTGGTAGGAGTAAAACTGTCTTCCTTTCTATGGTTCTCTCCCATCAGAGACTGTCAATATATCTCATCTTTGCTTACTCTAATTTTCTCAAACTCTCCGTTTTTCTCCCCATTCATCTCATGATAATGGCTCAAAACTATGAATTTGTTGGCATGGAAAATTAATTTTTTGTTTGGACCATGGAATAGTATTTACATTTTTATTCTAGGCTATGGCTAGTGCTACAACCTTATTATTTTCCATTAAGGTCTCTCAAAAAAGATCAATTAATTGTCACTAATCACTAGAGTTAATTGGTCTAAATTTTAGGAATTGGGATACCCTGGATTATGAATCCTAGATTATTGAAGTGGTTATTCGTTGAGCTAAACTCTATAATTACTTTATAGATTAAAGATTGAGCCCCTCAGAGTTTGACTTAATCAAGTTAAAACAGGTAGTTAAATAAAAGCACCAGGATTAAAGGCTTATAGTTGGTGAAGTACACAGAGCACTGAATCTGGATTCAGGAAGACACAAGTTCAAATTTGGCCTCAGATATTTTTTAGTCATATGTTCCGGACAAATCATTTAATCTATTTATTTTAATTTTCTCAGCTGCAAAATCAAAATAATAATAGCAACTACTTTAGATGATTTTTGTGATAAAAAATAAGAATAATATATATAAAGTAAACCCTGCACTATTATTATAAACATTAGCATTAGAGCTTTAAAAGCTTTAATATAAAAAGCAGCTATGTGGTACAATAGACAGAATTTGGAAAACCTGAATTAAAATCTTCAGATATTTAATACTTATATGATCCAGGCAAATTGCATGTTCTCTCAGTTTCATTTCACTCATCTTTAGAGTGAGGATAATTTATTTTCCAAAGTTGTTGTGAGGACCTCATGAGATAATCTTTGTAAAGTACTAAGCATAGGCATTATATAAATATTAGAGCCAGATTATCCAGATCCTCTTGACTTCAAATCCAGTACTCATTTTACTGCAGTATGTGAGACCAAAGACCTTAGAACCAATTTTAGCTTTGTCACTAACAAGTTAGTTGACTTTGGTCAATTCACTTAATATTGGGGGCCCCATTTCTACATTTGCAGTATCAAGGGGATTGATCTGATCAATGGTAAAGCCAATTCTAGCATTGAGATCCTGGTGGAGAGTAGAAGATGAGTCAGCAGTTTAAAATCTCCAGGGGCCCTTTGGTTGAATGCATTGCTTCCAGAATATAAAGAAAGATCATTTATTTTGTGGATGAAAATCTAAGGCTTAAAGGGTTAAGTAATTTTGTTCAAAGTCAAGTAGGAAATCAATGATGACAAAATTTGAAGTTCAGATCTTGGCTATTAAATCCATCACTCTTTACGCTCTGCAATTCCATATTAGATGTTTCAAAGTGTGACATAGTGTAACAATGAAGAATGAAAATAGTTCCTTACATTATTCTGTTTTGTAATTGAGAAAGCTTTGTGGTCCACAAATAATCCAGGCCATTGGTCTGAGTACAGTTGATTGCCTATCAAAAAGACAAGCAAAAAAGCATTTTTGATAGCCATCTGTTTGAAATTCATGTTTGGCAGTTCCTGGATTTGGGAAGCATGAGAAGGTGGGTGGGAGGGATGGAAAAGCAGCACAATACAGTGGAAATGAACTCAGGTTCTGGAGTGAAAGGATGCGAGCTCAAATTTGTCTTTAGGCAAATTAATTAACCTCTTTGCTCAATGTCCTTATCGATAAAAGGAAGAGATTAGGCTATATTACCTCTGAGGTTCCTTCTTCCAGTGCAGAAAGTATGAAACTATATACTGCAAACAGCAAAAAAAAGAAGCAATTCAAATATTGTAGACATAGATAGGACCACACAAAATTTTTCTTTCCTTTAAAAATACCTCTCACATATTTATATGAAAGTTCTAGTTTCATGCTCTACTCTCATTGTGTGAATATAGGATCATTTATTAGGACTGAAAGGGACCTCAGGGACAATTGAATCCAATCTCTCATTTGATATCAAAGCAAGTAAAGTTCAGAGTGGTTAAATGAATTGGCTGCTATCACAGATATCCCTCTTTTGGTATCCCTCTTTTCCCCTGTTCAGCTCCTGATAATCTGTAGACTTTTCCATCATGTTGTCCAACTCTTTAAGCTCCTATTAAAATTCTAATTTCCTTCATCCAAATGTAAGCTCCTTGAAGGTAGGGAATGTATGTATTTATTTATAATTTCATTTATATTCCAAGTAGGCATAATATCTGGCATAAAGTATATATTTAATAAATGCTGTTGACTTGATTGCGTGAATCTTATTTCATTTCCTCCTTAGTCACACTAACTCTGGTGTGCTGTTGATTCGGGAATGATCTACAGGTTTGGTAAATTCTTTGTCTAAGTTTCTTTGGTATAGCTAAGTTTTAATTGAGATATCAGCATCAATTAAAAGTAGTTCTTTGTTCATTTGTTCAATTGTAATACAAATTATACTTAGAAAACTAGGGTCAAAGGAAAATTCCAACTATATATGGGGGAGCATATGAACTCAGCATAATTATTACATAAATTAATTAAATCATAAATAACAACAGATTTATTTGTTAGGACTAAGTTTATGTTTCTACTTTTAATTCTAATCATCCATCTTTTTTAGACAAAGTCTTTTTAGATTTAATGGTTTGCTAAATGGTAGGAAATTTTAATGTGGAAATCACCCTGGAAAAAGCAGCATAATAACTCAGTGGAAAAAAATAATTCTTTAAAAATTAGAATTGGATAATTGGAGGTTCATGATTCCAAAAGACATCAAGAAACAATAAAACAAGGTGAAAAAATGTGAAATATCTCATTGGAAAATAACTGACCTGGAAAATAATTTATCCAGGAAAGAGAAATTAAGAATTATTGGACTATCTGAAAGGTATAATCAAAGAGCCTAGATGTTTCAAGTAATTATCAAAGAAAACTTCCCTAATTTCCTAGAATCAGAGGGTAAAATAAAAATGGAAAGAATCCAATGACCACCTCCTGGAAAAAGGTATCAAAATGAACATTTCCAGGGACATTATAACCAAATTACTGAGCTATCATGTCAAGGATGAATACTGAAAACAGCAAAAAAAAAAAAAAAAGAAGAAACAATTCAAATATTGTAGAGTTATAGTTAAGACCACACAAAATTTCACTGATTCCCCATTAAAGAGTCGAAGACTTGGAAGATGATATTCTAGAAGGCGAGGGAACTAGATTTACAAACAAGAAAAACCTAGTCAGCAAAATTGTACATAATCATTTAAGGAAAAAAAAATGGATATTTAATGAAATACAAGATTTTCAAGCATTTCCAATGAAAAGACCAGAGATGAATAGAAAATTTGAATTCAGATACAAGACTTAAGAGAAATTAATAAAAAATATAAACATAAAAAAGAAATGGTAAGAAACTCAAGGTTAAACTGTTTATATTTCTATGTCGGAAGATGACTTTATCATCATCAGGGCAGTTAGAAGAAGTATACATAGATGGCACAAGTATAAATTCAGTAAGATGGAATGATCCATTCAAAAAAATTAAGGGATGAGAAAGAGAGATATACCAAAATGATCTTTTAGAATGCATCCAGGGAATGTGGATTGGTTATAAAATTGAAAATAAGAAAATCATTGAATTAATTAACAAAACTAGGACCTGGTTTTATTATGAAAAAACCCAATAAAATAAAACATTAATTTGATTAAAAAATATCAAAAATGAAAAGGATGAATCAACCAACAAAGATGAAATTAAAGCAATAATTAGAAGATATTTTGTCCAATTTGATTACCTAAGGTAAATGGATGAATATTTACAAAAAAATAGAAATTGTTCAGATTAACAGAAAATGAATAATAATATTTAAATAATCCTGATTTAGAAAAAAAATTGAAAGGGTCATTAATGAATCACATGAGAAAAAAATTAGTATCAAATGGAGTTACAAATGAATACTATCAAATATTTAAAGGAAAATTAATTTTATATGAACTATTTTTGAAAAATAGGCAAAGGGGTTTTAACAAATTCCTTTTATGACACAAATATAGCTTTGATCCCTAAACTAAGAAGAACACAAAGAAAACTATACCTCAATTTCCCTAATGAATATTAATGCAAAAATTTTAAATTAAATACTAGCAAGGACATTGTAGGAACAAAGATAACACATTCTGACAAGGTGGGATTTATACCAGGAGTGCAATGCTCTTTCAATAATTTAGAAAATGATCAGCACAATTGAACATTATCAATAAACAAAACAACAAAAATCATAAAGTTATCTCAATAGATACAGAAAAAGCTTTTGATAAAATATACTACTACTAACAGTCCTTACTATAAAAAACACCAGAAAACATAGGAATAAATGAAATTTTCCTTAAAATTATAAGTATTATCTATCTAAAATGTGACTGCATTATCTGCAATGGGGATAAACTTCCCAATAAGACAGATGTGAAATAAGAATGCCCATTATAATCTATATGATTCAATATTGTACTAGAAATACTAGCTATAGCAATAAAAGAAGAAAAAGACACCGAAGGAATTAAAATAGGCAACAAGGAAACAAAATTATCATTGTTTGCAATTGATATTTAGTATTATCTCTAATATTAAAGAATGCTAGAGAATTGGTTAAAAAACTAGTTAAAACAATCAGAACCTTCAACAGTCATATAAATCACCAAAATTGCATTTAAATAATTGCAAACAATATAAGATATTTGGGAGTCTACTTTTCAAGATAAACACAAATCATATACTTACAGAAAACTTCATATGAATAAAGATGGATCTAAACAACTGGAGAAATATTAAACTCTGATAATTTAACTGAGCCAATATAATAAAAATGATACTTCTATATAAACTAATTTACTTATTCAGAATTAAACTGCTATTTTAATGAACTAGAAAAAAACAAAAACAAAATTCATCTGGAAGAACAAAAACTCAGAAATATAAAAGAATTCAATAGAGAAAAAATGTGAAGGAAAGGTAGTCTAGAAGTAGCAGATTTCAAACTATATTACAAAGTAGTAGTCATTAAAACAATCTGATACCAGGTAAGAAAGAGTGGTGGATTAGTGAAATAGATTAAGTTCATAATACACAATTGAAAATAACCATGGCAATTATTTGTTTATTCAGTCTTTTTCAGTTGTTTCTTACTTTTCATCTGGAGTTTTCTTTGCAAAGATTCTTGAATGGTTTGCCACTCTCTTCTTCCAGCTCATTTTACAGATGAGAAAACAGAGGCAAACCAGATTAAGTGACTTGCTCAAGTTTACATAGTAAGTGCCTGAGGCTAGATTTGAATTTGGGAAGATGAACTTTCCTGACTCCAAGCAAACTCTAATCTATTGTGTCATCTAGATGCCACAAGGTCTATCTGTGGTCCCATTTTATTTCTTTCAATAGAGTTTTCTCTTGAAGATCCTTACTTGATCCATCTTGAAAGAAGGAAATTATGGAAGAAGAAAAAGGCTACTCTTCAATAAACTTCAAAACTTCAGATTCATCTACTTTCTGAGATCCTTAGACCTTACTTCTTAATACTAGCATATTTCAGTATATAAAGCTCTTTATACATGTTATATAATATCTATATTTAATATAACTATATAAATAAATATAACTGTTAAGCTTTGCTATTATCATTGCCATTATGTATATATATGAGAAGATCAAGTCTTGTAAAAAGAATCTATTCTCTGTTGATATTCTGCAGGTCAGAAAAGTATAAATCTAAGAAGAGGTTTTTTTGTTCGTAGCAAAACATCTTGCAAAAGCTCTAATTAATCAATTTTGCTCATAACTGTATGATTTTCTGTGCAGGCTTCTAGTCATAACAAATAAATACAAAAATATTTTCTAAAACTGAAATTTAATTTACTCTGCTCTACAATAAATCTGTGAATTTCAATCTATACTTTTTTCCCTTGGGCTAAATTTGACTTTATAAATGAAGTATTATCTAGCAATAACATAAACCCTACTCACACATTCAGCTAGTGACTTTCTAAATGAAGTATTATCTGGCAATAACATAAACCATACTTACACGTTCAATTAATAATGGTGTAGTGTCCAAGGAACTTGTTAAACTTGGTACTTCACTTTTTACAAACAAAAATATGACAGCACTGTAAGAAAACAAACATTTAAATAATATTTTATACTCCTAATTCAGTCATATTTATCAAAATTCATGGGGGAAGCACAAATTAACACGCAGGTATTTCAAATTGTACTTTTATGCTGATAAATATCAACATACTTCTGGTCTTATCTTTTTCTCTTGTCTACTCTTTTGTCTCCTAGTCAAAACAGACTAACCATGAATCAAACTATACTCATCATCTTTTCCCTAAAATGAACTTTCCTTTCCAACTTTCCTGTTAGTGGTTCTATTATTTTTACTGTCACATATACTCAAACTTTTGACTTATCTGTCATATCTAGTCAGTAAATCCACTCTATTCTACTGACATGTCTTTTATAGCTGTTCCATTCTCTCTGGTCCCTTTTGAAAATATAAAGAAACAATATTTCTCCAGTCTAAAACCCTTTCCAGATTTTTTTGTTTTAGGAAATGTATAAAGAGTTGAGAATGAAATCTAAGGTTTCAAGAAGATGGATTCATAGTCATAAACAAATTTAGAACAAAAAAGTACATTGTCTAGTTGTGATCATTTTCTTTTCTGTCCTCTGATTGGCTTCAAAGCAGTGTCCTTTTTTCCTATTCAGAAAGATTACTTAAAGATCATTGCAACGTCCCCTTTGATTACTTAAGGAGAAATAGTTATTGTAGTGATCATTCTAAAATATTGATTCATGTTTTGTAACATTTTAAATTTTTTTCTTTAAGATTCCTACAAATGTTGATTCAAATTGTGTTGAGGTAGAAAGATGTATGAAGGCACATAGTAGGTCAAGAATAAATTTTATTATTTTCCTTTTCTAAGCTAGTCAATAAACATTTATTAATTGTTTGCCTACTCTAATTCCAGGTACTATGCTAAGCTTGGGGAAAGACAAAACAGAGTCTGTGATCACAAGAACATCAAATTCTTATGAAGCAGAAAACATTCAAACAACAATCTACCAACAGGATGAATATAGAAATAATTGGAGATAATCTGGCCAGAGCAATTCTATCATACTTTATTTATTGCTATTTCCTACTTGCATACACAATTTGGGTGTTTCCTTACTGCTCCATAGACCCTCATGTTTCCTTTCTATCTATAATACATTTGTTCACATTTCCTGTATGCTTCTCCCTTTAAAGTTTTCTGAACTTGTTCAGTCCTTATAAGGTTCAGCTGAGTCTTACCTCTTTCCTGAGTCTTGATGGCCACTTAAAGCAGCTAGATCGTGGATAGAGTGCTATTCTTGGAGTCGGTAAAACAGGAATTTAACTTATACCTCAGCACTAATTATCTGTATGTCTCTAGGCAAGTCAGTTAACCTTTCTTGGCCTAAGTATCCTTAGCTATAAAATGGGAATAATAATAGCATCCAACTCTCAGTATTATTGTAAGGCTCAAATGAGCTAGCACATATAAAGTGCCAACCCTTAAAGCATTCTATAAATGAAAGCTATTACTATCACCTCTACTTAGTTGGAGTTCCTCTAAATTACTTCAGTGATTCCACAATCTCTAAAATATAATTCAGTACTTCAACTCAGTGTTGTTAAACTCAAATAGAAACAGAACTTTTGGGGACAAATAGTAACTTACAAAATCACAAATAAGCATTATCTATGTCTTTTTATGTTTTAATTTATTTTGTTAAACATTTCCTAATTACAATTAATCTGGGACACAAATTATGAGACTGACACCACTTGCCAGTCAATTTATTAGTAACCGGTGATGCATTAATGAGTAGCCTTAAAAACCCATCTTTCTAAGGTGTAAATCCACTTAAATGTGTACATTTTTAGCATTTAATATCACAAGAAGCAGCATAGTTTACTAAATATTGAACTGAATATTGTTCTGAATAGTTTAATGAATATTTACTAAATACTTGGAGGAGACAGTTTTGAATTGCATTTCAGGCATCTTTTTGTGGAGTAACCATGGATAAATCAACTAATCTTTCTGAATCTCATTCCTTTATATTCAATCAACTCCAGTCCCCCTGCCACATCACTTCTAGGATAAATTACAAAAACATGTGGTTTGACTTTCTCATCTCTGCCTCTTGGCTTCCTTCAAGCTCCAGCTAAAGTTCTATCTTCTATGAAAATCCCTTCCTGATTCCCCTTAATACCATCCCCTTTTCTGTATTATTTTCAAGTTATCCTTCATATATATATATCATGTTCATATATACCTGTTTTCTTGTTATTTTCATCATTAGAGTATGAGTTCTTTGAGAGCATGTACTAATGCCTCAAATAAAATTCTCAAGTAGAAGATCTAATAAAAGGTTAGGGTGGAAGGAGAGATATGTGAAATTGGGGTGGCGAATGGCCCACTGAATGAGCTAATGAATGAATGGATGAAATGCCAATAGTAGCACTGAAAAAGAAAATAACAAATGTTGGAGGGGATGTGGAAAAATGGGGATAATAATCCAGCAATGGTAGAGTTGTGAACCAGTCCATCCATTCTTGGAACAATTTGGAATACTACTGAAATGCCTATAAAACTATGCATACTTTGACCCAGCAACACTACTAAGTTTGTATCCCAAAAAGATCAAAGAAAAGAGAAGAAAAGACCAATTTGTATAAAACTATGTAGACCAGCTATCTTTGCTGTGGCAAAGAATTATAATTGAGGGGATGCCTACTAATTGGGAAATGTTTGAATAAGTTGTTGTATATGATTGTGTTATGAGAATTGATGAGCAGGATAGTTTCAGAAAAAAAAAACAAATTTGAGGAAGATTCATATGAACTGATGCAAAGTGAAGTGAGTAGAAACAGAAGAACATTGTATGTAGTAACAACAATACTGTAAGGATGATCAACTATAAAAGATCTAATTAAGCTGATCAAAATAATGACCCAAGACAAGTCCAAAAGGTTCAGGATAAAAACATATTTAAGAGAGAGAACTTAGATGAACTCAAAGTATAGACCAAAGCATACTTTTTTGAACCTTATTTTACTTGGCTTATTTTTGTGTTTTCTTTTGCAACATAGCCAATATTGAAATGTTTTGCATGACTTCAAGGTATAATTAATATCATATTGCTTGCATTCTCAATATGTGAGGGCAGGGTGGGAAGAAGAAAATTTGGAACTCAAAATTTTCATAAATAAATGTTGATTGCTTTACATGTTAAAACAATTCCTCTATGTGCATTTGCCTGTTTTTTCCTAAATAAAATGGAAGAAAAAATATTCTGGTGACCAAGGATTTGCTGAGAACTCATTACTCAGGAAGGGCTATACTTTATATATCTTATGTATATGTACATGTCTCTGTATATGTTTTTGTAGGTAAACTCTTGGAACAGTTATCAGAGGTCATATAGTTTCCTAAGGTAAAATCAATGGACTTGGTTTAGAGGGAGCACTAAGCTGGAAATGGGTTCCTGGCAGGTAATACTAAAATATTTGTATTGATGGAAGGATTTCACTAAGGACAGATGTGCTTTTTTGCATTTAATTTCTGATACCATCCTCTACAAAGTTAACACTACTTACTCTGCAAATTTACTTGTTCTTCTGAAATATTAAGCTCTATTTTAGGGATGGCTGGGATTGTAGAGGTTTATGAACTGATCAAAAATTGGTCAGTCTGCTGTAGGCTTGCAAAAGACATTCTGAAAAGGGCTTGCTTTGAGCAAGTGATTTTTTTTCTTCTTACAACTGACAAGCAGCAAATTTTAATTCAAGGAATCAGCAAACTTTGGGGGGTAATAATCTGTTAAATTGGCATTCAGCTTTTGCCCACCATCTGTGAACTCAGCTGTTTCCAATATATGGAGTATTAACAGAGGCGGGGAGCTATGAACATAGCTGAAATGACATTAGCTGAGCCTAGTCTTCAAAGTTAGGATTTTAAAAAGAATGGTGATATGATCATGTCAATGAATAAAAAAGCAAATTTAGATGTGCAATTTATGTTATGAAAGCCAAAGGATTCGATTCTAAGCTTTAGGGATGGGAATGGAAAGAGCCCAGTTGGCATGATTCAGGTGAACAGGATGGACTGGTTCAAATTTCACACATTAATTGCTGCTTACTCTCTTTCTTTCCTCATGTAAGCTATATGGGCTCTAAAAGGAAAAAGATGAATGACCTGAACTAATTATAAATTCCGAGAACATCCCCACAAATCACAATGATAACACAAAGAACCACAAGTTAAAAATCTTTGTGGAAGTCTCTACCCTCCTTTGCAAGTCTCCTTATTCACATTAAACTTTCTATTCTTAAACAATAGTATGTGATAATTAAAAAAAAACATTTCAAAGTAATTGACTTTTTGTCATCTTATTTTATTAATTTTATGATATTATTCTGTGAAATTGTACACAGGTTTCCTCAGACTTCCATTATACCAAAAAGATAAAAACATCTGCATTAAGTGTTCTCCTCACTATCAAACTCCTTCATGCCACAGAGACCAGTCTTATTTGGAACCAAACTACTTGTGGGAACATCAACAGCTTCTCTAGTACTTTCCCTCTAACCTCACTTCTCAAGTGGAAGTTCCCACAGCAGCAATTTCCACTTGCCTCAGCTTTTCCTTGTCCCCAGAATGAAAGCTTGCTTTTAAAAATTCCACATACTCACTGAGGGCAGAGTGGAGGGGATTTGCTCCATTCTATGTGCTGCATCATGATATCTGTACCAACTTTCAACTTTAAGCCCACAGTACTCTTATGGTCTACTGAGGTTTTAAATAATCTCAAACTCTTTTAGATATGATGATTGCCTGCACATTGGTTGTTCTGCACATTGGTTTGTAGGAATAGACAAATTTCCATGCTTTTCCTTTTAGAAACATCAAAAACTAGAAACTAAGTGCATGTAAGGTGCCCATCAATTGAGGGATGGCTGAACAAATCATGGTATGTTAATATAATGGAATACGTGCTATTAGGAAAAATAAAAGGAATACTTTCAAGAGAAATCTGGGAAGACATGTCAACTGATACAGAAAGAAGTAAGCAGAAACTGGAGAGTAATTTATATAATACCACCAACATTATGAAGACAAATAGTTCTAGAATTTTAAGAACTCTGATCAATCTAGTTAGCAATGATGATTCCAGAGGATGATACATGCTTCCCACATTCTGACAGAAGGCTATAGACTCAATGTATATGATGAAATTATTTTGGCTAGTGTGGGCATTTGTTTTATATGATGATGTATAATCGATATCAGCATGTGTGTGTTTGTTTTTTGTTTTTCATTTTGGATGCAAGAGATAGAGAAAATAAATGAATGGTAATTTAAAAAAATTAAAAGCATTTAGAATTTAACCTAGATGAAACTTTTATACTACTCTGGAAGAAAAACACTTATTAGTCTTTAACTATTAATTCCTAAATATTATCAGGCTCCTCTCTTTATAAAATATCTATAAAGTCTTTGTAAAGACTTCTATATTGAAATTATTAGAGAGTTGACCAGGTAAAAATGGGTCTGGAGCCCTTGAATGATCTGTCTAAAATGCCTAGAATTATGGAGAAAAATACCTAGGAGAAATATCTTCTTTCTCCTTTTCCTGGAGAGTACTGATCAGTTGGATGAGCTCTTTATATTCCTTTTGATCATATGAGAACCAATCAAAATTCAGCAGCAATTTTGGCAGGAGAAGAACATGAAAATCTGACATGGCTGCTATAAGAAGAAACAGTTACATTTAACTAAGATCTTTTCTTTTTCTTAAAAACAAAAAGAAATCATTTTATTTTATTTATTTATTTAAAAAAGTTTTTTTTTTAATTATAATTTTTTTATTGACAGAACCCACGCCTGGATAATTTTTTTACAACATTATCCCTTGCACTCACTTATGTTCTGACTTTTCCCCTCCCTCCCTTCACTCCCTCCCCCAGATGGCAAGCAGTCCTATACATGTTAAAAAAAAATACACAGTATATCCTAGATAGAATATATATGGGCAGAATCAAACAGTTCTCTTGTTGCACAGGAAGAATTGGATTCAGAAGGTAAAAATATGGGGGGGGGAACAAAAATGCAAACAGTTTACTGGTGTTCTTTCTTTGGGTGAAGCTGCTTCTGTCCATCCTTGATCAATTAAAACTGAGTTAGATCTCTTTGTCAAAGAAATCCACTTCCATCAGAATACATCCTCATACCGTATCATTGTTGAGGTATATAATGATCTCCTGGTTCTGCTCATTTCACTCAGCATCAGTTCATGTAAGTCTAGCCAGTCCTCTCTGTATTCATCCTGCTGGTCATTTCTTACAGAACAATAATATTCCATAACGTTCATATACCACAATTTACTCAATCACTCTCCAATTGATGGCATCCATTCATTTTCCAGCTTCTAGCCTCTACAAACAGGGCTGCCACAAACATTTTGGCACATACAGGTCCCTTTCCCTTCTTTAGTATCTCTTTGGGGTATAAGCCCAGTAGAAACACTGCTGGAATCAAAGGGTATGCACAGCTTGATAACTTTTTGAGCATAGTTCCAAACTGCTCTCCAGAATGGCTGGATGTGTTCACAATTCCACCAACAATGTATCAGTGTCCCTGTTTTCCCACATCCCCTCCAACATTCTGCATTATCTTTCCCTGTCATTCTAGCCAATCTGACAGGTGTGTAGTGGTATCTCAAAGTTGTCTTAATTTGCATTTCTCTGATTAATAATGATTTGCAGCATATTTTCATATGTCTATAAATAGTTTCAATTTAGTCTGAGAATTGTCTGTTCATATCCTTTGACCATTTATCAATTGGAGAATGGCTTGATTTCTTATAAATTAGTCAATTCTCTATATATTTTGGAAATGAGGCCTTTATCAGAACCTTTGACTGTAAAAATGTTTTCCCAGTTTATTGTTTCCCTTCTAATCTTGTCTGTATTAATTTTGTTTGTACAAAAACTTTTCAACTTGATATAATAAAAATTTTCTATTTTGTGATCAGTAATGATCTCTAGTACAGATACTTAGTCTTTGTTGACTAAGATCTTTATCTAGGAAAATGACTTTGAGGAATGATCACTACTGCGCTGTGGAATCTAGCACTTCCAGAATTTGACTCTGGCATAATAAATAATACAGTAAGTCCTCACCTTTAGAGATACATCCCTGAGAACCATGAGTCATATTAAATAGGGGCCCAAAAGCTGCTACTCAAAGTTGACCCAATTGAGACTTATTGAATATGAGGCAGTCACCTTTCTCAAGTCTCACTTCACCTTACCTATCAGATTCCCAGTATTCCTCTTCCCTCTGGGACTCTGATTATAATCAGTTTCCCTATGAGATCTTTAGAGAAGTGGTCTCTAAACTTTTAACAGGAAAGAGGAGAGGAGAAAGAGGAGGAAGAAGAGGAAGAGGAGGAAGATGAGAAGGAGGAGGAAGTGGCATTTTTTTTTCTCTGAGGCAATTGGGGTTAAGTGACTTGCCCAGGATCACACAGTTAGGAAGTGTTAAGTGTCTGAGGCCAGATTTTTTTTTTTATTAATTTATTTATTTTATAATAACTTTTTATTGACAGAACCCATGCCAGGGTAATTTTTTTACAACATTATCCCTTGCACTCACTTCTGCTCCAATTTTTCCCCTCCTTCCTTCCACCCTCTCCCCTAGATGGCAAGCAGTCCTATACATGTTAAATAGGTTACAGTATATCCTAGATACAATATACAACTGTGCAGAGCCGAACAGTTCTCTTGTTGCACAGGGAGAATTGGATTCAGAAGGTATAAATTACCCAGGAAGGAAAACAAAAATGCAAGCAGTTTACATTCATTTCCCAGTGTTTTTTCTTTGGGTGTAGCTGCTTCTGTCCATCTTTGATCAATTGAAACTGAGTTAGGTCTCTTTGTCAAAGAAATCCACTTCCATCAGAATACATCCACAAACAGTATCATTGTTGAGGTATATAATGATCTCCTGGTTCTGCTCATTTCACTTAGTATCAGTTCATGTAAGTCTCGCCAGTCCTCTCTGTATTCATCCTGCTGGTCATTTCTTACAGAACAATAATATTCCATAACATTCATATACCACAATTCTGAGGTCAGATTTGAACTCAGGTACTCCTGACTTCAGTGCTGGAGCTCTAACCACTGCACCACCTAATTGTCACCCCTATTAATTAATTTAAAATAATTAAATTGATCCATAAATGTTTGTGAATTGTTTTTGAGCAAAGACTACCCACAATATCTGTATATTTATTTATGCACATGTAGTATTATACTAATAAGTATATGTAATAAAAACATAGAAATAAAAAATTTTAAAAGTGACATGAAGATAAATTTATATTTCTTCAAACCAGTGCAGCTCAGTGAGCATGGGGAGTGACAGAGTTAGGCTGTTCTTTAGAAAAATCATTTTGAAAGTTATATTGAGAATAGATCTGAAAAGTGAAGGGACTTGACAGAGGAGACTAATTAGGAATCTGTAGCAGTCCTCCAGATGTGATGATGACAAGCTAGAGTAATGTGACTGGAATGAAGGATTACATGTGAAAGAGAAATGAAGGTAGAAACAACAAATAGTTGGAGATGGCATCGAGGTTGAAAGGATGGTGAAGCCTTTCATATTAACAGGAGGTTCAGAAAAAGGATGATTTTTTGGACCACAAGTCAACATAACCTCTATCATCTGTTATAATCATTCATGCCTGACTATCCTATGTTGCTTGTTCTATCTCACCCAAAATTCCAATAGTGGGAGTTGAGACTCTTACTAGACATTGCCCTGTAATGCAGAGTCTGATTTATGAGGGGCATTTGTTTTAGTTGATGAGGGGTAGCTATGGGTATTTTGCATGGAGGAGAAAACTTTTGCAATGCTACCTTTCGAGGTATTATCATAGTTGTCCAGGTAGTGATGATGTTATTTCTGCTCTAAGGGAAAGAACCTACCTCAAAAGAGCTAAAAAGTGGAGTGGCAAATGCTGGACAAGAGCAATCAGGTTTATATTAGAGACAAAAGCCATCACTGGTTATTAGGAAGAATGATGGATAGAACCCACCTTCTTTCCCTCTGGTTGATCACATAACCCTACTAAGTGATGGAATCAGGTCTTGGGCAGAGGCCCCATCATGGAAAAAGACTTTCTGTACAAGGAAGGTAAGGGAATGAAAAAAATAACATTAGTAAAGGATAAAAGGGTAGAAAAACCAATGAAGAATTATTGTAGGTGATGGTTATCTCAATTAAATTTCATCTAGAAACATTATGACCACTATGTTTGTAAGTGAGAATGTGGACATCAGATTATCTGGAAGCTTTCCAGTGGGGGTAGGGGGGTGGGAATTCTTAAGTATTTAGATGGGAATTTGAATCAACAGAAATTGGGCACTTCTGAAGGAAGTCTTTGTACAAATATAAAATAGAGAAGTTATTGGGGGGAAAGATAGATATAAATGTAGGGTATTTTTATGAGGCACCTAAGTTAATTCTTAGGCTTGAAGAAAATATAATTGCTTACTAAGAAATCAGGAACCATAATAGACTCATGCTGTTTCTTTTTTTACTCAGTGTCTATCTGTTTGTTGGATTTCCATGAGCATTCTGTCACATGATAAAGAACTTCTCCAGATTCCACCAATTCTCAGTTTCTCCATTTTGCTCATTTTTAGTAGATGATATACATATCTCATGCTTTCAGAAGTAAATTAACTAGAATGAACACTTTTCCAACCTCTTCAAATACAAAAATAGATTTCTGATTCATCATTAATGCTGGTCCATCTTGTGTGCCTCTTGTCAAAGTCTTCTCATAGTTTGCCACAGATAAGATATTGGAAGTGTTGTACAGCTGGAAGCTTTTCTTATTTTTTGATATTGATAAGATGTTTTTTGGAGTGGCTTAGACTTGTCATCAAGTATCCCTTGGTCTCACAACCAGACCATTTTTTTTTCCACTCATAGAATCTCCCAATGAAGATATTTTTTATTCCACTTCTTCTGAGTTTCTTATTTGTGATATATTGCAGTCTTCTCATTTTCATCATGCACTTTTTCACTGATTTCTTTCTGATGTTCATTTTTGATTTTTCAAAGATGACTATATTCTAAGCCTACAGGCATACCACACTACTAGTAGAATAATATTGTTTTTAAATGGACCATATAGTAGTACCAGATCTCAAAAAAATCATCAGAACAATCTGGTACTAGATGCAAAATATAGTGGTTAATCAGTGAAACAGGTATACAATTTATAGAAATAAATAAATATAATATAGCATTTTCACTATCCAAAATACTGGAACAATAACTGGATATTTGATAAAAAATTTTGGGGGAAACTGAATAGTAGTATGTCATTGAATAAATTAGGTATAAGGCAACATTTTACTTCATTTACCAATGAATATATGATTTCAAAAAGGGTGATATTATAAACAAATTAGGGGAAAATAGAAGAATTATTTACTAAATCTATGGATAAGAGAAAAGTTCTTGAAAACAGAGAAAGAGAGAGGAAGAAAAAGAAAGAGAGATACTCTGATAAACATCTCATTTCTTAAACGTATAGGAAACTGAATCAAATTAAAGAAATAAGACTCATATTTCAATTTATAAATGGCCAAAGGATACAAGCAGATAGTTTGTTGAAGAAATCAAAGCTATCAATACTCAACAATCAATATGAAAAAAACTTTAAATCACTAATAATTAGAGAATGCAAATTAAAACAATGCTGAAGTACCACTCATATAAAACTGACAAAGAAGACCAAAAAATGACATGATTTTGTGGTGGCAAAGAACTGGAAACTGAAAGGACATCTATCCTATAAATTAAGGAATGGTTAAACAATTTGTGATATATGGTTGTGATGGAAAAAGCTGAGAAGACTTATATGAACTGATTTAAAGTGAAGTGAACAGAACCAGAAGACCAAATTACACAGTAACCACAATATTACAATGACAATCAAATGTAAAGGATTTAGCAACTCTCTACAGTGATTCATGACAGTTCCAAAGAACACATGATGAAAACTACTCTCATTTCAATTTTTTTGGCTTGATATCATCATCATGAAATCTTTGGTAAATAAGGAATATTTGAAAGAATATTACCATCTAGAAGGGATTCCCTCTTTAAGTTGAACTTTGTGTTAGATCTCCATGATGGTGGTGAATACCTCTGACAAGCATACATGTCATAATTTTATGGTCCTCTTAATATTGATGATTAGATCATTATATCTTTCAAGAAAACCTGTATAAATTTGATATGGGGATAAAACACATTATCTTGGAAGAGAGCCTTTTTAAAGGCATTTTCTCCTCAGTACTTTTTGGATATCCTTTTGCACTTCTGTCAATTCTTTCCCTAATTTTTCCTCCATCTCTCATACTTGATTTTCAAAGTCCTTTTTGAGCTCTTCCATGGCCTGAGTGCTATTCTTATTTTTCTTAGAGGCTTTGGTTGTAGGAGCTTTGACTTTATTATCATCTTCTGAGTATGTTTTGATCCTCCTTGTCACCATAATAACTTCCAGTGGTCAAAATTTTTAAAAATTTTCTGCTCATTTTCCTAGCCATTTACTCTGCTTTTAACTTTTTGTTAAAGTAAGACTCTGTTTTCAGAGTAGAGAGTGCATTGTCCCAAGTTTCAGGGATTTTGTGCAGCTCTTTTAAGGGTCTGACCACAAGCACTCTTTTCTGCCTCAGCGCTATTATGTGTATCCCCTACCCCTCTATAGCTATAAGATCTAGTGTGCTCATGGGGGATGAATTGGGATTGCACATCAGACTCCCACCCTTTTGCCACAGACTGTCTCCATTGACCTTCTGATTCCTCCCTGATGTCCCTGGACTGAGAGGTCTAGAAGTCTCCAACACTGCTTCTGATTCAGAGGTTGGGCCCAGGCCAGGCTGTGGCTGGATCTGGGACCACCCTAGAGTGTCCTGCCCCAGGACTTCTACCCTGGTGTTGTAGACCTTTTCTGCTGAACTTCTAAGTTGTCTTCCATTGGAAAATGTTCTATTCCATCCTTTTTGGTGTCCTGATGCTCTCAAATTTGTTTAGAGTCATTATTTAAAGGAATTTAGAGTGGTTTGAAGGATCAAAACCCATCATTGGTTATTAGGAAGAATGATGGATAGAACCCGCTTTTTTCCCCCTGGATGGGAACCTTTAGGATAAAGTTTAGTTCTACTAATTCAAGTGCTATCTCTTAGTCAACAAAAAATAAGTCCAGTGAATCTTGCATTCACATCTTTCAATTTCTGATTGGTGATGAAGATATGCTCTACTGTGCTATAATATAATTTACAAATAGTCTATTAATAATCTCAAAAATAATGCCCTTAGTAATATAAGGAGCATCCCTCTTCCCCACTCTTTTGTAGAGATCTATAGGTGTAGAACATTATATTTAATATACAACTTTTCAAAGAGTTGATACATTTTGCTGATTTAAAAAAAATTCTTCCTCTTATTTATTTCATTAAAAACTCTTATAAAGAATGAGGGAGGGATACAGGACAAATCTAGGTAATGTGAAAAAAATCAATAAAAATCTATTTAAAAAAGAATGTCCTCGAAAAGGGTATACATTATTCTCACAAACCTTTTAAATAAATGGGAAAGTAGGACTATAGGTCAGTATTTGCTATTTTCTAGTTTATTACTAATTTCTTTTCCCATTTAAACATACTCCTCTCTCATCATGAAAACTACCCCACTCCCTTTTTTGGTTACCTATGTTCCCTTAAAATAAAAAGGAAAAAAAAACTGCCTCCCCAAGAAATCTGCCTAAAATATAGTCGGAAACATTTCATTTACAAATATTAAATGAAGTATATGGGAAAGAGTTACAAAGTTGATTTATTTTTTAAAGCAGGGCATAAGAAAAATCTGTGATATAGAGATAATAAAGGAAAAAAAAACTTATAAGAAGACTGATCAAATGAGTTCAACTCTTTCTACTCTGAACTTCTTCAACTTACAACCTTAGTATTCCTCAAACTATGTAATAATGATTTCATATCAACCCAAATCTGGTTCATTCAGTTTTAGGCACAAAAATAAATTCTATAAATTGCTAGGGAGACAGAGCTTTAAAAGGATCTAGAATAGGGATTTTTAAACTTTATGTTGTGTGTCTCTTGGACTTTTCTTTGGCACTCAAGTGAAGTCTATGAAATTCTTATAAAAATGATTTAAATGAATAAGATAAAATACAAAGGAAGCCAATTACAGGTTAATAACATTGAACATAAAAGGTATATACTCTTCAATATAGAAACTTCAGCTCTAGAGATGTCTTTGGGGAATCTGCAGGCAACAAAATGAAAAAAAAAACTGAATTTATGGCCCACCTCTTTTCATTCCCACACTAGGACTCCACTTACTATACAAATTAAGGAGAGGTTTTATACACACACATACACACACACACACACACACACACACACACACAGAGAGAGAGAGAGAGAGAGAGAGAGAGAGAGAGAGAGAGAGCGAGAGAGTGCGCACCAGAGAACGAGAACCTATTTGCCTCACAGACAGATAATCCAGATATTTGACTCCAAGGCTAGCTCTCTCTTTTGTATATCTCATACAGATTTTTGCAAACTTCTGGCAAATGGACTTGATTTTTTTTTTACCAGAAAGTTCAACATTCTCTTCCTCTTCTTCCTCTCATCCAACTCTAATATTTGCACAGAGATTTGCATATAGGCTATCTCACTTAATCCTTACAATAATCCAGTGAGGTATGTGATGTTATCATCATCATTAATATTATTTTGACTTTCTAAAAATCAAATCTTACATGTTCCATTAAATCATTTTTCCTTCTTTCCACTCTCCATTTTAAAAAGAGCAACAAAATTCTTGAAACAAATAAATTTAGTCAAGCAAAACAAAATCCACTTTGTTCATGTTAAAGAAATATGTCTCATTCTATACCATGAGTCCATCTTATCTGTGTCAGGAGGTGGATAGCATGATACAATTATAGTCCTTTGGAAATGATTAATCATCTCATAAATGAGACCTCTAGGTCTCGAGTCTTTCAAAGTTTCTTGTGTTTAATTTTTTTTTGTTATTGTATAAATTGTTTTGTTGCTGTTTGCGTCATTCTGTGTCAATTCATATAAATACTTTTCATGTTTAGTAAAACTCATGCTTTATTATAGTACAATAATATTCCATTGTGTTTGCATGCCATAGTCACACCTAGTAAATTTCTGAGGCAAAATTTAAAATCAGGTCTTTCTGATTCTGCATCCAGAACCTGAACTGCTATCCTTGTCTATTTGCTTTGAAAACATTTGATGACCTAAAAATGCAGGTAAAAGAAATGATTGGCTACCTTATCACTGAAAGTCCAGCTCCAAAGTAATTTAGCAAGGGCCTTGATATATCTTCAGGATCTGTTCCAAACCATCCAAACCTGAAAAAAAATCAACATGTGTGGAATTAGGTCTTTCTGAAAAGTTCAAGAGTTTTGAAATTTTGTCTCTTACAATCACAGAAAGATTCTATGGTCAATTTGGTTGGTGGAGAAGATGTCACAGAAGGGACTTTTGTTCTGAGTCTCAGAAAAAGGAATCAAGAGTATGGTTACATAAATCTTGGGCAATGCTTGAAATGGTTTAAAGAATTTTAAAACTGGATAGATATATAGATAAAAATCTCTATCCTATCCATCTACCCTGATTTCCTTTCTCACTCTATGGTCCTTGGCTTGGCCCAAATCACTTTAAACATTCCTTATTTCCAATAGTGATACTGGAATGTAAGATCCTTGTAGGCAAGGAATATTTCATTCATTGTATTTATGTCTTCCAATGTCTAGTAGTAGGGGCCATTTCATATTACTTGCTGATTGAGAATGAAGAGAAGCTGGGAGGACTTTGAAGTTTATATTAAAAATGAGTGATAACCTGATCTAATTTATAAGAATTTTTGAATTGATTAATTTCTTTTTACTGGACCTTTATTCATTTGACCAGATTGATAGGACCTTCTAAAGCTGAAATTTTACTAGTGTAGTCTTTGGGAACCCAGGGTTATTTCCACACCACCACTGGAAAATGGAGGAAGATTTCAGTGTAGAAGATGTACCTGACCTTTTCACCCCACTGAGGCTCTGGTTTTATGAAGTAAATTTTCAGTTAAACATTAGATGACGACTTCAAAAGAGCAAGTATATCCTACCTCCTGTTCTCAACTAAGGCTTTGATCTTATCAAGTAATGCTGACAGATCAGATAATCCTTTCCCATAGCTTGACCAAAATTTAAATATATTACCTTATTAGTGAATTTCCTTTAAAAATTATAATGAAAATTTAATTAAAATATTTTTTCTCTTAAGGCTTATTAAATCACTCTTTGCACTTCCCATTTGACATTTGTCCTGAAACCATGTAGAGTCATTAATCTGGTAAAATCTTTTTGCGTGTGTGTATGGTGGGGGAGAGTAAGGTGAGGGATAATTTATTTCTTTATTTTCTCAACATATGGAAAGGTTAAATCCCAAACTAACAGTATAACCTCGCTAGATGTTTTGAGGATGTCTGCTTCTCCATCTCCATAGCTTTTCTTATTCTGTTCCTTCTTCTGATTCATGAATTTGGGGAAGAAGGAGATGAATAGAAACAGGATAGGATCAGTGTTCTCCAGAAAGAACTGGTTTGGGTACAGGCTACAATTTAAAATCTTAAGAGGCTTGTTTGGGAATACTGAGGGGATCCTAGGATCAGATTTGGAGCTGGAACAGACCTTGGAGGTAAATTTTCAAAGAATGTTTCATAAACTTTTGCATCCCTAGTGCCCCTTGCATGTCATGATATCACCTTTTTGATGTCATGGTGCTCTTCAAGAATGAAGGACAAACAACAAGCCTAATTTGGTGACTTGCACAGAGGAGAAGCTCTGTGAGGATTGGTTGCACATGACAATTCTGTTTGAATTGCGTTACCTTGAACTTGCCCAGCCTGTTAATGAATTGAATGATCCCCATATTAAAAGTCCAAGGCCTAAACCAATTGTTTTAACAATTGGGACGACAGCGATGTTACCTGCAAGACAAAAGTCATAGGGGGAAAAAACACCTTTACTATTATAAAAAGTACAGAAAATGCAAAGAAATCATTAGTAATTGAATACCTATGTTACACCTATAATTTTGATTCTCCCTATTTATTAACAAGAGCCTATTTCTTTTGTGTACGTCTTAAAGTTATAAAGTCCAAAAAGCAAAACTCCCATTGTAGAAAAATGTTGGATAAAGTTAACTACTAAGGTGCAGAAATATTCTCCAGCCTTGGTACATGCCTTTGATCAGGCATACACTATTTTTAGAAAGTACTGTTAATGCTGAAAATGGTAGTGGTTTTATGTTGGCTATGCTGTTACATAAAAGTAAAGCAGGTTGTAGGGTTGGATTTATTATCAGAAAAATGTCTTTGACCTTGGACATAGCTTTCTGAAGGTCATGCAATTCTCTAAGACTGTTAGTTATAAACAGGTCATTATCTGGATTGTGAATAGTAGTTTCTACAAAAGACAGTTTTAGATCTGGAAGGGACTTTAAAGATCTAAAATGCTATTCAGTTCAAGCCACTTATAGCACACTTGAGGAAACTGAGGCATTTGACCTTGAAGCAAACTATTAGAGATGAAACTAACCCATGGGAAAATCCATACCAAAAGTCATACACAAGTGAATTAAATTTTTTTATCCCTCTTTCTTTCTATATTTCTTCCTATCAAAATCTGCCATGGGATTTTCATTTCTGGATAAATGTCTAAGGCTTAAAGACCCAACATTGGACAAAACATTTATAATCTTTCCACTTTTAGTTTTCTAATTTGTACAATGAGTAACTTGAAATATAATTTATAGGAGCCCTTAAAGTAGGGGATCTTAATGTTGGGCCCACAAAGTTTTAAAAAAAGATATTTAAAAAGATATTAACTTTACATATATATTTTTTTTCATTCAATTCTCACAACAGCCCTGTGAGTATTGTAGTGAGGGAGGAATGGGATGCTTTTCATTCTGTCACCTGTTGATGCCTGCTCTGAAGGGAAGCTTTTTCCCAGTGGGGAAGCTACTTTACAAAAAGTACCTGAGGTATTAGAGTGAAGAACTAAAGGAAGAATGGAAGAAGTGACATTGCCAAGGTGATCTTTTTATATTGGACTTTCCTCCTCCAATTTGCAGACATTTCTACAGGTTTGGGATGGTCTTTCTCTCATTTCTGTTTTTTATAATATTTAACTCCTTTCTAGACTTAATTCACTTTCCAACTGGGGAAGGCAAATAGTATAGCACCTGTACAACATCTGACCTACAATCAGGAAGACATTAAGTTCAAATTTAGTTCTCAGACACTTACCAATTGTGTATCCCTAAGGCAGGTCATTTTAGTCTCAACTTTCTTATCTATAAAATGGGGATCAAATGAAATACTACTTGTAAAGTGCCAGGGCACAAAGTAAACAATATATGTGTTAGATATCGTTATTATTATCTTATATTCAAGGCTTATCCTAATCCTTGGGATTGGGAGTAATGAGTGATATCTTCTTCCCAACATGAAATTATTTTGTATATAGTTTGTAGATACATTGTGTTTACTAATTTATAATTCAGTTATCTCAGCAACAGAATGTAAGCTCTTTGTGAACAGGAATAATGATGATAAGAATTGCTCACATTTTTATAGTGACTTAGGGATTGTAAAACACTTTACAAATACAAAGATGATACTTTACAAATATTATCTCATTTTATTTTTATGACAACCTTGAGAGAGAGAATATTTTCCAAAGGAGGAAACTGAGAGAGACAGAGGTGGTACCTTGCTTAGAGTCACAGAACTAATATCTGAATTCAAATTTGAACTCAGATCCAATTGACTCCAAGTCCAACACTTTATCTGTGGTGTCACTGTTGCTGTTGCTAGTCGTTGTAGATGAAAATACCTAATATGTATTTAGGAGGTCATAATAATAAATGCTAATTAAACTGAATTGGGCAACAATATGGTGGAATTCATTTTTATGGCTTTGGCCAGGAAGCTCTGCTCAAGGACTGAAAATTTTAACTCTGACAAAACCTTAAAAAACATCTTTCCATTTTGACTAACAGCACTTTTAGATGTATTTGTTCATCCAAAAAATATTGCTAAAATATTATTAAAATGTTGGGCTAATGGTTCCTGACTGTGTAGGAAAAAAAGCAAAAACCTGACATATCTGATTGTTATAGAAGTAGGTTTTTAAATAAACATTTTGGAATTGCTCCTGCCTCCCAATCATTAACTGTTTGAGTGATTGATTAGTCAATATAATCATATGTTTCTTGTAAAATGGAAGACCACTTGAAAATATATTACAAATGCATTTTTAAACAAATAGACCCATTGATTTGGGGAAATTTGGCTTTCTGTCTTAAAAATAGCATAAACTTTTGTAGTTCACACATTCTTTATGGATTTATGCTAAGAAATATCTCCTGCCAAAAGAATTGAGTATAAGAGGTATCTCCGCCTTGAATGTATAGTAGATTGTAATCTGAGAGGTTATCTAGACTTTATCTGGCAGATGAGGTAATTATGGTTCAGAAAAGTTACTTGCCTAAAATATATATAGGCAGGAAATATTGGGGTCAAGATGCTAACTCCAAGTCCTTTGATTCTAATTCATTGCCTCCTTGATAGTGTAGTGGACAGTGCATTAGTTTTGGAATTGGAAAGACTATGAATTAAAATTTCATCTCTGACACTAGCTTTGTAACCCAAGACAAATCATTTCTCTAGGTCTCATTTTCCTTGTCTATAAATGAAAGGGTAGTGTTCAGTGGTCACATCTAGGTCTAATTCTATGATCTTACTTGGATGGGTCCAGGATTGCACTGATGTATACACTTTTGCCTCTACTAGGAAGGATTTTAACCACTCACAATTTTTCCCAACTCTTGTCAAAATCCTATGTGGGTAATTGGGATAGTATTTGACATATTGGGAACCTCTTTGATTTTGTGTAGCTACCAATGAAGTTTATTAACTGCCTATTCGTTTCTCTTGTTTCCTGACCAACATCCTTTCTGTGTCAGGAATATAACTCTTGTATTATAACTTTATTCTATGTTTTTATCACAAATTTTTAATATATATATGTATATATATATATGTACTTATTGATACCCACATGTGCCTTTTTAGTCTTCTTGTTATATCAAATATATGACAAATAGAAAAGCCCAAAATGTGTACTGTGATGTTCTTCACTAAATTATTGAGTTTTTATTTCATTCAATAAGGATTCATATCAAGAAATGATTGAAAGTATGTGTTAAGCATTAAACACTACTGGGACTAGCATACACAAAGGAAACTGAAGAGATCCCAGGGAAAGGGTAGAGGCTAAGTGTTAGAGGGGAAAGGGTAGCACAAGTTAGAAGACTTGAGTTCAAATTCTGATTCTGTAATATTCTGTCTATTACCATAAGTGTGGCTTTTAATCTCTTGGATCTTACTATCCTCCCTCTGCAAAGTGAGGAGATTGGATTTGACCTCTAACGTTTCTTCAAATTCTAAATCTTTGACTACACATTAAAAAAGGTAATACATCTATAACATTAAAATGTAAACTTGCATTATTTTAGTAATAAGGTTTTTAGTAACAAAAGATTTTCTATACATTACCTGTGGCCCAAACACAACCCCCAAGCATTGCAAGAGGCCAGAACTTAGGACAATGGAGTAACACATTGACCACTAAGGAAACTGTCCATATGGCAGCACAGAGAATCCACTGAAGAAACATTCCTGTCAATAAAGCAATAATTTATTATTAATAGTTTATACCTGAATTTTACCATGTGTATACTTAGAAATATTTATGGGCTTATTTGTCCTGATTATGCAAAGCAAACTGGAGTTCTTCCCACTAATAACTAGAAGTTAGTGAGTGATTCTACATTTCCAGCTTGGTACTATGCTGGTCTCTATTGCTTACTGACGAAAATTGATATAGAATTATTTCATACATCAGTTTTCTAAAGCCTATGTTTTTATGATTCTTACTAAGGCAAGAATGCATAGAAAGTTGAATTATTTTAAGTTCTTGTGGGCTGGGACATTTAAAAAGCTGGGAGTTAGCTTCTTGTAAGTGAAAATATACTTTCTAATTTCTAAGCGGCCTTTTCGTGATGTGGGGGTAAGTAAGTGAATGCATCTCCTGCAGGTTTTCACTTAGTCCTTTAGATTTCATCCACTATTGGTAAAAACAATCAAAGTCAACTTTAAAGAGAGGCAAGAAAGTACATAATCAAAAGGTTCACTTAAAAAGGAGAAGCTAGAGTTATAAACAAGTAATTTGCTTATATGTAAGCATTTGCCTAGTTGAGAAGGAAGAAGAGAAGAAAAGTAATGTGATGGAAATTGGTGGAAAACTACCACAATGACAGTGGCTGATTGTAGGCTGTTGTATGCATTGGCTTTAATTATTAGGACTCTTATACTCATACCCTAGATCTAGGTATCAATCAGTTAATGTGGTAGGAAAAAACTTAAAGAGTTCATTATAAAAGAGACAGAGGTATAGTACAATAAAGGGACATGGCAGTTTGTCCCTAATTTAGCAGAAAGAATGGTCAGTAGAAGTATTGAGAATCAAAGAGGTTGTTCTCATTAAAATATGAAAAAACCAGAAAGCTATACAAGATTATCCCCTGTTGAAGGAACAGAAATAGCTCAGCTACAAACTTATGTGTTTATTGGGTACAAATTCAATTGTCTGCTATATGAGATGAAAAGGTTTCTTTTCTTGCCATCTTACCAGGGAATGTGAAGTCATCTTTCCTAGTAAGGTGTAAGAAATGTTATAGGTTGGGAAACTAAGAACAGAAGGGGTATCATGAGAATTGAAAAGATATGTGCTTTGATTTCCAAAAATGTTTAGAGAATGAAATTTATCAATTCTAAACCAATGAGTTTGACATCAATTCTGGGAAAATTTTAGAAAATTATTATTATTATTTATTATTATTATTTAAAACCAGACGTGATTTCATCAGTGTAGCAGCCATATTTTGCTGATTAATTTTCACTTCTAAGTGCCAGTAGTTAACAAGTCCCAAACTTACAGTCTTATTGAATAACATATCACTAAGAGGACAAAGGACTTTCCCAGGACTCCACAATTAGTATGTGTTAGAGAAAAGATTTGATCTTAAGTCTAATTGTAAAGGTAGCTCCTTTTTCCTGTGACTATATAGCTTGTAGAATATATTAAATAGATGGTTAGTATATATCTAGAAAAGGAATAAACAATAACCTATCATTTTAAAAAGTAGCAATATTTGATCGATTAGAAAAATACAGTAGACCTAGAATTTAAAAAGACTTTTCAGAGTATCTTATGCTCTTCTTTTGGAGAAACTGGAGAAAGGTAAGCTGAGTAGTTATTAATGATTCCATAACATATAATGATCCATAACAAGCTGGATGTTTCTAGTTGTCTAAAGGCAGCTAGTGTCACACTGAATTCAAACCCAGCTCAGGTACTTATTATCTGTGTAACCCTAGGCAAGTCAAAATCTCAGTTTCCTCAACTATAAAAAGGTGATAATAATAAAATCTACCTAGCAGTATTTTTTGGAGTGTCAAAAGAGATATTTGCAAAAAAGCACTTACTTATAGTACCTAGCACATAGAAGAAACTGTATAAATGATTATTTTCTTCTCTCTTTGGTAGAATATGCCAAGGATCTAAGGTTGTGCCATTTAACATGCCATTAATGGCATGTCTAAAGTCATACACAGAATCCTTATCAAATCTGCAGAAGATATCAAGCCAAAAGTGATAGCTGATGCATTATGTGAGAAGATTCAGAAAGAGTTTGACCAAACAAAACACTAGGTTGTTTTCTAGGAAATTGAACTTAGGATATATGTTACATCTTATATTTGATTTCAAGAAGATTTCATGCTTACAAGAAAGATAGGATTGGACAGCAGTTTGTCTGAAAAAGAATTAGGGGTTTTAAAAAGTGGCTTGCCAACTCAATATGAGTCAGCAGTGAGACATAATGCCTTAAAAAAGCTAAGTCAATATTACATTGCATTAAGAGAGGCAAAGTTTTAGGAATGAGCCTACAGCATTTGTGCTACACTCAATGGGTCAGATCATATTTGGAATATATTGTATTCAAGTCTTTGTAACCAATTTTAGAAAGAATGCTGCCAAACTGCAGAACATCCAGGGGATTTCCATCTGGATGGAGAAAGGTCTTGAATCCATTCCATTGGAAGGAGGGTGAAAGGAAGTAATAGTTGATAGATTAAAAAAGAGAAGATTCAAGGGAAGTATGATAGAAGTCTTCAAGTATTTTAAAAGCTATCATAGGAAAGAAGTAATAGATTTGTTTTGCTTGGTCCCTGAAGGCTGAACTAGGAATCCTAGTGGGGAGTTGCAAAGACAAATTCATGCTTGATTTCAGGAAAAGATTTCTAATAATTATAGCTGTCTAAAAATAGAATAAGCTGTTTCAAAAGGTAGCAGGTTCTTTGCAATTGGATTTCTGAGCAAAAGCTGGCTATTTGCTGGAAATGTTTTGGTGGGAATTCTTTTTTGGGAAGGGGTTAGGAACATAACTTTTGATGTTGCTTCTCCTTCTGACATTCTGTGAAAAAAGTCTGGGAGGAGGAAGAAGGAAATCCACAATGGTCTTGAATTTGAAGGGTGGAAAAAATAATACTGATATTCATATAATGTTCTATGATTTAGACAGTGTTTAAACTGTCTAAACACAGGACATCCTGTGTGTTGTTCTCATGTGGCCTAAACAGTACCCCTGTGAGATATTTGTTAAAATACTACTATTCCTCTTCCCTCAAATTTTTTTTTTTACAAATAGGGTAATTGAAGCTCAAAGTAATGAGTTCACTTGTCAACAGACAGCCTCTAAATGTGACAAAAGACATTTGAACCCAATCCTTTCATGGACTGGTCAGTATATCATTTGTTCCACTATACAATTCTGTTTCTCTAAAAATGATATAGAGGAGGAAGGGGGAACAGAGATTTCTGCTGTACATTCGAGGCTACCTATGAGATTTCTGATTCTCTCCAGCTTCTCTTTCTACCCTTGCCATGGCTGATCTTGACATCCTGGGAAAGGAACAGCTTTTATGTTCACAAAATGAATAGGTACCACAGAGGCCAACAGAAATGAGATCATCTATTACTAGTCACAGAGAGAATAGATACTTATCTTGGCAGCACTATTTAGGAATGCATATCTTGATCTTCCATGGTTAAAACGAAAAGTTAGGATGTTCTTATAACACAGGAATTTGACACATCATGAATTGTGTTCTGAGACTTGTTCAAAGTTTCTAAACAATACCCTTTTCTGATTATTCAATTGGGAATAAAAATATCAATTTGGCACCTACAAAGAAAGCTGTAGATGATAAACAAGGATTTAGGGTCAGAGATGCATTTTACCATTATATTAGATTGGTGGTAAGAACTTAAAAGAAAGCATAGTATTGAAAGTGAATCATTTACTAAGAAGATGAGATCAGAGAATGGTATTTGGCTTAAGATCATGGCTCAAAATACAGGAATTGAAGATTTTTGGTCAGTATAATTGTGCATCTAATGAGGACTGGGAAAGATTATATTTGCTTAGAGATTTGCTGATCTGATTGAAGGACATTTTAAACTCAGACAGAAGGGAGTAACAGAACAGTATCTACCAATAACTATGAAATCAGATACCATTAAGATAGTAAGTAGAATAAGAAGAATAATAGAAATATTTAAAAATCAAAGACACTTGATCATGGCACTAAAAAGAAACATGAATAAGTAAACTAGGAAGCAACTTTATCTCCCATTATGTCAAATCTTGCATTAAAAAAAAAACAACTTTTCAAAGACCCAGAAATTTTTATTTGATTATTAAGAAATGGATGCATTGAAATTCAACATGAGCCAATTCTTTTGGTCAGAGAAGTGATTCAAAGGTGATTCAGAGATCTGATATAGGAAGGTGAAATTCAACTCAGGAATTTTATAAGAGACAGCTGTATAGGGGGCAAAAATGATAATATGATCTCAGATATTTATATCTAAATGTGTTGAGAGGGGTAAGAAAAGGAACCAGAAGTATTAACAGGTATAGTCTCATTGGTAATCCCAGTACCTTTTCTCTGTTAATTATATTCTATTTATATTATATATAGTTTGCTTTGTATATATTTGTTTGCATGTTGTCTCCATCATTATACTGTAAATTCCTTGATGGCAGGGCACTGCCTTTTGCCTCTTTTTGTATTCCTTGTGCTTAGCTAAATGCTGGCATGTAGTAGATGTGTAAAAATTTTTTATGGATGGCAGAGCCAAGATGGTGGAGGAAAGGCAGGAAATTGCCAATCTTTCCCCCAAACTGCTCCAAATCCCTTTAAAAAATGACTCTAAACAAATTTTAGAGCATCAATACACACAAAAATGGAGTAGAACATTTTTCCATCCAAAGGCAACTTAGAAGGTCAGCAGAAAAGATCTGTGGAACTAGGATGGCAGCTCAGTATGCAATTCCAGATCAAGATGCACCAGTGTAGCACTGGCCCAATCCCAATGCCAGGAAAACAGGAACTAGTCAGAGTCAGCAGCACTACAGATACCTCTCAGCCCATAAACACTAAAGACTACTTGGAAAGTTGGCAGGAAAAGTTTGTCGGTAGGATGGGAGGACCTTGGAAAACCACAAGTGGACATGGACAGAGGTGATAGTAGCAGCTTCCTAAGGCCTCAACTCACAAGAGGTCTCCTCATTAGCACTAAAGGACTCTGTTGTTTTGGGATCCTAGATCTTATAGCTTTGGTGGGGCAGGGTAACTCCTAATTATTTCAGGCAGAAAAGAATGCTTTTTTTCAGGTCCTTAGAAGGATCTCTGAAAACAGCTGCACAAAAGAGCTGAAGCTTGGGACAGTGCACTATCTTCCTGGAAATAGAGCCATAATTCAACAAAGAGTTAAAAGTCAAATAATAGGGTTAGGAAAATGAGCAGACAACAGAAAAATATTCTGACCATACAGAGTTACTATGGTGATAAGGAAGATCAAAACACACACTCAGAAGAAGATAAAGTCAAAACTTTTATCTACATTCAAAGCCTCAAAGAAAAATAGAATTGGAATCAGTCTATGGAAGAGTTCAAAAGGAATTTTGAAAATCAAGTGAGAGAGATAGAGGAAAAAGTTAGGAAAAGAATTGAGAGTGGCACCAAAAAAAAAAAAAAAAAAACAACTAATGAGAAGCAGAATGCCTTAAAGAGCAAAATTCCAAAGGGAAAGGAGATACAAAAACTTATTGAAGAAAATAATCCCTTAAAAATTGGAATTGGATATATAACTTTATGAAAAATAAAATACAATATAAAGCAAAACCCCCCAAATGAAAAGAATTAGAAAAAAAAGTTAAATGTCTCATTGGAAAAACAACTGACCTAGAAAATAGATACAGGAGAGATAATTGTAAAATTATTGGCCTACTTGAAAGTCATGATAAAAGAAAAAGTCTGGACATCATCTTTCAAGAAATTATTAAGGAAAACTGTACTATTCTCAAACCAGATAATAAAATAGAAATTGGAAGAATCCAACAATCATCTCCTGAAAGAGATCCCCAAATAAAATACCTCCCATGGATATCATAGCCAAATTCCAGAACTCCCAGGTCAAGGAGAAAATATTGAAAACATTCAAAAAGAAACAATTCAAGTGTAGTGGAGCCACAGTCAGGTTTAGCAGCTTTTACATTGAAAGACTGGAAAGCTTGGAATATGATATTCTGAAGAACAGTGGAGGTAGGATTTTAGTCAAGAATCACTGACCTAACAATATGGAGCACAATCTTTCATAGAAAGGGTGGTCATTCAATGAAATGGAGGATTTTCAAGCATTTGTAATGAAAAGATCAGAGCTGAATAGAAAATCTGATTTTCAAATACAGGACTCAGGAGAAACACAAGGAGATAATCACAAAAGTGATATCCTAAGGGATTTAATAATGTTTATCTGTTTACACTCCTACATGGAAGGACAATATTTGTAACTCAGAACTTTTTCATTATTATGGCAGTTAGAAGGAATATATATAGACAGAGGGATAGTGTGAACTGAATATGAAAGGATACTAACTTTTCAGTAAATGATGAAATTAAGGGGTGAGAGAAAAGAACGGAAAAGAGAGAAGTGGAATGGTGAAAATTATCTGCCATAAAAATAGGTAAGAAAAAAATTTTACCGTGGAGGGGAAAAGGGGTAGATTAGGGTGAGTGAGTGAACCTTACTCTCTCAGAACTAACTTAAAGAAGAAATAACAAAAATAACACTCAATATGGGTGTAGAAATCTATTTTACCCTACAGGAAAGTAGGAGAGGAATGGAATAAGGGAAAGAGGGAGGTTGATAGATGAAAGGGCATATACAAAAGGGAATGGTAAGTAGCAAAACAGTTTTGAGGAGGCACAGAGTGAAAGGAGAGAGAGAATAAATGGGGGGAATAATTAAAATATTAATTGAAAAAGATTTTTGAAGCAATTATCTCTGATAAGGCCTCATTTCTCTAATATAAGGGAAACTGCATCAAATTTATAAAAAGAAATAAGTGCCATGCTCAAACTGATAAATGATCAAAAGATATGAACTATGCCAAAGAGCCATAAAATCATGCATATCCTTTGAGTAATACCACCAATACCAGGCACAGATTCCAAAAGAGCTTTTTACAAAAGAAAAAATGTACAAAAAATATTTATCGCAGCTTTCTTCCCTAGGCAAAAACATTGGAAACTGAAGAAACGTCCATCAGTTGAGGAAGGGGAAAAATGTGATTATGACGGGATATTATTATGCTATGAGAATGATGAGCAGGACGCTCTCAGAAAAATTTGGAAAATCCTTCAAAAACTCAAACAAAATGAAATGTATTGTATATAAATTAATAACAATGTTCTGGGATTATCAGTTGGGAATGACTTTGATATTCTCAGCAATAAAATAATCCATGACTACTTTGAAGGACTTATAATGAAAAATTCTATCCATACTCAGAAAAAGAACTGATTGTCTGAATACGAATTAAAGATCTCTCTCTCACTTGCTCCCTCCTCTCTTTTTCCCTCCTCTTCTCCCTCTTTTCCTCCCTCCCCCTCCTCCTCTCTTTCTCCCTCCCTCCCTGTCCTCTTCTCTTCCTCTCCTCTAACTTCAATTTCTTGACTTTTTTAAAGGCAAGGATATCTATGTTTTCTCTAACAACATGACTTTTATGAAAATGTTTTACATAACTTCACATGTGCTTTCTTAATGGAAACTGGGCATAAAGGAGAGAATCTAAAACTCAGAGTTTTAAAGACAATTATAAAAAATTCTTTTAAATGTAACTGGGGAAAATAGCAAATAAAAATTTAAAAAATTAAGGATTGATGATTATGTCTTGAGACTTAACTAGGATGTGATTACACTGGAATATGCCAATGAAAGAGTATACTCATTTAAAAGTAAGGATTAAACATGAGGGAAATGAAATAGCAAGATACATCAATAATATATAGCTGTGTAGAAATCTAACTAAAGAATTATTAAGTAATTTAAATGCTTTATCTCATTTAATCCTCAGAAATCTGTAAACTTAGTCATTACAAGTATTATCTCCCATTTTAACAATTCAAACTTGCTTATATAGTATTTTATAGTTTATCATCAAAGCTTCTGTGAATATCTGCTCTTAAAGTACTTCCTTTCATTAGGTGGTGCAGTAGATAGAGCACTGGCCCTAGCATCTGTAAAATTCATTTACCTTTCTGAGTTCAAATGTGGTTTTTAGACACTTATTAGCTATGTGAATCTGGATAAGTTACTTAATCCTGTTTACCTCAGTTCCTCATCTGTAAAGTGGATAAAGTAATAGAAAAGCACTCCAGTATGTTTTCTAAGGAAACTGTTTGGGGTCATGGAAAGTCAGAAATGACTGAAGTGATTGAACAAAAAACAACACTGCTTTCAAAGGTAGAAATCACAACCCACGTATGTATGCCCTTCTTCTTATCCTATGTAATGTTATCTGTGCCTTAAATGTCCTCCGCAGGAAAAACTCAACATTCTGGGGACATTTGTCAGGGTCTTTTTTTTTTTTTAACATTCTAGGAATACCAGACCCTCACAGGCTGTTAGTTTGTCTTCTCTTGTTCTCCAAAAGTGATTAGCTAACCTACTTTTCCAGGTATACAAAATCCTTAATGGTATTTCATAGTTCTTGGAACATAAATCATTGCTGGCAATATGTGGCAGCCTCCTTATGTCTTTTTCTATATAATGCCCTTTAAATCTCCTACTTGCCTTGCTACTAATTTCACCTTTCAAAATATGAAGAAGAACTGGTTGACAAAGCACATAAGATGATATCCCTGGACCTGAGATGAGGAAGTAAATGCTAAGGATAGTGAGCTAGGAAACATAGATTTTAGAAAAGCAGATCTTAAAGAGTTCAGAAGTAAAAAAGGTAGAATCCCAATTTTATAGTGTTTTCAAAAAAAAGGAAATTGGCTTTGAATTTGTGTACTCAAGAATGAAATATTTCAATTACAGTTGCATTTGATTCCAGTAAGGACTGTGTTGAAGCTCTAAATCAGATTAGACATATTTTCAGTATGAGAATTTATATCTTAGAAATGGACAAACACTCCAAATTAGAGCTTGAGTTACTGTGTTATTGAACTCTAAAGTTAAGAAAGTAATGAAGAAAATACAAATGATGCAGATTTTTTAAAAACCACTTTACCTTCCCTTTCTCCTAAGTCAGTTATAAAGTATTTACAGCTCATCACAGATTTCATTGAAGAAGGAAAAAGGGATGTGTGAAAAGAGACCAGTGTTGGCTGCAAAGGGAACTCAAAAAAGATGATTTTACATCTTTAATGACATATGTGATATATGTAGGCAAGAACCAAGAGAAAAATCTTATATAGCAACAGCAATATTGTTTAAGAATAACTAATTCTGAGCAAATTAGTTATTTGCCACATTTACTCAAAAGGACATATGAAAAAAGACTCTATCTGTATCCAGAGAAAGAGCTGATATAACTATGTATAGAACAGTTTTACATATATACATATATGTGTATATGTTTGTCTACATATATACATATACACGTAGATATAGCTTCATACAAAGACATACCCATATATATGTTTACCATTAGAAAGACACACATACATACACATATATTTCTAATGGTAGCCATCTTTATGGGAGATGAGGGAAGATGAGGGAAGAAAAAAAAGAAATTTATATTTTAATGTACTTTGTTATGGAAGTGCTTGTTTTATCCCATAAATTAAAAATAAAAAATAACTGAGAATGAATACAAAAGCAACAGCCTTAAGAAAGTCAAAGTCAGATCTGAATTGGTTATTATGATACATACTGAGAATACAATAAAAGTTTTTTTTTTCAAGTTGTATTGAGAGTCCTAAAAAAGAAGGGGCAAATCTATTGTTTGCATTTGGCTGAGAAAGATGATGATATTAGAAGGAAGTAGAAATACTGAATCCCAATTCTCCACTTCTCCCCCCCTTCAAATAATGAGTATGAGCTTCAAACTGAGAATGACAGAATAAAAATGATTTATGGAGAAGAGAAATTGAAGATAAGTAAGGAGATGGTAAGAGAGCATCTAAGTATGCTCCATGAGTTCAAATTATCATTATCTTTCCCCTAGGACTTATCTTCTGGCATAGTGAATTGCTGACCTGTAGGTGAACTTTAAAAATTAGCTGTGAATATTCAGGAGAGATTCAAGGGCTTAGAAGTAGAAAAATATTATTCAATTTTTTTAAAGAGCAAAGAAGGTAGATTAGGGAATTTCTGGGAAAATACGAGAAACTATTGTTGAAGAAATAGCTTAAAAAGGAAAAGAAAAAAATTACAAAGGCAGCATATAGAATCATCAAAAATAAATCATGCCTAGCTAATCATAATTCTCTTTTTTTGGATGGGTTACTAGATTGTTTTATTGAGAAGACTCCATAGACCAGTCTATCGGCATTTTGGTAAGGCATCAAACAACTGTCTCATGATATCATTGCCAATATAATCAGGATTAGACGGAAACATTGTTAGGAACTGAACTACTAAACTCCAAATGTCCATTAATTAATTGTTGTTGGCCTGAATAGAAGTTCATAGTGGTTTTATGTGGTTCTCTATCCTTTACTATGTTCTGTTAGATTTTTTTTAATCTGTGATTTGGATGAAGACATAAGGAAGAAAAAAATCTAAAGATGTAGATGTCATTTTTATTAAATCTGTATATAACAAAACATGGGGAAAATGGCTGATATTGTTAGATACCAAAAAAATCAAGATATGGTAAGTTCTTAACAGCTTGATATGATGAATAAGAATACATCTAGATTTTGACATTAGGATTTTGAAAAATCAAATGAAAATGTACGAGATTAGAGATAGGAATTAGTATAGCTAGAAACTGGTTAAGATGAAAAAGAACAAGAGAAAGTTTTAGTGGTCTGCAAGCTCAAAATGAGTTCACATTATGTATCACAAGGCAGCTAGGAAAACTAATATGATTTTAGGCTGCAATAGTAGAAATATTTGGAATGAGGGCGTGATAATTTTCCTTTTCTTTGCTCCAGGATGACCACACCTAGAGTTTTATGTCCAGTTCTAGGTGCCATATTTTGGGAAGGATACTGAGAAATGGTAATATATCAAGTACAAAGCAGAGTGATTAGAATGGTATTAAGACATAAAAATGTACCATATGAAGAGTACTTGAAGGAACACAATGATAATTTTTAGAGATTTGTCATTTTCAAAATTATAAATTATAGCTCTATCTCCAAGAATAATCAGAATGCTCCTGGCTAAACAGGTAGGGGTGTGTGTGTGTGTGTGTGTGTGTGTGTGTATGTGTGTGTGTGTATTACCATCTCCAGTATCAAATTTTTTAACTGGAACAAAGTTGGACCCAAATAAGATAACAGCTGCAGCTGAGGAGATGAAGCCGACAGTGAGATCTGTTCCATTGTTGCTGTGTTCCATGGTGGTGATACTGCCTGGGAGCCAACCGAAGATACTGAGGTTTGATGTAGATTCAGCTTGGTGTAGTTTCTCTTCTGAGAAAAGAAAAAATGAAGAAATGGAAGAGAATAAGCATTATCTCACCTTGAATGTGACGGAGAGAAATTTAGTATTTTACATTTTCTAGAGTCATGTATCCTAAATCTAGAAATAAATGAGAGAAGTCCAACAGCCAAGTCAGAATTAATCCAATGGTTCTCCCTGATGTCTGAGATTGGGTTAGCTTCTATGAAATTTTGCAATATTACTCAGTAATGGATGCTTAGAAAACAATGATAATTCATGTGAGTGTCCAAATTATTATTATTATCATACTTCAAATTTTCCATGTTTTGCTTAATTATTCAAAATATTAAGAAGGAAACAAATATTAATTAAGGGCCTCCTCTGTGCCAAGCACTATGTTAAGTGATTTACAAATATTACCTCATTTGATCCAAACCATCACTTTGGGAAGTCTTTGATCTAATTATACCCATTTTACAGATGAGAAAACTGAGACAGAAAGCAGTTAAGTGTCTTGTCTGGTGTCTTATAGCTAGTGGATAGATGGATTTGAACTCATTTCCTTGCCACTAGTTTTAACTCCTTATCTACCTATACTGACTTCATAGCACATGGAGGGCAACAACCTCATTTTACAGATTGGGAAACTCAAGGCCAAAGAGATTTAGTGATACATTATGAAATCACTAGATTTCAAAAAAAAAAAAAAAAAAAAAAAAAAGATTCCCACTGCTTTCAGTTTCTACAACTGAAAAATAAAGGGGTTAAATTAAGAAATTTGCCTAAGTCCTAAACGCACTCAAACTCACTATCTGAAACTGAAATCTCTATCTTCTCTAAATATGTTAGTTCCAGGTAGTGGTGTGACTGGAGATAATGAGAGTGAGGCAAGAAATATTAAGGAGGTACAACAGACAGGACTGATAAAAAATCTTGATTAAAAAAGAGATAAAAAAGTAGATAGATCCAAGCACAACTTTATAATTAAGAAACTAGGCAGGCAGTTCATATGATAGTGGTATTCTCAATAGAAATAGTGACATTTGGAGGAAGAGTAGGAGTTCCATTTTGAAGTAAAGGTGTTGGGAGATCCTGGTCTTAAGATATTTAGAAGGAAGTTTGTTGGACTGGAATTCAGGGAGAAAAAAAGAGTAGGATAAGCATATATTGATTTGTGAGCTGACCCGTCTAGAGTAGTTAAGATCATTAAGGAAGAGGGAGCTTAGAGAGAGAAGAGAGCCCAAGACATAACCTTAAGGGAAATCGCTATTTATAGAATGGAAGCTATTTGATTTATCTGAGAATACTAAAAGGGAGTTGTAAGGTAAGTAGGCTGAGATTGAGGAAACATCAGTGCAATATCCCAGGTAGAAGAATTTCCAAAATAAGGAAGTAGTTAAGAGAACCAAAATCTATAGCAAAAAATTCAAAAAAGGCTCAGAAAAAGATTATTCAAATAAAATTTTGGTAATTTTTGATTAAGAGCAGTTTTAGAACAGTGTGAAAATGAGGTGATTGGAATGAAAAGAATAATGAGGAAATCATTTTAGAAATTTAATAATAAGTCATTATAGGAGTTTAAAAGTAAAAGGAAGATGGGAGTTTAGGCCAATGACTTAATTAGAAACTTGAAATGAAAGTTTTTAAGGATAAAAAGCTGTTTGCTTCACCTAGAGGTGAATATTGTATATAAAAATAGATATTTGGAGAAACATGACTGAGAAACAACAGGAATAAAATAATTATTACTGTGTAGTGGTAAGGGCCTAGTTGAGATAAAAAAAAATCAGGAATGCAACATATTTATCTTTAAAAAAAATCAGCCACAATAGATTTATACATTCAAAAAACAGAACACATATATTTAAAAACTCAACATAATTTGCCTTTAGAAAAGTGCTGGCTTTAATGTCAGTTCTATTTTTAAATGTTGCTTATGTTTCTTTCAGATTTACCCTGACTTAGTGAGCAAGACTCCTGGTAGAAACTGTTATAGGAAATTATCCGGAAAATGAGAGTTATGACAATCGTGAGACTAAAAAGATACATAACAAACTATTTCAATTCCTCTGCTTTTAGAGCATACAGCTTACCTCTCATCTCTGCCTTACATTATATTTTTATAAATAAGAAATGGAGGTAAGATATCATGGTGATGAGGTGAGTGGCAGTAAGAGTTATTAAAATCCCCTTATGGTTGGCACAGAGGTTCTTAATGAAAGAATTCATGAAATCTGCATTATTAATTGGCAGAAATGAAAGTTTATTGTTGGACAGGAAGCCAGTTCTGCTAAGAGACTGACTTCTTTAGTGGCAAAGTCCTGTTAGGGAAATGGAGGCTGACACTGAGAAAAGAATGCCTTCCCAATGGGCAGGATCTTAGCAAGCTGCTTTGGACCTTTTGCAAAGAGTGAGTTTAGAAACTGCCTTTAAAAGGAGTCTTGAGGCTTCAGGAAGCCAAAGTTCCCAGGCCTAGATGATTATCAGTATTTGGCCCACATCTCCTATTGGAATTAACAACACTTCAAAAGGGTGCTTTTTGACCAAGAGTTCTAATTGAATCAAAGGGTCTGGCATCCCCTATTTGGAGGGAAGACTCTAAAAGGGATCACAGATCAAAAAGGAACACAGTTTCAGAATGATAATCTTAAAGGGAACAGTTTCAGTAAAGGAAACAGTTTCCCTCCTCGTTCAAAAAGGGAAGATAGAGAGATGGTTTTGGAATCAAAAAGACTTGGTTTTACATTCTTCCTCTGACACATACTAGCTGAATAAGTCAGAGAAGAGTCAATTAACTTCTCTTATCTATCTCTGTCATCTCTCTAACAGTCAAAATTGTTTTTAGAGGAAATTTCCTTAAGTAGAATTCCATACACCAGTGAAATCACAGGTCTGCCCTGCAGCAGCTCTCTCTCCCCACCTTTCATTCCCTGCACTGCAGAAAAGAAAAGAAAAGAAAAGAAAAGAAAAGAAAAGAAAAGAAAAGAAAAGAAAAGAAAAGAAAAGAAAAGAAAAGAAAAGAAAAGAAAAGAAAAGAAAAGAAAAGAAAAGAAAAGAAAAGAAAAGAAAAGAAAAGAAAAGAAAAGAAAAGAAAAGAAAAGAAAAGAAAAGAAAAGAAAAGAAAAGAAAAGAAAAGAAAAGAAAAGAAAAGAAAAGAAAAGAAAAGAAAAGAAAAGAAAAGAAAAGAAAAGAAAAGAAAAGAAAAGAAAAGAAAAGAAAAGAAAAAAGAAAAGAAAAGAAAAGAAAAGAAAAGAAAAGAAAAAAAAAAAAAAAAAAAGAAAAGAAAAGAAATGAAAAGAAAATATTAGAGCCTAAAGTGAGTAATCATTTGGTCACAGTGAAAATTCAAAGGCTTTTTGTAAGCATAATACTAAAAGTAGAGTTATAAATAATATTTCAAAATAACTCTCAACATTCACTTCTGCATTAGAGAAACTGATTTAAAGAGTGGAATAGAGCTCCTGGGCTCAATTCTGACCACTTATTGCCCATTAGTCAAGGTTAAGTATCACATTTTTGTTGAGATTAGTGTCTGAGGATATTTTGAATCCTATTACCCAATAGTTCAGGGACATTACAGAAATGATTATGATATAAACAAATTTAAAGGTATGAAACATCACAAGCTATTTCAAGTGAGGTATATTGACAATGGATAATTTTTTACTCTCTAAAAGAAAGCTAAAACTTTTTTTCTTGATCATGGAGGGAACACCTTTGTAAACTGAAGACAATTTGATTTAAAAAAAAGCTTCATGTAAGCAGGTTGCTTTTTGGTAGAAAATTAAAAAAACATGTATTGGGGTTATCATTGATAATGTAATGTTAAATCACAGAAAACAAATTTTGTCATTGTTTAGAATTAGATTCTCTGTTGATTATCTCCCTCTGAGCCTCAATTCTTCCTCTGCAAAAAGGGAATACTTATCACCTCCCTACCCACAATTCCATGTTGTGAAGTGTATCATAAAATACTTTGAAAATTCTATAATGCCATATAAATACCTACCATTAAAATCTTTAATATATGAAAGGTTGGTTCCAATTAGTTTCTTTCATTTCCCTGAATGCATTTAAACAGCAAAAAAACAAAAACAAAACAAAAAAACCACAGGTGCAGAATACTAAGGATATAAAGGCAAAACAACCACTACTACTAAAGCAAAAGCAAAAACAAAATACAAACAAACAAACAAAAAACAATAACCAGGCCCATTTCTGCAACAGCTTACATTCCACTGAATAATTCATTCCATGACTTCCAGCACCAGTAATGAGTTCTCAGTGTCTTCATAATAGAGCTAGAGGGGAATATCCAACATTATTTAGTCCTATCTATCCTTGTTTAAAATTTAAAAAAAAATGCCTTAGAAACTAGAGGGGAAGAGTCTGTCTACGCTCCTTGGGCAGAGAAAATCAGAGGCAGGATCTGAACTCCAGATGAAGTGAGTGTTCCCCCCTCCCACCCATACAGTGCTGCCTTCCCCTTCCTACTTTAACATTGCGAGCAGGCGCTGCAGCTGAAAGGATTTGGGCCACTCTCCCCACTTAGTTTTCCTTTCAGCTGATTTCCTTAATTTCTTCTAAAGATTCATTCTCTGTTAATTTTTTTAATTAAATAATTATTTTTTCTGGCCTTCATCTGTTGTTAATGGCTAGCCTTGGTTTTCTGATCTTCCCCTTTCTTTCTGAAAGTGTCCTAATTTAGTGAATCATCCACCAGACTTCTTTCACTGACTAAGACTGGGGGCTTTTCCTTCTCCCCTTAAGGTAAAATGCTATTGTATGCTTCAGTATTTGTTTTATGATCGAAGCATCTCTAAAGTCTGATTGCTGCCCCAGGCCAGTCAGGGTCCTCCAATTACATCTGCAAAGCTTGTGGCCTTAACATCTTGCTTCACAGATGAGATGGTACAGTGGTTTCCAACTCGACCCTCCTAGGGTTACAGCTCGGTATTAAACCATACTCTGTTATAAACAAGAAAAGCCTGTGCAGTCACCCAGAGGTAGGAGAGATCCAATGCAGGCCTTTCCCCCTCACTACTCCACTCCTTTCTGGATCATGCTCTTCTGCTGGTAAACGCTTGGTTGTCACTCAACAGATCTTTTCTATGACATCACAGTTCATTATCCTGCTGTGACTAAGCCTTTCTTTATAGACCATGGACCAGACCATGCAATGACTTGTTAAGACAAAGTATTTGTGCAGGAAACAAGGAGAGTCAAGAACACAAATTAGCAAACACTTATTAATCACTTATTATGAGTCAGGCCCTGTCCTAAATACATGAATACAAAAAAAAAAAAAAAGCAAAAACAAGACCCTTGTTCTCAGGAGGCTCACTGAATTCAACTAGGTGAAATAACAGGCAAGCTACATATAAGATACATATATATCTATATCTTGTATGTATATCATGTTGTGTACACATGTATATATACCATACCCACATACATACCTATATGTAAATTATATATATATATACACACACACACACACACAGTATAACCACACATACTACATATTCCATATATATAAATATAACATTGTATTTACATATGTATATATATAATAAACACATTCAAAATACAAATGTCACATATTTATACATACATGTGGCATGCAACCACAATAACATATATACACTATATGGATATAATAGGATATGTCCATGTATATACATACATCCATAACTACATAGATATATAAATATAAATGGTATGTATATGTGTGTATATATATACAATGCAACCACACATACCACATATATATCATATAGTATATACAGATATAACATGGTATATGTACATATACACACATTTTATATATAATATTGAAAATATAAATTGTATATATTTATACACACATATAGGCAACCATACATACTATATATACCATATAATATATTTGGATATAATATGATATATACATATAGACACAAATATATCTATATAGTTATATAAATATAAACATTATATATATATATACACACATACATATATACACATACATATGTGTATATATACACAACACAATATAATCACACATACCACATCATAAAATATATATATATATATATATATATATATATATATATAGCTATAAGACAATATGTACACACATATAAATACATGTTCAAAATATAAACATGTTCAAAATATAAATGGTTTGTATTTATATATACATATACATGATATACTGTTGGAATCTTTACAAACTGCTAACTCATTAGAGTTGATAGATTATTGATCTGCTTTTACAAGAAGATGTTTTGGGCCAGAACCCGAAACAAGGTACTAAGTAGAACTAATTGATACAATGCTTGTGTTTGCACCTTTACTCATTGGAGTTCACACGTTTGGGAAATTTCAGGTTTAATATGAGATATCTGAATTCACACCTCCCTTGAAGCTCTTAGGGCCAGAGAACACTATGGGTGAAAACCCATAATCCCATTCTCTCAGAAGAGTCATATATAAGCCAGGGAAGAGTGATTCATTCGAATATTTTCCACTTGGCTGGCTGGTGGCGGAAGAAGAGTTTTCAGAGGAAGAAGCTACAAGTTGAGAGTCCAGTGAAGATTGAGAAGGCTCTCTCAGAGGCAAGACAGATTCAACTTGGTGCTGGCTCTGGAGGCTGAAGAAAGCAGAGGCAGAGGCTGAAGGACAAAACCTTTGGATTTGGAGACATTAGGAGGGAGCTCTTGGAACCGAGCAGAGAGAGAGGCCTCAATTGACCAGGCTACTTTGGAAGGAGAAAATAAACGTTTGTATTTTTACCAGCTGGCTGCATTTGGGATAATTATTGATCTGAACTGATACTAAAGCTGCCTCCAAGAAAACCTCCCCCGAGAAACCTACCTTCTCTCCCAGAGAGAACCATCATCTTATATTATATTAAAGAAAAACAAGAACCCCAACAATATACAACCGCACATACCCTATATCCATTATATAATATGTATGGATATAATATGATATGAACATATACACACATATAAGATAGATATAAATGGCATGTATTTATGTGTATACACACATACACACTTTGTATCAGTTTATCCTTCCCTGCGTTCCTATATTAAGTATATTTGTCATTTCTTATAGGACACAAATATTCCATTACATTAATATACCATAAATTATTTACCTAATTGAGGGGATCTCTTCTTTATTTCCATTTTATTATGCTTGTTGTCCATATGGAACACTGGAAACTTTTTTTTAAAGTTGCAATTAATTACATGCAATATTTTCTCCTGAATCAAAAGGAGTTTCATGACTTCTGCTTTCAATGATCCAAATCTGTTACCTTCCCAAACCCAAATTCACCCAGTGATGCTTTATAGTTGTGAATCATGGCCTGCCAAAATCTCTGAAGAATCAAAATCAAAGTCAAAAGGTGATATTGAGATGCATGATGGACATAAATCTATATTATATATCTTGTATTTTTGTATGTATTTATTTTTTGTATTTTATTTTATGTATGATTATGTATAAGAATAGACTAAAATTTCATAGAATCTGCAAATATTAAAGTATTACTATATGCCAGGCACTGTGCCAGGCCCCTACTTATAAGGATCTTAGAGTCTAATTGAGGAAATGAGACCATATATAAGTTCATACAGATCAAATATAAAAAAGAATAAATACAAATAATAGTAATTAATACAACACAATTTAAGAGGGAGGATGCTAGCAATAGTTAAGAGATCAAGACAGTTTTCATGCATAAAATGATGTTTGAGTTTAAAGGAAGAGAGAAATTCACAGGGGAAGGAGTGCTGGTGGTGTTTAAGGAAGGAGCAAGTGCCGGAAATGAGGGATAACCTGGGCAAAGATTCAGATCTGAGAGATCAAATGTTTGTCAGGAACAGAGAGAAAGCTGATTTGATTGAAAAGAAGATAAGCCAGTGGTGTAATCAGAGAGAATAGCAGGTGGGCTATCTAGGTGGTTTGTAAATCTTACAGCTGTATATGACTTTGAGTTACTATTATTACTGGCAATACTTTTACTGGGGGTGAATAATTTCCAAATGACTATATGTCATGAGCCAGAGAAGGCAAGTGGAAAATATACCGCGAGTCAGGAGACTTTGTTTTTAATGTCAGCTCCCTCAAAATAATTGGATCCTAGAGAGGCAGTTTCAAATGGCCACTTTTTAATGAATATTTTATATAACAATGGACAAATTAGTTTAAATTTCTAGACCTCAGTTTATCTCTAAAATGCAAAAATTGGATTAATTGATCTCTAAGATGCCATTAGCTTTTTAATTCTATAATACTGTTCTGTGATAGAATTATTTCATAACACATGGCATGAGTTTGATGAGATAAAGTTTCTTTTATTGCCAACTATATGAAAGCATTTAGGAGGAGAGGAGAGAAAAGAGGTTAAAAATAGGAGAGGAAACAGCCTTGCCATGTGTAAAATGACAGGATTGGCCTAGTTGGCTCTGGAAGTCCCTTTCAGCCCTGTTATCATATGGGAGAAAGGTTCCCTTCATTAACTTTCTTTCCCTTCCTGAGAAAGATCTCTTCACAGTTATTCTTCCTTTCCATACATCCTCTATATGTTATTTCCCTCCCCTCCCCAGGTCATTTTAAAATTTATGTTCTCTAAAAACACTTCAAGTTTTTCTATATAATGGTTTCCCTGCCCTTCCATCTGTGAACTCTGAGCTGAAGTCAGAATCAGATATAAAGACTTTAATTTTTTATTCAATCAACATCCCTCTCCAGCTCTATACTTATAGCCTGAGTCTCAGCAACCTCCAGAATTCACTATTTTCACTTCTACCTTGCTCTGATTGGACTTGCCCTTGATTCTACACATATGTTTTGGGGAATAGATTTTTTCTCACATGGCACTTTGGGAAATGTTGCTGTTCTTATCTCATTGTGCCATATTATGGGTCTCAAATAAATCACCACCTCAAACCCCATAAAATAAAATCTTCCTCGTGACTTGGCATTTTTTATCAATTTAAGTAGTAAAACATTTTCCCAGGTCTGCTCAGTGCATGATTTCCAGATGATAGCTCTGATCCATCTATTCAGACAAGCTGTCAAATCCATACTTCATCAAGTCAATCTGTCAAGGCCCATAATGACTTATAGCTTTTCTAGGTAATGGATCTTGATACCCATAAAGCTCAGGTAGGAGGTAATATATTAGTCCTTCTCATCACATTGCATTTATGGTGAGATAGTAACAGAGAGGCGCTGAATGCTATTTCCATGGCAACAACTTTCCAACTCCACTTCACTTGAGAAGGACAGGGAAGCATCTGAACTGCTGATGGCATCCCTAAAAATACCAGTAATGTGTTAAATCAAGTGAACACCACAGAAATGCATAGGCAAAAGTATAGCTGTGAATTGTGGAATTGAAAAATAAGTTATCAAAATGCTATCATTATACTTGGGATCGCATTTGAAGAGGGAGAGAACATTTACTATAAGAATCATACTTTAAACCAAGCACCTGAAATCATCTCTTCAGAAAATGGAGCCCGGATTATTATAGGCCATTCTAGGCAGAAATCCTTTGTAACTATTTGTAATACAATAAATAATAAATAAAAAATTATTTTATGAATGAGGATCACAGATTATGAGACAGCAAGGAAGAGGGACAACAATAAAATTGGAACATTTCCATTTATAAAATAGACAATCATTTCTTCTAAACCTTAATTTAGCTCCTTGATACCCAGACAGCTACTCTAGACATTGCTATAACCTCTGGCTCAGTCAGTATATGTCATAATTAGTCATTTGCACCATCCTAATATATGAATTTATGATAGCTTCCGGAACTTCATAGCAGAGTCTCTTTTTGGACTTGTGATACCAAATAGAGTAAGTCTAGTCTTCCATTCACATAAGGGGCATCCATTTAAGTACTTTAAGCTGCATCTTTTAGGTCTTCTTCAGAATAAATGTCCCTATTTTCTTTTAACAGCTATGAACTCAAGGTACTTCACCATCCATATTTTTCAGGACACTCTCTGGCTTATCAGTCTCTTGGGTCATTTTAGCACTGCTCTGGATCATATTTATCCAGCTTGTAAACAGAAAAAATGGAAGCTAGATCTAAAGGCTCAATATATTTTATCAAATGTGTTCCCCAAAATTTCATATCTCTAGAGGCCTATTTGTATAAAATAGAGAAAGAGAAGGTCAATGAATTGGGTTTGCAATTAAAAATGCTAGAAAAGGAACAAATTAAAAACCCCCAGTCAAACACTAAACTTGAAATTCTAAAAGTAAAAGGTGAGATCAATAAAATTGAAAGTAAAAAAACTATTGAATTGATTAATAAAACTAAGAGTTGGTTCTATGAAAAAACCAACAAAATAGACAAACCCTTAGTAAATCTGATTAAAAAAAGGAAAGAGGAAAATCAAATTGATAGTCTTAAAAATGAAAAGGGAGAACTCACCACTAACGAAGAGGAAATTAGAGCAATAATTAGGAGTTACTTTGCCCAACTTTATGCCAATAAATTCGACAACTTAAATGAAATAGAAAAATACCTCCAAAAATACAGCTTGCCCAAACTAACAGAGGAAGAAGTAAATATCCTAAACAGTCCCATCTCAGAAAAAGAAATAGAACAAACTATCAATCAACTCCCTAAGAAAAAATCCCCAGGACCAGATGGATTTACATGCGAATTCTACCAAACATTTAAAGAACAATTAACTCCAATGTTATATAAACTATTTGAAAAAATAGGGATTGAAGGAGTCCTACCAAACTCCTTTTATGACACAGATATGGTACTGATACCTAAACCAGGTAGGCTGAAAACAGAGAAAGAAAATTATAGACCAATCTCCCTAATGAATATTGATGCTAAAATCTTAAATAAAATATTAGCAAAAAGATTACAGAAAATTGTCACCAGGATAATACACTATGACCAAGTAGGATTTATACCAGGAATGCAGGGCTGGTTCAATATTAGGAAAACTATTAGCATAATTGACTATATCAATAACCAAACAAACAAAAACCACATGATCATCTCAATAGATGCAGAAAAAGCATTTGATAAAATCCAACATCCATTCCTAATAAAAACACTTGAGAGCATAGGAATAAATGGACTTTTCCTTAAAATAGTCAGGAGCATATATTTAAAACCATCAGTAAGCATCATATGCAATGGGGAAAAACTGGAACCTTTCCCAGTAAGATCTGGAGTGAAGCAAGGTTGCCCACTATCACCATTATTATTTAATATCGTATTAGAAACACTAGCCTCGGCAATAAGAGTCGAGAAAGATATAAAAGGAATTAGAGTAGGCAATGAGGAAACCAAACTATCACTCTTTGCAGATGATATGATGGTATACCTAGAGAACCCCAGAGATTCTACCAAAAAGCTATTGGAAATAATTCATAATTTTAGCAAAGTAGCTGGCTACAAAATAAATCCCCATAAATCCTCAGCATTTTTATACATCACCAACAAAACCCAACAGCAAGAGATACAAAGAGAAATTCCATTCAGAATAACTGTTGATACCATAAAATATTTGGGAATCTATCTACCAAAGGAAAGTCAGGAATTATATGAGCAAAATTATAAAAAAGTCTCCACACAAATAAAGTCAGACTTAAATAATTGGAAAAATATTAAGTGCTCTTGGATCGGCCGAGCGAACATAATAAAGATGACAATACTCCCTAAACTAATCTATTTATTTAGTGCTATACCAATCAGACTTCCAAGAAAATATTTTATTGATCTAGAAAAAATAACAACAAAATTCATATGGTACAATAAAAAGTCGAGAATCTCAAGGGAATTAATGAAAAAAAAATCAAATGAAGGCGGCCTAGCTGTACCTGATCTAAAATTATATTATAAAGCAGCAGTCACCAAAACCATTTGGTATTGGCTAAGAAATAGATTAGTGGATCAGTGGAAAAGGCTAGGCTCACAAGACAGAATAGTCAATTATAGCAATCTAGTGTTTGACAAACCCAAAGCCCCTAACTTCTGGGAAAAGAATTCATTATTTGATAAAAACTGCTGGGATAATTGGAAATTAGTATGGCAGAAATTAGGCATGGACCCACACTTAACACCATATACCAAGATAAGATCAAAATGGGTCTATGACCTAGGCATAAAGAACGAGACTATAAATAAATTAGAGGAACATAGAATAGTTTATCTCTCAGACTTGTGGAGGAGAAAGAAATTTGTGACCAAAGATGAACTAGAGACCATTACTGATCACAGAATTGAAAATTTCGATTACATCAAATTAAAAAGCCTTTGTACAAATAAAACTAATGCAAACAAGATTAGAAGGGAAGCAACAAACTGGGAAAACATTTTCACAGTTAAAGGTTCTGATAAAGGCCTCATTTCCAAAATATATAGAGAACTGACTCAAATTTATAAGAAATCAAGCCATTCTCCAATTGATAAATGGTCAAAGGATATGAACAGACAATTTTCAGAGGATGAGATTGAAACTATTACCACTTATATGAAAGAGTGTTCCAAATCATTATTGATCAGAGAAATGCAAATTAAGACAACTCTGAGATACCACTACACACCTGTCAGATTGGCTAAGATGACAGGAAAAAATAATGATGAATGTTGGAGGGGATGCGGGAAAACTGGGACACTAATGCATTGTTGGTGGAGTTGTGAACGAATCCAACCATTCTGGAGAGCAATCTGGAATTATGCCCAAAAAATTATCAAATTGTGCATACCCTTTGATCCAGCAGTGTTTCTATTGGGCTTATATCCCAAAGAAATACTAAAGAAGGGAAAGGGACCTGTATGTGCCAAAATGTTTGTAGCAGCCCTGTTTGTAGTGGCTAAAAACTGGAAAATGAATGGATGCCCATCAATTGGAGAATGGCTGGGTAAATTGTGGTATATGAATGTTATGGAATATTATTGTTCTGTAAGAAATGACCAGCAGGATGAATACAGAGAGGACTGGCGAGACTTACATGAACTGATGCTAAGTGAAATGAGCAGAACCAGGAGATCATTATACACTTCGACAACGATATTGTATGAGGACATATTTTGATGGAAGTGGATTTCTTTGACAAAGAGACCTGAGTTTCAATTGATAAATGACGGACAAAAGCAGCTACACCCAAAGAAAGAACACTGGGAAACGAATGTAAACTATCTGCATTTTTGTTTTTCTTCCCGGATTATTTATACCTTCTGAATCCAATTCTCCCTATGCAACAAGAGAACTGTTCGGTTCTGCAAACATATATTGTATCTAGGATATACTGCAACATATCCAACATATAAAGGACTGCTTGCCATCTAGGGGAGGGGGTGGAGGGAGGGAGGGGGAAAAAAATCGGAACAGAAACGAGTGTCAATATAATGTAATTATTAAATAAAAAATTAAAAAAACAACAACAACAACAAAAAAAAACAAATGTGTTCCCCAACATTAATTAGCAGTCAGTAATGGAGATTCTATGTTAGATTCCAATGATGTTCTGTTTCAACAGTATTTGTCCAACATTTTTTACGCAGAAAGACAGATTTAGAGTTGAAAGAGATCATCTAGTCAAACTCACTCATCTTAGAAAAGAAAAGAAAACAAAACAAAACTGAGTCCAGGGTAGACTCATTAACTTGCTGATGATCACACAGGAAGTAAATGGTAGAACCAGGATCTAATCCCAAGTACTCAGAGTTAAAATATGATTCTTTCCTCTTCACCAGTTGAATAATTCCATAAGGAAGTCATTAAATTGACTTATAGCAGGGTACATAACATGAAAAAAAATCCACAAATCATCATTTATGATAATATATAGGGTCTTTTGCATTCTCAATGAATGGCAAAAATCTGTTCTTAAGCCTACTTCTGGTCTTAGCTTTATATTTATTTTTGTGGAAAGAGATTCTAGTATCAGAGAATCAGAAACCTAAGTTTAGAAGAGACCTCAGAAGGCTACCAGCCCAATTCTCTTCTCTTATTTTCCAGCTGAGGAAACTGAGACCCAAAGAAATTAAGTTACTTGCCCCAAAGTCTCATAGTTGGTAAAAATCAGAGATAAGATTTGCATTCAGATCCTCTGACTTCAGAAATTAGCACTTTGTGATAGCTAGTTATCATCTAGCTTTTCTCTTTTCCTTCTGCAGTTTTTACTTTTTAACTCACTCTTCTTTGTTCCTGAGCCAAAAGCACCCTGGATAACTCTGAAGATTGTCGAGTCTAGATAAAGGATGACCAAAGAAGGAGGATGGATGAACAAATGAAGACAACAATGGTCTTGCAGTAGATAAAGGGAACACTAACTTTTACCCATTCAGTACTTTATCATAAGCCTTCAGAATGATCTTCCATGATTTTTGTTTGCAAGCTGGATAAATGTGACTCAGAGAATTATATTTACTAATATATTATTAAAATGTCATAAAGCTCTGTAAACTTTTAATTATATGATTATTATTTAGTTGATTTAGGAGAAGCAGTAGAATATAATGGGCAGGAGACCTTTCTTAGACTCAAGAAGATTTTAGTTCAAGTCTTACCTCTGACAGCAAACTTTCCCCAAGCCAAGTCCCTGTCATAGAGGATCTCAGCTGACTGGTCAGAGGGTGTAGCAATATCTAAATGAGCCAGGTAAAAAGAAGGTGAATGAAAGTGAGATTTTCGGGACACATGGTGATGCATTAAAAGACATATGGCACCTAAGACTAGGAAGATAATAGTCCTGCTGTTTTATGTCCTCATTATACTATATCTGAAATATTTTGCTCAGTTATGGGCACTGCCTTGAGGAAAGAGATCGCTAAGCCTGAGAATGTCCACAAACAATATGGATAATGAAGGACCTTGAGCTCATGCCTATTGAAAGAATGTGGGGATATTTATCCTAAAGAAGTCCTAGCAGTAGCAATGTAAAATATTTGAATGGATGCCCATTATGGGGATGGAAGATTAGATTCATTCCATTTGGTGTCAGAAGTCCAAGGGCATAGAAGATGTAAAGCAATTCTGCTAGGCAGCTCAGAAAGCTATCATAAGTTCAGGTATTAGAATGGTACAAATAACTAACCCAGTATAACTATATATCCATCTATCTATCTATCTATCTATCTATCTATCTATCTATCTATCTATCTGTCTGTCTATCTGTCTGTCCATTCATCCATCCATCTGTATGTATATCTATATCTATATCTATCTATCTATCTATCTATCTATCTATCTATCTATCTATCTTTCTTTCTTTCTATCTATATATCCACAGTTGGTCCCCACAGTCCTCTCTCTGGGTGCAGATGGCTCTCTCCATCAGAAATTCATTGGAACTGGCCTGAATCATCTCATTGTTGAAGAGAGCCACGTCCACCAGAATTGTTCATCACATAATTTTGTTGTCATCATGTACAACGATTTCCTGGTTCTGCTCATTTCATTTAGCATCAGTTCATGTAAGTTCTCCCCAAGCTTCTCTGTATTCATCCTGGTGGTCATTTCTTACAGAATAATAATATTCCAAAACATTCATATACCATAACTTATTCAGTCACTCTCCAATTGATGGGCATCTACTCACTTTCCAGTTTCTGGCCACTTCAAAGAGGGCTGCCACACATATTCTTGCACATATGGGCCCCTTTCCCTTCTTTAAAATCTCTTTGGGATATAAGTCCAGTAGAACCACTGCTGGGTCAAAGGATAAACAAGTTTGATAACTTTTTGAGCATAGTTCCAAATCACTCTCCAGAATGGTTGGATCAGCTTACAACTCCATCAACAATATATTAGTGTTCCAGTTTTGCCACATCTCCTCCAACATTCCGCATTATCTTTTCCTGATATCCTAGCCAATCTGAGAGGTGTATAGTGATACCTCAGAATTGTCTTAATTTGCATTTTTCTGATCAATAGCGATTGAGAACATTTTTTTCATATGACTAGAAATAGTATTAATTTCTTCATTTGTAAATTGTCTGTTTATATCCTTTGACCATTTATCAATTGGAGAATGGCTTGTATTCTTATAAATTTAAATCAATTGTCTATTTTTTTTTTTAGAAATGAGACCTTTATCAGAACCCTTTATAAAAATGGTTTCCCAGTTTACTGAGAAGCAAAGGTAATACAAAGAAAACTATTGGCTTAGCAATTAGTAATTTTAAGATTAATGGGAAGAGAAAAAGTATCTGTTATTTTTTTATTTATTCATTAACTTTAACATCAATCCTTTTTAGAAAATTCATGAAGTTAATCAAATATATCTGGGAGATTCTAGAATCATCAATTGTTTTGTGTTTGCTCATTAATATCCCATATCCATTTTTGACCATTTACTATTTTTTTGCCATTTTATCAAAAAATTCTTTTTCTATTTATTTTAAAAATTCTGTATATTTTAAGGGTAGAACCACTCATCTGTTTCTGATTTATTCATTACCTAACTCAAATATTGTTATACAAGTGAGTCTTGAAAGCCAAGTAATTTTCTTTTTACTTTTTTTCCCAAAGGGGAAAAAATCTTCTCCATGTATCAATAAATGAAAATTCTGTTAGATTTGAATTTAGCTGGGACCATATTCTTGATCGTAGGAGCTAATAACAATCCTCTCACTGATTTGTTTTTTGAATATAAATTTTGACTGTCACCATCCAACATCTTATGTCATGCTGAACAATACTCAGGTTTGCCTTTTCAGATTGCCATGTCTTTTTTTTTTTTTTTTTTTGCCTTTTGCCCTAGTTCTGACTGCTTCCTAAAATTAGCTCGCACTCATTTAATTTTTTATTTTAAAATAATCTATTTTTTATTCCTCTTATTCACTCCCACGTAGAAAAAAAAAAACAAAAAACAAAGCCAAAACAAAACTTTTGTAACAATTATGAATAATCAAGCAAAATAAATTCCTGCACAGGACAGGTCCAAAACTATGTTTCCTTCAGAACCCTGTGTTTATCGCCTTTCTATTAGAAAGTATGTAATATGTTTCATCATTCATCATCTGCAATCTTTGTTGAGCACTATCTTGATCAGAATTGTTAGATATTCCAAATTACTATTACAAGATTGTCATCCTTTAAATTGTTCTTTAGGTTCTATTCATTTTATTTTGTTTCTGTTCATGCAAGTATTCCCAGATTTCTCTGAAGCTATCCCTTTCATTATTTCACAGAGTGCAATAGTACTTGATTATACTTCTAAGCCATATTTTATTGAGCTATTTTCTAAGTGAGGGGAATTACCTTTGTTTCAGTTCTTTATTGCCACAGAAAGAACTGTTATAAAAGATTTTTTTCCCATAGATCTTGTCCTCCTTTCTTGATTTTCTTTGAGAAATACCAATAGTGCATCGATGTATCTATTTTCCTGCAGCCCCTCCAACATTTGCCATTGTTTTGGTCATCTTTGTAACTGTGATAGGAATGAGGTGAAATTTCAGAATATCTTAATTGATATTTCTCTAAGTAGTAGTGATTTCATGTATTTTTTCCAATAGCTATAAATAGCCTGGGTTTGCTCCTTTATGAAGTGCTTATTTTTATCCTTTTACCTTTTATCAATTGAAGAAAAGGTTCTTATTCTTTTGTTAAATTTTAATTAAAGTTTTTTTCTTCAAAACATATACGTGGATAATTTTTCAACAATGACCCTCACAAAACCTTTTGTTCCAATTTCCCCCCTCTTTTCTCTCCTCCCCTAGATGGCAAGTAATCCAATATATGTTAGACATGTTAAATCCAAATATATGTTAAATCCAATATATGTAAATATTTATTCAAATATCATGTTGCACAAGAAAAATCAGATCAAAAAGAACAAAAATGAGAAAAAACAAAATGCAAGCAAGCAATATAAAAGAGTAAAAATGCTGTTGTAATCCACACTTAGTTCCCATAATCCTGTCTCTGGGTATAGATGATCATTTCTTATAGAACAATAATATTCCATGACATTCATATACCATGATTTATTCAGCCATTCTCCAACTGATTAGCATCAAGTTTCTTGCCACTACAAAAAGTTCTTATTCTTTAAAAGTATTTGAAAAATAAATTTTTATCAAAGAAATTTGGTGAAAAGATGCTTTTCCTATTTGCCTGGATTCACACACACACACACACACACACACACACACACACACACACACGTAAGTATATGTGTGTGTGTATGTGTGTGTGTGTGTATATATATGTGTATATGTATATATATATATATATATGCATGTATATTTGTGTGTCCTTTCAGTTAGTCTGACTAGCAACTTTGGTGTTACCCTCAACTTTTCTCTCTCATCATGGCTAGTAGATCAATGGTCACATCTTGTTTTTACTTTAATGATATCTGTCATACCTGTCCTCTTCATTAATACTCATTACCCCAGTTCAAACTTTTGCTCCCTTTTCTTTTGATTATTGCAATAACCTAACTGGTCTCCTTGATTCTAGTCTCTTTCCTTTTTAGTTTATCCTCCATACAGCAGCCAAAGTGATTTTCTGACCATATTACTCTTTTAATCAATAAATTCTAGTGATTAAGATGTAAACTTCCTTGTTTGGAATTGAAACAACTGACTATGATGACTAGCATTTATATATCACTTCAAAGTTTGCAAAGCACTGTGTACAGGTTATCTCATTTGATTCTTTTTTTTTTAAATTTTATTTTTTTTTTAATTTTTTATTTAATAATTACATTATATTGACACTCATTTCTGTTCCGATTTTTTTCCCCTCCCTCCCTCCACCCCCTCCCCTAGATGGCAAGCAGTCCTTTATATGTTGGATATGTTGCAGTATATCCTAGATACAATATATGTTTGCAGAACCGAACAGTTCTCTTGTTGCATAGGGAGAATTGGATTCAGAAGGTATAAATAATCCGGGAAGAAAAACAAAAATGCAGATAGTTCACATTCGTTTCCCAATGTTCTTTCTTTGGGTGTAGCTGCTTTTGTCCGTCATTTATCAATTGAAACTCAGGTCTCTTTGTCAAAGAAATCCACTTCCATCAAAATATGTCCTCATACAATATCGTTGTCGAAGTGTATAATGATCTCCTGGTTCTGCTCATTTCACTTAGCATCAGTTCATGTAGGTCTCTCCAAGCCTCTCTGTATTCATCCTGCTGGTCATTTCTTACAGAACAATAATATTCCATAACATTCATATACCACAATTTACCCAGCCATTCTCCAATTGATGGGCATCCATTCATTTTCCAGTTTCTAGCCACTACAAACAGGGCTGCTACAAACATTTTGGCACATACAGGTCCCTTTCCCTTCTTTAGTATTTCTTTGGGATATAAGCCCAATAGAAACACTGCTGGATCAAAGGATATGCACATTTTGATAATTTTTTGGGCATAATTCCAGATTGCTCTCCAGAATGGTTGGATTCGTTCACAACTCCACCAACAATGCATTAGTGTCCCAGTTTTCCCGCATCCCCTCCAACATTCATCATTATTTTTTCCTGTCATCTTAGCCAATCTGACAGGTGTGTAGTGGTATCTCAGAGTTGTCTTAATTTGCATTTCTCTGATCAATAATGATTTGGAACACTCTTTCATATGAGTGGTAATAGTTTCAATCTCATCCTCTGAAAATTGTCTGTTCATATCCTTTGACCATTTATCAATTGGAGAATGGCTTGATTTCTTATAAATTTGGGTCAGTTCTCTATATATTTTGGAAATGAGGCCTTTATCAGAACCTTTAACTGTGAAAATGTTTTCCCAGTTTGTTGCTTCCCTTCTAATCTTGTTTGCATTAGTTTTATTTGTACAAAGGCTTTTTAATTTGATGTAATCGAAATTTTCTATTCTGTGATCAGTAATGGTCTCTAGTTCATCTTTGGTCACAAATTTCTTTCTCCTCCACAAGTCTGAGAGATAAACTATTCTATGTTCCTCTAATTTATTTATAATCTCGTTCTTTATGCCTAGGTCATAGACCCATTTTGATCTTATCTTGGTATATGGTGTTAAGTGTGGGTCCATGCCTAATTTCCGCCATACTAATTTCCAATTATCCCAGCAGTTTTTATCAAATAATGAATTCTTTTCCCAGAAGTTAGGGGCTTTGGGTTTGTCAAACACTAGATTGCTATAATTGACTATTCTGTCTTGTGAGCCTAGCCTTTTCCACTGATCCACTAATCTATTTCTTAGTCAATACCAAATGGTTTTGGTGACTGCTGCTTTATAATATAATTTTAGATCAGGTACAGCTAGGCCACCTTCATTTGATTTTTTTTTCATTAATTCCCTTGAGATTCTCAACTTTTTATTGTTCCATATGAATTTTGTTGTTATTTTTTCTAGATCAATAAAATATTTTCTTGGAAGTCTGATTGGTATAGCACTAAATAAATAGATTAGTTTAGGGAGTATTGTCATCTTTATTATGTTCGCTCGGCCGATCCAAGAGCACTTAATATTTTTCCAATTATTTAAGTCTGACTTTATTTGTGTGGAGACTTTTTTATAATTTTGCTCATATAATTCCTGACTTTCCTTTGGTAGATAGATTCCCAAATATTTTATGGTATCAACAGTTATTCTGAATGGAATTTCTCTTTGTATCTCTTGCTGTTGGGTTTTGTTGGTGATGTATAAAAATGCTGAGGATTTATGGGGATTTATTTTGTAGCCAGCTACTTTGCTAAAATTATGAATTATTTCCAATAGCTTTTTGGTAGAATCTCTGGGGTTCTCTAGGTATACCATCATATCATCTGCAAAGAGTGATAGTTTGGTTTCCTCATTGCCTACTCTAATTCCTTTTATATCTTTCTCGACTCTTATTGCCGAGGCTAGTGTTTCTAATACGATATTAAATAATAATGGTGATAGTGGGCAACCTTGCTTCACTCCAGATCTCACTGGGAAAGGTTCCAGTTTTTCCCCATTGCATATGATGCTTACTGATGGTTTTAAATATATGCTCCTGACTATTTTAAGGAAAAGTCCATTTATTCCTATGCTCTCAAGTGTTTTTATTAGGAATGGATGTTGGATTTTATCAAATGCTTTTTCTGCATCTATTGAGATGATCATGTGGTTTTTGTTTGTTTGGTTATTGATATAGTCAATTATGCTAATAGTTTTCCTAATATTGAACCAGCCCTGCATTCCTGGTATAAATCCTACTTGGTCATAGTGTATTATCCTGGTGACAATTTTCTGTAATCTTTTTGCTAATATTTTATTTAAGATTTTAGCATCAATATTCATTAGGGAGATTGGTCTATAATTTTCTTTCTCTGTTTTCAGCCTACCTGGTTTAGGTATCAGTACCATATCTGTGTCATAAAAGGAGTTTGGTAGGACTCCTTCAATCCCTATTTTTTCAAATAGTTTATATAACATTGGAGTTAATTGTTCTTTAAATGTTTGGTAGAATTCACATGTAAATCCATCTGGTCCTGGGGATTTTTTCTTAGGGAGTTGATTGATAGTTTGTTCTATTTCTTTTTCTGAGATGGGACTGTTTAGGATATTTACTTCTTCCTCTGTTAGTTTGGGCAAGCTGTATTTTTGGAGGTATTTTTCTATTTCATTTAAGTTGTCGAATTTATTGGCATAAAGTTGGGCAAAGTAACTCCTAATTATTGCTCTAATTTCCTCTTCGTTAGTGGTGAGTTCTCCCTTTTCATTTTTAAGACTAACAATTTGATTTTCCTCTTTCCTTTTTTTAATCAGATTTACTAAGGGTTTGTCTATTTTGTTGGTTTTTTCATAGAACCAACTCTTAGTTTTATTAATCAATTCAATAGTTTTTTTACTTTCAATTTTATTGATCTCACCTTTTACTTTTAGAATTTCAAGTTTAGTGTTTGACTGGGGGTTTTTAATTTGTTCCTTTTCTAGCACTTTTAATTGCAAACCCAATTCATTGACCTTCTCTTTCTCTATTTTATACAAATAGGCCTCTAGAGATATGAAATTTCCCCTTATTACCGCTTTGGCTGCATCCCATACATTTTGGTATGATGTCTCATTATTATCGTTTTCTTGGGTGAAGTTATTAATTATGTCTATGATTTGCTGTTTTACCCAATCATTCTTTAGTATGAGATTATTTAGTTTCCAATTATTTTTTGGTCTACTTCCCCCTGCTTTTTTGTTGAATGTAATTTTCATTGCATCGTGGTCTGAAAAGGATGCATTTACTATTTCTGCCTTACTACATTTGAGTTTGAGGTTTTTATGTCCTAATATATGGTCAATTTTTGTATAGGTTCCATGAACTGCTGAAAAGAAAGTGTATTCCTTTCTGTCTCCATTACATTTTCTCCAGAGATCTATCATATCTAGCTTTTCTAGTATTCTGTTTACCTCTTTGACTTCTTTCTTATTTATTTTCTGGTTTGATTTATCTAATTCTGAGAGTGCAAGGTTAAGATCTCCCACTATTATAGTTTTACTGTCTATTTCTTCTTGCAGCTCTCTTAGTTTCTCTTTTAAGAATTTAGATGCTACCCCACTTGGTGCATATATGTTTAATATAGATAGTGCTTCATTATCCATGCTACCCTTTAGCAAGATATAGTGTCCTTCCTTATCTCTTTTAATTAGGTCAATTTTTGCTTTAGCTTGATCTGAGATCAGGATGGCTACCCCTGCTTTTTTGACTTCACCTGAAGCATAGTAGATTTTGCTCCAACCTTTTACCTTTAACCTGCATGTATCTCCCCGCTTCAGGTGTGTTTCCTGTAAACAACATATTGTAGGATTCTGGCTTTTAATCCATTCTGCTAACCGCTTCCTCTTTATGGGGGAGTTTACCCCGTTCACGTTTATGGTTAGAATGACCAATTCTGTATTACTTGCCATCTTGTTAACCCCGGTTTATGCTTTCCTCCCTTCTTTCCCCTTTCCCCCCCTTCCAAGTATTAAGCTTGTGAGCACCCCTTGCTTCTCACAGCCCTCCCTTTTTAGTGTCCCTCCCCCCGCCTTAGAGTTCCTCCCCCTATCTTACCCCTTTCCCTCCCAGTTCCCGTATTCCCTTCCGCTTAGCTTATTCCTTCCCTTTCCACTTTTCCCTTCTCACTTTTCAATGAGATGGGAGAAGTTTCACCATAGATTGAATATGTCTTAAGATTTTTCACTTAAATCCAATTCTGAAGGCAGTAAGATACCCACTATATTCATCCCCCTCCATTCTTTCTCTCAGATATAATAGGTTTCCTATGCCTCTTCATGAGATGTACTACCCCCACTTTACCCTTTTTCTGGTACAATGTCCTTTCCACATCAATTTCTAGAACAAGGTAAACATGTATTCTTTATACATCTATCTAGTCAAAATATAGTTCCCAAGATTAATCTTTACCTTTTTAGATTTCTCTTGAGTTCTATATTTGTAGATCAAACTTTTTGTTAAGTTCTGGTTTTTTCATCAGAAATAGATGAAATTCGCTTACTTCGTTGAATGTCCATCTTCTTCCCTGGAAAAAGATGCTCATTCTCGCTGGGTAAGTTATTTTTGGTTGCATACCAAGTTCCTTAGCCTTTCGGAATATCATATTCCAGGCCCTTCGATCTTTTAATGTGGATGCTGCCAGATCCTGGGTGATCCTTATTGTGGCTCCTTGATACTTGAATTGGGTTTTTCTAGCCGCTTGCAATATTTTTTCTTTCATCTGAGGGTTCTGGCATTTGGCCACTATATTCCTTGGTGTTTTGATTTTAGGATCCCTTTCAGTGGGTGATCGATGAATCCTTTCAATGTTTATTTTTTCCTCTGTTCCTGTGACTTCTGGGCAGTTCTCTTTGATAATTTCCTGGAAGACAGTGTCCAGGCTCTTTTTTTCATCATGTTTTTCTGGGAGTCCAATGATTCTCAGATTGTCTCTCCTGGATCTGTTTTCCAGGTCTGTTGTCTTCCCCAGAAGGTATTTCACATTTTTCTCCATTGTTTGATTTTTTTGGATTTGCTTGACTGATTCTTCTTGTCTCCTCGAGTCATTCAATTCCACTTGTTCAATTCTGATTTTCAGTGAAGTATTCTCTTCACTCACTTTTTTAAAATCTTTCTCTAATTGTCCAATTGAGTTCTTTTGTTCTGTGGAATTTTTTTCCATTTCGCCAATTTTGTTTTTTAGAGAGCTGTTTTCTGTTTCCAGTTCACTAATCCTATTTTTCAAGGATTTTACTTCTTTATCCACTCTCTCTTTAACTGACTTCTCCAGGCTCTTTTGCCAAGCCTCCCTCTCCTTTTCCCAAGCTTCCTTCTCCTTTTGCCAAGCCTCACTCTGCTTTCCCCATTTTTCTTCTAGCTCCCTTGTGAGAGCTAATCACTTCTATGAGGTTCATCTGTGCTGAGGAACAGACGATCTCCTCCTTTGGGGAATCACCTGGGGACTGCCTGTTTTTAGTCTCCTCAGGATTTAGAGTCTGCTCTCTATCTGTGTAGAAGCTGTCAAGGGTTAAAGTCCTCTTCAGCTTCTTGCTCATTCTGTCTATTAATCAGAGACAAACTACCAAAGAAAAACAGAAAAAACTGGAGTCTTTCTTTGGGGGGGGGCTGGGTGTGTTATCGAGCTTCCTCTACAGACTGCAGGGGGCAGCAGTGAGGCACTATCAGGACTGTGCTGCGCCTGCGCTCTGAGATCCCAGAGCGTGCTGAGTCACTGAGGGGGGGGGGGGGGCAGGTCCCGAGAGACTCCAGCTGTTTGCAGTTGTGTTCTTCAGCACGGGTGTTTTTAGCTTCTCTGCTGGGCTGTTGACTTGCTGCAGGTTCCAAACCTGTAGCGAAGCTCTCCCCGCAGAGACGGCTACGATCACTCCCCACCCCCTCTCAGCTCTGCTCCCGTGCTCTCGCTGCCGCTGCCCGCCGCCTGCGCCCGATCTAAAACCACCCCAGCCCTCCAGTAAAGACAGACCTTTCTTGGCGGATCTCAAGGATGGCTTCTCTTGGTAACTATTTGTGGGTTTTTTTCAGTCAAGCATTGATTCAGAGGCTTGTAATGAAGTGGATAGTGAGAGAAAGCGCGGAGCTTATGCATCTGTGAGCCTCCTCTCCGCCATCTTAACCGGAAGTCCATCTCATTTGATTCTTACAATAACCCTATAACATAGGTACTGTTATTATTCTAATTTTTAAATTTTATTTTACAGATGAAATAACTAAGGCTTGATGAGGTTGAATGATTCGTGTAGGACCATACAACTAACTATTAAGTTTCTGAGGTGGGATTTGAACTAAGATCTTCTTTACTCCAAATCCAACATTTTCTAACTCATCACCCACCAATTTCTCTAGTCATGCTTCTCTTTATATATTCTTTGGTATAGACAAACTGGCCTTCTTCTGTTTCTCCACAAGCAGTGGAGTTGAAGTTTGAATGCAATTGCATGACATGTGAAACATCTATTTTTTGGCTGATTTGAGGCTAAACCATGAATGGCTGAAGGAAAATTGAAGACTGAAATTCTCTTCTTCATTAGAGTTATATGGGTTCAAAATACATTTCTCTAACCTTTTGATGAGTGTAATATCCATAAATATATGTGCAGTATGATGTATTGCTGTGCCTGTATTTACATGTAGCATGGAGAATCTAAACTTTTCTAGTAAAATATAAGCTTTTTCAGGTCAGGGACTATATTCCTTTCTATCTTTGTATCTCTAGAAACTGGCAGTGTTCCTGGTAGAAACCAGGAACATGGAAAGAATTTAACAGATGCTTGTGCAATTTGATTATTTGGTGGAATTGAACTTAATTGGTACATGAAAATTAGTATTTAGATGTTCCAGCAAAGCAGTATGCATCTTTTACTCATTTTATCCCCAGAAAGATCACATCAGCAGTAGGACAGGAAATAGACTCATAGATGTTAGAACTGAAGTCATCAAAGAGGTCCCTAGCCCCTAACTTCTTAAACTGTAAATCTCAACCCCATATAGGATAATGCAACTGTATGTAGGAGTTGTGAAAAATTTGACAATAGTAAAAGTTATCAAGTCTTTCTCTAAAATTTAATTCTTTATGTAAAAATAAAAAGCACATCCATGTCATTAGTGTGTGAATTTGCTTTCATCTAATGTAAATGGGAAATTATAAATATATCAAATAATTGTTTTAAAATAATATCTTTAGGGTTTATTATCAGTAAATGTTTGATTTCTACACTTATTTTATATACACTTATTCCCAGGATAATATAAAAATTTCTCAGAAGAGGGATAATGAATAGAAAAAGTTTAAGTTCTTATCTAGCCCAACATCTTTACTTTACTAATGAGGAAACTAACACCTAATAACTGGTAGAACTGATGTTTAAACTTGAGACACCTAGTTTCAAATCTTGTGTGCTTTTTTTTGTATTTTTTGATAACATTTAATTTTTCCAAATACATGCAAAGAGAGTTTTAAACATTCACCTTTGCAAAACCTTGTGTTGCAGATTTTTCTCCCTGTCCTCCCTATCCCTTCCAAACAATATGATATAGATTAAATGTGTGAAATTCTCCTAAACATATTTCCAAATTTATCAAGTTAAAAAAATCAAATTAAAAAGAAAAAAAACACTGAAAAGGAAAACAAACAAGCAAATAGCAACAACAAGGAAAGTTGAAAATATTGCACTTTAATTTACATTCAATCTTAGTTTTCTCTCTGGATGTGGATGGCACTATCCATCACAAGTCTATTGGAATTACCTTGAATCACCTCATTGTTCATAATAACCAAGTCCATCACAGTTTATCATCACACAATCTTGTTACAGTGTACAGTCTTCTCTTGGTTGTAGTCACTCATTTCATATAAGTCTCACCAGGCCTTTCTGAACTCAGCCTGCTCATCATTTCTTACAGAATAGTAAGATTCCACAACATTCATATATCATAACTTACTCAGCCATTCCTGTGATGATAGGCATATACTCAGTTTCCAGTTCATTGCTACTACAAACACTTTTGCACATGTGGATCTTTTCCCCTCTTTTACAATATCTTTGGGAAACAGGCCCAGTAGCAGCAATGTTAGATCAAAGGACACACCTAGTTTTATAGCCTTTTGGCCCAAACTCCAAATTACTCCGCAGAAAGGTTGGATAATTTCACAATTCTACCAACAATGCATTTAGTGTCTCAGTTTTTCCACACCCCCTCCAACATTTATAGTTCCCTTTTCCTGTTACTTTTGCCAATCTGAGAGGTATGAGGGGGTACCTCAGAATTATCTAAATTTACATTTCTCTAATCAATAGTGATTGAGGACATTTTTTTTTTCATATGATTAGAAATGGCCTTAATTTCTTCTTCTGAAGAAATCTTCTTCTGTCTGTTCCTATCCTTTGGCTATTTGTCAACTGGGAAATGGCTTGTATTCTTATAAATTTGACTCCATTTTCTTTATATTTTAGAAATGAGGCTTTTATCAGAAACACTGGATATGAGTTTCCTAGCTTTCTGCTTCTCTTTCTAATCTTGGCTGCATTTGTTTTGTTTGTGCAAAAACTTTTTAATTAATTGAAATCAAAATTATCCATTTTCCATTTCTTATTGTTTTGTTCTTCTTTTGCTATAAATTCCTTCATTTTTCACAGGTCTGAGAGATAATCTATTCCTTGTTTTCCTAATATGATTATAGTATTACCTTATGTCAAAATCATGAACTCTTTTCAACTTTATCTTGGAATAAGGTGTTAGATGTTGCTCAATGCCTAGTTTCTGTCATACTATTTTCCATTTTCCCCAGCAATTTTCTCAAATAATGAGTTCTAATCCCAAAAGCTAGAGTTTTAGGGTTTATCAAACACTAGACTACTATAATCATTGACTATTGTATCTTATAAATCTAACCTAGCCCCTGATCAATCCACTACTCTGTTTTTTTAGGCAATATCAAATGGTTTTAATGATCACCACTTTATAATATAGTTTTTAGATCTGGTACAGTTAGGCCACTTTCCTTTGCTTTTGTTTTTATTAATTGCACTGAAATTCTTGACCTTTTATTCTTCCAGATGAATTTTGTTATGTTACAATGAGACTAAATTTCAAATGCTCATCTTCCTCCCTTATTCTCTCAACTGTAATATGCCTTTTGTTCCTATTTATGTGATATAATTTACCTCTTTGCCTCCCCTTTCCTCTTCTGACAATACAACTCCTTTTCGAATCCTCTTTTTTTTTGCCATCACATTGAAATCAACTTATACTTACACCTTCTAAGTATACACTTGACAAAGATATAATTCTTAATAATTAGACATATCATCTTCCTATGTAGAGATATGAACATTTTAACCTTTATAAACAATTGTTTTTTTCTTCCATTTGCCTTTTTGTGCTTCTGTTGAGTCTTGTATTTAGAGAACAAATTTTCTGATCAACTCTGGTCATTTCATCAGAAATGATTGAAAATCCTCTATTTCACTAAATTTTTATCTTGTCCTGCTACAAAATAGTGTTTAATTTTGGTGGGTAATTGATTTTTGGATGTAGTCCAAGCTCCTTTGCCTTTTGGAAAATCATGTTCCAGGCCCTATGATCCTTTAAGGTGTAAACTGGTAAATCTCAGGTAATCCTGATTATAGTTCCTCTATATTTGAATTGTTTCTTTCTGTCTGCTTGCAGTATTCTCTCCTTGAATTAATTATTTTGTTATTTAGCTATAATATTCCTTAGAGTTTTCATTTTGAGGTCACATTCCAGAAGGGATAGATGGGTTCTTTCAATGACTATTTTATCCTCTAATTCTAGAATATCAGGGTAGTTGTTCTGGGTGATTTCTTGAAAGATGTTGTCAGGCTCTTTTTTTTTTTTCATAGTGGATTTCAGGTAGTCCAGCAATTCTTACATTTTTTTTCCTGGATCAGTATTTTTTCTCCAATGAAAGTTATTTTCTTCAACCAATTTCTGTGCTTCATTTTCTAAAGTGTTGGATTTTTTCCTCAAACTTTCATAACTCTCCTGCCTAGATGTCATTTTTCTCCCATTTTTCTTTTATCTTTCTTTTAAGATCCTTTTTGAATTCTTCTAAGAGAGCCTTTTGAATTGGAGATCAATTCATATCTCCATTTAAGGCTTCACCTGAAGAAATTTTTTTTTTAATGTCCTCTCTTGGATTTGTGTTCTGATCTTCCTTATCGCCATAGTAGCTCTCCATGGTCAGAACACTTTTTGCTTTCTTGCTCATTTTTAAATGAGCTCAATTTCAAATTTTTAAATGTGCTCCTAGGGCACAACAGAGATTGTCCTGTACTTCTTCTGAAGGGTGACAGGGATTTTTCACTGACCTCATTGGGACCAGTTGTGCTGAAGGCTTCCCCACTGTGGTGGGTGGGCTTGGCCAAATCCTGCCTATTATGCTAAAGTTTGGGGGATCACAATTTGCTTTTTGTAGTTATATTGGAGGTTTCACAGCTGGCCTATTGATCTACTGACCTTCTGAATCAGGTCAGAGTAGCCAATGTTTTTTTGTATTTTGTATTTTGGCTAAGATTCTCCTATTATATCCCCCACATCTGTTCTTCCTATGCCAGGCTGAGCTGCATTCCCCCTTGTCCAAATGAGACAGACATTTTCCAAAGTCCTTCCAAGGTATCTTCAGCTGGAAAATTATTAAAGTCCAAATGTTTGTGCAATCTGTCATTCCAAAATCCCTTCAGAGGCTTGATTTATCATTGATTGTGAAGGCAGTGGGAAGAGTTTAGGCAATATCCTATCTACTTTCTGTATTTTAACTCTGCCTATGTGCCTTTTCTTTTACAAAATATAATAAATACATAAACAAATAAATATATAACATTTGTATAGTGCTCATTATGTACCAGGCACTGTACCAAGTGCTCTATAATTATTATCTTATTTGGTCCTCTTTCTGGAGGTAAATGGTACTATTATCTGCATTTTACAGTTGAAGAAATTAGGCAGAAAGAGGTTAAATGACTATCCAGAGTTCTACAGGAAAAATGAGAAACTTCTGTGGACTCAGATTCAAAAACTAATCCCTTCATTCTCATGAAGGGCACCTCAGAGATTTATGGAAAGCTCCACTTCTGAGACTAAAGAAATTAGCTTGTTCCTTCTTTGCCTAAGAGGATATAGTTATTTTTCTCCTTTTAAGAGTAATATAAATTTTCTTTGTTGCCAATACACAGCATTAAAACTTCTTTGATGCAGCATGGTAAATACAGTACTAATAAGATTTTCTTTTTAAAGATGAAAGATTAGAGGTGTTAAGAAGAGTGAAAAGAGAGGCCTGAATGGAAAAAAATGAAAATATAGCTATTTTTGGCTTTAACTCATCTAGGTAAGGCTTGCTCTAAGAGAAGAGGAAAAAAATAAAATAGTAGCAACCTATGGGGAATATAAAAACTACTTTTCCTCCTCCAAGTTAACTTTGCTTATATTGCTAGATAGAGTGAGTGTCCAGATTTTGGATAAAATATACGTATATCTCTACTGCTTAGCACAAAGCCTGGCACACATCAGGAAATACATTTTATTTAATCCACAAGTATGTATGGATGAATGCACTAATTGGACTGAGTCATCATATTGCAAATTTTTTTTTTTAAAAACAAATAAGGCTTAAATCTGCTAAAGTGGTGTCTATATGTTAATGTAAAAAGATTCTAAGTTTGCATAGATGAGAGGTGAAACTATACTTATGGGGCAAGTCTTAGCATTGAAAAGAATCTTCATATATATGGAACATAGAAGATAATTAGTAGAACAGGAAGTTGAGAGGGACTATCTCATGGTACAATGATTGGGATCTTCTTTAAGCATGAACAACTGAATTTCTAATTACAGCACACATCATAATCAATTTCCCTTTCCCCATCAAATTACACCTTAACAAAATAAGCTTAGTTGTTAATTAAATGTCAGTTGCTCTCATTAAGTAGATATTCAATATACAGCAAGATTAAAGAATGTTTAGTTCCTGTTTTAGTTATAAATCAAGTGTCTTCTCTTGAAATCACTTTAGATCTTGAAAGTCAACAAAACAAGATATCCTGGATATTACTAGGATTAGAGATTTCTAGGAGGATTCATGCCCATGAAGATGGGTTAAGAAAAAGAAGATAAAGAGATTTAGGAGAGGCAGTTAAATTCAGAAAGCCTGGTAAGCTGAAATAAATAAAAGAACTCAGTCTAGAATACTGGGAAACCAATTGTCAAAGATACAGTAGGAGGATTGGATATCAACGTGGTGGAGCCTGTGCTAAAGAGCCTGACTTAGGAAATTTCAGGATCTTACCAAGGAATTTGAGGGTACCTCTTGTATCAGAATTAGTTTTTGACTCAGGGTGCTAAGGGACACTTTGGGAACTTCTCATTATTTTGACTTGACCCAGTAAATATAATTTGAGAATACCAGTATCTGCTACTGTCCTCTAGAGGGAGCTACTGGCTTCCTTTACAAGTACAAACTTTCTTTCTTTCTTTCTTTCTTTCTTCCTTTCTTTCTTTCTTTCTTTCTTCCTTCCTTTCTTTCTTTCTTTCCTTCTTTTCTTAAATAAATAAAATGTTTATTTTAAAAAATATTTATTTTAAATAATATTTATATTATTTAAACTTATATTTATATTCTAAAATGTTTTTTTTTATTTTAGAATTTATTTTAATTTTTTTCTTTTGAGTTTCAATTCTCACATTCTTTACTACCCTTCCATTACCCACTAAGATCAGAAACAATATATCAATTATACATGTGAAATCATGTAAAACATATTTCCATATTAACTATATTGCAAAAAGAAAAGCAAAAAAAAAATAAAGTGAAAAAAATTACGCTTTAATCTGAACTCAAAGTTCATCACTTCTCTCTGGAGGTGGATTGCATTTTTCACCCATGGGTTCTTTGGAATTGTTTAGGTCATTGTCTTGAACAGAATAGCCAAGTGTTTCACAGCTGATGATTGTTACAATATTACTATTATTGTCACAATGATCTCCTGGTTGTACTTATTTTACTTTACATCATTTTATGTGTCTTCTTAGGTTCAGACTGGCAAGTTCAAAAACATAAAATGGTTTTATTTACAAGTTAATGAATTCAGGGAGGATTCACATCTTACTGACTAGAGCAGAGGTTATTTATTAATCTGAGGTTTGTGAACTTAATATTTTTTCATAACTTTTTCAATATATTTAGTTTCCTTTGTAATCCTATATAATATATTGAATACATTTAAACACATTATTCTGAGAAAGGGGTCATAGACTTTCCAGAGGGGTCCCTGACACAAAAAGGTTAATAACCACTAACTTATATAAAGTCACAGTATTCACCCCTTTCCTATGGACATCTCTCTACAAATTTCTCTATTAAGTCTTCCATGAATATTGCTGAGGAAAAGGTAGCAATTTTTCTATCTACCCTTTCTAGGTCCTCCTAAATAAATTCACCACAGAGAGTTCACTGAATTTGCTGGGTATTCTTTACTTTTACTTGACTTCTCTGAAAACCAGTGGAACATAAAGATTATCCAGCCCTTCTATCATCATTGAGATAATACTCATTTTGTTTTGGTGATTGTAGGGTAGCATTTCTCACACTTACAATAACCTCAGAAAAAAAAAGTATTAAATAAGATCGCATAGTTAAAGTGCATGGCAAACCTTAAAGTACTATATATAAATGCTTGCTGGTTGATTAGTTGTTGTTCTTCATGCTCAAAGAGATCCAAAATAATATCACTACATTGGGCTCAAGGTATAATCTGACTGTGGCTGATCAGACCAATATGAACTCAGAAGACAACCTCAAATGGACACCAATGATTATTTTGATGTGGAGATGTCTCTAAATTTGCATATCTCATATTTCTTTTGCACTACTGCAATTCTGCTTTGCTCATAGAGAACAATACTTTTTTTGATGTAGGCACCCCATGCTAGTCAGTGCTGTACCAATGTCTTCCATATCTCTTAATCTATTGAAATGTTCTTTGGGGAGACCTTGAAAGTGTTTTTGTAATGCCTCTTCTGATCTCCATGTGAGTGTTTGTAAAAACAAGTTTACCATAAAATAGTTTTTTAGGCAAATATATATTGTCATTTGAAAAGTCAGCTATTATGTCATAATCTCAATAATATTCACTATTCACTAACTTGTTTTTCTGGTCAGAGAATCATCATTATGTTTTTATTATATGGAAATTGGAACTGGAATATATGATTTCACTGGTATAGAAACTTCCACTTCTGAAGAACTTTTACCAATGCATGTGGGTACCTTCTTTGCAACTTATAATTTTAGATAATTGCCTAGAACCATAACAAATTAAGCAGCTTTCTACAAAACTGGTATGTAGTAGAAGTTAGTCTGAACCTGGATCTTTTGGCTCCTAAATCAAATATTTGTCTACTTAGTACTACCTTTCTTTTCAAGGAACTATAAATAATTTTGACATAGATATGGGAAAACATTTAAGGGAGCATTTTATACTACTGAGATGTTTTCTTTTTGTGGTCAATATATACTAAGCAATGGATTTTTGCCTTACCACATATTTAAATCAGTCAAATAATGGAAAAGATTTGGATTAATATAGAATATCACTTGCAAAAGCCTACCCATTCCCTTCTAATACATTCATTTATGTGTTTATATACTCATTATGTGTGTTCAAATTATTCCCATATTTTTTCAATTAAAAAGCATTTATTTTTCTCTCTCCACCACTTTAGAAAAAAGAAAAACTGAATTTTTTGTAAAATATGTGTAATTAAGCATAACAAACTCCCACAATAGCCATGTCAAAAAATGTATGTATATCTTGAGACCTTTTTGTTAAGAAGTGAAAGTTTATGCTTCATCGCTAGTTCTCTGGAACTGTGATTATTCATTGCATTAGTTGGAGTTTTTAAGTCTTTCAAAGTTGCTTGTCCTTACAATGTTATTATTGTATTAATTGTTCTCTTGTGAAATTGGTAATTATTAATGTTTTCAGTCATTTTCCCCAATAAGTTTGTTATTTTTTTCCTATTCCTGGGGTATCTTTCCCTCTTTCATATATCTTGAGGACTTATTTTCTCAATATTTTTGAAATTTTGTATTCTCTGGCATGTTTGGAGATTTGGTTTAGTTCAACTGCATTTCCCTTTTCTTTGTCTTCAGTGATATTTTCATTAGTACTATAAGTATATCTGAGACTTTAATATTAAAATACAAGTGCATTGACATAACTTTCTGTTGAAAAATCACTTAAGTTAACTGCCCTCTTGAGTATTTAAGTATGAAATTGTAAGCAAGGTATAAAATGGTTGAAAAATAGAAAAGATATGCCAAGGTATTTATAATATGCTTTCATCATTAAGCACAGAGAACTCCCCTAGTTATAATTTATTGATATTAAAATAAACATGTTATGCTAGTTTAAGATCTACTTATCTGGCTTCCTTTTGCCCTGATCCAGGACATGACACACTTATGTTGACCCAGAAGCTTATGAGCTCTGCCAAGGCTACATGACAGGTTCCTGACCTTCAGTGCTTACATTGTTTTATATTCAGGAGTAAAATAAATGACACAGATAAAACACCCCAACAAACTCAAATTCAAGGGGTTAACTCTAAGTATATTTGAATTAACCAGTGATGAATAAGTTAAATAATGTGCATAGAAGTTGGTAAAAATTCCTTTGGTGCTCATTATTATACCCTTGGATTTATCAGTCATTTTACCTATTTATGTCTTAATGTCTCCCTCTAGAAGATAGGGCCTTTAATACGACAAAAAAAGAAAAATGTTGGATGTTGGAAGGGATGTGAGAAAACTGGGACACTAATGCACTATTGCTGTGAACTGATCCAGCTCTATTGGAAAGCAATTTGAAACTGTGCCCAAAGGACTATAAAATTGTGCATATCCTTTAATCCAGTATTATCACTCTCTAGTTGTACAAAAATGTTTATAGTGGCTCTTTTTGTGGTGGCTAAGAATTTCAAATTGAAGTCATGCCCATCAATTGGGGAATAGCTGAACAAGTTGTGATATGATTGTGATGGAATATTATCATGCTATAAGAAATGACAAACAGGATGATTTCAGAAAAACCTGGAAAGAATTACAAGAACTGATGCACAGTGAAGTGAATAGAACCAGGAGAACATTTTACACAGTATCAGAAATATTGTACAATGAAGAATTGTAAATGACTTAACTGTTCTCCACAATTCAATGATCTAAGACAATCCCAGAGGACTAATGCTGAAGCATATTATCTGCCTCCAGAGAAAGAACTCATATTGTTTGAATATAGATTATTTTCCACTTTCTTTTTTTATTTGTCTTTTTTTTAAACAAAATGACTGATATGGAAATGCTTTATATGATTTCATATATATATATCTATCTGTTTAATTTCTTGGGAAAGAAGATAGGGAGGATTAGAATCTGGAACTCAAAACTTTAAAAAGCATTAAAAATTGTTTTAACATGTAGTTGAGGAAAAATAAAATATATTAAATTTGGGGAAAAAAAGAAAGGACCTTGTTTTACTAGACAGGCTTGTAATTCCAAAATTGTTTATAGTGAATCTATCTTCTGTCCTCCCCGTTCTTGGATGATGTGCTTCCCACTTATGTTAGAACCTCTTATTGTGCATTGGTATTTGATGAGATACCTCCTCTCTCTTCTCCCTTGTCTTTATGTTTTATATCCTTTTCATATGCAGCACGGCTGCCTTATTCTAATTACTCTGGGACTACTTTGAAAGCACAGCTTCATAATGGAAAGAAGAAAGATGAGGGAAACAATAATTAGCTGCTCCAGGACCAGGTGTCAGTTTCCCCCTCCCAACAAAATAGGATTTGTGGTTCTCATTCCATAAAGCAGATTCACTAGCACCAAAGCCTTTTTGTACTAAGCAATCTATGCAGTATTAGAACTGGTGTCATAATTTTGATTAGGCTGAGACCACAAGTTCACTTAAATAGAACACTTAACCCTTTGGTGCAATGGAGCTGGAGGCAGGAGGCTACAGGTCCAAATCTTGCCTCTGACATTAACTATCTGTCTTATCCTGAGAAAGTCACTTCATGTCAGTTTGCGACAATTTTCTCATCTTCAAATTGGGGATTCCTAATATTACCTACCTTAGGGCCTTTGAGAAGATTAAATGAGACATTGTAAATAGTGAAAATTTTAGTAGTAATAATAAACACCACACTATCATTTATAGAGATTTTTAAGATTTGCAAAGCAGTTTATAAATATTATATCCCTTTTCCCCTCCCAACAACACTGGGAAGTGCTATTATTAGTTCCATTTTATAGATGAAGAAATTGAGTGAACAGAGTTTTTTCAGGGTTACAGAGATAGGAAATATGTGAAGATGAATTTGAACTCAGTTAATCCTGACCTTGGTTCAGAACTCTCTCCATTGTGACAGTTAGCTGCCTCTTCAAAGTTGCAAATACATGACATGTTTTTGCCTAACACATAGTAAGTGCTTAATAAGTGCTTGTTGAATGAATAAGGTAGACAAACTAGGAAAGTGAGGGGACAGGTGAAGGTCTGTCTGTCTCTCACGGTCTGTGTGTCTGTCTTTTTCTGTCTGTCTTTGTCTCTGTCTCTCTCAAACACACACACACACACACACACACACACACACCCCAAAAGAGGTTTCTCTGACATTTTAATTTTATCTAACTCTGACATTCTCAGCTTTCACCCATTCTGAATCTTTTCTTAGGGTCAGAGACATTCAGAAGTTTCTGCTTAACTCTGTCTTCAGTAGCCCTTCCTAGGAACCTCATTTCAGCCTTTAAATACTTATTTACTACATATGGGAATGGTGTTTATTTATCTTGTGAGAATTTACCTCATGGATTTTGAAAACCCCTTTCTCATTCTGTCTTTTATGAGTGTTTATTTATTTATTTTTGGTTTGTTTGCTTATCTCCCCTCCACCCTACACACAGAGAAGATTCATCTAGTTCCTGCTATTTCTTTGTTCAAGATAACCCTCAAAGTGGTGCAACATAACCAGAGAAAAAGACCTTGCCTATGAAGTCAGAGACTTGAATTCCAATGTGACATATTTCCTCACTCAAACTGAAGGTCCCCTCGGCCTTAATTTCCCTCTCTGCAAAATGAAGGACTTCTATTTAAAAATCCTCTGAGGGCTCTTTCTGTTTTAAATCATGAACAATTATGACTGGAAGAAGAAACATGGAAATGTCAGAGCTGCATCTGCAGAGTCATATCTACCCTTTTGATGGTATTTTTTCAGTCAGGATAACATTTTGTCTGACAAGCAAATTTACTCACTCAGATCTCTCCCCTACTTCTACCGAATGATTTCTGTTTATTTGCTTTTGCTTTGTTCCCTGTCCTTCCCTTTCTATCACCTAGAACAGTTTATTGAACTTTCTGGCCTAGCCTCCGACAGGCTTACTTTTAATTCTTAAAAGGGTCATGTACTTTTTAATTTTCAAAAACTTAAAAACACACTTGAAAATCATTGTCCATTTTTTCCCCCAATGGTTTAACTGTGTGAGTTCCTCAGTCCAGAATGTAATGCAGTACTTTTGTGAGTGCATTTTAAGAGATTCAGAAGAAAAGAAAAGGGGGGAAAGAGGATACTAAAATAAAGAGATGTAAAAAATCAGCTACTAACAATGTGTGATTACTTAATCTCACTGCCAAAACCTACAGGAACATGCTACTCTGCTATAAAAATTGTAGTCCATTCTCTTCTTCCTTCTATTTGGCAAATAGGCTAGAGAGAGTTTATATAGGCTGAAGTAATACTTTGTGCCAAATTTGTTAGAATTTACCATTTACAAGCTGATTATTTCATTTTCCCATGTAGTATTCTTTTCATCTCTTTTACAGTTGCACTAAAAAGCAGGAATTGTCAGAAACATGTTCTCCATGTTAATTTCGGGATTTTTATTTACTTTTCCATCTCCAAGTTACCAGGAACTATTTAAAAAGAAATCTAAAATCCTTCCGATCTAGTTCCTTATTTGCCACCGAATTTCAAGAAATGAGACTGGAAGAAACTCCAGGTTAACAAGCTGTTGCCTCTGTGCTGAGACCTGCAAACTCTCCAAACCAATCACTGACCTACCCCTTGGAAGCCTCCAATCAGAAACATCCCACAACTTCTCCATGAGAACTCTCCCAGTGCATAAGTGCCCACTCTCAATGCTTCTTCCCTGATCCTATACAGCGCTGCAGCTCACTGTTCCATGCTTTTCTTATTTTCTTTGCCCTCTTCAAGCCTGGGTGTCTCCACTTAGAGTTGGACCTTTTCTCCCCCTCTTCCCCAGGACTAACGTGTGGGAAGAAGAGTAACTCTTGAAGGAGGCAGGATGGTGAGGGGAGCACTGCGCTCCTGGCAATCTTGGCGCTTCGTAATCCCGGGACTTCATCACCAGGTGGGTATGGCTGAGGGAAATGGGTGACATTGGTTACCTAACAATTCACTTATTCCCCTACAAATGCTTCAGTAAAGCTTAGAAAACGATTTTGATCCTTTTTAATTTTGCCGGCTGAGATTTCTCCGGCTATTTGTTAGCAGGTCACTAGAGGGAGCCCAGGAGTTAGAAATGGTAAAATGTGATTTCAAGTGAAATCTAAATCCATCCCGTGAGACTTTTTGTTTCACAATTCTAAAAAAAAAAGACGTTTTGTCTTTTAAAATATATGTATTAAGTGGGAAAAAGATAAATGAGGTTGATAAGAGTGTACTGAAATCTAATTTATATATATATATATATATATATATATATATATATATATATATATATATATTTACAATTAGCAAGTTTTCCAAGGAATATTTGTGTTATATTGAAATCTTTCAAATATAGAGTATTCTTGGCCATGAAATATGTTCTTCTTACATACTTCAGCCTTTAGAAAGTTCTTTGCATTACTGTCACTCTAGTGTCTAGAAAAGTTTCACTTCCTGGAGCAAAGCATGGGACCAGCTGCATAGGTGAGCTACTTATCTCCCCCCCCACCCCTTTTTTTTTTCTAATAATGGAAAGAGAATTAGACCCATGTTTCTTTGTATTTTTCCCATTACTTTTGAAGGATAGGAAAGGAATAATAGTAGTAGTAGTGATCATAATATATATTTTTAAAAACCAGCTGAGTTTTTGTGTGACTGAATAGGAGAAAAATGTAACTGATTATGGAAGGCATCATTATGTGACTACAGACTGTACTAAACTCTTTTAGTATAAGGTAATGAAGAAAATGTCAAAAAACTTCTTTCCCAAAAAGATGAAGACTGCATGTTTCTGAAAATTAAAATGTTTATATTTGGGGCTGCTTCAGTTATAATTAATGCAAAGATCTGTCACAGCAAAATATTAAAGAAACTACTACTTTTGTCATATACTTTCTAGAACTAAAAAGAAAAATGCTTGACAGTCACATTCAGGACAAAAATAAATGATTCTGGTTTGGCAATAGCAATCTGTTCTTTGATGTGGGTATTCTATTTTAACTTGCATTTGGGAACTGCTTTATGTCATATCTGCATTTGAATTTTTTTTTATTTGCTTTCTTCCTTTTTTTGTTTTTTCAACAATTAGTGGGTCTGTTGATGAAAGGAAAAGAGTGTCATTTTCATCTCCTTCATCTGATAGGGGAAGAACTGGATTGGTTTGAGTTGGTGACTCAGTTAATTCTGTTTCCATTCATTCTCAGCAACAAATCACATTTCCCTTGGGAAGGCTGATAAGAATCCAGAAGCTTGGTGTGGCCAAGTGTGGTAGTCTTTAAAACATTCCCAGTCCTTTCACCAACCCTTTCCTTCCGCCACTACTCATTGGAGACTGCTTTGGAATCCAAGAAGGGGGTCTGCTGAATGTTGGAAAGCATGTATCATCCCAGCTGGAGCAGTCTGCAGGCTTTAAAGTCTCTTCACCATGTGGATGTACCAGAGAAATGACCTGCCCGGACAAGCCAGGCCAACTCATAAACTGGTTTGTCTGCTCCTTGTGCATCCCAAGGGTGCTGAGGCTTTGGAGTAGCAGACGCCCGAGGACCAGGAGGAATCTGTTGCTAGGGACCGCCTGTGCTCTCTACCTGGGCTTCCTGGTGAGCCAGGTTGGGCATGTGTCACCCCAGCATCGAAGGGCTCCAGAAAAGGGGCCCTACCCGAACGTGGATGCTCCTGGGACCCCCTTTCTGGAGCTGCCCTTGGATGGAACACTGGCACCCCCTGCGAGCCAAGGAAACGGGACCACCCTGCAACCCAATGTGGTATATATCACCCTACGCTCCAAGAGGAGCAAACCCGCTAACATTCGAGGTACAGTGAAGCCCAAGCGCAGGAAAAAATATGCCCTGGCCTCCTTAAATCAGAGACAGGAAATGTGGACTAAGCCGTCCATCCAGCCCCATGGGCCGCTAGTGGCAGCCGAGGCTGATGTCCCTGGGATTCCCCACAAGGAAGAAGTGGACAGGGGCTGGGGCCGCCCTTGGAGACTGGCCCAGGGACCAGACCTCCAACTGCCCAGGACCGTGGAGAGCAACATTAGGATATACAGTGAGAGCGCTCCCTCGTGGCTGAGCAAAGAAGACATCCAGGGGATGCGTTTGCTGGCTGACAGTGCTATTGGAGACATCCAAGAATTGCCGTCCCAGACTGGGGCCCGCTTGCTGGTGCTGGAGGGGAGCTCGAAGAACAAATGGCCTTCTTGCGACTCCAATCCCTGTGGCTTGCTCAAGAGACCCTTGGACATGAGTGAGGTGTTTGCTTTCCACTTGGATCGGATCCTGGGACTCAACAGAACCCTGCCATCTGTGAGCAGGAAGTCTGAGTTCATTCAAGGTAACTTTCTTCATATACTAATCCCTTTGCAGCTTCTGAAGGCTCTTGGATAGACTGTTCTTTTTTGCCTTTTTCTTTATTTTTCTAAATGATCTTCCTCACTCACATTTCTCTGTTGGCCAGAAGCAATAGTAGCCGGATTTCTTTCCATAGAGTTAACCTTCATTAATATCTTAGTAGACTATGGAAATTTTATAGAAGAAAAAAAATGAACTCATTGGTTAATTGGGTGCCCCTAGAGATCTCAGTGTACTTCCCAGTGGCTTATGGATGCTTATTATATCCGATGGTTATTTGGGAGGGAGCAGGGGAGCTGGAAGGGAAGAGTCGGTACTTGCCCTCATGAACAATCTAAGGGCAGAGTTTACTGTTTTTAAGTATTTTAAGGATTATTGAATACCTTTATTAAAGATAGAATGGAAGAGAATTAAATTCAACCTACAATGCCTTGAATTTGAGCAAAATATAAAAACGAATTTGTTGACAAGCATAGTGATTAACTAACTAAAATAAAAGAACATGAGAAAATCCTACTTTTGGTCTTTCAAAGATGTAATTTTTCTGGTGTGTCAGTACCTTCACAGGCACCCAAAAAATCCATCCACAGTTTAGTAGTCTATATTGGAGAGTTGCTGTGGCTGAGAAATTCATCTCCTTGAAGACAACCTAGTCATGAATTTCATCAGACTTATGGGGAATAGGTTTGTACATGAGACCCTTCCAAATAACTGTTTCTGCCAGAATCTTTTAATAGGATCTCAGTTTTGAAGTTGGAAGGGACCTTAGAGGCATATAATCTCATTTGACAGTTGAAGAAATGGAGGCCTGAGAAGGTAAAATGATTTGCCCAAAGTCATCCAAGTAGTGTTAGAAGTGGGATTTCAAAGTCAAAGCTCTTTCCACTAAACTACAATGGAAGCAGATCTTGTAAAGTATTGTGTTATCTCCATAACACAATGAAGCATTGGAGTAGCTGAACTGGCTATTGGCGCAGCTGGAATCCCATCCCTAGATTTAATCAAGACTGGGCCATTGATGCTTTCCAAGTCTTAATATCCACCTTATTTCAATTGATCTTCATTGTCATGTAAGGTAGAAGCCTTTAATAACAGGGTAGCTTTCCTTCTTGGAATTAAAATTAAATTTAAATTTAAAAAGCAAGAGAATGGATGTTTTCCTTATTTTCCTTATTTTAGAATTGTAATTTTTTGGAGGTAAGGGAGATTCTTTTGGCTGGGTTGTATACCCTCTGGTATAATCCAGGAAGAGCCCAATCACTGCATATGGAGAAAGCTGTAAGTAACAGGGCTGTGTCACTGGTATATCAGGCCATGGAATATCATCAGACCACAAATTTAACCTGTGACATGGCTCCAAAATGCTGATTCAAATTAGGATGTTTCTGGTAAACTTTTTTTGATTTTATTTTTGGACAATAAGAATATGCCAGGGAGTGTTCACTGAGCATGGACTGTTAGAATATTGAAAGGTCCCTAGACTAGGTAGGAACAAGTCAGATACCTCCCTTCCTTCCTTTAACCATCTCCCTTTCTCTCGAGGTTCTTATATATTTGGGGGAGATTCCTAGAGATTAGGAATGAAGTAGATTTTTAAATTTATGAGGATAGATTCTAGAATTTAGGTGCTAACATGGAAGGCCTTTATACTAGGGAGTTTAGGTTCAAAATAGATACTCTCTGAGGGGACTGTGGGTTACTCAGAGAAGTTCGGATTTTTTTGACCATCTTAATTCAGGTCAGAATATTTTAGAATTATGGTAACATATCCTGGTCTCCTGACAAATGGGTTTAGTTCAGCAAACAAAGCAATAAAAAGCATTAGGATATATGGGTTCACTCATCTTGGAACCCAACATCACTTTCTTCTATTAAAGCTGAATGAGGATGCTCTTACAGTTCTCAATGCCGTTCATTATGTAAAGGAGGAAAATTATAATATTAAGTAAGGACAAGGGCAAGTTCTTTGAAATAGATTGATCAGTGAGAAGTGCTTAATCATTACATGTTGAAAAAGACCATCTATTAACTGAAGGGGTCTTGGCAGTTTCTCCTGTGGTCAAAAATCCAAGAGTTCAATGAATCAATAAGCATTTACTGGGGAAGCTAGGTGGTACAGATGATAAGAGTATTGGCCCTGGAGTCAGGAAGACCTGCATTCAAATCTGAATTCAAAAACTTACTAGCTATGTGACTCTGGACCCTTAATTCTGATAGCCTTTAATTCTCCCCTTGTCCAAAACAATGACAACCACCATCACAACAAAACAAAACCAAAGAATTTTAAAATCAAACAATATCTGGTCTCAAGGAGTTTTTATTCTAAGGGGAAGATGACATGTACTTACATTGGTACATACACGATAAATCCCAAGAAGCTTTTGAGGTGAAGATTTGAGCAGCTGAGTGGACTGGGAAAGACCTTCAGGTGATGGTAGAATTAAGTTATCTTACAGGAAATCATAGATTTTGAGTTTGAGGTGAAAAGGCAGAGCATTCTAGATATGAAGGGATAGCCAGTATCAAGTCCTGGAAGTGGGAAATACAGCATGTGTGTGAGGAACAGCAATTTGACAAATATTACTAGAATAGAAGGGAGTAATATATTCAAATTAGAAAGAGGCCATCTTTTAAAGAGCTTTAAATAGCAAATAGAGAAGTTTAGCTTCAGGCCTATAGGTAATTAGGAACCACTGGAGGTTTTTTGAGTTGCAAGGGAGTTTTGAGAGGCAAGATGAGTTGTTTTTCAGACATATCGTTTGAGGTGCCTTTGAGGCATCCCATTTGGAATATCTCACTAATAATTTGTTATAGGCAACTAGGTTTCAAGAGGCTGAAGCTGAAAATATAATTCTTGGAGTCCTTGGCATAGAGATGAAAATCAGGTCCTATATGAATTGATGACTTCAACAAGAATATGTTCAGAGAGAAGAAAAGCAGTCTCAGAGCAGACCTTTGGGAAATACTCACAGAGGATTTGTTATGGATGACAGTCAAAAGGAAACTAGGAAGGAATGATCAGCCAGGTTAAGGAGAATCATGGGGAAGTGCTGTCATGAAAATCCAGAGGAGAGATTGTCCAGGAGGAAAGATGTTCAACAATATCGAAAGTTGCAGAGAAAGGCAAGATGGAAATCAGTAAAAGGATGTTTGATTTGATAATGGTAAGATCAATTTTAACTTTAGAGAAAGCTCTTTCAGTTGAGCAATGATGTCAGAAGTCAGACTGCAAAAGATTAAGAAGAGATGAGAAGTGAGGGAATAAAGACAAGTTTTTTTTTTTGGTTGAAATTTGGAAGAATGGGAGATGGTAGGATTTAGAGAATTTTTTAAGGATATGGAAATTTGAGCATATCTGTAGGCATCAGAGAAAGAATAGGAAGGGAAAAATGAAGATAAAGAGAAAGGGAGATGATTATGGGAGAAGTTTCTGAGAGGGAATGTGAACAGAAGTGCTTGTTGGGAAGGGTTAAGGTCAGGGAAGAGAAAACTAGAGAATGGAGGCAAGAATGGGAGATGATGACAAGGACTTGTGCAATATAAAGATGGAAAGGAGAAGAGCCCTAGTCCCAGGGAGCTTTCATGACTTGCCCATGGTTACACAGTGATAGACTTTAGAGGTAAAATTCCAACCCATGCCTTATGATTTCAGAACCATTGTTTTCCCCATCACACCTTGCTGCTTTTCCATTAAGGAAGAAAATATTTTGTAAACTTTAGAGTATTGTATGTATGAACTCTTCTTATTATCATTTTATTTTTATCTTGTGGCTGATTCTTTTTCTTTACCTCCACAAAAGTCCTTACATGCCTTATTTTTATGTGATGTAACTTGGGATCCTCAAAGACCATGCCAGCAGAGCACAAGTTTTGGTCAGCCTTACAAACCTGGCAAGGCTTTATATACATCCTGGAAAAGAGAGAGGTGGTCTTTCCTTAAAGGGAAAATGTAGCTAATTGTGGAGAAGTGCACCACCAGGAGAGACACTTTGGGGGCTACAATCATGAAATAGAATGTGGAAGAACTTTTATTTGGTTTGATGGAGTGTTTCCTCAAGCCATCAAGACTGCAGATTTGCTAAACATTTAAATGACAAAGATGACAGGAGCTTCTTGGGTCAAATGTAGCCTAAACATTTGGTAGATGGGTGCTATTGGGCAAAAATCACTTCTCCAATCTGTCAGTTTCCTAAATTGTGAAATAGGAAAAATAATAGTATCAGGGCTGTTGGGAAGATCAAATGAGATAATAGTTATAAATAACATCCCACACAGTGCCTGGCATATAGTAGGTGCTTAATGGATGCTTTTATAATAATATGACCACCCAAAGCATAGCATACAAATATATATGACACAGAGGTGTACATACAATGAGGATATGTTGACTGTCAGTATACTTGAAGTTACAAGCTAGATATGGAAATGTAGACCAAGCACACAGGAATTACATCAGTCCAGATTGGGCCATGCCTTCTGTCACTGAATGTGTAATTGAAGCCTGGGAGAAGTCTGGGTTATTTCACAGTAGTATGTACATACATCTATATGTACATACACATACATGTAATAATATCTAAATTTTGTAGCCAAGTTTTGCAGAGTTCTTTACACATTTAATGATACCTAGTTTGGATATGGTTCTTTAGAGTTTGCAAAACATTTTAGAATATAATAATAATAACACCTAACATTTATATATACTTAAAGATTTGCAAAGCACTTTATAATATACATATGTGTGAAGATATAATATAGCTAGATACATATGTATGCTTTATGGTTTGCTAAGCTATATATGATAATAACTATAGCTAACATTCACATAGTTCTTAAAAGCTTACAAAGCCCCTGACAATACAATAATAATAATAATAATAATAGTTATTATTCACACAGTACTTAAAAGTTTACAAACCCACTTTACATATATAATAACTATAGCTTATATTCACATAATTCTGAAAAGTTTACAAAACACCTTACAATACAATACTGAATATCTATAATTCATAGTATAGTATAGTATAGTAATAACATAGTATTTAAAAGTTGACAAAGCATTTTACACAGATAATAATAATTTTAATTAATATTCATGTATTTGTAGCTATGATATTTTATGGTTTATAAAATAATTTACATTTAGATTAATAATAGCTAAAGATTCATATAATACTTAGAAGATAGTTTGTGAGGGAACTGTGGTTACTATAACTCACCAGCCACTGTTAGGCTGATCTCTGTCTCTGTCTTTCTGTCTTTCTTTCTCGCTTTCTCCCTCTCTCACTCTCTCTCTCTTTCTCTCTCTCCTTCTTTCTCCTCTCCTCTTCTTTTTTCTTCTTTCTCTCTGTCTCTCTCCCTCTCTCTCTCCTTTCCTCTCTTCTTCTTCCTCTTCTTCTTCTTTCTTTCTTTCTTTTTTCTTCCTTCTTTTCTTCTTTTTCTTCCTTCTTCTTCTTCTTCTTCCTTCTTATCTTCTTTTTCTTCTTCCTTCTTCTTTTTCTTCTTTTTCTTCCTTCTTTTCTTCTTCCTTCTTCTTTTTCTTCCTCCTCCTCCTTCTTCCTTCTTCTTCTTCTTCTTCCTTCTTATCTTCTTTTTCCTCCTTCTCCTCCTCCTCCTCCTCCTTCTTCTCTCTTTCTCTCTTTCCTTCTTTCTCCTCTCCTCTTCTCTTTTCTTCTTTCTCTTCTCATCTCTTCTGTCTCTGTCTCTGTCTTTCTCTGTCTCTCTGTCTGTTTCTGTCTGTCTCTCTCTGTCTTCTTCCCTCTCCCCCTTTCCCTCCTTCTCCTTCACCCTCTTCCTCTTCCTCTCCTTTTTCTTCCCCCCTTCACTCTGTCTCTCTCTCTCAAGTCCTTGTCTTTCTCTATGTATATAACTATGTATTGAGGTGATAAACCTGTGATGTCAGGTGAGAAAAGCCACTATAATGTTGCAATTTATAATCTCAAAGAATTTTTGGAGCAAGAAAGAACAAGTAATTTGCCCAGTCACCCTGCCAGACCTCTTGATTTCATGACTTGCTTTCTATCCACTACATCAGATCTCCTCTCATCCCTCAGAACTCCTCCTCCAACATTTGTTTATTCACTAGTTCACAAAAGGAACTGAAACTCACCCTTAAGGAGACTTTTTAAATTTGATCTTTGAAATGAGGAATCTGCTTCTTCAACCATAAAACTATGGCAAGAGAATTACAGATGGAAACCAGCATTAGAAATTTCAACCCAAATCACAGAATTGTAACTTGTAGTTCTTGGGCCTATGATAAGCAATTTGAAACACATTCTGTGTGCCTGTGTGCTGATGTGTGTGCTTGCATATGTGTTGGAAAGCATTCTAAAATCAGATACCGAAGGTTCAAATACCACCTTTGATGTTTACTACTTATGTGTCCTTGTACCTTGGATGAGCTAATTAACCTTTCTGGGCCTTAGTAAAATGAGAAGTTAGACTAGATGACTTTAAAGGTCTCTTCCAGCTTTTGATCTTTGATAATATTATCCTTGGGATACTAGTAAGCCTGTGAATGGGTGGGTAGGGCTAGGCTAGAAAAGAATTAATTTGAGATATAAACATCAGGGGAAGAAAGCTCTTGAAACTCCTCATTTTAACCAATTTTTATTGATTAGATGCCAAATCCAGATGTTTCAGACTGCAAATGCTATTATAATCCTTTAAATTTCTATGCCCTGAGGCAAAGCCCTATTGGTCCCACCATAATCTGGATTCAGACATCTCTAAGTAATGATTTCTATTTTAGGATCATAAAAGTGATCAAATAATAGACTCTCTAATAGGGATCTCTACCAAAATCTGATTTGACCTTCCCATTTTATAGATAAAGCAACTGAGGACCAGAAAAGTTACATATCTTGTCCAAGATTACACAGATAGGAAGCAGCAAAATTGGAATTTGAACTATGGGGACTCCAAGTTTAGTCTTCTCTCTACTTAGCTTACCTTCTTTTTCTATTTTGATACTCAATGTTCATGCTAGGAAGAAAGGCAAACAAATATATAACTGTGAGCACTAGAAATGTGTATTTTTATTAAAAGAATAATGCCATATTAGAAAAGCTATGAATATAATGAAATAGAACATATTTTATTAAAGTTTTAAGTTCCAAATTCTATCCTTCCTTTCCTTTTCTTCCCTCTCCCTAAGTCAATAAACAATCAGATATAGGTTATACATATGTAATTATGCCATTCCATATTAGCCATTTTAATAGGGAGACTTAAATAAAAGAAGAAAAAATATAAAAAAATTAAAAAATAGTATGCTTCAGTCTGTATTCAAACAATATCAGTTTTTCTCTGGAGGTGGATAATATGCTTTATCATTATTCCTTTAGGATTGTCTTGGATCATTGAATTGCTGAGGAATTCACAATTCTTCATTGAACAATTTCCCTATTATTGTGTAAAATGTTCTAGTTCTATTCACTTCATTATACATCCATTCATGTTCATCTTTCCAGGTTTTTCTGAAATCATCCTGCTTGTCATTTCTCATATCACAATAATATTCCATTATAATGATAAACTACAACCTGTTCAACCATTCTCCATTTGATAGATATCCTTTTGATTTCCAATTCTTAGCCACTAAAAAAATTACTAGAAATATTTTTGTACATATGGGTCCCTTTCTCTCCCTTTTATGATCTCTTTGGGATATAGACGTGATAATGCTGGATCAAAGGCTACGTACAGTTTTATAGCTTTTTAGGCACTGTTTCAAATTGCTTCCCAAAATGGTTGGAATAATGCATTTTTTAAAATGAGAATTGGCTCATATTACAAAGAAATAAAAGTTTTATCAGCAAAATTGGCCCTGTTATAGCATGTATATGTGAGTGTATATCAAACTGTTTTTTGGAGAGTTTTAAATCAAGGACCATGTTGCTTCTTTAAAGATCATGGTAAAGATCATCAGATGCTTTCTTCTGTGTTTTTTTTTTATATCAATTAGATGATTTTTTCTTTGAAAAATCGTGTTTTCAAGTAGCTTGAATTTTATTTAGGAAAAGATAAAGCTGACATCGACTTTGTAGACGCCAAGAATGGGGTAAAATAAGATAAAATAAAACCCCCTCTGTGAACTATTTAGCAAGACTTCCAAAGCTTCCCCTCATAGTCTGTTTAACAATGTGACTGAATCTCAAGGGATACTGCATGGCAGCCTTTAAGCACTCTAATATTATTCATGCCCAGCATGGAAGAGACATGATGGTCATGTTATTTTTAGGATGAGACTTTTTGGCTGTAGAGCTGTCATGTTAAATGAAGGTGGCCAGTTCCAGGAATTCTGTATGTCATGACTGCTTAGTTGACAAACCACAGGCACTTCACAAGCTCCCATTGAGAGTCTCATTGTTTCCCAATCTGCCATAAACTTTCTTATTATGTTAGAAGAGAAAAATCATTTTGGGTTTTCTCCCCTTGCTTTATCCCCCTTACCTTTATAGGTTCTGATAAAAGTACAATCCGTTGCTAGGTGATGGTAGAGAAAGGGTAAAGGGGAGAAGAGAATCTAAGAATTTGATTTTTGGCTCAGGTTGTTTCCAGGTTGACAGGTGAGTCCAGTAGAGCATGGAGGAGATTTTGAAAATAATCCTGACACTGCAATACTTTCAGAAAAACTTTTCAGAAATATGCTGGCTTCCCAAAACTTGCAAACTACTTTGACCTCATTGGGTCTAAGTAATGGAAAGTTTTACTTTCTGATTTTTGCCATTGATAATGACCATACCTTTGTTCTGGATCTACTTGCTGTTCTTTATTAGTAGAGAACTCAAGTCAGAATTTGAATTCCATATCAGGCCTGATGAGTCCAAGCTCTCAATGAGACAAAGTCCATTCAATAATCCATTAAGTGCATAATATGTGCATGATGTATAAATTAGATGATAAGGCTATAAAAGCAGAAGCAAATCAGTCCCTGCTCTCAAGGAACTTACATTTTACTTGGTAAACTGGTCATTATAAAAAGTAAACAGAAATGAAAATTTTAATAAATAATACAAAGGAAATTCAAGAGGGAGAATTAATAATTGAAGAAATCAGAAAAGGCCTCATGTAAAGAAAAGGCTTGGATAAAAGTATATTTGAACCTCTCTGATCAAATTCTCAGGGATATTATGATTTGGGGACAAGGGTATATGTGGGTCTGACATAAGGATTGCATTATGTTGTTCCCTTGAAAAATCAAATATTTTCTTCTATTTTTGCAGATAGGGAAAAATTGAAACATAGAAAGCCCGGGAATTTCCAGAGGCAGAGAGAAAGTCAAAGGTTGATGTAGAAAGTAGAAGTTTTTACTTGTTGGATCAGGTTCTGAATAGGGAACATAATTTCATTTTAAAAGCAAAGCAGATAATTTAGTTTGGTTCAGGATTTTCTTTTCTTTTTTTTAAAAATAGGGCATTCCCCCATTTTAAAAAGCCATTTTCTTCCTCACCTAATTTGCTAGTAAACTCCACAAATCTCCTAAATTGCATAAGTCATGAATTCATCATGCATTTCTAAGTAACATATATAATTGAGAAAATGTGTCATAACACATCAAAGCAATCTGTGACCAAGGAATACTCAATTTTTCAATATCTCTTATGGACTAAAAGGTTCAGTTGCTTAAGTTGGGGACTTTGACTTAGGTTACTGGGCTGCTCCAGCATTTCATCCATCTTTTCAAAAAAATAATAAAGACCTTATAATCCTCCACCCCCAGATCCTTATGTTTTACAAAGATAACCCTAATTATCATTTCATTTATTTCAAGCAGTCCATGAGGTAGGATAAGAGTCATCATTCTCATATATTCTCAGTGATTACACAAAGGTACAGAAAGATTCCAAGGTCACTTATCAAGACAGTAGTGAAGCTAGGACTAGAATCAAATTTTTCTAATGGAAATCAACTATTGTTTTTACCAGATCTTATCCTACATCACACACTCTGGCTCTTTCATTGCCTTTATCTTACTCTTGTTCTGGTATTATACCACTGGGTGGCTGTTTTTGAGGGTGGCTATTTTTGAGGGACTACTCAATATATCATTTACACTTGATTCCCTGAGAACTTCAGGGGGCTTTAAAACTTTTTCTTTCCATTTGTATGTGGCTAGAACATGATTTCTTCTCCCTTAGGATAATATTTTTGCCAGAGAGAAAGAAGCATTTCTTGTTTGAATGTTAAAATACACTGGCTGCTGACATAGTGGGCTAAGGCCTACATATTTCATACAGCAGAAAAACATCTTTATTCTGATTTTCTGTTCTAGATTCTTGTAACATACATTACATTGGTCTGTCCTTGGGATTTAATTAATTCTTCAATCATGAAAAAGATTTGTGTTTCTCATTCCTATTGTCTTCAATACCCTGTCTAAAGATTTGCCCAAATCCCCACGGCCCAAGAATGAGCAGATGCAAAATGTATTCTGTCTCCTAAGTTCTCATGAATTTAAGTTGAAATTGTTTTGAATCTTGAAAGCCTAGTCCATTTCCCTTCTTGAACACCCTTAAGTTTGGTGCTTCTTCAGTTTATCTGCCTCTTTATGTTCTTGTCTAATATTTTTTGTTTAAATGTTACAATCTGACTGTGATAAGCACCGTAGAAAAAGAGAGATGGATGGTACAGCGGATCTCATTAACAATTAGGGAACTGCTCCATTATCATTGGCGTCACATAATGGATTGACAATTGCCATCCACAATTAGGGAATAGCTACATTATCGTCAGTGCCCTGTAATGGATTATTGACAATTGCCTCAGAGTCACATAGAACTCATTTTCTTTAATGAAAATTTGCCATAGTTTTCATTTGTCCTTTTCTATTTCCCTTTACTGAGCTTTGTAAAGTTGTTTTTAATGAAGGGCTATGAGCAATGTTGTCACTTTCCAATTTGTTTTGTTCAAACAGAGGTTGGGAATTTGGCACATGTGGTAAAAGTGCTTCTTGTAAAAGTTCTTAGGATATCTTCTTAGTGAGTCTACTCTGAGAAATGCAGACTGGATATACTTGGTTACATCCAACATTCTGAGCATTCACCTAAAATTGGCTATAATCTGGGAACCAATGTTTAAAACAAGAGGTATGGATGTTCAAGTCAGGCAAAAGATGCTACTGAGCTCATCAATTCTTTGTGAATTAAAATGATTTATTATAAACAATAATAAATATTAGTATGATGCTGTTTAATAAGATAAATTCAAATGATTCTGCATTGAGAACTACATTTAGAATTAGAATCATTTTATAGGTAAGGAAAGAAGTTGAGAGAGACTTGATGACTTGGCAAATGACTGAGAGACAGAATTGGAATTCAGGTTCTCTTAACTTCAAGTCTAGGATTCTGCCTACTATGCTGCTTACCTGCTACAGTTCAAAGCAAGAAGAACAACACAAAAGTCTGTCCATCAATCATCAAACATTTATTATGCTCTTATACTAATAAGAGCTAACATTTACGTAGTACCTATTCTATATCATGTATCTTACAATTATTATCTAGTTTGATCCTTACAAGAGACTTGAGAGAGGAGCTCTATTATAATCCCTTATTTTACAGATGAGGAAATTGAGGCAAGCAGCGATTAAATGACTTGCCTAGGGTCATACATCTAGTAAGTGACAGAAACTGGATTTGAATTCAGGATTTCCTGAATCCAGATGCAGTGTTCTGTCCACTGAGCAATCTAGCTATGCATTTGCTGACAGATATTTGAGATTTAAAAATAAAATAAATTAAAACAGTCTCTACTAGTGATGAGCTTAAGTTCTAAAGGCATAGCTCTTAAACTGCAATTCACAACCCAATTTGGGGTCTCATAATGGAATGTGGGGGTAATGAAATTATGATTTATTATCTGTAAATATTTGATTTGTATATCTATTTTATATAATTATATACACAGGGTGACATAAAACTGTCTTGGACAAAAAGGGGTCATGAGTGAAAAAAGTTTATGAAGTCCTGGTATAGACAATAAAGGCATTTATATCTAATTTACAGAATAAATAGAAATAAATATAATATAGTTGGGCACTGTAGGGATGAGAAATGATTTCATGTGGAATATAGTGCCTGAGCTGTTTTATAGAAACAGAGGGATTCTGTCCAATCTATGTGAGTGGGAGGCAGGCATGAGGGACAAGCAAAAACACAGAAAGGAGATGGAATATCATGTTGCAGGAGCAGAGAGAAGGCCACCTTGGCTGGATCGAAGAATGGAGGGTGAAGAATAATGCCTCCTAAGCTAGATAGATTGGGACAAGACCGTGCAAGATTTCAAACTGTAGCTTAAATGGGGGAGTTTACATTTAATATTAGAGGCAATATAAAACTACCAGCTTTTACTGGATAGGGAATCAACATGCCTAAGTCTGCTTTGCAATTGTTTATTTAAATTTAAGTAAATGAAATTCAATCCATAAATTGTTGAAATAACTTTTATTTCCTCCAGGTCTCTGGTAAGGATCTTTGTCTATTCTCATTGATTTCTCCTCTACTGTGTATATATATATATAGTCCAGGAAAATTTTATGTTACCCTGTGTATATAGTTATATAAAATTGATATACAAATCAAATATTTACAGATTATAAATCATAATTTCATTACCCCCACATTCCATTATGAGACCCCAAATTGGGTTGTGAATTGCAGTTTAAGAGTTTGTCTTTAGAATTTTATATATATATATATATACCCCATATATATAAATATATACATTATTCCATTTTTTATATGCACACACACACACATACACACGGATTTGGTACCCCCTGCTTTGCATCACTGAAAACATTTCTCCACATTTCCTTATGTTCTTCATATTTATTCATCTTGCTTTCATCATATCATTCTATATGTTCTTCTTATCTCTTTGTCCCATGATTAGACATTAAGTTTATTTCAAATTTTTAAAATTACAAATGATATTCATATGATAATATTTGTATAAATTTCTGATGGCATATTCCCCCCAATAGAAAAACTAGGCTTCTTGTTGTAAGTAGCAGATGGTACATTGGATAGAGCACTGGACTGGACTGGAGTCACGAAGACTCAAACTGAAATTGAGATTCAAATACTTCCTAGTTATGTGACCCTCAGTAAATCACTTAAACTTTTTTCTGCCTCAGTTTCCTCATCTGGAAAATGAGTATAATAATCTAAGATTGTTGTGAGGAAAAATTGAGATGATGGTTGTAAAGCACTTTGTAATTATCACTACTAATAATTCATATATTCATTTGCTTCAAGGGGATTTGCTTCTTTTGCTTTTTATTACATAGAATTGTCTTAAAATCCTTGTGAAGAGGAAAAAATTCAGGAGAAGTATTTGGCTTTCTTAGGCAACATATACAGGGATTTAGGGGGTTCAATGGATAGAGTGTAAGCCAAAGTGAGGCAGATTCTTTGTAAGTTCAAATCTGCCCTCAGATGCTTACTAGCTGTGTGATCCTGGGCAAGTCACTTAATCTTGTTTGCCTGTTTTTCATTTGTAAAATGAGCTGGAGGAGGAGTAGCAAACTGCTCCTGTATCTCTGCTAAGAAGTCCTAAATGGGATCATGAAGAATTGAATATGACTGAAAACAAAGGCAAGATATATTGGCAAGTCTCAATCTTTGAGTTATAATCCTAGGCTTTAGTTTATTTGAACCTTCTCTCATTCCATAAAGTTTGCTTTTTCTGCACTGTGACAACTAGAATTCTATCTCCCCACCATGAACATATCTCTGGAGAGCAAAACAGTACATCATTTTGACAAGCCAGAGTGAGAAGAGAAAAACCTATTGGAATTGTTCAGTCTATGTTGACTGAACCAGTGTTCTGTTTATAGATACTATTTTTTTTACTAAGATACTAAGAAATAGTATCTATACTCCCTCAAATCCAACCAAGTCCTGTTCATTCCTTTCAAAAATAACTTTCTACAATTATACTTTTTCTCATCAGCAGTACTTATAGTACTTGACTTTGGAGCCAAATCTGCCAAAAAACAAAACAAAACATCATTAACCTAATAAGTAATATAAGTGGAGATACAAAGAAATTGTTCCACAAAGACTATGCCATCATATTTAAATGGAACTCTTAAGGGGTTGCAGTATATACATGGGATTGATCCATGTGGAACTCAATTTTCATCTGGTACTCATTACTTATTTGCCTTGGGTACTATGTCCTCCCTCCGAGACATTTATTGCCAGAAGGTTAGCCAGAGAATGTTTTTAGTAGATGATCAGAAGAATTTGAATGCTCCTTGAAAAATGTGCATGGATATGGAGAGGAACTGAATATTAATTTTGAGCCCTTAGATGGAAAATGCCATCCATATCCAGGAGAAAGAACTATGAAGACTGAATATGGAAGCAGATTATTTTCACCTTTTTTGTTTGTTTGCCTTTTCTTTCTCATAGTTTTTTTTTTCCCTCTCTTTTGGTCTGATTTTTTCTTGCACAATATGACAACTATGGAAATATGTTTAAAAGGATTACACATGTTTAACCTAGATCAGATTGCTTGCTGTCTTGGGGATGGAGGAAGTAAAAGAGAGAGGGAAAAAATTGGGATACAAAGTCTTACAAAAATGAATGTTGAAAACTATCTTTACAAATATTTGAGGGAAAAAACGTTATTGAGGGGCAGCTAAGTGGTGCAATGATAAAGCACCAGCTCTGAAGTCAGGAGGATCTGAGTTCAAATGTGACCTCAGACACTTGATTCTTCCTAGCTATGTGACCCTAGGCAAGTATCTTAACCCCGATAATCCCTCAGGGGAAAAACATTATTGAGAAAAAAGAAATCAACAACAATAAAAATTTTAGACCTTTACCTGAAGCTTCTGCAAGAGTGTGTGTGTGTTTGTGTGTGTGTGTATGTGTGTGTGTGGCTTAGGGAGGTGCTTATGTTAAAAATTGGGAATATTTTTTCTAGAATTTAATATGTAATTATAATAGTTTCCTTATTGTTTATCATGATTTCCTAAAAATTACAAAGGCAACTTTTTCATCTAGGTCAATGTGTTATTTTCTGTGTGATATTCTGACTTTCTTTGATTACTTTGGAATCTTTGGAATTAAAAAAAAAGTTTTTTTTTTTTTTTTTTTGATGAAAGGCCACTGAGATGCCTCTTCCCATTGTTTATTAGTACATTGGAATTTTGAAATAATTGTGGGATTGCTTGGTGCGATTCAAATCATTAATTTGACTACAAAACATTGTCTAAAGATATGTCTAAATCATGGTGGCAAATGAGCCAGATACAAAACTCATCTCATCTCCAAAGTTTCTCTAAAATTAAAATTGAAGTGATTTAGAATATTGAAAGGCCAGCCTACCCTTCCACCTAGTCACCATCAAGTTTGCTATTCTTCAAAAAAAAAAAGACAACTTAGAATTTATCTACTTCTTTTTGCTTCCATCTAATATTTTTGTTCAAATGATAGTCACCTGTGTGATCATGTATTTAGATGTTTTTTCCCACTATTTGGGACTCTTTTGCTTGAATATTTGTTTTGCGAGGAGGATGTATAAGGGAAGTATTTGAGCAACATTTTGGAAGTAATAAAATGAAAAGATGACTGAACTTAGAACAGGATATGAATTTGAATTTCAGTTCAACCACTGTCTTACCTTAACCAGATCATATTATCAGGGCTTCAGTTTTTTTATCTTAAACAAAAGAGCTAGGACAATATGGCCCCACAAAATAGCTCAAAAGCTATGATTTCATGAGCTCATAGTAATATAGTGCTTTTGGGTTTGCAAAACTTTTATATACATTACCTTATTTGACCCTCACAGCAATCCTGGGCTGTAGGTGCTATAGTTACCCTAATTTTACTTTGGAGGAAACTGAGAATTACAGAGCGAGGAAGTATCTGAAGGTGGATTTGAATCTAAGTTTTCCTGATTCCAAGTCCAGAGCTCTATGCAATTTTTCTATCCTTTCTCCTATATGTAAGATGCTAATTAGAAGAGGTAGCATGGTGTGGTGAATAGTAGGTTCCCCTAAATCTCAGTCAAGAAAACCTGTTTTTAAGTCCTTTTTTTCTAACTAGCTGTGTGGTCACAGCCGGGCTATCTCTCTTTCTCAATTTCCCAGGCAATTCTTGCTCCATGCCAAGGGTTTGCCATACCAGGAACTTCCTATTTGAATAAAATAACAGGTTTTAACCATCTTCCTTTATCCTTCCCCCACTGAAGGAAAGAATTATGCCTTCATGGTCTTCAGTAAGTCAAACATTAGATGGAAATGTGAAGGAAAAGAGTGCATTATGTTAAAAAGAGATAGGGCTTTTAAAATGACTATTTTGCCTCATGTTCTTTTTCTCTTCCTGACTTTTGTGATTAAGTGAATATGAATGAATAAACTGGGTGGCACAATTTCTTCTCACTTTTACCTTAATACGGAGGAATTTCCATAGCCCCTTTATCAAGGGCTGTGATCTGTACTCCCCCTAATTTCTAGACTAACTGCAGGAAGAAAAGAGCCCCAAATGGAAAGGAGGTGATTAGAATGATTGAGTCTGTGCTGTTAAAATTATTGAGGTCACTCTAATACCAAATTAGAGGGTGGTTAGAGAAGAAGAATGTTTCCTGTATTAAAGGCTTGAGATAAGAACTTTCACATTAAGGCGAATGATTGAGATGGTGAAATCCAAGCCACTGACAAGTGAGGGAAATTTTAAAGAGCAAGAACCAGGAACACTTGAGGTTATTTTAAAAGGACTTTAAAAATTCCCATGACACGTCAAGACATTCCGATCATCATTTCTGAGGCTTCAGTTATCTGCCTATTTTCTGAGTCTGTCAAGATTGAGCTGACTAGATTATGTTTACAGCCTTTTTTTTTAAATCTGTGTTTGGGTATCCTTTGGTTCTTCCTAAAGATTCTTCTTAAGGTTCTTCCTAATATTCCAGAATAAAAAGTGCAACCCTAGACTCACTCACTCTCTGTGATTTTGTTCAGAATGGGAGAAGTTAGGAGTGGGTAGCCTTATGCATTATTATATCTTTACAATGCTGCTTCTGTCTTCTTAGCACCTTGCAAAAACTTGCAAAAACTCTTAAGAGTTTATATGGTTCAATTCCTTCATGTTCCTGATAAGAAAACTGAGGCCCAGAGAGTTTATATGTATTCTAAGTTTTGGCTTGTGGAGTGGTCTAGTTGACCATTTTCTTCATTTAGTTTAGAATTGGAAAGAAGTTTCAGCACTCAAAAGTCATTAGCAAGGGAAAAAATAGCAATTTGGGTGAGAGATTTTCACTGTCTAGACATATGCTTAAGAAGAAATGACATTTGGGGAAATTTTATTTCTCATGCAAGGTGTGAAATGTGATCCATTCCTGAGACGATATTTTTTGCTTTGGGCATTTTATCTCAGACAAATCAAATGTCCTTGCTCTTCCCTTGGGGCCATCAAAACTTTAACCTGAATCTTCTCTTATCTTTCTGCTTTCTGCTTTTGATGACCTCCTTCATTCCCTTGGCTTTAAGTGACACTTCTACTTAGAAATTTTAATATTTCTTATCCCATTAATGTTCCTTTATTTCTGCATTTCTAGCTATCTTCTGAACATCTTTACATAGATGTTCTGTTGGCATTTCAAATTAACCACATAAAAAATGGAGTCTTTGAGCTCCCTCCTTCTGCCCAATTCCTCTATTTCTGAGGAAAGCACTAAAATGCCCTCAGGCATCCAGTTTCAAAACCTCAGCTTCATATTTGATTCCTTTTTCCCTACTATCCCCCCTCTGTTTTAAAATCCTGTTAATTCCAACTCATGGAATAATATATTTTTATTTTATGTATTTATTTACCATCTGAAACAGAATTTTATTAAAATATACTTGAAAATAACAATGCACAAAAACATAAGTCTGTTGAACTGGAGGTTCTCACTTTCCTTCCATTTGGAAAGAGTTAAAGAAAGAATGCAATCACAACAGTCAACTCTATGCACAGAAGGTTTGGTCCAAAAGAACTCAACATAATTAGTGCAATGGGAACAGTTTCGCTGAGTAAGAGTAAGATATTACCATCATAGTGTTTTCATTGGCCTTCCTTTTAGTAAAGAAGGGGTCCTGCTTAAGGAAAAGGAGGACCTAGTGCAGCCCAGTCTTGCCTTCCTCCCTTCCCTAAGAGTGACCTCCCCAGGTCCCCATGTCCTATTTGACTACCTTTTTCCTCAGGTGCTGTAATTCCTAGTTATAGCTTTTCCTGGAATGGACACTAGTGTCATCTTGAAATGCTGATAATTATTTTTATCCTTCAAAGTCAAGCTCAACTGTTACCTCATCTGTGAAGGATTCCCTTATCCCCTTAACTGAAAATGATCTTTCCCACTCAAGTTTCTTAAAGCATTTGAGATTTCAGCTTTGCCTCTATTACATTCTATTTTGTATTGAGCTACTTGTATCCTTGTCTTATTCAGCCCATTCTAAGCTCTTTGAGGCCAGGGATTATGTTGTTTTTTCAGCTTTCTATAGCCAATATCTAGTTCAGCATCTTACACGTAATAGAAATTTAATGGATTTTTGCTGAGTTTGCTTGTATTTTTTTCCAGATTGTATTGAAGAGTTAGAAAAGCCAAACAATTTTATTTGTAACTTCTAAAAATCTTTATTTTCCTGACATCATAATGTGGCCTCCAAAAAGCAGACAGCTATTATTATTACAAATGGAGAGTAGTTCTACTCAGACATTGAATAGACAATTATAAATGTCTGGGTTTTTTCCTTTTCTGTGGTAACTGTTTTTAGAAGTGGAATAAGACCACATTAACCAGAGGACGTTGTTATTGGTGGTTAGGAGCCAGTTCCTACCACATCTATAAAATATCTTTGTAAAAAATGATTCCCAAATAATCCAACAGTGTTGAAGATTCTATCAGGGAAGATTGTCTGACAGAATTCTGGATTCAGAGAATACTGAAGCTGAAAAGGATGTTGAAAATCCCTTAGTCTGATTCATTCAACTGATTTTATTTTTCCCAAACATTTTATTTTTAATTTTTACAAACCAAGGTGATTTTCTATTATTCTCTTTTCCCTTCCCCATCCCAGATATTAGAAAATAAAGCTTTTATTTTTAATTATTTTTTTCAATGAACAAAAATAAATTTAATCTTCCTTCTACTTTCTTCTACTTCACTGAAATTAAAGAAAACTGAAACCCCTGTAGCAAGTATACAGAGTCATGTCAAGCAAAATAAATCACCACATTGGCCATAATAAAAAAAAAAAGTTTCATTCTCCACCTTGAGTCCATCATATTTCCCTATCAGGTGGAGGGTGGAATGATTCTATCATGTGTCCTTTGAAATCTTGATTGGTCATTGATCAGAGTTCTTTAAGTCTTTCAAAGTTGTTGATTTTTACAATTTTATTTATTCTCTTGGTTCAAGCTCACTTCTCTAGGCATCAGTTCACTCATGTTCAAGTTTCTTTGAAACTGTTGCTTTCATAAGTTCTTGTAGCACAACAATATCCAGTTACATTTTTATAATCATAATCTGCCACTTCTCAATTGATGGACACACACTTTTTTTTTCAATAACTTCTTCATTTTACAGTTGAGGAAATTGGAGTAGAGAGTTCAGAAGTAATTAATCTAAGATATGTTAATATTGTTTATTTTTTTGTTTGTTTATTTTTTTAGATGGCCATCCCTGCCCTGTGATTCTCTGGGATTCATCACTGTCTCCAACATATAATGGAAGTCATTCTTCCGTTTCACTCACTTGGGGTACTTATCAACAATTACTCAAGCAGAAGTGTTGGCAAAATGGTAGAGCACCCAAAGCTGAATGGGGATGTACTGAAGTACATCATCATGAATGGTCTAAGATGGCACTTTTTGATTTTCTGCTTCAGGTAAGAAGCTAATGACAAGTCAGTAGTTGGGGCCAACAAATATTTGAATTGTTACTATTCTAACCATGATAGAGTTGAATGAATGAGTGTTAGCATTTTGAGGAATTATTTGTGAGTTTAAATTGCATTTAAACTTTAGTCTAATAGAAGAGCTAGAAATTTTAGATACCCGATCAAAAGTTCTAGGAAGTTCTTTTTTATTTATTGAAAGATGAATATTTCTGGTTGCTCTTCAGTTGCTTTAGTCTCAGTCTTTGTGACCTCATTGGAATTTTCTTGGTAAAGATATTGTTATTTCCTTCTGTAGCTCATTTTAAAGATGAGGAAACTGAGTCAAACAGTGTTAAGTGATTTGCTCAAGTGTTTGAGCCAGTTAGTAAGGGTCTGAACTCATATTTGAATTCAGGAAGATGTGTCTTTGTGAATCTGGTTCTTGCACCCTATCCCCTGGACTACCCAAATGCCCAAAGATTAATAACATTCAAGTATCTTTATAACTCTAACTGGATAGTACTTGAAATAATGGTGAGGTAGAATTAACAAGGGCATTAGAGAAGAAACATCATATAGAGAAGAAACATAAATCTAGAGTCAGAAAATCTTAGTTCAAATCTAGAATGTGTCTCTTATCTTAGGTAGGTCATTTAACTGCATTTGACCTCATTTATAAAATGGTAGAGTTGGATTAGATGACATTTTAGGTCCCTTCTAAAATCTAATACTGTACCATGAGAGGTTTTAGGTATATGAATATGGCCCTGGATATGTAATCAGTTCAAATCCTACCACAGATATTTTATTGTGTGACATTGAGTAAATAATTTAATCTTTCTGACCTCAATTTATACATCTGTAAAATGAATCATTGGGACTTGATCACTTCTAATGTCCTTTTCCAGCTCTAGATTTCTGATGTTATGGTAGTACCTTCTCCTTCATTTTTTCGTGGATTACTTTCCATTGTCATTTGAATGTTTTTTTCCTGTAGATATAAACCTCAACAATCATTAACCCTTAGCAGGCTTAGTAAATTGGATTACTTCAACAAGTTTAAATGATTTAACTGAAGTGATGATTATATATAGAACAATATTTTTCTTGAGTTTTCTTTTTTTTTGGCTCATATTCTCTAAACATCTCTGGATGAAAAGAACATAAGAAACTAATGAATTCCAAGATTTTTTTTTAGGGTCTCTTTGATTTCTAGGGACAAAAACTTTTATTGAAAAGGACACAATTATGGCAAAATTGTCCAAGTATATTCATGAAACTCAGAAGTACAGCAACTAATAAATTACTCTAAGATTCATATATTTAGACATCTCTGCAGTATATTGCCCCTCCTGCCCACTTGTCCCTACAATCTCCTAAACTGGTGTGATCATCAGTCTGTTAATGCCATTTCCATTGGTACATTTGGGCACTTTCTGTGTCACAAAGGTGCTGAGTCATACCCTTGTCTTATTAGTCCCTGGATGCACTGAAGGAGCAGGTAATTTGGATACCTCAGAATGCTGAATCCACTGAAAAGTACCTCGAGGCATTCAGGGCTATTTTAGAAAGCAAGGAGGGGATATAGCTTTGATTTAAGTTGCGTGTATCACTTTTTATTAAAGCTCCTTAAATGCATAAAAACCTCACATTTGGATTCAATGCCTTTTTCTTTCAATGTCCAAGTTTATTTTTAGGGGAGGGGGCGAAGATTTTTCATGAGTATAGGGGATTTAAGGAATGGAAACTCACTACTCTAAAGTAGAGGAGCAAATTCTCTATAACTTAATGCCTTAGAGAATTTCTTGGGGACATTGAGAGGTTCAGTTTCTTATCTATAATCAGAAAACTCAGATGTATCAGAAGAAGCACTGGCATCTGAGTTTTATATAAAGTAGTGAAAAGAACAATGGATTATAGTCAAGGACTTGGTTATATTCTCTTTGCTATTTGCTAGCTTTTTGACCTTGGGAAACAAACTATAGCTCTCTTAACCTTAATTCTATCATTTTTAAATGAGGGAGGTTGATCTATAGGGTCTCTTCTATGTCTAAATCTATAATCCTTTGATTCTGATATCTTTTTCCTACCACTAAGGCTGATATAGCTATTGTACAATTGATCCTATGTTGAATAAATCCATTTGTTTATATATGGTCATCATTCAACTCTTTTTAGTTCAAAGAATCTGACAGTCTATGATAAATGTTTGTTTTTAATAGTACTTTATTTTTCCAATTACATATAAAGATAATTTTTAACATTTAAAAATGAGTTTCATTTTTTTTTGTCTTTCTTCCACTCTCTCCCCTCTTCTAAAATGGTAAGCACTTTGGTGTAGATTATATACATGCAATATGAAATTCCTTCTTTGAAGAAAGGGAGACTGGATGTGATAGTTTTCCAATTCCTTAGGCCTTGGTTATCATTGTTTCATGATCTAATGAGTATCAATATGTTAATTAAGCTCAACTAAAACTGTATTGAATTTTCTACATTTTACCTGGCTGGATGAATTTGAAGCTTTCACCCCTTGACCTTTTGAAATCTGCCAATTTTGGTAGCCTCTTCTCACTCCTTTTTTCTTTGGATTACTACTATTTCTTTGGCTCATAATCTCAGAGACAGTTTCCTAGAGCATTGAGAATTTATATGGTACCACAGCCAGTTTATGTCAGAAGCAGAATTTGAATCCAGGTCTTCCTAATTGCAAGTTTGTTATCTCTATCCATTGTGTCATGTTATCTTACAAGCATTCTATTAGGATGAAGAAAAGTCCCTTGTTCATTAGATGCTGATTCACTGTAAGTGGCAAAGCAGTCTTTTTCGTTACCTCAAGCTGAATTTGTCAAAAAGAAAACTGGTTATCTTTTTCCCAAGCCAGATTTCTTCTCAATTTTCCTTCTCTTGAAGACACTACCATTCTCTCAGTAAACCAAGCTTGAAACCTTCTAGCCATCTTTGATTCATTCCCCTCTTTAGCTTCTTAAAGTCAATCACTCACCAAGCCCTATTGATTCTTTCTTTGGAATGCTTCTGCCCACTAACTCTTTTTTCTTCCCTTTGCCAATATACTCATTCAGATATAAGCACTTTTATATCTAGGTTATTGGTCTGGCTTCCTAACTAATCTCCCTGCCTCTAATCAGCATCGCCTTCCACATCACAGCCCTTAATCTAACCAGCATTTTGGATGTTAGGTTAATATTTACAAAGCAGGACTCAATGTGTGTGTATGTATATTATGAATTGCTTTGGTAATCTGATCAAGTGAACTCCTCCTTAGAATAAGGGTTTTTAAAATTTTAATTTAAAATTAAAATTTAAAAATTTAATTTAAAATTTTAAAATTTAATTATTTACAAGATATATGCATGGGGAATTTTTCAGCATTGACAATTGCAAAACCTTTTGTCCCAACTTTTCCCCTCCTTCCCCCCACACTCTCCCCTAGATGGCAGGTAGACCAATACATGTTAAATATGCTAAAGTATATGTTAAATACAATATATGTCTACATGTCCATACAGTTACTTTGCTGCACAAAAAGAATCAGACTTTGAAATAGGCTACAGTTAGCCTGTGAAGGAAAGAAAAAATGCAGGCAGATAAAAATAGAGAGATTGGGAATTCTATATAGTGGTTCATAGTCATCTCCCAGAGTTCTTTTGCTGGGTGTAGCTCATTACTGCTCTGTTGGAACTGATTTGGTTCATTCATTGTTGAAGATGGCCACGTTCATCAGAATTGATCATCATATAGTATTATTGTTGAAGTATATAATGATCTCCTGGTCCTGCTCATTTCACTCAGCATCAGTTCATGTAAGTCTCTCCAGGCCTTTCTGAAATCATCCTGTTGGTCATTTCTTACCGAACAATAATATTCCATTAAAAATCATATATCACAATTTATTCAGCCATTCTCCAATTGATGGGCATCCATTCAGTTTCCAGTTTCTGGCCACTACAAAAAGGGCTGCAATAAACATTTTTGCTCATATAGGTCCCTTTCCCTTCTTTAAAATCTCTTTGGGATATAAGCCCACTAGTAACATTGCTGAATCAAAGGGTATGCACAGTTTGATAACTTTTTGAGCATAGTTCCAAATTGCTCTCCAGAATGGCTGGATGTATTCACAACAATGTATCAGTGTCCCATTTTTTTCATATCCCCTCCAAGATTCCGCATTATCTTTCTCTGTCATTCTAACCAATCTGACAGGTGTGTAGTGATATCTCAGAGTTATCTTAATTTGCATTTCTCTGATTAATTATGACTTGGAGCATCTTTTAATATGGCTAGAAATAGTTTCAATTTCTTCTTCTGAGAATTGTCTGTTCATATCCTTTGAGCATTTATCAATTGGAGAATGACTTGATTTCTTATAAATTAGAGTCAATTCTCCATATATTTTAGAAATGAGGCTTTTATCAGAACCTTTGACTGTAAAAATGTTTTCCCAGTTTTAGAATAAGGATTTAAATATACAATGAAACGTAAAATCCATGGGCTACATAATTATAGTTATATATATAGTTCATAGACCCTAGATTAAGGAGTCCTTTCCTAAAGCATCAGTTTTGGACTTTTGTCCTTTGGAGAATCACTCAAGATTTTGAGCAAGCAGGATAATGCTATCTTTCAATGACATACAAGAATACTGTCTCATATAATCTATTTCTTCAGTCTTATCTCTTTTCCCATCAGTCTCCTTTATGAGTTCTAAAGCCTTGACACTCATTATTTCTTGACTATCCCTTTACTCATATTGTTTCTCCTGTGTCACATTTCTCTACCTCTTTCACCTATGGAAATGCTAACCATTCTTCAACACTTGTCTAACAACCAGAGTGACAAATCATCTCTCTGGTAGATCTTTAATTAATGTTTATTGACGTAATGAATGAATAAGTGAGTGAAAGAATGAATACATATGAAGATTACCTCAATTAGCTCACCTGCTTTTCCTGTTTATTTCAAACTGAACAAGCTCTCTCCCATTTTGGGTATAAACCATAGGATTTATTTGAAACTATTCAATCAAAAACTTAACTGACTGCCATCATTAACTATTTTTTTAGACAGCCAGTAGGTTGGTTGAGGATACCTTAACTTAAACATTTTTAATACCTTCTAAGAGTAGATTCTCAGGAATATTTTTAGAACTCTGGAAGTAAACAGATCATTTGGTCTAATTCTTATTTTTCAGATGATGAAAGCCCAGAGAGGTGCCATGACTTGCCAAAGCCACAGCTGGTTAGGAAAATGGTGCCTAAAACATACCTTTCTCTGGATACCCCAATTCAGTGCTCTTTTTACTGGTTGGGTTATTTGTTGATTGCATGATATCAAAAGTTCAAAAATGGACAGAGTTGAATGTTTCTCAAAGAAGATGGGAGTTGTTTGGTTTGGGGATTTAAAAGATTTGTGATTGAACAAAGCTTTTAGGAGAAATTTTTCAGTAGCAGAATATGCCCCACATTATATTTAGGACATTCTTGAACATTCAAAGACTATTCTCATGACTAGGGACACAAGGATACATGGGAACAGGGGATAGAGCTTAGGTTAACGTGATAAGGGCTCACCTTTGCTTCCATTTTGAGATGTTAGCTGAATGACACCACTTAGTCTGGAATGCACTGAGTGGCAACATGTGTATATCTGAGTCCTTGATGCTGATCTCAGACATAAAGATGAGTCGCATGTTAATTATGTCAAGTAGTATTTAAGGTTCAGTTCTATTTGACACCAATCCTGTACCACTATTTATTTCCATGTATTGAGAAACTTTTACCCAATGTTTTCATTAATGCCTTTGTATCTTTAGCAACTAGAACAGTCTCTCATATACTAGTTACTTAATGTCAATGACTATCGTGTTTTGTGGATCGAAACTATTCCACTAAGTGACTACTCTATTTCTTATCCAGTACCAAATGGTTATGATTATTGCTGCTTTATAATATAGTTTTAGGTCTGGTACAACTAGGTCACCTTCCTTTGCATTTTTTTCATTAATTTTCTTAAAAATTTTGACTTTTTGTTTTTTCCAGGTAAACTTCATTATTATTTTTTTCTAGTTCTGAAAAACAATTTCTTTGTTCATTTGATTGGTATGAAACTGAATGAATATATTAATTTCGGTTGAATTGTTATTTTTATTATACTAGCTCAGCCTATCTATGAGTACTTGATATTCTTTAAATTGATTAGATCTGAATTTATTTGTGTGGAAAATGCTTTATAAATATGTTCATATAAATCCTGACTTTTTCTTGGCACATAGACTCCCAAATATTTTATATTATATACACTAATTTTAAATGCAATTTCTCTTTGTCTCTCTTGCTGGACAGCATATCTTCTTACTATTGATAATGCAGCAATGATTACTACTTATTACTTTGTCTGTAATAATATCTTCATATACTTGGATCAAGTTGTCAAAACAGATTCTGTGGTGGCTAAATATTTATTAATTGCCTACTGGGTGCAAAATAAAGTAAAGCAAATTGGTAATACCAATACAAAGATTTAAAAAAAAATCCCAATTTCAAAGACTAGTCATCAGTGGAAAAATAAAGGGAAGGGATAGTCAAGTAAAGTCAATGAGAATTTATTAAGCACCTACTGTGTATCAGGTACTGCATATTTTTATTTTAAAATTTGAGTGCACCAAAGAAAATGTAGCAGAGAAGGATATCTAAATAAATGCCACAAATATACAACCTGCTCTCCAAAATACCCAAAGCCCAAAAAATAAATGAAAAACTACATTATCATTTTCTTATTTACTTGCATCAGTAAGACAATAAGTAAAATCTTGTTTTGTAGTTTGTTTTTTTTTTTTTTTTTCTGATACAGGATGAGCTGGATCCATCACATACATGTTTCTGTGCATTATATGATAGAAGTTTATTGTAAAGCTTGCTGCAGGATTGGCCAAAAACTGCCTTTGTGTTTTTATTGTTTATGTGGTGAAAAGAAAACATTGGTATGAAAAAAGACATAGGGATAGGAAATCACTATTTACATAGTAACACTTGATTTCTGGCATTTTTGGTTCTCCCACAACTATTGGTCAGAGTCTATTTGCAAAAGAAAAGAGACTGTCATTCCAGGGAATTGTAGATGATTAGTTTTAGAATCCTCATTTCTACAGTGATTTAGATCACTTGGATTGACAGAAGTTCTTGCCTCTAGAGGCAAGCCTAGAGATGGTCTGAATACCTCTGAATTACTACCATTGGGAGCAACTTCTTTGTAAGTCCTTAATTGGCCTTGTTCCAGATCTGGATTCATATCAGCTTTGGATTTTCCAGATTACATCCCAAACCTGTTTGCCTGAATCCAGCTTTTTCTTTTTCCTGTCCTTTCTCCTCCATATCACCAATTTTTAAAATAGTTGTCCTAGTTGAACTGATTTGAAACAAAAACAAAACTCTTTTTTTTTTTAAACTTAAGTCATTCTCTTCCTCCCTTAAATCATTTTGTATGAGCCAGTTACATGACTTGGCTCCATAGGATTAATGTCAATTCTACTAAAATTACTTTTTAGCATGACTGATTTATTTTTCTTTGCTCATTTTCTTCAGTGTTTTTTTAAGAGTATTATATAAAGGAAATTGATGAAAATATTATGTGAAGGCTGGAAATTCATACATACAAAAATGAGGACAAGGAAGATTTCAGGTTCCTATGGCAACATTACCTAACTAGCTCACAGGGGTGCCTGTGAAAAATTTGAGTCTGTTTATTAAGCTTGTGGGAGGTCCTACAAAAAAACAAAACAAATAGAAAAAAAAAACAACCAATAAAAAACATGACGGTGTGAACACTGCAGCTGAAATCCTTTTCATCTTCCTGGACTTAAATCTTATAAAGTTATTGTTTTAAACTTGAGCATAGATATAATCCTACACTTCCCATATAAATCCCCATTTCCTAAAATGAAAGGATTATGGTTTTTCCTTAGGCCAAGGGGGTCTGCCCTTCTCAAATTCTTTTTAAATGAGTGGGTGTAGCTATTCAGAAGAAGTTATTTTTATGTGACTCTAGTTGGGTAAATTATAGAACTAGAATTTTTTTTTGGGTGGGTGGGACTAAAAATAGATTGTCACTTGTCTGGCAAACTCCCTCCATGGCAATGTTTGGCATCTGATAAAAAGTCAGATGTGGATTATATTGATCCTAAACATAGAATGAGCCCCATTGAAATAGCATCAAGTGTGTCATAGGATCTAAATACTTCTGTAAGTCTTTAAAAGGCCCCTGATTTCATTGGGGTAAGTGCTTCCTCCTTTTAGGTAAAGCACAACAACCTTTCCATACCCTAATAATTAGTTCTCATGAACTTCAAAAATCAGATTCATTATCTGTTAGCTGATTATTTGAACTTAACAGAGTTGGTCCTTAGATGACAGACATTCAGTTTATAACTGGACCTATACTTTTCAGTTTGTTTAGTACCTATCAAATAGAGCCTGTAGAATAGGCTTTTGGAACAATTTTTGAGATCCTTGGGTCACCCTGACCTTGTATATTAGGTCTATGATTCTAGGGAAATTTACAAATTACTGCTTTTTAGAAATTAAAGAAATGTCTTGTTTTGGCTTCATGGATGAGGGGGTTTGTTTTGAATTAAGGTACAGAAACAGCACTTATTTCAAAGTATGACATTTTAAAAAAGAGATCATGTTTAGCAGAATGATTGCAATTTAGTGAAGTCCAAGCAGACGGGGACAGTGGGTGGAAGTTGAATGTCCTGTGACAAGTGAATGGGGAACAAATGACTTGGATGCTTGTTTCATCTTTTAATATATTGCCATACCAGTCATACATGGATATGTGTATATACATATGTATGTCTAGGTATACATTCATGAATGGACATACTCATATGCATATGTGAACATGTAATTTTTCAGGTAGCATTGTTTGCCATGGCAATCTAGAAGGCAGCAAGGTGGTAAAAAGGAATGATTCTGGGTTTTGACCCAGGAAGATTTAGTTCAGTTTACGTCTTCTCATCAAATGAAAGGATTGGGTTTGAAGTTACTAAGATCACTTCTAGCTCCAAATCAATGACCTTGTGATCTTAGCATATCACAGAATGCCCTATGTTCCTAGGGGAAAGATCCCAAGAGATGGCTATGGAGGTAGTGGGAGAGCTTTACTTTTGTGCCATTAGCATTCCAAATTACTTGGGGATTTACTTTGTATATATCTTATATTTTTGTGCATGTTTTTCCCTCAGAGAGATGCAACTTGATCAGGGCAAGCTTTGGGAAGGAAGTGGCTCCCGAAATGGGTCTTGAAGGAATAGAGGGATTTCCATAGATGAAAACAATGATGTGAGCAAAGCTGGAGAAAGAAGCAAACAGTAAGACAACAGGGAAGAGGAAGAAACTCAATTTGATTACTTTGTTAAGTGAAATGATCAGGATAAAATGTTTTGGGAGAGGTTTGTTTTAAACCACCTTATAATATGCTTTAGATTTAGGGATGTTAAACTTGAGAGAAAGGAAGTTAAAGTCCAAGGTAGTGGCTGATATAAAGGTAAGCTATTAGTGAAATAAGCACGGTCTGAAGCAAGACCCTACATGTTTGTGACCTGATTAAACAGAAGATGGAAAGTATAGGAGCAGAGAGAGACATTAGTTACCTGAGTGTGTATGAGCCTCAGTTCCCTCATCTGAAAAGTGGATATAGCACTTAGCACTTAGAGAGGAGTTATAAAAGTCAGATGAGGTGATTTTTTTTTTCTTAAAGTGCTTGGCAAATTTTAAAAGCTACATGAATATTAGTTATTATTATCATTGTTACTATTTCTACATCTAGTAACTATTCTCATAAGACCTTGCCCAAATTTGTATTTGTTCTCCACTACTCTGCATATATTTGTGTTGTATATATTTATATGTGAAACTTTTTCCTTCCCCCAAGTATAAGCTTCTTGAAAATGAGGTTTGGTTCATTCTTTGTCCTTGTACAAGAAAGTACCTGACTAAAAGCAAGTTCTTATGAAATGCTCATTGATTGATGGAGAAAAAAGTGGGACTGTGAGTCACAGTGTTGCCCATGGGGTGTGAGTTACTGCCTGTATCTGTGGAGGGTAGATTATGAATGTTTTAAAGAACAGTGTTTATTCAGGGCAAGATCCTGGGACGCTGGAGGTGCCCCTCAGACTCAGCTGGGGAATCCAGAAACATCTGGCAGTGTGGAGAAAACAGGTCCTAGGGCTAGTGGAGGTTGGCTTGTTCCACAGATGATTTGAACTCTGAGGTTGAACATGTGCAGAGTTCCAGGAACAATCTTTAGGGATGGGTGATAGTATCATTTTAGGACCAGAGGGATGCATTTTATAGGATGATTGGAGCCCTACTGGATGTGAAACATGATTGAAAGTTGGTATGCATTCCTAATTGTCTCTGCTTGGGAAAAAGAGAGGTTTGGGGGGTGGTAGGAACAGCCTCAACACCAGAGTCAGAGAATTAGGTGTATATGTATGTGTTACATAGCTATATTAATTTCTGATTATTTCAGTTAAAAATGGGGACCTGGGAATGAGATATTTACAACATTGTAGAATTTGTAGTCAAGTACAAACATGTGAGAGTTCTTGGCTTAGAGGTAAGTAAAGTCATATCTAAGCATGCATTTTTGACCCTCTGGACTGGGGTAGAGAATAGGAGGGAGGTCCCATGGTGGGTAGGCAGGATAAGCTCTTAAACTTATCAAGAGCACGGCAGTAGACAGCAATATAAATCCAGGCAGACACTTGGTGGCAGGGATACCTGCCTGGACATAGCAAGGATGAATATAGTCTTAGAGCTTTTAGTTCAGAGATGGGATTTTGGGTAATGGAAGGGCCATCAAGAACAAAGCAAGGGTTTAGCCCCATTCGATATAGGATGCAGACCAGAGTTTCCAAGCTGTTGACCATAAACATATACAACCTATGTTTGTGGTTGGGCTGGTAAGAATAGTACCAAAAATATTTTGGTTTAGATCTGTGTTGTCACTGAGGTAAGGAACTGCCAGTCAGCAAATACCATTTATCAGTGCAGGTCAAAAACTATTTAGCCCTAGAAATTTAAGTAACTTCTCCAGGTTCAGTATAGAGCAGAGGCAGGATTTGAATCCAAATATTCTCATCTCTGAGATTAGCCCTCTACCCATTCTACCAGCCTTCCGCCATACAAATAAATAGTTCAGATATATATCTCAGTTAAGATTTTTAGAAATGCTTTATATTCAATCTTCTCAACAATTCTAAGAACTAGGTATGATTCTTATCCATGATCATAGATATCAATTGAAAAAAGATGTTGAGGTGATATAGTTTACTCTCTCCCCATTTTATATGGGAAGAAACTGAGACTCAGAAATGGGTTTGAATACAGTTTCTCCTATCTTCAAGTCAGGCTCTCTTTATATACTGAAAATAAGAGGGAGAAGTTTGGACACAAATGAACAACGAAGGGCCGAGTTATCAAAACCGAGATACAAACCCAGAGTAAGATGAGCTTCAAGTCTGAGTTGAGGCTGAATCACTTGTTACAAATTTATCAATCCTTATTACATTGTGACTGTGGTGGAACCTGGGCTTGGTTTGGAGCTAAGCAAATAGATATTAGTTAAGTGCCTCCAAAAATGGAGAATGAATGAACAGCCCAGTCACTATAGATTTAAGACATAGAAATTGATATATTGTGTCTAAAAGTGTGGGTTGTGTGTACCGAATCCTAAATTAGTAGAATGGAGAAACTAAGTGCTCTTAAATATAAAAGGATGTGTGTGTGTGTGTGTGTGTGGGGGGGGGGGTGATTCTTGCCTTGGATGGTCAGAAAGAATTTTAGACAAGTTCTGAAAATGATATCATTCTCTGATGGAGGTAGATTGTAGAAGAATGTTTGATGCAGATAGGGAGATAGGAAAGGGCAAAGTTTACTCAAAAGACCATGTTTATCTAGTGTTATGGGAGTGTTCACTCAGCACAGTATAAGAGTGAAAAGGATAGGAAATGTTAATTGGAGTTAATTTGTGAAATTCCAGGCTAAGAAATTTTGAGCTTCATCCTATAGACAGTGGAATTATTTTTGAGTAAGAGATAGAAAGGAGAGAATTTCACATGTCTAAGAATGAGTGCTTCTGTAAAAAACAAACAAACTGACCTCCCTTTCCCCAAATTCCCCCAAATTTCCCCAAATTCCCCAAATTTCCCCAAATTTCCCAAATGACAGAAAAGAAAGGAACTTTTTACATACTACTAGGTTTTTAGGCTCTATAAAGATAGTATAGAAGAGTGATGGTAACTGAGGACAGTTAACAAGACTCAGAGGGTCTGGACCCACTTATAGGAAAAAAAAATGTAGTACTGAATTATAACTGAATCAGTGAAGACAAAGAGTTCACTGGTATCAAGAAATCTGGCCCATTGAGGATTTTTCTTGTTAAAGATACTGAGTGTTTTCCATTTCCTTCTTGAGTTTATTTTACAGACAAGGAAACTGAGGCAAACAGGTTTAAGTGACTTGCCCAGGATCACATAGCTAGCAAGTGTCTGAGACCAAATTTGAATTTGCCAAGAGAGACTCTTCCTGCTTTCAACCCCAGCACTCTATGCACTGTGCAATCAGCTACTCTAAGAATGTACTATGATATTGTTCAGCTATGGGACCTAGTCAGAATGAATTTGACTATAAAGAAAAAAAAATAACATTTTGCTGTTTGAGAATATTTTGCGATAATATTTCAATTATAACTAACAATTATTTGACTAGGGCTATCTTGGGTAAATACAATCATGATTTAAGGGGTAACAGGCATGGGGAAAAACAGGGTGTATGTAAGGCAGTAGCATTCAGTGCTAGAAAATAAGGCAGTATATCTCAAATAGAGCTTCTAGAAGGACAGTATGAAGAGTGGGACATTCTATTTTTATTCTGTAGGCCTAACTTAAGTAACTGACTGGGAAATTTTTCTTGCTGAGCTGGAAGGTTACTGGTACCAAAAAGGAAAGAGGGAAAAAAAATACCTTGGTAGGAGAAGTAAATCTGTCTAAAAATATCCCCATGAACAGAAAAATTGGCAGAAACACCTGGATTCTTTTGAGTTAATTTTAGTTAGCAAAATGCTTAAAACACACATTTTCCTAAATGATGAGAAATGGATGAATACAGCAAGTTACAATGGGCAAAACCCATATCTTTTTATTTAATGAGAAGACATTGGAATTTCATCATTCTATATTATGATCACTTCTGAAGTTTGGCAGTCAGTTTTAAGCTGTTTTATTTTTTTAAAAATTAAGAACCTTCCCTAAACACCACCTCTTTTGGGGATGACTACCTAACTACCACCACAACAGAAATGCAGACATGAACTACAGTGCTTAGGAATGCACCAGTCAAAAATGGGAGTGTTTCAGCATGAGCAGTCTACTTCTGTATCAGTGAGAGTTGCCCTATTAGACTTTACAAAACTGTACTCACCCTTAAAAAAAATAAGCAGAAATTTCTACATAATGTTCCTCCTCTAACTGGCAGTCAGAGAGGCACTAAACTTTAAGGAGTGGATTAGAGGGTTGAGGGTGGATTATTTTTAGTCTGACTATGAATGGAAATGGAAGGATCTAGATGGATTTCCGAGAAGAGCTGGGAGAAAAAAAAAACCTTAGGAAACCAAAGAAAAGGAAGTGTAAAGGGACTGGATGCACTGATTATTAGTTGTCTAGACAATAGCAATGACACAAAGGTTTTATTTATAATTTCTGGAATAGTATAACAAAGTAAAGTAGGGTTTGTTATAAAAGAACCCCAAATATGTATAAACACCTATCTCTTTCTAGGAGGGAGAGGGAGAATGGGGATTTGACTTGTGATTTTATTGCTATAGAATATAGCCAGTCTAGAATTTCTCTCCATCATTACAAATGGGTCACCCATCTGTAATATTTAGTCTTAGAAAATTCTCTCAGGGCACTGAAACATAATGTTTTAATCATAGTCACAAAGCTAATAAGTGTCAGTGGCAAGAATTGAAACAAGGACTTAAACCCTCTTTTATCTACATTTATATATCTATAAATATATTTATATGGAGTAATCTCTTTGTGTATATATATATATATATATATATATATATATATGTCTACTGTTATATAGTGCTTTTAAAACTAGTCATATATACATACAGGTAACTTCTTGCATATATATGTGTATATATACATGGGCATATACAACCACTTCTAAAAGCAATACATAACAGTAGATATATATATATACACATGTAAGTTTATATGCATACATATGTATATACTTAAAGTTATTTTGGAATAATCTTTGTTCTTTCTGTCTACTGGTTATATGAATGGGTACAATTAAATTTAATTGGATAACATTTTGCAAAAGGAAAGTTGGGCTCAACACAAAAAACATTTCTTAATGGTGAGGTCTGACAGACTCAGACTACAGCAGTTTGCCAAAGGAAATGGTGGAAGAAAGCATCATCTTTTGAGTCATTCAGAACTAGATTGGACAAAGCACTTTAAAAATACACCACAGGAAACAACCTACTGCTGTCAAGGGAATAGAAAAGAGAACCCAAATAGATCTTTTCCATCTCCAATTTTAGTTGATTTCATGCAGTTTGAAAATAGATTGGTAGAATAAATATCCATTCACTGAGAAATGGGATATATTCTATAGTGTGATTGTTATTTAATGCGAGTGAAGCTCTTTTATAGTCACATCTTTGTTAGCAATTGTAGTGCAGAGAAAAATAATCCAAATGCAAATGTGTTTTCATGAGCCTGTGATAATCATTAGTCCACAGCACAGTTACAGAAGCCCAATGTTCAGGATATGGTAGGAGGTGTCACAGTAGGATGTTGTCCTCAGAATGCTTAAAAATCTACTGAGAGAAATACAATCTACAATTGTTGGCGTGTAGATAGGTTGGACCATCCATACTTCATCAGTGAATTTATATCTAGAAATATGCAGAAAGGATGGGTGAATTGCACAGAGATTCCATATTTTTTCTTGGCTAATGCCTATGTCGGAAGAAGGAATTGGGCTGAGAGAGGCCCAGATTTCTGGATTCATTCCTCTTCCCCCACCCCTGTACTTAACAAAACTATAGAAACAAAACAGTTTGTTTCCTTTTCTTTTTACTCAGATATAGCCAAGAAATTACATCTGCAAATAAAACCTCTAGTTCAAAGAAATTATCTAAATATTTTCTCAGTTATCCTGATTAGACTAATTAATTATTCTCTTTAAAGTAATAATGGTAATCCTATATGATATGATCTTTGTGTCAATTGGTTAGCATGTGTGACCCTTTGGACAAATTATTGTTTCCTCATCATGACCCCTTGTGGCAGCTGACTTGCTTTTCTGTCAACTTGAGGACAGATTCTTGAACTCTTGCCCACATTCAGAGCAAGTTCCTAGTTTTCTGTTTATCCCCTTAGGCATACCTCTGTTCCTTTGACTATACTATACTAATACCCCTCTTATATGAAATTTCCAACTCTTCTTGTAGCTGTACAAGATCTGCTGAGATCTTGTATCTCACTTGTATCAAGTGAGATGTCTCACTTGAAACATCTGCTTCTCTCACCACCAGTTTGCTCTAAAGTGTGTGTATGTAAAAAGCCACGTAGAGCATCAAATTCCTTCCAAGTATCATTTCTCTTTTTAGTGCACGAATCATTCTTAATTAAGCATCATTACAGAGCCATCTCACTATGACTGGCTTATCCTTTCACTGCTCATTCTAGGTAGAATAGACAGTGGCAAGATGCTGGGGTGGGGACAAAAGAAAGAGAGGCAACAAAGAGTGAAGATGGTGATCAACCTTAGATAAAATTGCCAAACAAAGTAGTCTTGGATGTTTTCCCTTTACAACTCTGGAATAATGTTGGAAAGGAAAAAAGTACACTTTTGTTTGTGAATATCATGATGTCATTTAAAAAAAAAAACTTTTAACTTCCCGAAAATAATCCAGTTCATTTTCCTCTTTTTGCTCAATTTTGGGCACAGTGATAAGTGTCTGTTTGCGGTATCCTCTTAAGATGGACAATCTCTATAGGCTATTTATTCAACTGCCTAGCACAGTCAAAATAATAAACATTCTTTATCCATTTGGCTTTTCATGTGTGGAATTATGAATGACTATGAATTTTAAGTGATTCTAATATTCTTGGTCTTGATTCAACATATAAAGACACATGTAATCTGGAACTCAGACCTATTCCTCTGACTATGTCTAGAGTATGGATCTAGTATCCCATTCTGCTTCCTTTCCAGACAAAGTTATGAATGTCTTCAAATTTAAGCTGGGACTACTGGGAAGACAAGGTGGTGCAGTGGAAAGTTGTATTTGGAATCAAAAGATGTCCATTCAAATTCATACTTCTACCTGTGTGTCTCCATCATGTGTGTCTCCACGCATCTGTCTCCATAATTGGCTTATAAACTCCCCAATAGCAGGGAGTATTTTTGCCTTTGTTTGTATCCCTACTTCTTAGTGTAGTGCATTAAACATAACTGATAATGTGACCTTAGGTATGGAAAATCTGCTTTGTTTCTACAATCCTGTTATCCTATACTATATAAAATACTTTGGGTCACAGGTGGGGCCTATGTGGAGATCTGCTCTTTGAGAGCTACTGTTTGTCTTCACACATTTCCTCCCCAAGTCAAGATATATTGTACAAATTATGCAGTCCATTAAACAAATGGCCACTTGCTCTTTGGAGGAGATCTCACTTTGAGCATTTATAAATGTAAATTAATTACATGTATAGAAAACTTTAAAGTTTTCAAAATGCTTTTTTGGATGTTATCTCATTTTAAATGTCAAAACAATTCTGTGATCTGAGTATTGCAGTTATTATTATTGATGATTTTTTCTTTCCCCACCTATCCATTTTATACATGAGGAGCCTAATTCAGAGCAGTTAAATGACTTAATTGCCCATGGTCCAAAGGCTAGTAAATATTAGAGATTGGATCTGAATCCAGGCCTTTTAGGTCCCAAGCTTGATAGTTGTTCATTGTGATAATGCTATCTATTGTTATGTTTTAATTATACTGAAAAATTTTATGCTTTATGCAGTTCCTTTGTTAGTAGGAATAAAGCAAAATATTTTTCTGTCATATATCTATAGGTTATATCAATGGGGACTTTGTATGTAAAGATTAGAAATACCAAGTTGATCTGGACTTTATATTATTATAATTTGGAGCCAGTTAATACTGATAGAGTGCTCTTAAAGTTCACAAAATACTTTACATGTTATTTCATTGTCCTCAAAACAACTCTATTATCATTGCTATCCCAATTATTATTATTATTGTGGGTTTTTTTTTTTTTTTTTTGGTGAGGCAATTGAGATTAAGTGATTTGCCCAGTGTCAGACACCTAGGAAGTGCTAAGCATCTGAGGTCAGATTTGAACTCAGGTCCTCTTGATGTCAGGGCTGGTGCTTTATCCACTGAGCCATCCAACTGCCCCTATTATTATTATTATTATTAATATTATTGTCTCTATTTTGTAAATGAGAAAAGCTGGTTTCATAGAGGTTAAATGATTTGCCTAGAGTGTTCAAGTTGGTATTTAAATCCTGATTTCACCTGACTTCAAATCCAGCTCTTTATCCCCTATACTATATGGTTTTTACCAAGGCCATGGTGTTCCAAATTGTATATTTACCCTAACAATTGCCTTTAATTAAATTATTTTCTTCTGTTTGATCTTGGCAAGTTATTTCCTAATAAAGCATACCCTGATCACTTTTAAAACTCTCCTGGCATTAATAAATATTGGTGACATTTAGTAGCTTGGCTTATTTTTTTTTTAATCTTTGTATTTTCAGATCTACAACCGCTTAGATGTAAACTGCTGTGGATTCAGACCCCGGAAGGAGGATGCCTGTGGTCAGAAGGGAGTGAGACTGAAATGTGATAATCAAGATACTGTGGAGCTAACACACATTGTTCAAAGAAAGCATGACCCAAGGCATTTGGTCTTTATAGACAATAAAGGTTTCTTTGACAGAAGTGAAGATAATTTAAATTTCAAATTATTAGAAGGAATCAAAGAGTAAGATTTTTTTTGCATTATAATAATAATGAGCTCATACTCTTTTTCTGCTGAAAAGTAGCAAAGCTGAAAGAAATTAAGCTTTAGGCTCTGCTTTTAACAGAAATATAATTTGTGTCTCTTAGGAAAGAACACTGAATCTTGGGAAGTAATACTAAGTAGAGCAAAACCTAGATATACAGGAATTATCTCCAGTAGCACCTCATGGCTACTAATAACATTGTCACTTTCAAAGGTCAGTGATTTCATTGGCATGAGTATTGCTTTCACCAATGCAAATGACAGCCCTTTTACCCCTTTTTATTGAGTATGTCAGATCAGATCAACATTTATTAAGTAACTACTATGTGCTTTAAGCACTGAGACTCAAAAAAAATGGAATGATTCTTACTTTTGAGAATCCTATGGGAAGAAGTGATATATATGTGTGTGTGTGTGTATATATATATATATGCATATGTATATGTATATATTATATGTATATATGCATATGAAGTATGAATATACAAAATGAATAAAAATATATATCTTGTATTGTTTATACCTTTCATAAAATACAAGGTAGTCAAATTCAAGGTAATTGAGAAGGAAAGGCACAGAATTTACTCACATGGTTTTCTGCAGAAAAAAGTATTTCATCCCTGTCTTAAAGGAAAAAAGAAAAGAGGACTTATTTGAAGTGGAGATGACTGGGAAGTTCAAGTACAAAGGTATTGGATAGGTAATAGAGTGTCATGTGAGATATAGAGAGAAACCAGTTTGGCTGGTCCATAGAGTGAAGGAGAAAGAGTAATGAATAATAAGGAAAGGTATGATCAGGGCAGGGCAAATTGTAAAGGGCTTTAAAAACCAAATGAGGGAACTTATATTTTATCCTAGAGGCAACAGGGGACCACTGTAGTTTGTTGAGTAAGTGTGTGGTGTAGTCAGATCTGTGTTTAGAGAACATCACTTTGTCAGCTATATGGAAGACAGATTTGTAATAGGAAAAAAACTTGGGGTGCCATTAGGAGCCATTACAGTGGTCCAGGTAACAGGAGCCTGAATTGAGGTAGTTGCTATGTAAGTAGATAAAAGTGTCAAATATGAGAAATGTTGTCATGTTTCAATCTCCAAAAATATGATGGACCCATCACCTTTTCTAGTCATATATAGTCTTTATTGTTTAGATTATGGAAGCCCTTGAAAGAAGACCTTGTTATTGTATGCTGATAATCCCATTTATGTTTGGACAATCTCATCCCCAGTTTGGATATGGGGTAATGAATTGTTTAGTTCAAATACCTCTTGAAGACTATCTTCTAAATTATAGAATTGTTGTAATCTATGCTCATAGAAGGAATACTCCTAGTGACATAGTTATAGATTTTGAACTTTTGAAGAAGCTACTAATATCATTATCCAGGAAAGTGCTGGTCAATGTTTAATGATCAGGTCTTTGGGGGAAAGGATATGCATGATGTATTTTAAAATTTAATCTTCATTACTAATAATTTGTCTATCATTTTCTTAAATCTAGATAATCAATAAAATAATAAATTTAACAATCAGTTCTTGAGAGCAAGTCTGCCTAGCTCCAGGACACTGCTGCTACCATCTGAAGTGACCATTGATCTTGTTCACAAACACACACATATGTGTGTCACATATATGTGTGTATATAAATGTATATATACAATTATATACAATATGTAAATATATGCAATATCAAACACATATGTAATATACATACAATATAAATGCTACATATATATGATAAAGCATTATGAAAAGTATGCATATTTTAGAATTATTTCACAATTATTATATCATATTTGATCTTTACAATCATTTCAAGAAGCACTAGATTATGATTATCCATGTTTTAGATAGGAGAAAATCAAAACTTAGATTAAATGAGAAATAACTACTCCTAGACCAGTATTCTTTTCACTGTGACATGTGGAGTAAGGAAGAATCACTCTTGAATGTCGCTTTTGTTCCGTCTTCTGCTAGTGTGTTTAAATGACACTTCTGAAATATAATCTCCAGGAGAATATAGGTTTTGGAATTTGAGGTAATTCTATAGTTATAATATTATTCAGAATCCCATCTTAATTCTCCTGCCTGCTTTATTGATATCTGCATCTTTCATATTTTTTGTGGTAAGAATGAAGATTTTTCATTTACTAGTTTTTCTTCCTTCTTGCACCTTAGTTATCCTTTTGTAGGAAGGAAGACTTAGGTATCTAGATTGCCATTTAGTGCATATGCCCATTAGGAAGGATGTTCCATAATACATAAGTTTCCATCAATGCCTTAAATTATGGCTCCCTAGAAATAATAGTCATCAGAATCATCATCAGAAATGATCCATCTTGAGTTTAGCTGTCTCCTTTTCTTCATTCACATGTGAGGAATGCATTTAAAATGAAAATTCTTTTTAAAAATCACACGTGTGCACTGAAAAGCAAAATTAAAAGGCAATTAATTCAAGATTTATGTGCAGAATAGATTCATTAATCAGTTTGTTTTGAAGAATAAGAAATAAATACTACTTTGTATTTAGAAAACATTTTTTTCTCCCTTTAGGAAGACTGGGTTTCTTTTTAAAGTTAGCTTCCTCTCCCCATCCTTTGATTGCAAGAATTTCTTCTCATATGTCTACTCTCTTGCTTCAGTTTAATTAGTTGAAAATCTATAGAATTCACAAATCATGGATTCTTAATATTTCATTGAAACAAACTTTCATTTAACAGTATAAACTCAATTATAGAGTAAATTTCTTCAAAGAGCTCAAAGTAGCTTGTAAGTACATACAATTAGGTACTATGATTTATGATGGATCAAAGATAGACAGAGATATTGGCTAGGTTATAATCCTTCTAAATACTTGCTAGATTGAAATGTCATTTTGTGTTTTCAGGTTTCCTGAGTCTGCAGTTTCAATTCTGAAGAGTCAGCACTTAAGGGAGAAGCTCCTTCAATCCTTGTTTCTTGACAAAGTTTATTGGGAAAGCCAAGGAGGTCGACAAGGAATAGAAAAACTTATTGATGTAATAGAACAGAGGGCCAAGATTCTTCTCACCTACATCAATGCACATGGAGCCAAAGTTTTGCCTATGAATCAGTGACTTTGAAAGGCTTTTTATTAATGTTAGAATTGGGACAAAAGTATTAGAACATGGAAATATTTGTGTACTTCTACAAGAGTCTGTAGAAATGTGTCTGAAAATATTCTGTCTTCACAGAAAATATCCACTTTTCTCTTTCTACATATATATTGAACTGGACCCAGTAGAATGTAAGCTCTTTGAGAGCAGGAGCTGTTTTTTTTTTTTTGTTTTGTTTTGTTTTGTTTTGTTTTTGTTTTTGTTTTTGTTTTGTATTTCTGATATCCTAGATTTGTTGCCTTGTACTTTTTAATCTTTTTTGGTATTGGAGGTATTGGATTGGCCTAAATACTTGATTGCAGAATTGTTTCAAAGGTTAGGTGATCTAATTTTAGTCAAATCATTTTTAACATTGACTAAGTTCAGTTCAATTAAACTCAACAAATCTTTTTTGTACTTGTTATATGCGAAGCACTATAGTACGCACTGAGAATATAAAACTAGAAACAACAAAGTCCTTATCTTGAAGGTGCTCATGTTGGTTTCTTTGTTCAGTAGAGGAAATCCAGATATAATATATTGGCCATTTCTAAAATGACACCATAAAGAAAGCTCTTTATTACAGTGACCAAAAATTACCTTTGTTTTTGGAGCCTTTTGTCTTTCTAGGGTTTGAGGAACCTTGGGTTAATGAACCTTCCATTCAAAACAGAAATGCTTAAAGAATATGCTCACTATCTCAGCACTGGAAAATGCATATCCAGAATTCACAAAAAATTAAAAGATTTCAGTAATGTCCTGAATAGATCCAATGTATCATTTGTAAAAACAGTACATTCCCTGACATTTCTACTAAAAACCCTGCCACACCTATAGCAAAAGCAGAATATTCTCAGACCTTTTGGAAATAAATTGTATTTCAAATCTGACTATAATTATAACTTGTTTCTTTCTAAAAAGAGATCTAAATTATATCTTGTGACTTGGAATCAAATGATTCTTAGATTGATTATTTAGAAATTATACACACACATACATAAGGACACATCCATAAGAAGGATTTTCTTTTTCTTTTTAGGGACAGAGAAATAATTTAATTTGTCAATTTTTTGAAGGATATATACAATGAAGCCAGATTTAAAATGAAAAATTTCTTCAGATTTTGTTAGAATGACAATAAATATTTGAACCTAGTCCATGTCACCAGAAACATCTAAACCTATTTCATTGCTATCAAAGAGAAAATATCATGAATTACAGAGATTTTTGTAATGTTTTCTTATCACAATTCTGATCTCAAGGCTAGTTCCCATCCCTTTTTCAATGTCTTACCTCATTCCATTTATATTAACATGGATGAATCTAAGCATCTAGAAAGGGAAGAAAATAATCATTTATGTAATGCCTACTATGACCCAGGTACTATGCTAAATGCTTTTTTACAATTTTACAAATTATCCCATTTGATCCTCACAACAACAATATGAGGTAGGTAATATTATTCTTCTCATTTGATAGTAGAAAAAAGTGATTATTGAGTCTCACTCCCTTTGAATATTTTGAAGAATAAAGTAAGCATTTCTATAGTCACCCCTAAACTTTATTTTAAAAATGATTTTGGAAGGGCTACGCTTTTTAAGCTTCTTTTGGTTTACTTGAGAAATTACTTGATATATCGAGAATTTATTTAAGAATTGTTTACAAAAATGCCACTCCATGCCTGAATGCTGTACCCTGCTCTGTAAGTGTTCCTCATTTTTTCCCTCTTAAAAATGATTAGTTAGCAATATTAATAACATCAGCAATCACATTTTAATGAAGTAAAAGATGAGTTTTCAACTGTAGATTGATTTTAATGTCTATCTGCAGCAATTTAAAAGACAAATATATTAAATGCAAGAAAAGATGGGAGGAAAGATATTATTGGATCTTATAGTATTAGGTTTTTAAGACATTGATTCATACATTACTTTCAATAGATGCCTGCTTCTTAATGACAATTGCCCTTGGCAAAATAGTGATTGAAGTTTGTCTTCAGCATTCCTATTTATTCTTATATCCCTTAGTTCTGTTTCCTCAAATATTTTATAGCTGTGTGATCCTGGATGAGTCACTTAACCACTTTGATCACCAGTTGTTTTTCATCTATAAAATGATGAGTTTAGACTTGATTTCTAAGATTGTTTTTTTTTTTTTTTAGCTTTAAGTCTAGGATGTGTGATCCTGTGATCTAGGGAAGTGCTGGTCAGGGAAATGTATTTTGGTGTGATAAGATGCAAGGATGGTGACTTGAGACACAAGACAATTGTTTAACTTACCACTTTGAGAATCAGTGGTGATATTGATTTAATTTAGATTTCCAGAGTGAAAGGGGGAAAATGTGGGCAAGGATTCAATTTGATGGAGGAACTTTTCTCAATGGAGTGTTCAGTACACAGAACCAAATAAACTCCTGGTTTGAAACATTATCTGTTGTAGGTGACATATTTGAAATTTCAATAGAGGATTTCTGGAAATCAAATATTTCAGTCCAAAGGAGTAAATGTAATGGTGGCAATTCCAAACAACATGGATGGCTATTGTGAGACATATTTGACAAACAATTTTTTTGGTGCCTTGTAAGTATTGTATTGAGGGTGGCCCTCTCTTCCTATCCATAAGGGGGCCCAGATTAATCTAAATGCTTAATGTATAATTTGAAGCAAATAAATACAAGTTGCAGGAGCATCTGTTCATTTCAGATGTCCTCACTCTTTTATTACCTATTTTATTAAAATGAAATTGGTGAATAATTCATGATGTATTATTTATGAATAATGAATTGCTAAAGGCCAAGCTTTTAATTCTCAGAGCTAATGTCCTTCATTTTTCTTCCTGAAAGCAAAAATGGTGTTAATAATGAGAAAACTCTGCTTATTTCTAATGAATTTAGTTCCTTCCTCTGCGGTTTGATTCATATCAGCACATTCCCTGGCTTACTTATAAGCTGGTAACAAAATTGAAAGACTTGATTAAGCTCAGCAGAAAGATATGGCAAGTAAGGAATCTTCTTGAAAGATTCATTTTGTTTAAATGGATGATGTTTTAAGGTGACTAATCTATCTTTTCAAGACTTGGAATAAAATAGATGAGATGTTTTTCAAATAGTGGTATTCCTTTTCCATCGGAGAGAGACTTAGTTTAACACATTTCATGTAAATGAATGTTCAATCTTTATTCACCACTGAATTGAACCTGCCAGCTATCAGTCGATCAGAATGTGTGCCAGGTATGTAGATATTTGACATTTTCATCTATAGAAAGCTTTAGGCTTTTAAATCCATCCTAAAGTATTTGAAAGGCTGCCATATGGAGAAGGGACTAGATTTATCTCATTTGGCCCCAGAAGACAAAACCAGGAGCAATGAAGAGTGGTTCCAAGGAGGACATTTTTGGCTTGATGTCAGGAAACACTTCCTAGCAATTAGAGCTAGCCAGAAATGGAAGAAGTCATCTGGAGGGGGCAGTTCCTTTTTTTTTTTTTTTTTTTTGGCAATTGTAGTTAAGACTTTAATTCCTAGTAAATGTCTGAAGCCAGATTTGAACCCAGTTCCCCTTAACTTCAAGACCAGTACTCTATCCACTTTTGCTACATAGATGAACTGGTTCTTCCTCATACGTAGTAGTTGTTATGATCCCTTGTTGGATCTGTGATGCTGGATCCTTTTGAATATAGTCTGGATTGTACCAGATGGCCAATAAGGTTCATTTAGTGGTATAGTTCTATGATTTGTCAGTCTATATGCTCTAGTGTACAAAATGGTATACAGCAAATTAAATTACATTGTAAACTGCTTAGAGTCTGAGTGTATAATTTTATGCCTTCAGGGTGACATGAACACTTATGTTTACAAGCTCTCTTTTAGCATCAATATTTATTGAGTTTATTAGGTACTGGTGGAACTTTCCAGAGCATAAGAAGACATGGTCTTTAACCTCAAAGGGTTTACCATCTGTTAAACTGTGTAATTATCTGATTGATGTTGCTGTGCTTTTAAATGTCTGGGGCCACTACAAGCGGGATGTATTGAATTAAAAAAAAAAGACAGATATAGACATATTGCTAAACTGTCCAATGAAATCAAACAATGCTCATTTGAGTAAAGGGCAAATAAAGGCAGAGCCAGACCAAGTTTCATTACTGAAGGAGTAAATGTGCTATGGAATAGGAAAATCCATGGAATAACAGGGACTAAGCTAGAGATTGTAAAGGTCACAGGAACTTTAGCACTCATTTAATCTAATCCATTCATTTTATAGAGCAGGAAAAGGAGAACCCAAAATGTTTTAACCTGCCCATGGAAGTAAATAAACATTTTATTAAATACCTACTACATGCTGCTCAGCCCACTAAATAGGAATTTTACAAATATTTTTCTAATTTGAACTTCATGGCATCTTTGGGATCATTATTTCACAGTTGAGCAAACTGAGGCAGAAGTGTAATAACTTGCCTATGATCTCACAGTTAGGAAATGCTCAAGGCCAAATTGAACTCCAGTCTTCCAGATTTCAGGACTACAGTCTCATTCAATTAAGTCTCCTAGCTGCTTCATGATTATGCAGATAATGTATGATTGTGCTGAGATACAGACCTAAGACGTTAAAATCCACCCAAATCTTCCAGCTCATTGAATCAGGCAGAGATGTCAGTGTTCTGCCTCTTGAATTTCAGTGTCAGAAAGTCAGAATTTAGTTGATGAACTCATAATCTACAAAGAAAAAAAATTACAGTGATTGCAGAGACTATAAAACCCACCTATATATACTTGTAGATCAGAAGATTAATTGCAAAAATTCTAGTGCATGCTTTAATTTTGGAATCTTGGGGGAATAATAATGTTTGAAACAAATTCCCCTTTTATGAAACTCTGGCAATTGTATTACTGAATTCTAAATGTTTGGAAGCTTCTCAACACCTTACAGGAAGAGAATTTCACCTACTGTTAATAAAATGGAGTTATCATGAAAATAGCAATGTCTTTTAATATAGAAATAATTTAACTCTATCATCCTGTTCATGTGAATAGGAGCATTGTCATCACACCTTCCTAGTCATATAGGACAATTCTAAGTGAAGGGGGAGATCAGCAGTGAGGGAGGAGATTATTGTAGTAGAATTTGATATAGACAGCCAAGTAAAATCTCCTGATAAAGAGATAAGAAAAGATGTCAGCTGGAGAGTTGTAATGTGCCTAGCAATGGATCTTGGCAACAACCTTGGTTCATTTTTGACCATATCCACTTTGGTACTTTTATTATTAGTCGCATAGAATTATGCCAACTGACACTGGAGTTTTATATCACACCCTTAAGGTGAAGATATCATTATATCATTCAAGGCCACCTAAAAAGATTTTTCCAGAGAACACTTTTTTAGGGAGAAAGGAAAATGCCACTATTTGAGTAATAAGTTTATACTTATAGTTTACATTTATTAGCATTTTTTTTTGTATTTTTAAAGGAAACATATTTGGACTTCTTTGTTTAATGGAGAATGATTTGACTTTAGAAATGTTGCTGATTATGAAATACAATCTTCCATTGATTTGTTCCTCTATTTTCCTCATCATGATGAGAATGTGATCCCCAGTTATTAAAGCCCATGCCAAGTGGTGTGAATGCTTTAGCTTTAGATCTTAACAAATCTAGAAAGGTTTTGGTTATAGCCCAGATATGGGTTCTATGTTTATTGTCTATGAACCAGATTAGTTAAGTTCATAACGGCTCATCACTCAAGACTTGGTCACTTAGGTAATGAATAGTTTTGCCCAAAGCACTCATAAAGTCATATATTCAGAAGACATTCTCAAGTTGTAAAACAATCCTGGTCTTTGAAGGAGAGAAGTAAGAGTGTTATTAAAATATTGACTTTTTTCAACAACTTTTCTTCTTTTTCTGGGTTTAAAAATAGATCCTGGATTTCCTTTTGTGTCAGGATTATTAGTTAGATGAGGGAATTATTGTATACCTAGCTTTTTTTTAGAATTTAGCGATGTTTAATCTATTCCATACTATTCTTTCAGAAAAAAAAATAGGTATGGGTTAGATAATAATTCATTTGGCATATTTGGAACTGAGTAAAGGAATCAAATTCAAAGAGTTGTCATTTATTTTGTTCATTTAAATTAAGAAGAAAATATCCCATAGAGTGCCTCAATTATCTATTTGGTTGGCTATTTAATATTCTTATTGATGATGCGGATGAAGTTAAACTTGACAAACTCAGAAAATGTGTAGATGACATTAGACTTGGAGAGAAAGCTAAAACACTAGGTGATAGATATAGAATCTAGTAAGTTCTGAAAGCTAACATACTGGACCCAAATTAACAAAATGATATTGGTAGGGATAAATGTATAGTCTTTACACTTGGATTAAAATAAAAACCTTAGTTTCACAATAGCATACTCAGCATATGCAGACAGCAACTCTGGAAAAAAAAAGATTTAAAGGTTTTTGTGTACTGCATGTTAAAGAAATCAGCAGTACAATATGGCAGCCAACAAGTCTAACATGGTTTTAACCTGTATTAAGGATCATCTAGTTTTTAGGACTAGGGAGCCATTAGTATTGCTGTATGTTTCTCTAGTCAGAACACAATTAGACTATTGCATGCAACCCTGATCAGCACATTTTCAGGAGAATGATGATAATTTGGAAAGTATCCAGAAGTAGGCAAGCAGTAGGACACAGGGCAGTGAAAAAATAATACAAGAAATAACATTTTTAAGTTTCATCTGAATCCTTAATGATGAGTATATCAAGTTCTCAGCTGTGGCATTTGCTAATTTCTGAGGTGTAAAAACTCAAATTGAAAACTCAAAATCAGATCTCATGAGCCAGCCCCAGTTGACTGCAGCATACATGTCTCTGAAAAGCTTGAAAGACATGGTCTCTATGAGTTAGGTAATGCATCTAGAGATGTAGGAGAGGACATGATAAATGTCTTCATGTATTTGATTTTTTTGGGGAAGAATGAATAGCCTTGGCTACAGAAAGCAGATAAGAATAAAATGCAAAAATTGCACAAAAGAAATTTAGGCTTGCTATATGAGGAAACACTTTTTCAAAATTTAGAGTTCTTAGAATGAGGGATGTACAACTATTGGAAATAAATATTCATTCACCAGAATTTTTCAAACAGAGGTTGGATGACCACTTGTTGGCTTTGTTGCAGAAGAGACTCTTATTCTGGTGTAGACTGAATTAGATGGCCTCTGAGATCGAGATTTTATAATTTTGAGTTTAAATTGGGCTTTTAAGTCACTTTTAAAAATAGCAACATTTCACTCTTTGAGACACTATTGATCCAACAAAATCAATTATCTGAAGCATACTTTCAGAACCAGCAATTAAGTAAAAACAAATGAAAAGTATTTCTCCTTACCGCCTCAAAATTCCAAAATAATGAACCCAAAATAATAAAAATAGATGTAAGATGGTCGACTATTAGAGTTCCTGTATCTTATTCATAGATAAATCTCTTTTGACATTATTTAAGGGGATCTTCTTTCCCTTATTTTTAAAACAATTCTAGCAATGGAGTATTTGGTTTCCAGGTTCACAGTGTTGGAAAGTGAGAGAGTTTACAAAAAAAGGATTGGGTTTAATATTTCTAAAGGCAGGTATGCCGACATAGGGTATTCAAGAAGTAATAGCTAAAAGCTGTAGTGCAAGGTAGAAAATAGGGGGAAAAAACCTCCAAATTTTAAAAAGTACATCAATTTGATGCTGTGTAATTCTCATATCATGTATTTCTAGTACAAAAATCAGTGATAAGTAAAAAAAAAAAACCTTTCAACACAATGAGTCGGTGAGATAGATTATGCATATAATCATAGTAATTTTGTAGATTATATATTATAATTTCATATAAATAAATATATTTATAGAACTTATACAGAGAAAAATTAATTCACTTGCTTAATGTCATATGTCAACTAACTAGACGAATCAGATCTTAAATAGATGGTGCAATGGATAGACCACCAAATTAGGATAGATTTGAGTTCAAATCCATAGACACTTACCAGTTGTACGATCCTAGACAAGTCACATTACCTCTATTTTGTTTTAATTTTTTCCCATCCACAAAATGGGATGATACTAATACCTGCCTCCTAGAGTTATTGTGAGGCTCAATGAAATATTGGTAACTGCTTAATGCAGTGCCTAATATGTAGGGAGTGCCATATAAATGTTAACTATTATTAATAATATTATTAATATGTATTATATTTATTATTTTATATAATTATACAATTACATATAAATATTTTAAATATTAATATTATTTGTATTAATAATAATAAATAATAATATCATTATCTTCATCTTGAAGCTCAGTGATGCTTTTTATAAAGACTTGTGTCAGCCAAAAAGAAAACAAATAAAAAAAAGACCAGATGTTGGATTATAGATTTAAGAGTTGGGAAAGATCTTAGAGACCATTTAATTCACCTCCACTGACTTTATAGAAGAGAAAAATCAAGCTCAGAGAGCTTCATTGAATTGTTCAGTGTCACATGGCAGGCCAGAGAAAGAGCCAGAACTCTCAATAAGATCTAATTCGATGTCTGAGGATCTTTTCACTATTCCAAACTGTGCCACAATTAATATGATTAATAATAAGGACTTTGTACCATCCAAAAAGATTAAATTATTAATACAATGATCTAGGACATTTCTAAAAGATTTATATTGAAAAATGTTTTCTACTTCTAGACACAGATCTGATGAACTGAGTACAGATTGGAATATATATTTTGTATGCTTTCATAGTTATAATGGGCATTGTATATCTTGTTTTTTCAGTGAGAGAGGGAGGTACCAAAGAGAGAGAACAAATTTGGAATTAAAAATAAAAAAGAATAAATTATATTAATTATACTCACTTTAAGAAGCTTTAGGGAGTTTACCATAAAAATTGTTTAATGTTTTTTAAAAGCTTTGACACTGAAAGTTCTATTTGAAAAGTTAATTTATGTATAAATTTCATGTCTCTCTAGATAAGTTGTGCTATTTTATTGTAATAACTTAGATGCAGCCCACTATCTTCTGAAGTAGCTTATGACATTTTTAGGCAGTTCTAATTGTTAGGAAATTTTTCCTTATATAAGTTTTAAATTTATCATCTTTCAGGCTCTACCCACAATCATATCCCCAAAGTCAGTGCTCTGAAGTCAAACAGATCATCACTACTTTTACAACACTATTTGAAGTCAGGTACCTTTTTTGTACTTCCCTGCTTTCTCACTTCTAGTCTTATCTCCTACAGCAGAGAAAACAAAACAAAACAAACAAACCAAAAAACCTCTGTCACTTTATCCATTGAAATTCATGCCTCAGTTGTACATCAGGTTGTGATTTTGTTCTGGGAAGGACAGAACCTTATTATTTTTCCCCATTAAAAAAAATCTTTATTTTATTTTATTTTTTCTATTAAAGTTCTCTGAAGACTCATTCTGGAATGTAGGTGGTCCTGGATTCTTTAAGGCTAGGCCAACAGAAAACACACTGTTAGGTTTTACTAGACTGGAAAGATTAGCACAGGCCTGATATTAGACTGTTTATAGTTGATCAGAGCAAATTCTGAAATAACTATCACTTAAAGGGTGATCACCATCTACAACAACTCAAATTTATTATTATTGTTTTTGTGGTGATGTTGATAATGATAATGGCTATAGCAATTCAAGAAATACTATCTTCATGTCATGATTTGGGTCAGTGAAGGGGGTACCTTGAGCAATGAACTTATATATCTCTTGAAATAATTCCCATCTGCAAAATCTTAGACTTTTCCATTATACCCAGAAGGCTCTGATAGTTACTTTTTTTATAATGACTTGGATTCCATGGTAATTTTTATCATAGATGGTAGAGTAATCTGGGTTATAATATTATATTTAAGCTCCTACACACAGCTGTGGTGCAGTTATTATTATTATTTTTTTGAATCTGACCTTGGAGTAGCTACTTTATAAAGAGAAAAACAATATAGACAGATTACTATTTTTCCCCAAGTAGCAAGATGTCTACGAAATGTGCAACAGAAAGTTTTCTTTCCCTTTGTAAATCTGGGCTTTTGGAGATGGTTCTGAGTATTGCTTTAACTTATGCATATATTGTCCCATTCTGAGACTTTTATTTTTAAAAAAGGGGGAAAATTATGCTTTGGTTTGAAGAACCCCAGATCTTCTTGTGATTAAAAGCTGATGTCAGAAAGTGGGTGAATCTTAAAGACTACCTGCATTGGAACAACAATAAATATGTATCTCTATATCTATTGTATAATCTCTTTCTTCTCTCTCTTTTGAAAAAAAATGATAGAAATAATGGTGAGAGAGAAACAACCTGGGTTTAAAAAAGTTTTAAAAAATTCTCAGAGTACATTTTCACCCCCATGAGCCAAATTGCACACACAGCTGATAAAAACACAGCACATTTTCACCATTCTGGGGTGGGGGTTGGGCGAGTAATTTATAGTGTTTAAAAATCAGCACTTGTCAAAAAGCTCTCACGATTTTAAGACAGAAAGCTAAGGAAAAGAAGCCCTGACTAGACAGTTGGCCTAATCACATGCCGAAGCAAATCTCTGCTGCATTTCAAAAGGCAAAGTGGGCTCCAGAGTGGGAGAATAACCACTGAATGAAATGGAGACAGCTGTGGCTTGGCAAGCTATGCCAACATTTTCTTTAGCTCTGAGACATCGGACATTGTTTGGTTCCTAAGGTACCTTATGTAGTTAGGCTGCATGCACACAGTTCAGTTGGCTCAACTATTGCTAGAGAACAAGAGATCTTGTTCTGTGTCCTCTTATTTCAGGCCTCGGGGAGTATTTAAAATTGAAGTCAACATTTGCTCCCTCCTCCCCCAACCTCACCACCCCAAGTACATTTTTCTGAAAAGAGCAGTCCAGTTCTGCACTCTAATTCTGTGGGAATTGAGTATGAATGGTCCCATGTGTTCTGCTGCAGTTCATCTCTTGTTTAAGAGTACAATGAAAATGTTTATAGCTAGAATGAAGCCTGCCCCCCTTCCTCTCAGATCAGGTCACAGGCCACTGATTACATGCTGGGCTGTCCCATGGGCACAGGGACTGGAAAGCAGTATATGGAATGCCCTTTTGCCTCTGGTATGTCATTATTCTTTGCATCCCAGGCGAGTGAATAAATACCAGCTGGAGAGAGATTATGTTAAGCATCTGGCTTGGCAGTGGAGGAGACAAATTCATAATCAAAGACATCACCCCATGGTCCTTAAAAAAGATGTTTTATGGGTGCCCTTTACTTACATTTATATTACTTCCCAATGATTGTCCCCCTCCCCTACTTTTGAACTAACAATGTATAGTTAAGTCTAACAAAACTACCCCTTGGCCATGTCGGATTATGATAGTTCATTTCTCACCGACAGCCCACCTCTTTCCAATGGACAGGAGAGAGATTTGTTTCATTATCAGCTTTCTGAAGATAAATTATGATTGATCACTGAATTGAAATGGTGCTGATTTTCTTTGATGTTGGTTTTGTTTGCCATCATTATGGGCATTATGTAAACTGTTTTCCTGATCCTCTTTCCTTTGCTCTATATCCCTTATTTCTTTTTGTAAAAAAGAAACTATATTCTCTTTGTATTTCAGCATCTGGAGACTTTGTAATTCACTCATGCACATCATTCCCTTCTAATGTTATATCATCTATAGCAATGAAATGATATCTATGCAAATTCTTAGGTACAATATTTCCTCAAGACCCATTTAATTTTTTTTTTTTGAAAATAAAAATTTGGCAAAATGTATTACTATTTTAAAAAAATTATTCAGTATTTTGGACTCATTATCTGCAAAATGCTGGGAGACACTTCCTTTAATGTTTTTTTCTTTGGGGTCAAACCTTTTCTTGACACATTTTAAAAAACCTGCTTAGCTTGGTCTTAGTGGTATGTGATTATTGCTCCTGCTACTCATGAAGTTGAGGCTTGTTGGATCACTTAAGCTTTGGAGTTTTGAACTTCACTTTACTAAGCCAGTTGTCTATTAATTCTGCCACCAATATGGTTCCCTTTGGAGAGGGTCAGGGCACCTGGCCAACCATCCCAGGTCATAAATAGAGCAGATCAGATTCCCATGACAACCAGTAGTGGGATTGAGCCAATAAATAATTTCTATACTTCCAATCTGGGAGAGATAGAAAGACCCATTCTCAAAGGAACAAATAACAACAAAACACTTGCTAAAGTAAATATGGACCTACACTTTCATATCATAGAGCAGATTAATATAATTTTTTTGAGCAAGGGAGTATTTTAGGAAAACTAACCAGCAATAATCCTCTAATAGACTATAGAGAAGGAAAGCAAAAAGATGAATGAATAGTCTTTGCAGTGACTGAGACAATGTAGATTGGAACTTGAGAAATAGAAAGTGGAAATGGAGAAGAGAATATGGATTTTCATTTGCCATTTTGCCGTTTGAAAATGAATATTTCAGAGCCATCTTAAACTTAACATATTTTAAAGAAAATTCATTCTTTTTCCCCTAAATCTTTTTCTTCTTACAAATTTGTTTATTTCTGTCAGAGGGACCAGATTTGATCTAGTGTTTTGGATTGATAACCATAGTCTTATCTTGAACATCTTGCCAACATATCTAATTAGTTGCCAAATGTAGCTATTTCTACCTTCAGTATGTTCCACATCTGTTCCGGCTCATAAGTGCTTATCTCATCAAGTCCTTCATTTCTGTTAAGATGCAGTTTAGACACCATCTTCTAGAAGAAGCCTTTCCTTATTTCCCCAACTTTTGAAATAACCTCAATCCAAAATTATTTTGCCTTTAACTATTATTATACGTTTATTAAATGTATTCTGTATATAATTTTATTTGTACTTGATATCTCTTCCATTAGACTGTAGACTTGTGGTGAGTAGAGATTGTATCTTTGTACATGTATCTCAAATCCGGGTACAGTGTCTGGCACATGATAGACATTTAGATGAGATTGATGAATGGATGGATTGAGGAATACTGGATACATTGCTACATAGTGTCTCACATACATACTGAAAGATTATTCAAGATTCTTTAAAAAATTTACCAACATAAAAAGCCATGTCTAACAGCTATACAAAGATTAGTATAAGTCTATAACAGGATCATGCTAAAGTTGTTAGAGCTATTTACCTATAGGTGAATTAAATTATGTTGTCCCATGATGGAATAAAGTCTGGTCTTTATTGCCAGAATCCAAGAGAATCCTTTATAATATGGGAACTACTATGAGAAGAAAATATGTGAGATGGAAGAACTATTTTTAAAGAACTTTACTATAGGTCACAGATAATATCTTTTTTATTTTGATAAATGATGAAGATGAATTTTTCACAACTTATTAGCTGAAGAAATGTTGTTTATTATAGCTTGTGATTATCTTAGATTTAGTCTTATACCATATAACCAGTACTCCAACTGGAGTGATCCAGATCCCAACTGATCCAGAACTTTCTCCTCTTTAAGAAATAAAGCCTTGATTATCCATATAGCATATTATTTTTATTATTACCATTTTTGCTGAGGCAATTGGGATGAAGTGACATGCCCAGAATCACATAGCTAGGAAGTTTTAAGTGCAAAGGCTGGGTTTTGAATTCAGGTCCTTTTTATTTCAGGGCTAGACCTTTGTCCCATCTAGCTGTTCTCCACATAATATATTATATACAGTTATTTTGAATATATAAATTTAAATTCAGAAAAAAATTATCTCCCCAAAATACAGAACTGGAAAAGAATGCTCTGTCTCTGTGTGTCTCTTTCTCTCTCTCTCTTCTGTCTCTGTCTGTCCCTCTGTATTTCAGAATACAAAATTCCTATTCTACTTATTATAAAACTTACCCTGTACCTGGATAGAGAAGACATTTTTACTCATTCTATATATTATCTCCAATCGTCTTGATCTATATCTTGCCCTTGGATCCACATGGTTTTGGAGGAAAAAGTGAAACTGGTGATTGCACAGCCCTCCCTCCCTCAAATCCATTTCAGTTGCATATCAAGGAATCACCTCCCTGAAGTCATGGTAATATTCGAAAAGAAGGAAACAATAACCTCTGTGATCCTGAGGGGCCAACTAACACAACTTCTTCCCTCCCTCCTTTCCTGCTTTTATTCCTTCCTATCTTGGGGTTTATGGGCTTTTTTTTTTTTCCTTAAAAACTTTAAAACTTTAAAAACTTTAAAACTTAAAAACTTTAAAACTTTAAAAAATACTTTAAACCTAAATCATCCATTGAGTGGCCAAAAAAAAAAAAAAAATCCCAGAACAAATCCATTTGATCTTTGTTTTGGCCCAGATTACCTCAAAGTGTATGTAAATATCAATTGTTGTTTTGTCTCTCTTTCAGATTGATTCCTCTTTTATCTATCTATCTATTTATTTATGACTAATTAAGCAAATAAACAAACAACAACAACAAAATCTATTCTTCATTTCTTTCTTATCTAACCTTAATTACTGTGTAGGTATTGCCTCAGTCAAATTAAGACTTGTAAAAGACCATAGCTTAAAAAGGCCACTGCATTCAACACCATATCCAGAGGCTATCCTGATCTTTATCTTGCCACTAGACCCAGATGTGAGAGACAGCAACAAAGCCATAAGCCCCAGGCTATTGGAGAGCCTTCTGGAATAGATCTGTACTATTCAAAACACCTATTTCTAGCCATTCAAATATTTATTAAGAACTTTCTAAATGCCAGTAGACTGTGTGCTTAAACACTGGAGAATGCAGGAAAGGCAAAAACATGGTTCTGATCTCAAGGAACTGTCAGGAAAAAAATGATGGAGAATATGTATTATCTAGACCAGGCATTCTTAATTTTTTTTTTTCCTATCATGAACCTTTTGGTCAATCTGATGAAAACTATGAATCCTTGATGAGAAATGCAAATTGAGAATTGTGTTCAATCAGTTTAATCAGACTTGATTTTTAGTTAAGGCCTGCTATGAATTATTAAATTTAAATTAAGCTAGCATTTATTAGTAACTTGTTAAGAGTTAACTTCTCCATTATTTGTGAGCCTATGTTCCTTGTTTTGTAAGACTTCCCCTTTAGTGTGTTAGTTTTCCTTTTTGTAAATATTAATTCCTCATTTAGCCTTATGAAAACTTACAAAATACTCCATGATGCTCTCAAAGGATATTGAGTTGCTTCATTAATCACTCAAATCAATGAGAAAGCTAAAGTTTGATTTAGTCACATGGCATTGGGAACACTCACATCGCTAAAGTTAAAATCAACCTACTTCACTATTCTGTAAATCTATGAATATGCATCAGTACCATGAATATGTATTGTTCTCATGAATATGTACTTTGATTAGTTCTTTTCTTTTTTAGATCATAAGAATGTCCTGTATCATGCCATGAATATCTTTGGTTACCTAGGAGTTTTGGATCCAAATTATTGGCAATTACTAGCATTGTTAATAAATTGATAATGCTCAAAACTATGCCTTAGTTTATCTTTACTTCTTATAGAATAATTCTCAGAATAATATTTTAAATACAAAACAAAATGAGTAGGATTACAAAGGAAATTAATAATTAGTGAAAATAAAGTAATTGGAATAAGTCTATAAAATAAAAAATAAAGTGATTTTTATCTCATTCAAGTTCCAGAACTCTTTGAAATCCATTTATAAAACCTTTTCTGATCAATGGTCCCCCAGTTAAGCACCTCTTTTTTATTTAGATTACAACATGCAGTTACAAGAAAAATTTATGGAGCCCATCTATCATTTATAAGTATATATATATATGTGTATGTATATGGTATAAATACACACACACACATAAAAGTGTACATGCATATCTTGGACAGACATTTCAAATGGACAAATCAGGCCCAGAATTTAACCAAAGAAAGAAAGATAGTTTGACTTCAGTAAGCTATTAAATTCCTTTAATGACCACAAATTTCTCCCAGAAACAAAAGCCATCATTTTAATACTAATATGCTTTAGAGACATGGAACACCAACAGTTTCCAAAATTATGAAAATTAGGCATTCAGAAGATGACACAGAGTAACTTATGGGGTGTGAGTGGGTTGCCAGCTTGCCAGGAAGAAGTGGATCAAATTCATGTAAAGAATTTAAGATCAGCAAAGAAAATGCACTATCCAGGAGAACTTGAATTTTTTCTTAAAACAAGTTCTTATCTTAGTTCCATGACTACAGAGACATGCCAATGATGGAAGTCTTTTCAGATATCTTCACTCTTAGAGATTATGTATAATTGCAACCTGATTCCTGTGGTTGATTTCCAAAAGAAGAAACCTTAGGGAAGCACAAGAAGAACTGACATCAATGAAAAAAAGATTCTCTTTCGACCGGGGCTTAAAAACTAGGCTAATCTATCAGCCCCATCTTTGCCAGTTGTGCATGAAATATATCCCAGATGTACCGTAATAACTCTTGTATCTCCAGAATCAATGGAGTTGCTTACGAATTAACGGTGATGAACTTCTGATGTGGCTTTTTCTATGTGCTGTAATTATCTGCCTTGGGCTATAATTATTATCACCTGCCCCAAACTGCAGACCTCTGCTGTTCTTAACAAAGACAGCTATTGCGCTGATGAAGGGATGTGCCTAATCACAGGTGTTGCCAATATTCATTTACCTAGGGAATTTTCCAGAAGGCAGTTGTAGATGTGGATCTGGACTTCAAGAGGGAAATAAACTTTAAAGGGATTCAATGAGATGTGATATTTAAATTCATGTTAAGAACAGGGTGAACAGAGTGAATTAAGGACATAAAATAGGAGGAATCAATGAAGGAAACAGAGTCAGAATAGTGGTAGGAAAACCTAATGAACTTGATACTATGGAATCCAAGGGAGGAGGGACTATTCACAGAGAGGCAATGTCCACTATAAGTAGGAGGCTGACAGGTAAGTAATCAGTCCAAAAGCACTTATTAAGCATTCAGTATGTAACATCACAAGAAAGTGGTGAAACTGATTAAGAGGATGGCTTCAGAGTTAGGAAGAATTGGATTCAAATCCTGTTTCTTAGATACATTTGGCTATATTACCCTAAAATATGTAAGTTATTTCACAGCTCAGTAGGTCTCCAAGGTGCTTAGGACTTCTTGTGAATTTATGGGAGTTCTGTGATGCAAAGGTGTGCTGGAGCAAGCTCATATCTGCTTTCTGGGGTTCATTGTTAAATTTTCAGTGTCACAATTTATACTTTGGAAGTTCAGCAAATGAAATTTGGCTTGATTTATTGTTTGCTAGTTGTCTGGACTTAAGAAAGTGTTAAAGACAATGTGGAACTTAAAAGTATGCTGTACATACTAATTTTTTTTTCCTAAAGAAAAGATTGTTAAACAGTTATGAGCATCACCATATACTGCAATTACAAGTGTTGGCTTTATCTACAATATAATTATACCTCTCTTAATCATCCAACTTCTCCCATCTCTTTTCATTTCTCCTTTACCTCTATGCAAGTTTCTACTTTTTCCCCTTTTAAGCTAGTTGTTACTCCTTCAATGTTTTCAGACACTCATAGCTAGTAGTTTTCTGCCCTTCAGATCAACTCATGGATGTTGGGTTTTGCCACAGTGGCAGTCACCAAGACCTTTTCTCTCACCTTTGCTTTTTGGATGGAACAGTGAGTCGGTCACAAAGAAGTTGGCAGTAATAGATAGGTTGTGACTTGCAATCACATTGCCTTATCACTCTCCATTTCCATAAAGAACTCCTTTTCCAGACAGCTCTTCTAGCCTCCCATGTTTTCCCATCCTTAGTATCTTAGACTCCTCACTCACCCTCCACAAAGCCAATCAGTTGCCAAAAATTGTAGGTGCTACCTTTTTTCTCTTACATTGAATCATCTTTACTCCCATGGCTACTTCCCTAGTTTAGGATTGATTACTTCTATAACGGACTACCAAAATAGCCTTTTACATGGAGTTCCTGCCCAAAGTCCACTTCTTTAGTCAATCATTTACAAAACTGCCAAAGTAATTTTGCCAAAGTGTAGGATTGATGGCAATGATTCTAGGATCAAATGTTTATTTCATCTTCATCTTCATCTTTTAAAATTTTTAATGTAAATTGTATAATGTATACAATTATTAGTATATAATGTATATAAGAAATGTATGCACATATATATGTAGTTGTAAAAAATAATCAGTATGAATGATAACCAAAGATATTAAACAAAATTTGGTGAACACTATCCTAGGTGACTAACATTATAAATTACAATGAGTATCAGACATGTCAAATATTGATCAAATGAGTAATTTTTATGTATAAACATATTTATACAATTCTTTTGCTGCACAGAAAACACCAGGTCAAAAAAAAAAAAAGAAAGTAAAGGAGTAAGAAAACAAAATGCAAGCAAACAACACCAAAAAGAGTGAGAATGTTATGTTGTGATCCATATTCAGTTCCTACAGTCCTCTCTCTGGGTATAAATGGTTTTCTTCATCATAAGATCATTAGGACTGACATCAGTCATCTTATTATTGGAAAGAATCACATTCATCAGAATTGATTGTTGTATAATATTGATGTTGCAGTGTACGATGAGCTCCTAGTTCTGCTCATTTCACTTAGCATGAAATAACATTTGTAAAGCACTTAACCCAGTATACTTATTAAATTCTTATTATCTTCCCATCTTCCTTTAGACAAAGAAATTTTCTATGCCAACAAAGCCAGAAGTCCAGACCTTATTTTATGTATTAAGAGATTCTTAACTAAGAGGTAAAAGAGACTTTTGAGAAAATGTAGCCGAATGTCTTATATGGTAGATGAAGAAACTGAGATTTCAAGAATAGAAGTGATTCTCAAACTCTGCATAGTTGCAAACAGCACTCAGATCCCCTGACACACATTTTCTATTCTCCCATGTTGCTACTCTCTGTACTAGCCTAGATTCTTGATTCTGTCTACTTGGCCATTCCAGACTCTGGAATTCTTCCTTACATAGATTCACAAAGCTTTCTCTTTCTCCCAGCCGGCATTAAATTGCTTGGACTTGCCCTCTGGCCTCCTTAACTTAGAGTACCTGCCAGGCCTCCCCCTGTCTTTTAATTGAATCTAAAGTTTTTGCTTCTCCTTGTCTGTTTGGAATTGTTGCCAAGTCTCAAATTGAAGGACAGTTTTTACTAAGTGATATTTTAGACCTATATCCTGAAAGATAGGTAGAATGTAGGTAGTCACAGAGGAGAAAGAGCATTCCAGGCAGGAGAGAGGTGGAAGGTGAACATATTCACATGACTGAATGAAAAAAACATTTACTTTAAAAAAATTAAAATGGTATTTTATTTTTCTAATTACATATAAAAATAATTTTTGAAATTCATTTTTGCAAGTTTTTGAGTTCTAAATTTTTTCTTCATCTCTCCCTTCCTCCTCCCCAAGAAAGCAAGAAATCTGATATAAGTTTTACATGTACAATTATTTTAAACATATTTCTATGTGTGTCATGTTAGAAAAGAAAAATCAGACAAAAGAAAAAATCATGAGGATAAAAAGGAAACAAAATAAAACAAAACTCTGGTAAAAAAATAGTGTGCTTCAATCTGTATTCAGTTTCATAGTTCTCTCTCTGCATGAAGATGCCATTTTCCATTCAAAGTCTATTGAGATTAGCTTGGATCATTGTATTATTGAGATGTTCTAAGTCTATCATAGATGATCATCACATACTCTTGCTGTTATTATGTATAATGTCCTTTTAGTTCTGCTCATTTCATTCAGTGTCAGTTCATGTGAGTTTTTCCAGGTATTTCTGAAATCAGCCTGCTCATCATTTTTATTTTTTTTTAAAACAATAATATTTCATTATTTTCAAATACCATGTTATTCAGCCATTCAATTGATGGGTATCCACTCAATTTCCAATTCTTGCCACCACAAAAAGCTGCTTCAAACACTTTTGTACATGTGGACTTTTTTTAATGATCTCTTTGTGATATAGACACAGGAGTGACACTGCTGGATCAAAGAGTATGCATAGTTTGATATCCCTTTGGGCATTGTTCCAAATTGCTCTCCAGAATTGCTGGGTCAGTTCAATATCCACCAACAATGTATCAGTGTCCCAGTTTTCTCACATGCTCTTCAACATTTATTATTCTCTTTTCCTGTCATCTGAGAGGAGTGAGATAGTACTTCAGAGTTGGAAAAAAATACTTACTGTGTTAAATGCTGCATATTAAAAAATGAGACCCTAAGAGAGCCTATGTTCTATAAGGGAAAATTATATAGGGGCATATGAAGACAGGTGGTTAGAAAAGGGAAGGTCTAAGGAGTCACAGAAATAATGAGTGGATCCATGCAGAAGTTGATTGAATCCTAAATGATTTGATTGCTATACCCATTGTAAGAGGGAGAAGTTTAATGTCAGGCAAATGTCATAGAGTCCTGGATGGAAAGGTTAAGCATGGCCTTGGATCAGCCAGATATAGTAAATATGGTACCCTCTCTCCGATACATGAAGACACCTGGGTCAAAATCTTCTGACAAGGAAACTGAGTCACCTTATCAGAATAGAACCAGTTCAGTTTTTATTCCCTTTGGTCAGAGGATAGGTATTAGGTAGGCTTCAGTTTCACAGGAATCTTTCCCTTTCCCTCCTAGCATGAATCGGCTTCAGTTTCTAGGTCCAGGATCCTCATTCCTTTCCCTCAAGACCCGGTCCTTTTAGACCCAAATATAAATCCTATTAAAAACTACCAAACTTTATCATTTTCAAGAGAGGAAGCCCCATTCCCTCTGGGCCCCCATAAGAGTGTCCAGTTCTACATGGATACTACTTGATACTGTTTCCTTCATTCTCCCTGACTGCTTTATTTGTCTCTCTTCAGTAAAACTGGCTTGCTTTGCTGTTTTATTGTGACCCCATCAACTTGTGCTGGACTATTGGTATTCTGCACCTTCCTAACAGTATGTTAAGAAAGGCAATTTTCATTCAGTCACCAATCAAGATAGAATGAGTACATGGGGTGAGTTTTAAATATGAATGGATTAATTTTCCCAACGTCTGGTGGGAAGAGGCAAAAGTGTGCTGGTAAATGTTTAAAACTGACTTTCTAGGGAAAAATGTACATGTGAGGCATATTTTAAAGTTTAATTTGTCATTATTAATGTTTTCTCCATCATTTTGTTAAACCTTGACAATCAACAAAACAATAAATTTAGCCCTGATTTGTACCCTTTGTCATTTTCTGGAATGGAAATGCTTGCATTGAAAATTTAAAAATCAACAACTGGGGATCAATTCAAGGTGGCTCTGGCACCCTGTGCTAGGGTAGAGTGGAGACTCCTGAGTGGAGAATTTACAAAAGACAAAGAGAAGTCTGTGATAATCCAATCTCCTCATTTTATAGATGAAGAAAGAGATAACAGAGAATAGAAATTATGCCCAAAGTCTGAAAACCACACTCAGACTCCCTAATCTACATTTCCTACTATCCCGTTATTATGTATAGGAAGAGAAAAGGAAGATGTAGAACAGAATTTAGAGTTTTGGACTTATGCAACTAATGAAATAATGCTATGGAGACTGATCATAGAATTATAATTTTATCACCTGTTGGTGTACAAGTGAAGAAACTGACACTTACAGGGTTTATTGACTTGACCGAGTTAATATAGAAGTAGGAGAGCTGAGGGTTAAAAGTCAACTACTCTGATTCCAAATCTAGTGAACAGTCCCTTAAACCATGGCACTTGCACTAATTTGACCCTGGGATAATTAATTAAGAATGTGGACTGGGGTGGTGGTAAGTTTGCAGTATTTTATATGAGTAACTATATATTTTCACTAATTTGAGTATTAAAATAGTTTATTTAAAAGGAAGATATTAATGGAGCATTGAAAGAATTATTAAAAGCTATTAAAAATGTTAATGACCAGAAGTTGATCACAACAGTAAGAGAAATCAATAGCAAAAAGATTAATTAATTTGAACAAGTATTTATTAAGTACTTACTGTATGAGAGGCACTGGGGATTCAAAGATGAAAAAGTGTTAAAATTCCATTTATTCATGTATTTTAACCCCTTTTCCTTTTTTTTTTACCTCAATTGCTCAATTACAATTTTTTCATTAAAGAAAACACTTTTTGCAAGAAAATTAGATATATGGATTGAGATGTCTTTTCAATGGGTTTCCAATAGTTTCTTAAACTTATTTAATAATTTAATAAAACTTTATTTAATAAACTTATTTAATAAATATTAATAAACTTAATAAATAAGTTTTATCGAAATTATGTGTGTTGCTTCTTTATTTCTGTATAGCTAGAAATTACTATCTTATGCATTTTGGGTTTGATGAAAAAACAAACAGAAAGAAGAAGGGGTATTGGGATAGGGTAACAAAAAACCAAATCACAGTAAAGATAAAGAAAACATTAAGATTTTGTCTGTCAGATTTTGAGCTTATTGATCCATATATTATTGAATTTCAAGGATAAGCTCTTGGTTTGCAAAAAAATAATGCCAAGAAGTAGGCTGAGCAAATATTATTAACCCCATTTTATAGATACAGAGGCTGATTTTAGAGAGTTGAAGTAGATTTGCTTATATTTATACAATTATGAAGTATCACAGTCAGACCATACCAGTATCGCCTTAACTCTGAAATCAGTGCCTTGTTCACTCTACCACAATATTTCTAGCTCAAAGAAATGTATTGGTAGAAACAGATAAATACATTTTGGAAACTATGTTCTTTTGTGTAGAATTAAATACAGGTTTTTTGAGAGAATGAAACTGAAGCTAGTCAGAAGAATTTACTATATAATCCTACTTAAGCTTCTAGTTCTCTCTAGTATAATTATTTTCTGTTTCTCATATTCAATTACCTTCAAATCTTCAGCTCTACCTAAAATTATTAATCCTTCTATTTTCTCTTTCTAAATAATCAAATGGACCATCAAATTAGCCTCTATTACAAGGTGTGCTCTCTATTCTTCATTCATTCTGTGAATATTTATTAGGCAAATAATATGAGTCAGTCATGTAGGGAAATATCTGCTTCTTACTATTAACAATTATTTTTATATTTATTGGGTGGCATTTAAATGAAAGGCATAAACAAGTATAATTTAAAAGCATATTTTCCATTTCATAGATATATGATGATAACAATTTTACTGATATTAGATATGGTCTTGGATGTGTCCAAGTAGAGAAATTATGCTCACAGATTCAAGGATATAGGCTTCAACATTACTGTATTGTCCTCCTAACACAAATGAAGTTTTATTTATTTTATTAAAGCTTTTAATTTTCAAAACATATATGTAGATAATTTTCAACATTCACTCCTTGCAAAATCTTGTGTTTCAAATTTTTCCCTTCCCCTTCTTCCCACCCTCTTCCCTAGATGGCAAATAATCCAATATATGTTAAGCATTTTCTATTCTTTTATACACATTTCCACAATTATCATGCTGCACAAGAAAAATCAGATCAGAAAGAAAAAAAATGAGAAAAAAAGACAATGCAAGCAAACAAAAACAAAAAAGTGAAAATACTATGTTGTGATGTACACTCAGTCCCCATAATTCTCTCTCTGGGTGTAACTGGCTCTCTTCATCACAATATTATTGAAATTGGCCTGAATCATCTCATTGTTGAAAAGAGCCATGTCCATCAGACTTGATCATTGCATAATCGTGTTGTTGACTCGTACAATGATCTCCTGATTCTACTCACTTCACTTAGCATCAATTCATGTAAGTCTCTCTGGGGTTCTCTGAGATCATCCTGCTGGTCAGTTCTTATAGAACAATCATATTCCATAACATTCATATACCACAATTTATTCAGCCATTCTCCAACTGATGGGCATCCATTCAATTTCCATTTTCTTGCACATGTGGGTTCCTTTCCCTTCTTTAAGATCTCTTTGGGAAACAAACCCAGTAAAAATCAATTTGCTGAATCAAAGGGTATGCACAGTTTTGCCCTTTGGGCATATGTCCAAATTGCTCTCTAGAATGGATGAATCACTTCACAGCTCTACCAACAATGCATTAGTGACCCAGTTTTCCCACATCCTCTCCAACAATCATCATTATCCTTTCTTATCTTTTAGCCAATCTATGAAATGTATAGTGGTACCTCAAAGTTGTCTTAATTTGCATTTCTCTGATCAGTATAGATTTAGAGCACTTACAAATCAAGTTTTAAAGAGCCATCATGCAGTTAAAGAATGCACCTATGTGGCCCTTTTCTTATGGTCACATATCTTGATTTCTTACCCTCTTTTAATCTCCATTTCTAATCTGTTGCTTAATCCTGTTGATTTTAATTTCTGAATGCCCTCTTCTCTCCTCTGGCACTACTATTATACTGGAGCAGACTCTTCCACCTCATGCCTGGAGTATCACACATAGCCTGCTATGGTTGGTTCTTTTGCCTCAAGTCTGTCACTACAGTCTGTCTTCAACTTCAGTCCAGTAGATAGATCTGATAAAATAACTTCCTTTACTTACTAAAATCTAGTGCCTCCCTTTTACCTCCCATATTAAATACAAACAATCTCTTTTTGACATGTAAAGCTCTTTATAAGCTGACTCTCTTACTTTTCCTTTATTCTTAAACTGTCTTCTATATATTTTATGAGAATATACATTAACAAGGACCTCTTTGCTTTTCCTAGCACAAGATACTCTATCTCCCAAATTTAGGCATTTTTACTAGCTGATACCCATGCCTAGAATACCTTCCCTGTCCATTTTTGCCTCCTGTATTTGTTGGTTTCTTCAAGTCCCAGTTAAAAATCTCAAGTTTTTCAAGAAATCTTTTCAGATCCCTCTTAATATTAATGTTTTCTTCCACTGACCATCTCCAATTTATTATATATATATATACACACACACATATATGTACATGTATAAATTAATGTGTACATATGTATATATTAATGTGTACATATGTATATAAATATACATACATGTATATATTTAGATCTAGATCTAGATATATCTATATCTTTTTGGTAACATAATTGTTTGCATACTTTCTCCTGTATTAGATTTTAAACCTTGAAAACAAGGACTTTGATTTTTGCCTTTTAAAAAATATTCAATACTTTGCACAATGCTTGACACATAATAGATACTTAATAAATGATCCTTGACTTGATCTATAAGTAGAGAGAGTAGTCCAAGTCTATACACTAATTTGACACTACTCCCTTGGTATAATGACTATTGTGTAGCACTGAGGTTGTGTATGAAATGTGGCTGAAACTGTTCCAATAAAAATCCCTTTCACTCTTCAGCATCTGACTCTTTACTTGGTACACTGGGATGCCTCAGATCAGAGAAGCACAATGTAAAGCCAGTCTTTACATTTCATTTTGTGGTTTCAGACAAAGAACTGCTAACAACTAATGTTGTCTGAGAGCTGCCAAAGTTCACTGAACAAAAGAGGGCAAAGCCCCCTTAAAATCACATCCTTCCAGTTCATTTTGCTTTGTGTTGTTCTGCCTACACTTGAATTTGCTAGTTTGCAAGTAGATATAATGTGCCAATGTGGTTTTAGTCCACTGATTAGTGTGTTCTGAAGCAAGAGCTTGGACAGACAAAGCACAGGCAAATATAAACTCGTCATCCTGGAAGAGAATTTGTACTTCCTCTGAGTCTTGCTAAATGTTGGAATGACATAGCCAAAAAGTAAATGCTTTCAAAATGTGATGCTGTTGTCTTGGCTGGAACATTTTCTTGCTTTCCTATGACCAATTACGCAGTTGGAACACCCTTTACTGTTAACAGTATTTTTTTTTTTCATTCATAGTATGTTAGATTTAGAGATGTAAAGGACTGGAGGAATGATTTAATTCAATTTCATCAGTTTACAGGTGAGGAAAGTAAGGACCAGTGTAAGGGAGCCAAATTAACTCTTTTTTTCCTATCACACCAGAAATATAACTAGATTGGGTTAGCCAATCCTTTTCCCAGGGCATTGAATTTACTGGCCATTGAAAGTTCTTGCAGGCCTTAAGCAGCTTAGAAATAACAGAGCTTAGAATTTAGGCAATAAAAAGAACTAATTAAAATAGGCAATTACCAGATGACTCTATTCTTCCCATTACCACACTTTTAAGAGCAATTTCCCTGTGTTTTTTCTCTCTAGCAATATAGTAGTTTTCCCATCTGTGACATCTGCCCATGAGATATCCTATGTGACTAGAGATGGCCTGTTTGAGTGATGACAGCAGGGTGGTGAGGGGATTTGAAATCATAGAATATGAGCCTTGGTTAAAGAAACTGGATATTTTTAGCCTCGAAGAGATTTAGAAATACATGATTATAATATTTAATTATTGGAATAATTATCATATGGAGAAGGAATGAAATTTCTTCTTGGCCCTGAAAGACAGATCTGGTACTTATGGATCATAGTTATAAGGAAGTAGGCTTGTTTTTTTTTAAATTAAAAGCAATGAATAAAACACTAATAATTCAAAGCATGAACAGGAACATTATTGATGAGGTAATGTATTCCCCCATCATAGGTGATATTCCCATGGAGGTGGAATGATTATGGGGATCTTTTAGAGGGTATTCATGCATTTAGGTTGAGTTTGGATTACAGGAGTTTTTAATTGGGTCTGGAGACTTAATTTTTAAACTAATTCAATATGATTGGTTTTCTTTGTAATCCTATGCCTTTTTTTTTAAAGTAAGTATTTAAAAACATTATTCCGAGAAGATGTCCATAGGTTTCTATCTAGACTGCCAAAAGGTCCTTGAGACAAAACAGGTTAAAGACATTTGAAATGGAAGATCTTTGGGGTCCTTGGGCATCTGCTCCTGCTCAGACACAGCTGTTTCTCATGAAGGAAATGCTACCAGTTCTCAAGAACTAAAATATATTCAGTTCTCTTGTACTCAAAGGTTTGCCACCCCATGGAGTTCTTATTTCTAATAAGGAAAGCAATGTCACCTTCATAAGACAGTCTTCTAAATGATAACAGTATGCTCAGCATATTTACTGTAAAAAGTTGTAAAAAAATTCTTTATTCATCTTGAGTCAGTTGGACACTTTTCTTCTGAACTTTAGCCTGACTTTTGAATTCCTTTTTCCTACTTGCTTTTTTGAAATCCATTGCTGCTGCCATTACCAACCACTCTCACTCCCCTGTCTCCACAGGTCTTTGCAGGTAGATATAGTATTTCATGCTATTTACTTCTGATATCTTTTCTGTTGCATATGTTTGTGCCCTAACCAGGCTGTTGTATAAATACAGCTACCCACAACTATGGCTTTTTTTTTTTTACTTCAAACCTCGATACCCTCATTGCCTTTTCACAAGGCAATTACAACAATATTTTCCAAAATATGTTCACACAATATTAGTTCAGTTCCAGGGCTTCTAACACATTTTCCAATCACAACATCTCTTCATCTGAGACATTTTTATGACCTTGGGTGTACAGGTATACTAAATAGGTATACAAATCAAATATTTGCTAATAATAGCTCATAATTTTGCAAGACCCCTATTTAATTACATGACCCCATATAGAGTTTCAACCCCTAAACTTTGTAATCTATTAGAGAATAAATGAATGACTGTAAATTGTAATAAAACACAAGTTATACCAAATTTCATCCAATTCATATTTAATAATACACAAAATTATTCTCATTCTGGATGGTGATAGAAGATACTGTGGCACAGTGGATGAAAGACTTGGAAACAGAAACATCTGCATTCAAGCCATACCTCTGATACAAACTAACAGCGTGACCCTATATATCTAAGTTACTTAATTTCTCACTTCCCTAGGATACTCCCTAAGATTATAAGTTATAGATAAGTTGTGAAGTTGCATTGGCAGAGAGACTGGCAGTTGTCTATATTGGCAAAAACATAATTGTAGGTAAAAATTAACTAAAATAAACCATAAATAATAAGTAGTATTGCCTCTCTTTTAAAATGAACTACATCTTTATAATTATTCTGTTCCTCTATTATTTTCTTAAATTAGGTCTATGATGCTTATGGCTTGAACTGTTTAACCACACAAACAAACAAAAATATATATTGAGACAAATATTCTAGATCCTATACCCTGATCGTCCTGACCATTTCTCCTGTAAAACCCAGCCATATGCTTTTCTATGCTGTGCTAGTTAGTCTTCTTCCTGATATCTGAATAAATTTTGAAAAATATATGCCATTACTTCTTTCTGTCTTGACATGACATTGAACTTAGTTTCCAGAGGGCTTGAGTCAGTAGAAACCCATGTTCAAAAGTCTAAAGAAGGATCTGCTTGTAGATAAAAGCAAAACCAAGCCAAGCCAGTGCATATTAAATTAATGGAGAGACACATCAAATAAGTTTTGGGTCTCTTGTATCTGATTGCTTTGGGGGGTGAAAGAAGGAGAAATTAAATTCAAATTCAACAAGTATTTATTAAGTAGTAATTATATACACACAATACATATATATGTGTATGGCACTGTGATAGATGTTAGAAATTCAAAGATAGACATGAAAGTACCTTTGACTAAAGAGCTTAAGTTTTACTAAGTTCTAAATGATCTAAATTAAGATCCAGGTTCTTAAATTGGGGCCTATGGATCATTTTGGGGGTTCAATGAACTTCAGTGAGAAAAAATACAGCATCATTTTTCATGACTTCTAACTTAAATTTAGCATTTTCTTTAATTAACAATGTAGACAACAATATATTATTCTGAGCAAAGGTCCTTACGTTTCATGAGACTAAGAAGTTGTTATTCTTGTTCAAAGTCTAAGGTGCAAAAAAGATTAAAATGCCTGATCTAGTAGGAATACGCTCAGGGGAAAGATTCAAGTATTTTAGGGAGATAACATTATCAAAGAGACCAAGAATCAGGGAAGGCTACATGGAGGATTTGATTTCTGAACTGAACTTAAAGAAAGGTAAGAATTCTAAAAAGTGCAGAAGTACATTTTAGGGAAGGGAAAACAAAATCTATATTTGTAGAAAAGGATATAGAAGGAAAACACAATATATGCTATGATGAGAAAGAAAAGATAAATTTAATGAGTGGATCAAGAGAGAAGGTGTTGGAAGGCATATATACTTGGGTATAGGTAGGGTATGTTACAGATGCAGGGCTATAGCTGGAAGATGTTAATGATATCAACACAGCCTTTTGTCCCTAGGAGTTCCTATATCAAGTATTTTTAGGTATTCCTTCCAGATTGCATAAAGTTCAAATGTTTTAGGGGAAAGTGCAGTCTGTCCCTTCTGCCTCTGTGCCTTAAGAAGCCTACAACATTGGGACCATCAGGATAATGGGTAGGTATATTGTGATTTCAGGGCTCCTAGGTAGATATATTGTGATTTCAGGGCTTCTCTCTAACCTCATCCCTGGAATCTCTCTCCTCCCTTATTCATTGATTGAACTTCATTTAAAGGAAACACATCCCATCTGTGAAGCTCCACCTGAGTCATGATTTTCCTCTTAGCATCTCCCTTGGCATCACTTCTTCCTTCCCACTCCAGCCTGATGCTACCATTTATCCTTGCTCTTAGGGATTGATTTCTCCTCTACAGGAAAGGGGAAACATGTTGAGCCTCGCTGCTGCTATTCTATCTCTCCTGTGTTTCTGAGCTCTGACCCCTTACTGCCCAGTTCATTTGTCTGGATTTTGACTTTGCTTATGGTCTTAAGTCTTCCTAGATTGTGAAATTACTTCCTGCCTCCATCTTCTTACCTCTCTGATCATTCAAGCCTGACTAAAGCTCTCCCAGGCCTAGTTCCTCGCCCTTAATACATCACTATCTGCTTCAGATAGTGAGTATCTCCTTAAGTATTTTGCATTAAGCTTTGAAGAAAGAGATTCAGAAAAGCTAAGTTTTGCTAGGACCTAAAGATACAGACAAAACAAACAAAAATAGCCTTTACCCTCAAGGAAATTAATTTCTACTGTGAGGTACAACTCATAAATAAATAAATGAATATAGAATGGTTTGAGGAAGTTGTGATCACTAACTCCTCTGGAACTGAGAGTCTTCCTAAAGGAGTTAGATTTGTAGGAAGTGACAGTGAAGAAAGCTAAGGATTCTGAGAGGAGGAGGTAAGAAGGGGGTATATTCCATGCAAAAGCAAGGAGGGGGGAGGTGACATATTGAATTTCAGGAATGGCAAGTGTCCAATTTGGTTAGAATTGTAAGGTATGTGATGGGGAGAATTGTGAAATAAATTTCAATTTAAGCATTGGTGTGGTCATGTCAGTTTCCCACTCAATGAATTCCAGGGATTATTGCTTTTAGGATAAAACAAAAAACTCCTATATGCCTTTTAAAACCTTCCATAATTTGGCTTCAACATATCTTCCTAACTGCAACATATATTACTCTCAAATATGAACTTTACATTGGGCGAACTATACTTTTTGCTGTTACTTACATGACAAGCTAGTCTTAGTGTCTTTGCACTGACATGAGTAAAATCCTCTCCTTCCACATTTCTGTTTCCTAAAATCCCTTTCTTCCTTCAAGATTCACTTTGAACACCACCTTCCACAGGAAGCCTTTCCTAACTCAACTGGTCATGCCCTCTCTCCATAAACTGCTTTGTATTTAGTTTTTTATCTATTCTGTATCTACCAATTTGTGTAGGAATTTTTGTCAGTCCTTTCTGCTTATGTATTCTACCACAGTGTTGCACATATCAAATGCCCGCAAGAAAAACTCATTGATTGACTAATTGATTAAAAATTAGGATAGCTCTGAAGTAGACCTTTAAATGTCAAGCTAAGGAATCTGTTTATTTTTCTTTTCTACAAGCAATAAAGAGATAAGAAAAGTTTTTAAACAAGAGAATAAAATATGTTTTGGCAGCTATGGGGAGGCTACTTTGACAAATGGAAAGAGTAGTCTCCATTAGGAGACAAATTCAAAAGGACAGGTTAACAGGTGGTGATGATAGATCCAGGGAAGGTAGTGTTAATGTAGATTTGAGAAGACTTGGAAACTGATGGGATATGGATAAGAGGGAGAGGAGAAAAGAATTGAGTTGATTCCAAGATGGTGAAGGTGAGTGAGTGGAAGGATAGTAGAGACTTCCCATGAACTGAAAATGGCAAGGGCCATGGTTCTGGAGCATGATAAGGTGGATTTGGCAGAAGTGAATTTAAATCCTGCCTCTATGATTGTCACCTATATAACCCTGGAAGAGTTACAACTTAAAATTTTAATCATCTCATGAATAAAATGAGAAGATTGCCTCTCAATCTATATTGCTTGAAGCTTTTATGTTCTCTGAACAGCTTATCCCTGCTTCCATATTCCCTAAATTGAGACAGAGTTATTTAAAGAAATCTTTATCTGATTATCCTCCTTCCCCTAAACAAGCCTTCAGTATCCTGCCAAGCAGTCCCCCTCATTTTTCAAGCAGTACTTCTAGGCAATTGGCTTGTCTCAGAGTGCTGAGCCTGCAGTAAAGGAAACTACAGTTAAAATTTAGCCACTGACTCTTACTAACTGTGTGACTCTGGACAGGTCACATAACATGTGATTACTACATTTTTCTCAATTGTAAAATGGAGATAATAAGTATTGTCTAATTCTTAGAGTTGTGAGAAAATGAGCTAATATCTATAAAGCATTTAGCACAGTTGCTGACACATAAAAGGCATATAATAAATGCTTGTTTCTGCTCCCTTCTAACCCCAATTCCATATCTTTCACAAAACAACAAATAAATTGGTCCATCTTTTGCTCCATCAGAAGACAACTGATAGCTTTTCTTTGTCGCAGCTCCCTAGTACAGATTGCTTATGATTACTTACTTTATCTTCTTCCTTCCCTTCCCCTCCACAAAATAATAGTAATTATCATTTAGGTAGCACTTTATATACACAATCTCATTTGATCCTGACAACTGTATTATTATTCTAATTTTATAAATGTGAAAACTAAGACTGAGAGCAATTAGTGACTTGCTCAATGTAAGGCAGAATTCAAACCTCATATCACTTAATACATTGCCCAACACTGCATTATGCTCCTATGAATCCCTTCTTGTTATATACTTAAGATAGATACTTTTATCATATATTCCCTCATTTTTATTCTTTTGTCTATGGTCCCTGTAGAGATTTGCATAAATCACTGTCAGAATTCATTGGATTACAGATTTAGAGCTGGAATGCAAAGCATGTAGTCCATTTAAAGTTTGGAAGCCATGTGGTCCAAATTCTCATTTTAGGGATGAGGGATCTCAGGCCTAGGAAAGTGAATTGATGTACCCAGGGTTTCACAGAGAGGAAAGAGAAAGGATTTAAACCCCAGCCTTCTGACCCTATGTCCAGAATTATCATCATTGAATCATGACTCATTGCTTCTGCTTCCAGTTTGGGATTGTAAGCTTTTAGAAGACAGGAGCCATATCTTTTTGAATCAGTTTGTGCCCAAAGGCCTTTGATAAATGTCTTTTGACCCAGGACTGACATATATAAACCCTGGGCTTTGGGCTAAAATATTTCATAGGAGAACTGTCTGTCTCTCTCCCTATTTGGCTAGGGCTACACTTGTATTTAAAGGTTCACTCCTTTCCCTTTGGATCCTGAGGTACATTCTCAGTAGAATACTAATCGGCTGAGCTTTCTGTTCATGGAAAGAATTTCAGCAATGTCTCAGAATGAGGAAGGAGTGTTTCTTCTTACATGGAATGATTACATTGGCCTTTTCCAAGAGCAGTCGAGGTATTGCTAATAAAAACCGTAGTCCTTTTTATACAAGACTTTATCTCTGTTGATAATGAGGAAGGGACCTCAGTTAAAATGGAAACTAAATAAAAGTCATTAGTTTTATTGTGAAAAATCCATCGAGTTGTGGGTCAGGAAGCTGAAGTACTGGCTAAGTCATTAATTTGCTATGTGACCTTGAATATTAAATCATGTACATGGTTAAACTGGAAATTTGAATCATTTCATATCTGATACTTACTCGTTGTGCAACCAAAAGCAGGTAATTTTACTTTATTGAGCCTCAGTTCTTCATCTGTGAAATAGGAATGATTGTTGTGAGATTCAAATGAATTGACATATGTATTTTAAAGTATTAAAGAATGACATACATATTGGATAGTAGTAATAAAGATAAATAAAATATCTTTCCTTCCCCATGTCTTTGAGAATTCAATAAATGAACTGTGTTGGAGCAGAGAAATATTACTAACAAAATCATTGCCAATAACCATAAATATCATTGACCCACAATAGGGACAATCTTCCCACACTCCCAACCTGAAATAGCCTAGAATCTGAGCCATAGACCATGGGATATTAAATAGGGTGATAGAATAACAACTTATCCCTGGACTATTTCTACTGAAAAAGATAAGAACAATAAAATGAAAATAATGGATTTTGGGGGAGTCTAGATCTATGATTTCATTGGTGGAGATGACATTAGGTGAAGGACACTGCCTCTCCTCCTCAAGATTTACAAATGTTGGCAAATTGCAGTCTTAGTTGTCTGGGATATTAAGCAGTTAGTGACTTATCCAGAGTCACAGAGCTAATATATGTCCAAAGCACCTTGGAAATCTTCCTGACTCCAAGGTCTGCTCTCAGTTTTCTCCTCTCTGCTGTTTTTTCTGCCTGTTTCCTCATTAATTAAATAAGGAGTTTAAATAAAATGTCAATGACTTCCTCTTTTATCGCAAAGATGGTAAAAAAGAGGATAATTGGATTATTTTTGGGGAAAATCATACAATGTGTTCAACTCAGTGTGTTACTACTATGGACCAACTTTCATTAAAGGGGCCAAGAGTTTCCCTGTCTTAACCACTGGAGCTGTTTCCAGTCTGGCTTGCACTTTTGGTTCCAGGTGAGCAGCCCTTATAGGGAGAGGGACCTAGCAATGACCTCTTCGGGGATCTCAACCCATGTTTCTTGAGCAACCAGAGCTACTGAGATGCAGAAAAGAAAATTCTCATCAAAGACATTGGCACTTTAAAGAAATAAGCATCAAAAATGAATGTGATTCTACCCCTGGAAATGACATTAGAAAATGTATTCCCCTTGGCTTTGCTAAATAATTCCAAGGATCTGCAAGATTCTTCACCTGATTTGCAGCTTAAATCTTCTACACAGTATCCCTGATGTCTCAGTGCAATTTGAAATAAGCTTAAAAAATTTTAAAGGACGCTTAAAACTGCCTTAAGACATTTGAATTGTCTTGTGTGTCTTGTCTCCCTTATTAGAAGGGGGCACCTTGGGGCACAAGAGCTGATTTTGTGTTCTATCTGTATTCCTAGTACCTACACAGTGCTGTGTGTGGCACATAGTATAATAATAATAATAATAATACATTTTAATTCATTCATTGGTTATCCTGTTAGCAAATGATTTAGAAACATTGTGGAGATTTTTCTGTTATTGAGGTTCCTAATATTCACTACAAAGGATGTGGTTAAGCCATTCGTCTGGGAAAGGAGGTGTCATCTGTCTGCTTGAGGAGGCAATAATTTCTGACTGTGCATTGCTCATCAGAGAGATAGGACTAATATGACTTCCCTCCACAGCCTGGAATTTTGTCATGTGATCAGTCTGAGAAAAAGGGACTAAAGTGAGCTTGTCTCCTGTAAAGTCCAGAAAAGGAGAAACTTTGTAAGCATGCTTAAGCATTATAATGTTCCTGAAATTTCACAACAGAAGTACTGAGTCTTTATCCTTCCTTGTTCCTCTATGGTGAGAAGTGATCTTCAGAAACTCACTAGAAATCCTATTCTATGAAAACTGAAAGTTTGTTCTTTACCATCCTTTGTCCACCTACCTAAGGAGATGTAGCTGCTAATTTTTAGGTCCAGAGCCAGAGTTCATCATGCTATTCAGGAGGGTTGGAAGATTCTTTCTTCCTGAACCCTGTAGTGATAACCTAATGTGATGGAAAAACAGCTTCAACACTGAAGTCATGTTTCCTTTTCAGGGATACTGTTCTTCTCCTAAAAGTTAAAGTTACTTCTAAATTCTTGGTCTATTTTTTTTTTTTTAGCTTCTTCCTTCATTGGAAAGAACACTGCCTTATCAGAAGACTCTGACTATTTCATATTATGACATAAATGGATGATGAGCAAGTTGCAAGTTGTCTGACCACAGTTGACCTTATATCCTTCTATAGAAAATGAGGAAGATGAATGAGATCATCACTATAGTTCCTTCGCACTCTAAATCCTATGCTTTTTTTTTGGTGGGGCTATTGAGGTCTTAAGATACTACCTTTTTTCCATATGGATTTTATATAGATATAGATATAGATGTATAGATATATAGATATAGATATGTATGTATGTATGTGTGTGTATATTTTATATATATATGTATATATATATACATATACATATATATATATGTATATATATATACATATATATATATATATATATATATATATATATATATGTATATATGTATATATATATATATATATATATATATATATATATAATTTTATTCCTTTATCTTGTTAAGGCTGTGATGAATATCATGTTCAGCAAAGTCCCTAGGGACTACTTTATGAACTATAGTATTATATTGATTGTTATATTCATTGGCTTAATTTAGACCTGGAGGACATTTCAGAGATCAAGTTCAACTGTCCCATCATATAGATAAGAAAACTGAAATCTAAAGAAGTTAAGCATTTTATCCAAAGTCATACAGTTGTTTAGGTCATGTATCTCACATTTGAACTCGGGTCTTTTGGTTCCAAATCTCAGTCCTTCTAGTATAATATATTGATTCCAAGAGAACACTGATAATTAGTGTGAGACAATGGATAGACCACTGTATTTGGAAGCAGGAAGAACAATCTTAGACAATCTCTGATGCTGGGCAAATGTCTTAATTCCTTTTGTGCTTCAATTTCCTCAACTGTGAAATGAGGATGTTGGATTTGATGACCATTCTAGGATCATACTAGGTCCATTCTAGCTCCAAATTGGTTATAATAAGAGAGGGAGCTTTATTTTCCCAAAGGCCAGAATATTGGGGCTTGCTATCCATTATGGTTCTTTCTCAGCATTCAGCCCTTGGGGCAACAGAATTAATAGTCAGAAACTTATTTGGTAAGAATTGCATCTGAGCATGTGGGATGTATCATTAAGGCCTTAAATTGTGGTCCTAGTCCCATCTGGGATCTTGTAACTAAATGTGGGTTCACAAAACTAAATCAAATAAATGTTTGATTGTATTCCTATTTTATATACCTATATAAATGTATATATGGTTTCATTACTGGAATACATTCCACTTTGCTTTGCTACATAACTCCATGTTATAAGATCATATACAAATTTCTCAGCTAAAAAGGGGGTCATGGGTGGAAAAAGTTTAAGAAACCTTTAGCTAGGCTATGATAGAGCATGATGAAACAACCTTACTCCAATTTACAGGACAACAGTGTAGCTGCATGAACCTATGCAAGATGTTTAACCTCTGTCTGCCTCAGTTTCCTCAAATATACCTATTATTTCACAGAGTTGTGAAAATCAAAAGAAAATATTTGTAAAAACCTTAACATAGTAAATACCACATACTAGCCACTATATAAATATTCTTTCCCTTTTTCCTCAAACCTCTCTCCCAGTTATAAATGCTGGATAAACATTGATGAATTCTTATTTTGGAGCGATTTGATTACTTGATTTATGTTCAGAAAAGCTCTATTTCAATACATCCTTACAGATGAGTATAGAAACTATAGCAGGCTCTTGAATGGAGAAAGCCTTCAAGAATGGTCCTAGTGACAGATTGTGTCAGCTACTCATCCTTAAACAATCAATAAACAAACATATGTTAAATGTCTTTATGTGACAGGCATTGTGCTAAGATGAGAGTTACATATACAGTTCAGCAAGACAATTCATGTCCTCAAAGATATTCTATTCCAATGGGAAGAAATGATACATAAAGTGTGGCTAGAAGATTTTGAATTTGAGAGGTAAGAAAGTAACTAATTAAGGTGAGGAAAAGAAGTCCAGAGGGTAAGTAGAATCAGGAATGAAGCCGAAGATTCCTGGAGCCCTTGATGAAATAGTGGTCAAAGCCAGCAGTCATCTGTCAGGACATTAGGGTCTCAAGAGGGAGATTTCTCCTCTATCAAAAAGAAAAATGCATTTGATCTAAGGTGTGCTGACTTTATTTACAATTTTTTTTGGTGGGGGGTGAGGATGGGGTGGGATTCCTTGGTTAGGCTGCATTCATTTTTAAGCTTTCATATATCTTTCATATGTCATAAACTTTCTTTTTTATTCTTCATATTTAGCCAGTCAGCTAACACTTATTAACTACCTGATATGTGCCAAGAACTTTGCTAAATTCTGGGGAAACAAAGACCAAAAATAATCCTTGCTCCCAAGAAGCTCACACTCCTTACAATGAAATTATTTTTCATAATAATCATACAATACAATTTGTTCAGCCATTTCCCAGTTATTGGGCATAGATATTATTTAAATTCTTTATTCCAAATATTAGTTTTTTTAGTGTTTTTTTTTTTGCATGTGGATCTTTTCTTAATTGACATTTCTTTGCAGTATGAATATCTAGGGCAATGAAGTAAAGTAGCTAAGTCATAGGGTATGAATAATTTATTATTATTTTTTTAAGAACTTAGCCTTTTTCATAAATTTTGGCTATATTCTCAATTCAGCTAGTAGTGAATTACTTTTTCTTCTCATAGCTGTCTCCAACACTGAATTTTTCATCTTTTAAAAAATATTCTTTATTTTTAATTTGTTAAATATTCATTTTCACAGTAAAATAAAAATATTGTTCATGAAACTGAAAATATTTTATGTTTAACTTGCTATTCCTTTTAAACATATTATGCTATCATGTAACTTTCTTTCTATTTTTCTTTCCTCTCCACTGCAATCTAGAGATACCTACTTTTGGACACCAATTTGTATATCTGTATGTAATATAATTGTATACATACTTCTATTTGTCAGTTCTTTTTCTGAATGGGTATAACATCTTCCTTTACAGCTCCTCTTCTTTGATTGTTTATGATTTTGTGAAGCATTCAGTACCTGCTAACATTATTTCTTATCTTGAAAATAGTTTTACTATTCTACCACTTGTATTTTTTAACCTATCTTATAAATTTATCTTAATTCCATTTAGATTTTAGATGCCAAATTTTTATCAGAGATATTTAAGGTGAAAACATATTTCCCAAACATTTTTCAAAAAGCTTTTGCTGCATTGATTTTGCTTTTACAAAATCATCAGGATTGTCTTTTATAATGGTCCTTTCTGATTAATTGATATAGAGCTTTAAGGTTTTCAATTTTATCCCTAAGATAACTCAGGGAAGAAGATGCCATCATTATCCCCAGTTTGCATGTGAAGCCGAGAACTGAGGCAAACAAAAGTTAAGTGAAATGTCTAGGGTCATATAGGCAAGGTCTAAGGCCAGGTTTGAACTCAAATATCCCTTGATCCAATGTCTAATGCTCTGTTCACTGTGCTGCCCAGTTGCCAAATTTGATTTCAAAATGTAAATTTTTAATGTACAAAGTCATGATGGATGTCACACATATTATTGTCCATTTCCTTCAATTTTTACTATGGTATGGTATTTTACATGTAGATAATTTCTCCATTTGAACTTATTGTTCTACACTGTAGTTTAAGATGTTACCTTAAGCCTATTTATTGCAAGAGAAATTGCCATCCTCTTAATGGCACCTGTACAATTGTCTTCCCAGGTAGTTTAGGTACTTGGGTTTATTAAAAAAGGATTATTCATGTGTTGTTTTATGTCTCAGCTATGTTAAATATTTTACTGGTCCAATAAGAAAATTTTCTCCAGTAACAGTTTTGAGAAATAGTTCTTTTTAATATAATTTGATGTCTGATAACACTAAGATCTCTTAATGCTTCATTTTAATTTTTTTTTTACCTCTTTTATTCTACATTAAGTTGGTGATTATTTGGTCTAATTGTATAATGCATATACCTTTAGTAATTTGATCAGTACAGATCTGAATCTGTAGATGAATTTGGGTACTATCATCAATTTTATTATATTGGAATATTGAGCTTGCCTACAATTTTTTAAAATATTCTTTTAAAAACTGAATTTTATTTATATAATTCTGCATGGCTTGTTAGATTAGTTCCTAGATATTATTTATTTATTTATTGTTATTTTTTTTTAACAGACTATGTGGCATTGTGGATGGAGAAGTGATCTTGGAACCATGAAAAACTATGTTCATCTTCTGCCTCTAGCATACCTTTGCTATGCAATTATGATTTAAATCACTTATCTTTCTTGGTACTCTAGATAATTCTGAGAATATAAATTGCAGAAAATATGATGATTTGTTTTGATAGAGGAACTTTTCTCATCAAGGAGTTCCTTATTCCAGTAAGGTCATAGGTAACAGGACCTATCTTACTTTAAATAAAAGTTTTTTTTTTCCTATTTTTCCTCCTATTTTTTTCTTGGTAACAGAAATGTTGATGATTTTCTTTAGTATTTTCCTATAGGTATCACTTCAATTCATTTTGATTGAGTCTTTAATAAGTAAGTTATCATGTTGACCAGAGGGGAAATTTTGATCATGTTTATTTTACTTTTCTTTCATGGTTATGATAACAAACATTACAGATACTATTGACAAATGATAGTGAAGATCATGAACATCCTTGGATTACCCCCTGATTTGGGGGAGCAAGCTTCTAGTATTAAAAGAAATGGTATTTTCTTGAATATAGAGAAATTCTTTAAATTAAAGAATTATTATATTAAAGAAAGTTATCTCTAATCCTTTTTTTAAAATTAAGACTTTTTCCTGTCTTTATTGATAAAATCAAAATATCAATATGGTATTACTAGTATAGTGGTTGGAGTGTTGTAATGGAAGTGGGGTGACTTGGATTCAAATAGTATCTAAAAAAACTACATGTGTTATCAGAGGTAAGTCATTTCTCTGAGATTCATTTCCTTTTCTATGAAATAGGAGTAATAGTAATAATATGCCCTCTCAAGGCTGTTGTGAGGAAGGTGATTTTCAAATACTTATGAGAGCCTTCAGAAACTGATGACAACACATATCATCAATGTATTGACACAATTAATTTAGTTTTTCAAAATTAATAATTTGGTACATAGAAAATTGTCTTCTGAGCCAAAAATTCTGGGCTTATTCTCTTCTCTGACACTTACTGTCTGAGAGACAAGTCAATTCATCTCTAAATGTTCTAGGCAATTCTATAAAACTGTAAGTTACAGAGAAGAGGCCAACCCGTATTGGTAAAAGGAGTTTCCTCATCTGAGAGGTGTATATCCCTATGACTGTTATGTCATTTTTTTTCATACTTGACCCCTGTTAAAATATTTGTATAAATATTACTTGGTCACAATGACTTTTAAAAAGGTGTTTAGCTGAAGTTCTTTTGTTAATATTTTAATGCTTTTATATTGGACTTCCCTGATCATGGTGAACATAGTCTTCTTTTTCTACTTTATCCTTTCCTCATTTGGCTATTTGTCTCATTGATGGAGTATGGTAAATTGTCATTTTCTATTTTAAAATATAACTTACATAGTCTATGGTTTATTTGTTTTTTAAATGTTTGATAGTTTTCCTCCTTTCCCCTTGGGAGTTAATTTTTTTGATTTTCACATTTTTATTTCTTCCATATAAAGACAAATTATGTATTGCATATATTTATATACACATGTAATATGTAATGTATTTACATATATTTATAGATTAAACACTTTATATATATATATATATACACATTTCTGTAACACAGTGACATATATTTATGTTTTTATGACAAATGAAAATATATGTTAAATGAAAATGCACAAATGAATATTTTCATTTCTGCCATATAATTATATGTATGCTCATATTTATTGCATACATACATATTTATATATGATGTATATATTTGTGACAGAAATGACAATGTATGTATATATAATTAGGTTTAACAGTCTTCAAGAAATCTCTTTGTTTTTTCTTCATTTATTATTAATTATCCATTTTAATTTTTCTAATAAAGTAGATTTTTTTGTCTCTTAAAATTGACTAAAATTTAATATTTTTTCTTAATTTGATAAAGCCTTTTAAAAAAGTTGTACAGTAGTATTTTTATTTCAAGTCTTATAATCCTTTAGTTTTTAAAATTTGTTTTTTTCCTAATTCTTATTTAGAGATTATTAATTGTTATCATTGGTCTTTCTCTTTTGTTAATGGGATACAGAGCTGGCCTTGGAGTTAGTAAGACCAAGGTTCAAGGTCTTTCTCTGATACATACTGATTGTGTGACCCTCCCAGGCAAAATAATTTCCTTCTTAGCACTTTAGAACAGTGGTCTCCAAAACTGAGTCAGGGACTCTTTAAAAAAATAAAAACTTTTGAGCATGTACCCCAATATATATGTTATTTATAAATTAAATACATGCATGATTTTACTAATAATTATATACATTATAAAATGTATACAAAACTATAAATTGAAAAGGAATAAGATAAAATAAAATTGCATTTAATTCTAGAATCAGCAGAGATTCATTGGAATTTGTTGAATAGGGGAGGATTGTGGTTAGACCAATGCATAGGAAAATCACTATGGTAGCTGTATGAGGATACATAACTAAGTTAATTCCTAACCTGTGGGATCTGAGTATTATTTTGATAGATTTTGCTGACTTTTCTTTTTTATTCTCTCTTATTATGGTTGACTCTCTATGCAGATAAAGGCCATATAAAAAGAAAAGATTACAAATAAAAACATCACAAAAGATAAAATATTTTCTTAAAAAGCCAATCTTTTAGATAAACAATAAGAACAAACAGTTCTTAAAAAGAAGAAAATCAGCTATTCACAGTTCCCTGGGGAAGTGGGACATTCAAAATTACCAGTAATCAGAGAAATGTAAGTTTAAACAACTTTCAGCTATTTTTTTTTCACAAACTGGTTAAAGATGAGAAGAGACAGAATCTGGAGGAGCTATGGAAAAACAAGGGTACAAATTCATTGCTAGTGGAGATGTGATTTGAAATGTGGAAAACAATTTAGAATTGTGTAAGAAATGTCTTTTTCATTATCTTTTATCCAGAGGCTCCATTACAGGGTTTATACACCAAAAGGTTACTGATAGCAAGACAAGACCCATATGTTCACAAATACGCATAGCAGCCTTTATTTATGATAACAAAAAAGCTGCAAGCAAAGTTGATGCCCAAAGGTTAAAGCTTAGCTAAACAAAGTGGATATGAATGTAATGGAATACTACTGTGTTACGTAAGCAAGAATGATTGTGGAAATTTCAAAGAAATATGGGAAAACTTATATAGTGCGATGCAGCACATACACCCACCAAATCTAAAGAACAATACATGTGATGATCATAACAACAAGCATTGTCAACCTTGAGAAATAATCGAAATACACATTTGAGTAACCTGAAAGTTATGATACATTGAGTTATGATACATTTTTCTTTTCTGTTAACAGTGGGTAGTTTTGCTGAAGGGAACACATTTCGATTGGGGTGTGTGAAATGGATTGTGTTTGTTTTGTTTTGGGGATTGCTGTGTCAAAACAAAAATATATATTGAACAGAAGGGAGTTCAGAGCCAGGCAGAAATAAACAGGAAAGCTGTTAATGGGATGAATTGAATTTAGTCTTTAAAATTCTTTATGAGATAGACTCTCAGTTTTCCATACAATTCCCATGATATATTGGAATATTCCCATTTATTGATGTTTATCAAATTCAGAAAAACAAATATATTAATATAGATTTAAATATATTTCTATGTATATATAAACAAGTTTGTACAAGAGGAAGGGAACCATCACTGAAATCGATCTTCACATCCATATTCCCATCATTCAGTCTAATATATTATTATAAGTAATGCAATATAGTTTGCAGCCTGATGTATTAGTATAAGGAATCAATATCTTACCCCTCAGAAAAAGTCCCTGAAAGTTCAACAAACCTTGAGTCACCTGCCAGAATAAGAATTGAAATAAAGACCTAAAGCTGTTTTTCAGGTAATTTGAATATAAACTATCTACAAATTCCCCAAAATCATTCCTTCTCCCCACTAGTAGAAATCTCTACCAGTTCCTTAGCTTCAGATTCCTGGATACCTTTCCCCAATACTTTGTCCTGTTAAAGCTAGACTTTAGGTCTATAACCCTGCTTCCTTCCCCACAACCAAGGCAATCTTGTTTGATGGTGACTCATTACTTCTTGGGCCACATCAGGGTGCCTAATTTCTCCCTATTTTACCTATAGTTTAGTAAATCGGTTTCTGCCATTCTTTCTTATTGCCCTGCATTTTGGACATATTTTACCACAATAAGATTGACTTGTTTTATTGTTTTATGAAATACAAGCTTCCTTGTATTGGGTTTTTACTATTCTCAACATCCCTGAGTCTCTATGAAGACAATTTCTTAGCTGGGTAATCAAAGTCATGGAAATCCCAACTTCTGTCTTTGGGATATTGGCCAAGGGCCAAAGGAAAAAGTGGGAGGGAAAGACACCCAATAGATTGAAAAAATATGCTTTCCCAAGACAAAATTTTAGCAAGAAAAAGCAGCCTTGATCTGCACTAACTTGACCAATCAATGGTTAGAACTTTTTAAATGTGGTTCAAAAAAATCTCTGTTGTGTGAAGCTTCAATTTTTTTTAATGGATTCTTTTGTTTTCTGTTAGTTTCTTAGAGGGAGAAAAAAACATCTCCCTTTGAGCAATTCCAGTCTTGGATTCTGCTGCCCTAAAAAGAATCTACAGTCCTGGGATCTGGGTGTGGTGTTCACAGGGACAGTGCCAGCCCAGCACTGGGCCCTGGAGAACTCGGTGATGGACAGACAGAGGGAAGCCAGGAGGTGCAGAGCTGTGGCCAGCTGTGGATTTTTGGCTCCTCTCCCAGCCTGGGTGATTCCTGACAGTAATCAAAGTCCTTATCTTTTCCCTTGAGGTCTTAGACCCCCTCAGAAATCTTGGCCCAACCTCCTTTATTAGCAGATCCTTGATAACAGTTCCCCTACAAGAAATTGGCAGGGCAGTATATAAAGCCTTGCTGGTCCTTGGACACAGTCAGACGTCCAGATGTGGTTTCCCCTCCACCCACCCCATGTGCAGATTAGAAGTGGAGCAAGGACTTTGTGAAGCCAGGAAATTAATCTGGTTGTTTATAAGCAAGCTGACACAAGCAATTATCAGATCAGCATACTTCTAGTGTGGAAGTCACCATGAATAACCAGTGCAGCAATTACTCAGGTAGCATTTACTTAACATTTTTATAGACCTCTTAAACTTCCAAATTGCTTTCCCAGAACTTCTGTTAATTTACAATGAAGAGTCAGGTCAACTTGGCCTTTGACCCTGGCTTCCCTTGAACTTGTAAAACATTTTCATTTTTCTTTTTCCCTCCCTCCTTCCCTTCAGCCCTTCAATCCTCACTCAATTTGTGGTATACATTTAGGACTATATAATCCTAAAAAGAGCTCTTTTGTCCTGGTCTAGATGAACCTATTTGTATGGCTGAAATTACTTTCTACATTTTTTTCCTCTCAGATGCAGAATTTTAATTGATGTCAGTTTAAATAAAATAGAAATCAGAAAAATTAAATTGGAAGCCAATTTAGAGAACTAGTAGAAACTAGAAGTCCAGAGAATACAAATCTTAAAGGCAGATACCTTTTCCATGGTGTGAAACTTATTAAGTTTGATGACTTGATTTGGGGTTACATGATTTGCCTAATTAAATACAGATTGTAAATATGTCCAGGCCTTAATCATTGATGGGGTGTTGCCTGAAACAGTCAGTCAAACTGAGACTTGTTGAAGACCTTAACTTAAAAAGACCAAGGTTTCCCATTCTATTTGGTGGCAATTTCTAGTTGTTCTGATCTCTATTTGGCCACCTGACCCAGAAGACTCTGCTGAGGAAAATGAGGCAGGCAGCATTGTACAGTCCTCCCTCTCTTAATTCCAATTCACTAGCACATCAAGGCATCACCTCCCTGATGTATGGTCATCTTTTAGGATGAAGGATAAACAACCACAAACAAAAAACAATAATATGGGCCAGGATTAGGTTCTTACTGGACAGCCAGGGGTTTTTCCTTTATAATCCTGGAGACCACTGGTCTAGTTAAATTCTATATTTAGTTAAAATTAAAATTATAGTAAAATTTAATTTAAATTAAAAATAAATTTAGTTAAATTTTAAATTGAAATAAAAATTTAGGGGGCAGCTAAATGGCACAGTGGATAGAATGCCGACCCTGAGGTCAGAAGGACCTGAGTTCAAACCTGACCTCAGACACTTCACACTACCTAGCTTGTGTGACCGTGGGCAAGCCACTTAACCCCAATTGGCTCGGCAAAAATAAATAAATAAAATTTAATTTTAAATTAAAAATAAATTTAATTAAATTACCCCATGAGGTAATGGATACAAGACCTAATTTGGAGTCAGAAAGACATATGTTTGAAACCTGTATCTGCCATTCCTAGTCACAAAACCTCTAAGGCCGCAGTTTTCTCATCTCTGAAATCAATGGCTTGTAACGTCCTTTCCAACTCAGTTTGTGATTCTTTGAAAGTACAGAACATTTTAGGGAATGAAGGAAAGCAAAGGTTTTGCTAATGCTGCACAAAGATAAAATTAAACCAGAGGTTTTAACCTGCTTTTAAGAACATCTTATACTCCTCACCTGAAGATGAAGATGACATTTGATATATTAATTATTATTCCTGTGAGTTCCTGCTTCTGGATTCTAAAAGCTTGGGGGTTAACTGTTTATTGAGCTGCTGAACGCCTAGAAGTACATTTAAAGTGATTTAGGGCACATCAAATGCTTTTTGCTTAACACTTCTCTTTTCATCTTTTATTTTGTTATAGTTTTTCCTTTCTGCCATGTATTGAATGTTTTAGGAGAACCATGACCTCAGAGGATTCCCTCCCACCCCATCTCCATTTTGGCAAAGGGAGGACGTGAGCATCTGCTTGGGCAGCTGCTGATACCAATGTCAGGAGCCAAGAACAAAACACTTATTTGGCTTTCTCAGGGTCCCACTTGGAAATATCTCTTTCTTGATAGAGTGAGAATTTCATGGACCAAAAGCAATAACAAAAATATTTTAGAGCTTAAGAAAGCACTGGGAAACATACTCCTGTTTTCTGGAATTAGGACTCTTGATGGAATCTATATTTGATTGTTGATTTGATTTCAGAAGTATTCTTTCCTGCTTGGGATTTGGGAGGCTGCAAAAAAAAAAAAAATGGCCAGCTACCACTGATGACTCATACTCAGATGAGTGGAGACAACATGTAAAATCTCAGTACTGGAACAGGCAGCTAGTCTTGGTTGGATTTGTTCTTTCTTCTTTCTCTCTTTCTTTCTCTCTTTTTCTTCCTTCCTTCCTTCCTTCCTTCCTTCCTTCCTTCCTTCCTTCCTTCCTTCCTTCCTTCCTTCCTTCCTTCCTTCCTTCCTTCCTTTTTCCTTCCTTCCTTCCTTCCTTCCTTCCTTCCTTTTCTTTCTTGATGGGTGGAATTTTAGAGGTTCTAACTTTCATCAACCTGACATCTAACCTGGAGATAGAAGAGGTAGCTTTGGTTCCTTCCTTGTGGCAGTTCCTAGGAGACAGAAAGGAAATTATGGTTCCTGCCATAACTCCTGTCATGGAGGTAAATGAAGATCTGGGGTTCTTGTACACAAACAACCAAATGACTATCTTTTCACTTCTTCTATCCTAGGACCATCACCAAGGTAGAATTAGTAGAACTATCTCCCTTCCTCTTTTGCTCTGTCCTTTCTTCTTTCCTTTTCCTTTTACCATTGCATTGGTAATTGGAGGTTTCTCCATTTCAAGCGATCATCCATAGTTACTTTGACTGATTTCTCACTTGATTTTGAATCTTGAAAGTCTCCACAATTTCTTTCACCTACTCAGATTCTGACTCTTCCTGGTTTTCTTATCCTCTTAAGATTCTTACAGAGTTTTTCCCTGTAATTCTCCAGGAGGATACACCCAACAGTTGGAGGCATTTTCTTGCTTGTTAGGACCTTAAAGTTTGATCTAAATATTTTAGTGTTTCCATAATTTGATCTTTGAAAATATACCAATAATATTTATCATCACATCATTCTACCTTAGGAGACAGTCTCCTTGAGTTGCGGTGGCCAGATTCACCCAAAAAGAATTTGTTAAGTAATCACTAAATACCCGGCATAGGCTTAAGTAAGAGAACAGAAAGACAAAAGTGGTTAACCATATGGTAATGAACTTCAAATTTGGGAAGGTTGGTTCTTTAATCACAGAAACAGTTCATTGACAGACAATCTCCAGATGATTGATCTGGATTCTATCTTAGCAGCTCTCAGCCATTATTCAGGAAAGCAATCTTTGTGGAAATGGAACCTGGCAGTTTCCTTTGCAGGTGCTGCAGCCCCTGCTTCTTCAGTTGCCACATATTGAAAACGAAGAAGATAGAGTTCTAGGCAAAGTCATTGGTATTGTCATATCATCCATCTTCAGAAATAGATATGAATTTATTGAAGATATGTTGCCATTCTCTTTGCCCCTATACTCTAAGGACTCCTGAGCCTTTCTAGCTAAATTGCAGCTGAAACTTCATAGACTTATAATCTCCCTTTAGTGATTCCTACTAAAATATAAACTCCTTTTTTTTTAAATTTTTATTTAATAATTACATTATATTGACACTCATTTCTGTTCTGATTTTTTTTTTCCCCTCCCTCCCTCCACCCCCTCCCCTAGATGGCAAGCAGTCCTTTATATGTTGGATATGTTGCAGTATATCCTAGATACAATATATGTTTGCAGAACCGAACAGTTCTCTTGTTGCGTAGGGAGAATTGGATTCAGAAGGTATAAATAATCCGGGAAGAAAAACAAAAATGCACATAGTTCACATTCGTTTCCCAGTGTTCTTTCTTTGGGTGTAGCTGCTTTTGTCCGTCATTTATCAATTGAAACTCAGGTCTCTTTGTCAAAGAAATCCACTTCCATCAAAATATGTCCTCATACAATATCGTTGTCGAAGTGTATAATGATCTGGTTCTGCTCATTTCACTTAGCATCAGTTCATGTAGGTCTCTCCAAGCCTCTCTGTATTCATCCTGCTGGTCATTTCTTACAGAACAATAATATTCCATAACATTCATATACCACAATTTACCCAGCCATTCTCCAATTGATGGGCATCCATTCATTTTCCAGTTTCTAGCCACTACAAACAGGGCTGCTACAAACATTTTGGCACATACAGGTCCCTTTCCCTTCTTTAGTATTTCTTTGGGATATAAGCCCAATAGAAACACTGCTGGATCAAAGGGTATGCACAATTTGATAATTTTTTGGGCATAATTCCAGATTGCTCTCCAGAATGGTTGGATTCGTTCACAACTCCACCAACAATGCATTAGTGTCCCAGTTTTCCCGCATCCCCTCCAACATTCATCATTATTTTTTCCTGTCATCTTAGCCAATCTGACAGGTGTGTAGTGGTATCTCAGAGTTGTCTTAATTTGCATTTCTCTGATCAATAATGATTTGGAACACTCTTTCATATGAGTGGTAATAGTTTCAATCTCATCCTCTGAAAATTGTCTGTTCATATCCTTTGACCATTTATCAATTGGAGAATGGCTTGATTTCTTATAAATTTGAGTCAGTTCTCTATATATTTTGGAAATGAGGCCTTTATCAGAACCTTTAACTGTGAAAATGTTTTCCCAGTTTGTTGCTTCCCTTCTAATCTTGTTTGCATTAGTTTTATTTGTACAAAAGCTTTTTAATTTGATGTAATCGAAATTTTCTATTCTGTGATCAGTAATGGTCTCTAGTTCATCTTTGGTCACAAATTTCTTTCTCCTCCACAAGTCTGAGAGATAAACTATTCTATGTTCCTCTAATTTATTTATAGTCTCGTTCTTTATGCCTAGGTCATAGACCCATTTTGATCTTATCTTGGTATATGGTGTTAAGTGTGGGTCCATGCCTAATTTCTGCCATACTAATTTCCAATTATCCCAGCAGTTTTTATCAAATAATGAATTCTTTTCCCAGAAGTTAGGGGCTTTGGGTTTGTCAAACACTAGATTGCTATAATCGACTATTCTGTCTTGTGAGCCTAGCCTTTTCCACTGATCCACTAATCTATTTCTTAGCCAATACCAAATGGTTTTGGTGACTGCTGCTTTATAATATAATTTTAGATCAGGTACAGCTAGGCCACCTTCATTTGATTTTTTTTTCATTAATTCCCTTGAGATTCTCGACTTTTTATTGTTCCATATGAATTTTGTTGTTATTTTTTCTAGATCAATAAAATATTTTCTTGGAAGTCTGATTGGTATAGCACTAAATAAATAGATTAGTTTAGGGAGTATGGTCATCTTTATTATGTTCGCTCGGCCGATCCAAGAGCACTTAATATTTTTCCAATTATTTAAGTCTGACTTTATTTGTGTGGAGACTTTTTTATAATTTTGCTCATATAATTCCTGACTTTCCTTTGGTAGATAGATTCCCAAATATTTTATGGTATCAACAGTTATTCTGAATGGAATTTCTCTTTGTATCTCTTGCTGTTGGGTTTTGTTGGTGATGTATAAAAATGCTGAGGATTTATGGGGATTTATTTTGTAGCCAGCTACTTTGCTAAAATTATGAATTATTTCCAATAGCTTTTTGGTAGAATCTCTGGGGTTCTCTAGGTATACCATCATATCATCTGCAAAGAGTGATAGTTTGGTTTCCTCATTGCCTACTCTAATTCCTTTTATATCTTTCTCGACTCTTATTGCCGAGGCTAGTGTTTCTAATACGATATTAAATAATAATGGTGATAGTGGGCAACCTTGCTTCACTCCAGATCTCACTGGGAAAGGTTCCAGTTTTTCCCCATTGCATATGATGCTTACTGATGGTTTTAAATATATGCTCCTGACTATTTTAAGGAAAAGTCCATTTATTCCTATGCTCTCAAGTGTTTTTATTAGGAATGGATGTTGGATTTTATCAAATGCTTTTTCTGCATCTATTGAGATGATCATGTGGTTTTTGTTTGTTTGGTTATTGATATAGTCAATTATGCTAATAGTTTTCCTAATATTGAACCAGCCCTGCATTCCTGGTATAAATCCTACTTGGTCATAGTGTATTATCCTGGTGACAATTTTCTGTAGTCTTTTTGCTAATATTTTATTTAAGATTTTAGCATCAATATTCATTAGGGAGATTGGTCTATAATTTTCTTTCTCTGTTTTCAGCCTACCTGGTTTAGGTATCAGTACCATATCTGTGTCATAAAAGGAGTTTGGTAGGACTCCTTCAATCCCTATTTTTTCAAATAGTTTATATAACATTGGAGTTAATTGTTCTTTAAATGTTTGGTAGAATTCACATGTAAATCCATCTGGTCCTGGGGATTTTTTCTTAGGGAGTTGATTGATAGTTTGTTCTATTTCTTTTTCTGAGATGGGACTGTTTAGGATATTTACTTCTTCCTCTGTTAGTTTGGGCAAGCTGTATTTTTGGAGGTATTTTTCTATTTCATTTAAGTTGTCGAATTTATTGGCATAAAGTTGGGCAAAGTAACTCCTAATTATTGCTCTAATTTCCTCTTCGTTAGTGGTGAGTTCTCCCTTTTCATTTTTAAGACTAACAATTTGATTTTCCTCTTTCCTTTTTTTAATCAGATTTACTAAGGGTTTGTCTATTTTGTTGGTTTTTTCATAGAACCAACTCTTAGTTTTATTAATCAATTCAATAGTTTTTTTACTTTCAATTTTATTGATCTCACCTTTTACTTTTAGAATTTCAAGTTTAGTGTTTGACTGGGGGTTTTTAATTTGTTCCTTTTCTAGCATTTTTAATTGCAAACCCAATTCATTGACCTTCTCTTTCTCTATTTTATACAAATAGGCCTCTAGAGATATGAAATTTCCCCTTATTACCGCTTTGGCTGCATCCCATACATTTTGGTATGATGTCTCATTATTATCGTTTTCTTGGGTGAAGTTATTAATTATGTCTATGATTTGCTGTTTTACCCAATCATTCTTTAGTATGAGATTATTTAGTTTCCAATTATTTTTTGGTCTACTTCCCCCTGCTTTTTTGTTGAATGTAATTTTCATTGCATCGTGGTCTGAAAAGGATGCATTTACTATTTCTGCCTTACTACATTTGAGTTTGAGGTTTTTATGTCCTAATATATGGTCGATTTTTGTATAGGTTCCATGAACTGCTGAAAAGAAAGTGTATTCCTTTCTGTCTCCATTACATTTTCTCCAGAGATCTATCATATCTAGCTTTTCTAGTATTCTGTTTACCTCTTTGACTTCTTTCTTATTTATTTTCTGGTTTGATTTATCTAATTCTGAGAGTGCAAGGTTAAGATCTCCCACTATTATAGTTTTACTGTCTATTTCTTCTTGCAGCTCTCTTAGTTTCTCTTTTAAGAATTTAGATGCTACCCCACTTGGTGCATATATGTTTAATATAGATAGTGCTTCATTATCCATGCTACCCTTTAGCAAGATATAGTGTCCTTCCTTATCTCTTTTAATTAGGTCAATTTTTGCTTTAGCTTGATCTGAGATCAGGATGGCTACCCCTGCTTTTTTGACTTCACCTGAAGCATAGTAGATTTTGCTCCAACCTTTTACCTTTAACCTGCATGTATCTCCCCGCTTCAGGTGTGTTTCCTGTAAACAACATATTGTAGGATTCTGGCTTTTAATCCATTCTGCTAACCGCTTCCTCTTTATGGGGGAGTTTACCCCGTTCACATTTATGGTTAGAATGACCAATTCTGTATTACTTGCCATCTTGTTAACCCCGGTTTATGCTTTCCTCCCTTCTTTCCCCTTTCCCCCCCTTCCAAGTATTAAGCTTGTGAGCACCCCTTGCTTCTCACAGCCCTCCCTTTTTAGTGTCCCTCCCCCCACCTTAGAGTTCCTCCCCCTATCTTACCCCTTTCCCTCCCAGTTCCCGTATTCCCTTCCGCTTAGCTTATTCCTTCCCTTTCCACTTTTCCCTTCTCACTTTTCAATGAGATGGGAGAAGTTTCACCATAGATTGAATATGTCTTAAGATTTTTCACTTAAAGCCAATTCTGAAGGCAGTAAGATACCCACTATATTCATCCCCCTCCATTCTTTCTCTCAGATATAATAGGTTTCCTATGCCTCTTCATGAGATGTACTACCCCCACTTTACCCTTTTTCTGGTACAATGTCCTTTCCACATCAATTTCTAGATCAAGGTATACATGTATTCTTTATACATCTATATAGTCAAAATATAGTTCCCAAGATTAATCTTTACCTTTTTAGATTTCTCTTGAGTTCTATATTTGTAGATCAAACTTTTTGTTAAGTTCTGGTTTTTTCATCAGAAATAGATGAAATTCGCTTACTTCGTTGAATGTCCATCTTCTTCCCTGGAAAAAGATGCTCATTCTCGCTGGGTAAGTTATTTTTGGTTGCATACCAAGTTCCTTAGCCTTTCGGAATATCATATTCCAGGCCCTTCGATCTTTTAATGTGGATGCTGCCAGATCCTGGGTGATCCTTATTGTGGCTCCTTGATACTTGAATTGGGTTTTTCTAGCCGCTTGCAATATTTTTTCTTTCATCTGAGGGTTCTGGCATTTGGCCACTATATTCCTTGGTGTTTTGATTTTAGGATCCCTTTCAGTGGGTGATCGATGAATCCTTTCAATGTTTATTTTTTCCTCTGTTCCTATGACTTCTGGGCAGTTCTCTTTGATAATTTCCTGGAAGACAGTGTCCAGGCTCTTTTTTTCATCATGTTTTTCTGGGAGTCCAATGATTCTCAGATTGTCTCTCCTGGATCTGTTTTCCAGGTCTGTTGTCTTCCCCAGAAGGTATTTCACATTTTTCTCCATTGTTTGATTTTTTTGGATTTGCTTGACTGATTCTTCTTGTCTCCTCGAGTCATTCAATTCCACTTGTTCAATTCTGATTTTCAGTGAAGTATTCTCTTCACTCACTTTTTTAAAATCTTTCTCTAATTGTCCAATTGAGTTCTTTTGTTCTGTGGAATTTTTTTCCATTTCGCCAATTTTGTTTTTTAGAGAGCTGTTTTCTGTTTCCAGTTCACTAATCCTATTTTTCAAGGATTTTACTTCTTTATCCACTCTCTCTTTAACTGACTTCTCCAGGCTCTTTTCCCATTTTTCTTCTAGCTCCCTTGTGAGAGCCTTTTTAATCACTTCTATGAGGTTCATCTGTGCTGAGGAACAGACGATCTCCTCCTTTGGGGAATCACCTGGGGACTGCCTGTTTTTAGTCTCCTCAGGATTTAGAGTCTGCTCTCTATCTGTGTAGAAGCTGTCAAGGGTTAAAGTCCTCTTCAGCTTCTTGCTCATTCTGTCTATTAATCAGAGACAAACTACCAAAGAAAAACAGAAAAAACTGGAGTCTTTCTTTGGGGGGGGGGCTGGGTGTGTTATCGAGCTTCCTCTACAGACTGCAGGGGGCAGCAGTGAGGCACTAGCAGGACTGTGCTGCGCCTGCGCTCTGAGATCCCAGAGCGTGCTGAGTCACTGAGGGGGGGGAAGGGGGGGGCGGCCAGGTCCTGAGAGACTCCAGCTGTTTGGGGTTGTGTTCTTCAGCCCCGGTGTTTTTAGCTTCTCTGCTGGGCTGCTGACTTGCTGCAGGTTCCAAACCTGTAGCGAAGCTCTCCCCGCAGAGATGGCTGCGATCACTCCCCACCCCCTCTCCAGTCTGCTCCCGTGCTCTCACTGCCGCTGCCCTCAGCCTGCGCCCGATCTAAAACCGCCCCAGCCCTCCAGTAAAGACAGACCTTTCTTGGCGGATCTCAAGGATGGCTTCTCTTGGTAACTATTTGTGGGTTTTTTTCAGTCAAGCATTGATTCAGAGGCTTGTAATGAAGTGGATAGTGAGAGAAAGCGCGGAGCTTATGCAACTGTGAGCCTCCTCTCCGCCATCTTAACCGGAAGAAAATATAAACTCCTTAAAGGATGGGATGATCTTGCTTTTCTATTCGTGTCCCCAAACTTTGGCACAATGCATTGTGTATAGTAAATACTTAAAAACATTTGATTAATTCATTGAGTATGCTAGAATCCTCACTGAGATTTGCCCAGGACCAACTTTTCCCTTTGAGAAAATTTTATTTATGAGTTATCACATACACACATATATATACATATACAGAGAGAGAGACACACAAATAAATACATAAAGTTCTCTCTTACAGGACTCCCAATTCAATATTTCAAAACTTCAAGAATCCATAATTTTGCCAGTGTGAATATTCCTATGAAGATTGAAATAATTTTATGATTCAGTAGGTGATCTTTGAGACTTTCTGTGTACCAAACATCACCATCTTACAGTCAAACTAGTTATAAACTCCTCTGGTTTAGCTAGACTGTTTTCAAAACGCAGACGTACATTCCATGGTCTGGCTCTTACATAAAGTCTTTGTTGCTTGACAGAAACTGTCAGAATGAATACTCTGCTTCTAGAGCTGTCCAGAGACCATTGTCAACTCCACACTAGCATTAGAGACTGGAAGAGAAATTTATTGAATGACAAATACCTTTGTGTGGAGGAGTCATTTGAGTTTCAAATAAAAAAATACTTTAGAAATATGATAGTAAAGATATGGGAAACCACATTTCACAATAGTGAGCTTTTTATTCTTTATTGTCATATCAAGAAATAACAGGAAAATCTTCTTTAGTAGTAGTATTTTTTAAAAAGTGATCCAAGCAAAACAAAAATTCCTGTTAGATAGGAAGAGGTCCTGAACTTAAAACTTTAAATGTATCACTTCTAATTAATTCATGACTAAGTATATTTGTTTTCTCAGGATATTTTTCTCAAGTGTGAACCTAATCTTTACTAAATTTCTGAATCTTCCTAGAGTTCTTGGGAGGGATATTGAAAATGTGAAAAGAAAATATAGGTTCTGTGTCTTATCTCCATAAACTCTCAAAGGATAATGTCATTGCAGACTTAGGGTTACAAAAAAATCATCTTTTCTAAGAATTTCATTTTATAAATTAGGAAGCTAAGACAAATTGAGGTTAACCAGGCAAAAAGTCCCAGGGAAGGTAGTACATCTCAGACTCGCTCATAAATACTATTCGGTATTCAAAGTATTCTTCCTAATGTACTCCCTTCTTTCTTTCCATCCATTTTCACTGACTGCACAAGTTCAGGCCTTCATTGTTTCTTGTTTGGACATTGTAGTAGCCTATTAATTGGCCTCTATAATGTCTCCTCCTCTCTAATACATCCTGCACACAGCTGCCAAAACAAAATTCCTAAGACACAGTTCTGAACATGTCCCTCTTTACAAACTCACTAATCCCTATTGCCTCGAGGATAAAATGGCAACAACTCAACCTGGCATTTAAGGCCAGTCTACCTTCCTGGATAGATTTCATATCACTTCCTTCATGGACTTGAATTATAAGCAAAGCGACCTATCCTATGAACTTAATTTTTTATTTCTGGCTTCTGGGCTTTGACTCAAACTGGCTCCCAGATCTGGAATATGCTTCTTCATCTCTACCTCTCAGACACTCCCATCTTCCTTCAAGATTCTAGACCCTTTTCCTCTGTGAAACATTCTTCATCCTCCAGTTATTGGCGGTATCCTTCTTCAAATGTCAGTTTATTCATATATTTGTGTAGAATCTCAGATTTATAGCTGGATCAGTTCAGAGTAGGTGTTTTCTACTCCCTCCCGTTCATTTTATGAGGAAATTGAAGTCCATATAGTAAAGTGACTCTATAGTCAAATCTAAGTTCCTGACACCAGGGCCCATTTAACCTTATTTTTTGTGCCCTAACCTAGTAAAGTGCTTTCAGACAGTAAGTACTTAATAAATACTTGTTGAAAAATGAAATGAAGTTATCGGCTGGTCAAATTAATTTTGCATAAATAATACTCATAATTAACATTTAACTATTTCAAACTAAATTAAACAAATCAAGACAACCAAATTCTTCTAATCCTAAAATCTATTTCTAGATACTCTTAATTCCCTTTCTTTGGTTTGGTTATGGAATTTCTACCAGGGAAAGCAAAATCTTTTATAATGCAAAAACACAAAAATCTATTTGCAGTTCCACTGACATTTGTTCATATCTAACAATATTGAATCCTCAACTGTGCTAAGTATTAGTAACATAGAAACAAACAAGAGTTCAAATTCGAAGACTCTACATTCTGTCCAGGAAAACAATATGAAAATTGGGAAGTTAAGAACTTCATAAATTTAAACTGCATAAGTTTAAAAATAAGTTGTTTTTTTAGAAAATGTTATTTTGAGAAAGGGAAATCATTAAAAAGTGTGTGTGTGAGAGAGAAAGAGAAAGAGACAGACAGAAAGAGATAGGAGAGACAGACACAGAGACACAGAGAGAGAGATAGAGAGAAACAGAGACACAAAAAGAAAGAAAGACAGAGAGAATCTTCATGTAGTTGGTTACATTTAAACTAAGTCTTTAAAAGGCAGAGATTCCAAGATCTGGAGCTGAAGAAGATGAGTATACTTCATTGAAAAAAAAAAAAGCAAAAACAAGCAAAAAAAAATCCCAAGCACATGAGATTTTATTTCTGTAACTGAATAGAGACATTAAGTTTCATCATGCCTGAATTTCCTGATAAATTCAAAATTGGAAAAGGTATAAGTGAACTGTAGGAGGAAAGATATAACTCAGAAGGAGTAAATCTGAATTTTTATTGCCTAACTTTGTGAACATAAATCAATCTTTGATTAAGAATGTGCTTGGGGAATATTTTGCCAATTTCTTTTAGATTCAGAACAATTACTCAAAGGAAACTCAGTGAGCCTGGGGAAAATTGGGAATTGGGAAGTGTAAAAGTAGAGAATTTTGAAGAAGCTTATCTTGAGATTGTAAGGCAACAAAGCAGAACTTAGAAAGAAAGTCTTAATGTGTCAAATATACATCATTAACACGTGTGCATGTTATTTTAGTAGACTATAAGTTTCATATGAGTTAGTAGTATGATGTGATATCTAAGAAAATTCTGCCATCTTAGACTGTGTTGAGAAAGACATAAGATCCAGGAGTAAAGAGGTTTTATTTTCACTACAGTATGTTCTGATCAGAATACATTGGATTCAGATCTGGTTATTTTAGAAAGGATGCTAATAAGCATGAATATCGTGATGAAATAGAAAGAACATTGAATTGGGAGTTGGAAGAGTTGAAATCAAATTTTGGTTCCACCATCTTCTACCAGCATGATCTCAAACTTGTCTCCATATTAGGAATACTCATCTGTTTTTTTTTCTCCATCTATAAAATGAAAGGGGTTTGACTAGATGGTCCTTACTGTTCTTCCATAGCTATGATCATGCCAGTGAAGTTACATAATGTCATGAGGAGGACAATGAAGATGGCAGACCTTTGACTTCTTGCTATATGCTTAAGAAATGAAGTTTCAACTGAGTGGATGCCCATCAATTGGAGAATGGCTGAACAGTTTACAGTATATGAATGCTATGGAATATTATTGTTCTGTAAGAAATGAACAGTAGGATGATTTTAGAGAGACTTACATGAACTGATGCTAAGGGAAGTGAGTAGAACCAGGAGATCATTATACATGGCAACAAGAAGATTATACAATGATAAATTCTGATGGACGTGCTTCTTATCAACAATGAGATGATTCAGACCAGTTTCAATGATCTTGTGATGGAGAGGGCCATCTGTACCCAGAGAGAAGACTGTAGGACAGTGGCCCTCAAAATGTAGTCCAAAGAATTGTTGAGGTCTCTGAAACCCTTTCAGAAGGTCTACAAATTCAAAATTATTTTTTTATTTCTAATATAGTAAATAGCTATAAATATAACCCATGTGAACAAAAACTCTTTGAACAGATCCTCGATAGCTTTTTAACAACATGAAGATACCGAGAACAAAGATTTGAGAACCACTTCATAGGAACTAACTGTAGATCACAATATAGTATTTTCACTCTTTTTGTTGTTTGCTTGCATTTTGTTTTTTTTTCTCATTTTTTTCATTTTTAATCTGATAAAAGGCATAAAAGGCAATATTCCTGAACTTTAACATCTGGTGTGGGGAATTTTGAATATACACAGGGTATCTCTGAGAGAGGTTTTGATAACCCAGATAAAGTGAATCAAAAATCTAGTCTTCTAGCCAGAGAAGGAAAATTTCCTTGTCACCACTAGCCTAGGAGGTTGCTTTATGAGTGATTCCAAATTTAAGAGTTGAGACAAACTTTTAAGAAACAAAGAACAACTTCCTGAGTAGCATTGCTCTTTGAAAAAAGGATAGTCCATATGGTCCCTTATTGCCAAAAGAGTAATGATGAACATGATATTGGGTAGCAAGAGATAAGGATCTTTCCATCCCTTATTATTATTATGGTGGGTTATTTGGACAGAGCAGGTCTACTGGTAAAGAGTGCAGTTTATTTAGTTCTCCAGTCTCACTCCATATGATTGCCTCAAAGAGAAGTTTAGATTTTGTGTGTTTTCTGCATATTTTGTATGTGGTTATGAACTTGCGAATTCTTTTTTGTTATCTGTATTTTCTGTATGGTGTTGTTTAAAGTTACCTGATATAGTTTCATTGCATATACAATATCTATGGACTCCATTACTCATATTCAGGATAAATCTGGACACAATCAATACCTAAACTATATTTGCAGAGTTTCCTGAAATAAATTCCAGGTGAGAATAATAAGACAGAGAGTGAGTTCTAATTTTTTTCAGAGTCAGCTCATAGAAAGAAATCCAACTTATTTGAGCCTGCTTTCTTGAGAGGAGAGAAAACTGGCATTAGATCATAGATTATGTCATGGTGGGGCTTCTTGTTCAGGTATAATTTGTATTCTATTCTTCATTGTGTTTTCCCACTTTACAAGTTTGTGATTGGATGTTGTAATTCAAATGCTTGCTTAAGTTACTGCGTCACAAGTTGCTTCTTACTTCCTTTAGTACAACTTCAGAAAGAGAGACTCTCTTTTTTGAGACAATATTTGGGCCATTTCTTTCTAATGCTACATGCATGAAGATGGTATATATTTCATATCTTTTTTTTCTGTGGTTGGGAGTAAAGGGGGCAGGGTTTAACTACTACAGGAAAAAAAGGTATTTAACTTCAAGTGATAAATAATAGCAACAAACTGATAGCAATAAAATTAAGATGGGCAGCCTTTGGAAAGTCTGAAGATGCTATCAAAACTTGCCTAAGGCAACTAATTTATTTTAGTTAATTTTTAATTTAGAATGACCTTCATGCTATGTGTTTAGGTTCTACAATGAAGGCTGGAAAGTCTTCAATTTAGATTGAGAGAGGGGAGTTAAAGTGGCCCCCCCCCAGAAGGAAAGGTTGAGTTATACCTAGTGTGTGTCTGGTGTCTAGTACAGTGGCTGGGTACATAAGAGGCACCTTATAAAAATCTATGAATCAGGGTCTTTGGTATTAGTACTCTATGATGGGAATATTGAAATTATATAGTTTCATTCGAATAGAATGAGAGGTATTCCAATTAACCAGTAAATATGTATTGTATAGAAAAAGACACTAAAATTCTAGAGCAAAAAATTGGCTTTTCATCTTGAGAAGTTTATATGAATTCACATATGAGGTAATATGGCTTTTTAGATAGAGAATTGGACTTTGAGACAGGAAGACAAGTTCAAATCCACCCTTATCAGACACATTTACCAAATGTGTAACCATGGATATGTCACTGAATCTGAAAGTTTCAGGAAATCAAGTTATTTTATACGTTGTATATTGGTTATATTTTACATTTGGTGGAAGAATTTTTTGTTCCTAAAAAAAAATCAAAGATCTTTAACTCATTATGGAAATTTCACATCATTTGGGCAGCAGTTAAAATTACAACCAGTTTTATGTCAGCAATTACTTTGAAGAAAACCTAGCAATTTGAGACAAGGAAGAATTTTCAGGAATCAGATGGCTTGAGGGTGGCAAGTTATTGGAAGTTCAGAAATAAAACAATAAGAGTGTGCCACTTAAAATTTTTTTCGCCTCACACTGTTAACATGTGCAATTAGAAAAATATCTTAATGGTATATTACCAAGTACTGGTTATCAAGGAGAATATTTTGATTATTCTTGGGGTTTGCATATAGCTTGTATGTACTGTTACTCTTCATTTCTAAGTTACTACTGATTGCATAAAATCAACTCCTATAACCTGATTCCCATCTCCGATCTGTTTCACAATCTCTTTTTTTCTTCCTAGTTTCCCTATCACTGTTAATAGTGATTCCTTTCTCATTGCTAAGATGAGAAACTTAGGAATCCTCTGTTGATTTTTATCTTCTTTATCATTATGTTCCTACATTAATGTTTTTCTTTGAAATTTCTTTTTTTTTTCCCTTGAGTTCATTGGAGTAAATAAAATTATCAAAAAAGCTAGAACAGACAGAGAATGTGGTCCGGGATATAGACTTTGAGGACCATCCACAATTAGGATTGGAGGATGGATGCTTATTTGTCAAAGCAAACTGAGGTAGAGTGTTTAGATAAGTAATAATAGGAATTCTAAAGGAGAACAATGTCATGCAAGCCAAAGAAAGATAGAATAAACAAGAGAAGTAAAGGGTCAACAGGCCAAGGAGAGGTCAACAATGATGAAGACTGAGGAAAAGGTCTTGGATTTAATATGAAACAATCTTTGATAATCTGGAAGAAAACAATTTCAGTTGGGTAATAGAAGCCAGAATGAAAGAGAAGTCAAAGTGGGAGCAATGAGTATAGACAATTTGTTCTAGGTGTTTGCCTGTGAAAGGATAATTGTAGGATAGTTGAGAAAGCTGGTGACATATTCCTCTTCCTTATTTCCTATATCCAATCTATTATCCAATTTTGCTCATTTCTTCCTTGGAATTTTTCAATCTACCTCCTTCTCTCAATTCTCATGGATTCTATTTTTGTCTATGATCTCTTATGTTTTGATTAATTTGGATTAGTGCAAAGGATCTTTAGCTCATCAGTCAAATCTCAAGCTACTCTATTTATGGTATAGTAGATAGAGTGTTGTGCTTACAGCCAAGAAGACCTGGTTTTGAATTCTATCTTAGTCTCTGGGATTTTCTGCAAATCCATTTACTTCTCTGGTCTTCAGATTCTTCATTTATAAAATGAGGGAGTTGAACTGTTATGATCTTGAAGCTCTCTAATAGATTTATGACCCAGATAGCTCCAGAGGAGAAAGTGAGAAAGGTGACTTTGCATAGGCCTCCATCCCTCAAATCCTATTTATTTGCATGTCATGACATCACCTCACTGATCTCACAGTTGTTTTCAAGAACAAAGAACAATGACAACAGACAATATGACAGAACAAGTAGTTTCATTTATTTATTAGTTTATTGAAGCAGATTATTTTTAAACGGACAGGTGCAGGAGAATAAGGGAGAGGAGACGCCTAAAGCAGTCATAAGATAGAAAATAGTCAGATTATGTCTAGTTCCTTCCCAAGCACTTGACAAGAATATGAACTATCGCCCTCTATTTTTGCCCTTCTCTCTCCTCCCTCCTCCAGTAAATGAATGTTACTTAAGATTTTTCCCTAGGCAATTTATTTTTATTTTTATTTTATTTCATTTTTTTTTTACTTCAGACAAACTATAGAAGAAGTAATACATGTATAGATGAAAAACAAGGTTAAGTGCCACATTTCTGAGTTTGTGATGTTAGACATTTGGAACTGAAACTCTTTGGAGTTCTCAATATTTTCAAAACATTCAAGATTTTGGTAGCCACAGGGCATTTCTTTACAATTAAAGTCAGGCTGCATAGAAACAATTTTATATAAGTTGGTCCCTAGGAAGATTTTGTTCCTGATTTTTCAGATGTACCATTTTTGAAGTGTGAAATATATAAAGGGCAAACAGAGGCTCTTTTGTGAGGGGATTTGGTCTTGGGGGTGATAGACTAAGTTCTTTTTGAGTAATATAAGCTCTGTGAAAGACACTGCAAAGTAAGGGTTGTTTACTCACCAGCCAGACCTCTATGCCCTGCCTGGAAGCAAACAATCAGAACAGTGTGGGAGCCAAGTCTTGTGACTCTGAACTCAATAATATAGCTGGCAAATAGGAAAGAAGACCCTTCATCCCCCAACATCCACCTGATCCCTCCCTCCCATCCCTATTTTTCAACCAAAGGCTGGAGACAGTGAGCATTGCAAATTCAGAGACTGTGAACATTGTAAAGACACACTGGGCTTGTCTAAGAACTCAGGGGAAAACAAAAATAACTAATAACAAAACAACTAAAAACTATGGATAATTATCAGTTTTCTAGCTATAAAAGGAGTTGCGAAAAATGGTTATTTTGAATAAATATCCAGAGTCCATAGCATAGGTTTTAGTGGTCTTTTTTACAGGCTGGCCAACTAGGATCCTTGCCAGGCAATATCAGAACACTCAACAAAACCCTGAACCTTTTACGCAGAATAGTAATGCATCAAAGATACTTCCCCTGCCTCCTTTTTGTTCTTCCATTAAGTTGGAGGTTGGGTTAGGGTTATTATAATGACCCCTTGAAAATCTTTCTATGATATTATGATGGGTTTAAGAATTCTCAGAGAACTGATCCAAACATTCTGGAGAGCAATCTGGAACGATGTCTAAAGGACTATCAAACTGTGCATACCCTTTGATCTTACAGTGTCTCTACTGGATATCCCAAAGAAATCATAAAAAAGAAAAAAGGACCCATATGTGAAAAAAATGTTTGTAGTAGCTCTTTTTTTGTGGCAAGAAACTGGAAACTGAGTGAATGCCCATTGGTTGGGAACATGAGTGTTATGAAATATTATTGTTCTATAGGAAATAATCAGCAAGATGATTTCAGAAAGGCCTAAAGAGACTTACATGAACGGATGCTAAGTGAAATGAATAGAACCAGAAGAAAATTGTATGCACAATAGCATCAAAATTATGTGATGATCAATTCTGATGTACATGGTTCTTCTCAACAGTGGATTTATGATGGTGAGAGCCATCTGCACCCAGAGATCCATTATGTGTGTGGATCACAGCATAGTACTTTCACTTTTTTATTGTTATTTGTTTACATGTAGCTTTTTCATTTTTTTCTTTTTTGATTTGATTTTTCTTGTGCAGAATGATAATTGTGGAAATATGTATAGAAGAATTGCACATATTTAACATATTGCATTACTTACCATCTAGGGGAGGGAGTGAGGAGAAGGGAGGGAGAAAAAATTTGGAATACAAGGTTTTGCAAAGGTGAATGTTGAAAATTATGTATATATTATGAAAATAAAAAGCTTTAATAAAAAAGAATTCTTCACAGAGATGATGAAAATGTTTTGAAACTTTTTGACTGGATGAATGTTAGTGTAATTACTGAGTGGGAATGTTGGGATGGAAAGCTTATTTGTAGAGAAGAATAACTTCTCAGATTCTCATAGAATCACTGGATTTCAGAACTGGAAGTGATGGAATTTTTTTGTGTCATCTAAATGAGAAAGGATAACTAAGTAGCAATTTATCATTTTGTTTCTGTAAAGTATTAGAATTACAGTGGATTATTAATGTCATTTTACTCATTTTGAAGATTACTTTTAGCTCCTTCATTTCTTTGTGGAGAAACTGGAGAAAATAGGAAAGTCTGAGGTCACTGAATCTCAGCTATCAGTCCTTATCAAAGAAACAGAGAGGTTCGTCAGCCTGGAGAGGAAGCTGAAATCATCATACTTTCTCTATGGTTGTAAGATTGAGAATTTTGGGAGCTTGTGCAGACAATCAAATGTTTTTGTGAGCATGTCTCCCTGACATATCTAGCAGGGAGTTCCCAAACATGTTTTGAGTACTTCAGGTTGCTAGGTGACCAAAGCAGTCCCAGCCACTGAACAATGACATACTGTATCAGAATGCTGATTCTAGTGAAAAGCATCCTAATCTTTGTTTTGTCTTTTTCTCCTTTTCAGTTTAGTCTTCTCTTTTTTTTTCTCAAAAGGAAATTAGGAATCTAAATAGCTCCCCTTTGAATCATTTTCTTTGCTTGATGGTCATCATAAGTAGCCAGGGGCTTAGTGGATAGAACTCTCAGCCTCAAGTCAGGAAGATTTGAGTCCAAATGTAGCCCCAGCCAGGCTATTAGCAAAGGGACTCAGGACAAGTCATTTCACTTCTGTTTTCTTCACCTGTAAAATGGGGATAATAATAGCACTTATTTCCCCAAGGACCAGATGAGATAGATAATGATAGTAAAGCACTTAGGACAATGCCTTGTGGTTTTTAATCATTCAATAGTCTGACTCTTCATGACCCGTTACTATCCATTGGATTTTCTTGAGAATATTATGGAGCAATTTGCCATTTCCTTCTCACAGTGGATTAATATAAACAGAGGTTAAAGACCTTGTCCAGATATAGAAGGGATCTGAGCTGAATTTGACTGGATGTCTTCATAACTTTAGGTCCAGCTTTCTATTCATTGAGCCATCTAGCTGCCTCCACACAGTGTCTAGCACATAGTTGATATTATATAAGTAATAGGTTTTATTTATTATTATCATTTTTATCACCATTACTATAAGGAATGAGTCTCATCACTCTTTACACTATTCCATACCATTAGATATTTTCTTCGTGGTGTTAACTGGCATAATGAAGAGTTTTACATTTGGTGTCAAAGAATACAGGTTAAAATTCTAGTTTTTCTATCTCTGAGTTGTATCTTCTCTTAGTCTCATTTTCCTAATCTGTAAAGGGAAAGAGCTGGACTGGATCATTGTTCTATCTCTAGGACTCTATGTGATTCTCCCTCCAACAGCCTTCTCTATTTTCCATGAATGCTTTTTCGCAAATTCTGTAAAATAAGGGGTTTGAACTGGATAGCCAATGAATTAGCTTAAAGATCCATGATCCTATTTTTTCCTTCTACCTTCCTTCTGATACCATTATCATGAATGCCATGGACAATCACTTCTTCATTTACTATTTGATTTTACTTGCTCATGAAAGTGAAGGGTAGCTTAATGGTTTTTAGATCTCTAATCATCCTTGGATTTCACTTTTTGTCTACTATTATGAATATTTGCTGCTTATTGCTGTATTTGCTTAAGGTCATTAAATAAGGACATTTGAAGTCATTAATCAGTAGAGATTTTCTAATATAATTTTTAAATGGAAATTGAGGGATTGGTGCTTCTATATACTTCATCAGACTCCCAAAGGGGCTATCACATACACAGAGGTATCTATAACTAAATAATTACAACTATATCTCTGATATCAAATATAGGAGTATATATCTACATATATATATATATATATAAAATCTGCATTTCAATATAATTAGCTCCCCTTGTAATTCTATGTATTCTATGTGTGTTTAAAACAATTATTCTGAAAATGATTCCTTATGTTTCACCAGACTTCTAAAAGAAGTCCATCACACACACATATGCTTACATATATACACATACACAGAGACTGACAGACAGAGAGACAGAGACACACACAGATATATATATATATATATATATATATATATATATATAGAGAGAGAGAGAGAGAGAGAGAGAGAGAGAGAGAGAAATAGAGACAGAGACAGAGAGAGATGGAAGACATGGAAGATTTTAAATTTTGTCAATAGAAGCAATATCCATATCACTGAAACTGCACATTTTTTAAAGTATGTAAATATAATCTCAGACTTTAAGTGTTCATTGACCAACTGTCTCAGTTTATTAGTCCAGAGATCTGAAGTAGCTACTTACAGGTCCCATATGAAGGAGAAAAGTTAAAATTTATTTATCCAATTGTAAAAACCTAGTCCCTCTGACTACAAATCTATTACATCACACTAGCCATTCATAGACTACAAATAGCAACAAAAAGACTGTTTCTAGTCCTGACTTCATCTTGCTAATTAGCTGGGTGTCCTTGAGCATGTAAACTCTTTCAGGACCTTTGGGTTCAGAAGACCTGGATTCTAACCTGAGCTTTATTATTTACTCAACTTTGAATTTGGTAAGTCATTTAATCAGACTGACTGTTAGAGTAAACTTCTTTAGACCTGTTACATCAGCTATAAAATATGGCTATTGACTAAATAATTTTTCAACTCATGGAATGGTCACAGTTCTTGGGAAGAACTAAAAATTATGAGAATTCTTCTCACTGTCCTTCGGTATTACTAGTTCTAATGGAAGCCAATCCTTAGGGAAATCTATCAATACAAATGTAATCCTAGTTCTCAAATCCATTTGTATGGGGCTTTTTTTCTCATTAGTGAAGATCAAATGCCCCGCCAGCATAATAAATGGGATAGAATTGACGGGAGAAAGGGCGAGAAGAGATCATTTCAGTCTGTTCAGGATCTCCAGTCTCTTTGGCTTTTCTGATTTCAGTTTTATGAGAGAAAATGAGACAATGTCTATCCGCTTTAGGTTACTGAAGGGAAAAAAAGACTCTTGGAAGAAACCAACATCAGAGGAGCTGGCAGCTTCCATCATCTTCACAGAGTGCTACACTAGAGACTTAGGGAACTTACACTTTTGAATAGTACATATGAACCAGAAATAGAAACATGTACCCAATATAATAGTATACTAAATTAATATGTAAAATATACACTCACATGCATTTGTTCTCTTATTATTGTTTTGCTATCAACTTAGATTAATTGGTTTTAATTCCTATTTGTTATATGTGTTCATTGTGGAACTGATATTTTGTGAGAAAAAAGACAAGTCTTGCATGTAAAATTTGGGGTTCTCCTTCCCCATTAAAACTTGTGATCAGGAATTTACATGAATCTGAAAACTTTATCCTCTAGATTAATAATATTTAAGGGAGTAGATAGCTATAATTCTAACCTGGCACCTTTTCTCTCTCAGAGTAGCCGCCTCTAGCCCCAAAACTTCAGCTTCCCCTCATGGCCAGAATTAAAATTCTCCCTTGGAGAAGGGCAGGAGAAGAGAGACAAGAGACTTCTATTCTCTCTTTAAACCACATAATCACCACTGATATATATATACACATACATATAGATAGATAGATATATAGATAAGAGACTGCTATGTTGTATAAGGGCCAGGTTTTATCTTTCTCTTAAATGATGTTTGCAATGTGTCCTACTTTTGTCCTGACATCTTTTTTTTTTAATCAAATATTTTTATTTTCAAAATATATGCATAGTATATTGGTCAACCTGCCATCTGGGGGAGGGGATGGGAGGAAGGAGGGGAAAAATTGGAACAGAAGGTTTGGCAATTGTCAATGCTGTAAAATTACCCATGCATATAATTTATAAATAAAAAGCTATAATAAAAAAATAATAATTAAAAAAACCCAAAATATATGTATGGATAATTTTCAGCATATACTCTTGCAAAAGCCTGTGTTCCAATTTTTGCCCCTATCGTCTCCTTACCCACTCCCCTAGATAGCAAATAATCCAATATATGTTAAACATGTGCAATACTTCTATACATATTTCCACAAATATCATATTTCACAAGAAAAAAAATCATATCAAAAAGGAAAAAAATGAGAAAGAAAACAAAATGCAAGCAAACAACAACAAAAAGAGTGAAAATACTATATTGTGATCCACACTCAGTCCCCACAGTCTCTCTTTGGGTACAGATGGATCTCTTTACCAAAAGACCATTGAAACTGGCCTGAATCATCTCATTGTTGAAGAGAACCATGTCCATCAGAATAGATCACCTGACATCTTTTAAACTCATTCTTAAAATTCAGTAAGTTCACACTCTGCATATGACTTCCTTTAATTTATTTGAGGGCTTAATGATGATAGTGATGTAAACTGTGTCCCTCTGATGTTTGAGGGGGATGGACCTGGGTGAGAGAAACCCTAAAATCTCAACCCTTCCCGAACTTTGGGAGGGGCCCCACCCTCCTGCTCCTAGGGGAAACTCCCATGGAGATCTCCAACTACAATTCAATTGAAGATCTTAGCCTGGGGAAAATTAATCACCACCCTTTATTTAACCCAGGTCAATCCCCCCAAAGATCAGGGAAGGGGAAGGCACAATTTACATCATTAGTGCATGTTAATTTAGTACTTTAAAAATTGGAAAGTATTCTGAAGGTATTATCTCCTTTAATTCTTATATAACCAAAATAATTGCTATTTGATCTCCATTTTACATTTTTACACTACATTTTAAACTGAGACCCAGAGAAATTAAGTACTTAAGTTTCTGACTCCAAGACTAAGACCTCCTTACATCAAAGAATGGCCAAAGTGCTGATTTTCTCTCCAAACTTTCCTAATATAGGATTATGATTTTTTTGTTCAACTTTTCTGTTGAGCTTCTTTAAAGAATAAACCAACTCTATAAAGTACATATTCCAGATATGAGCTGATAAATATTGTCCTTTGCCCTCTTTGGAGCTTGGTACTCATGCCTTGAGGCAAAAGCCAAGGGTGTCTGTTATTTTAGCATTTTTTAAGTCTACTTTCTCTCTATGGTTAAAAAGTGCTACACCCTTTTGTGGCAGCAGAGAACAGTGAGCTTTCTGACAAGGATGGAGATGGATTGGGGGAAGGGACAGTGTAAAGAATGCAGATTTTTAAGTCCAACACTCCGGTTTCTGGTTCAACCTTTGCCACATGCTTTCTTTGTGACCTCTGGCAAATTACAAATTCTTTTTGGGCTTCATCTGTAAAATGAGATGTTTTCACTAGATGTCCTTTAAAATTTCTCCTAGTTCTAAAACTGATGGACCTATGAACTTTTAAGTTTCCTTCCAATTCTGAATATTTTTATAAGCTTTCTTAGCCCTTGGTTTTCTTTATTCCTTCAGTATAAATTATAGAATCAGAGGTCCTATGGTTAAGAAAGAGCTTCAGAATCCAACTCATTTTATAGGTGAGGAAAATGAATTCTAAGAGGTTATAACTTGAACTGTTATTAAAGTTACTTAAATGAAATATAGTTATGCACATGTATGTGATGAGGATTTGGCACAGGCCTAGATTATCTGTGATAGTTTCATCAACATATTATGGGAGAAGGATCTGTTTCTGGGATATAATAGAACTGGTGCCTGAATGAATTTTCTGCATGCTTGGGAACAGACCAAGAAGCCAGAAATATGACTTAAAAACTACTTCACTGGGACAATCTGGCTCTCTCTTTCTGGCACTGACCTCTATTGATTAAGGACTAATTTTACTCATAGCAAATGACATAATGTCGTAAGGGAGGGAGGCCTGAGGATTACCTTCACTCTTTCCCATCTTGACATTTTGACCTATTTTTCTTTTTTACTTTTTCAATTCTAGGTGTCAAGTGTGTGATCATTGACCAGGGAGTTTGAACCTCAGAGCCCTTAGAATCCAATAGTTCCAGTCAGATGTTGCAGCCAGCCAAGTAAGCAAGCCCTGAGAAGACAGAGTTCTGGGTATTGAGCATGGGAAGGAGCGCTATAATTGAATTTGGAGAGATTAATGTGATGAAGAAATTGTGATCTAATCCCCTCCCTTTCCACAGAAATTAATTGATTCAAAGGAGATTATGCCCCCAAAGAATAGAGGAATTACTTGTGAGTTTCCTAGTTAAAGTAAATTTTCCTTTGTAAAAGCTAATTCAATATTGAGTAGTTAAATGAAACTGGATTGCTCATCTCCGGCACCTAAGAAAGTCGGGAAACCGTACATAGTGGTGGCTCTGTGGTTGTAGAGAAGAAAGACACATGTTAAACCCATGTAACATGGAATTGTGCAAATGATTTGACCAGATAATTTTGAAAGTAAACCTTTTATTAGGAACTGTTTGGAACTGTTAATATGGATAAACTTTAATACAATTACTTTAAAAGTTCCAATAACAATTCTAAATGAAGCTATGTTGACGTCCCTCTCAGAATAACATAAAAGATGATATTGGAGATTTCTCCAATAAGATTGTAACTAAATATTATTTATTGTAATTGTATTATAACATACTCTACTTATATGTATTAAGTAACAAAACTTGTATGTCAACCTAGCATCTCTGACTCCAGAGACTATTGTCTTTTGCCAAGATGATCTCTTAAATGTTTTCCAGCCTAAACCCTATTAAAATGTTCAGGTTATATCAAAGAAATATACTGCATAGAGTAATAAAATACCTCCAAACATAAAGAATTTAACTACTTAGATCCTTTAAAGTTACTCGAGAATGGGGAGAATCCCAGCTATATTAAATACTTATCATCAGCTATAAGATGAAAGACAAGATGTTCCATATCCTTATTCCTGGGTCTGATTCATTTCCTGTGATAAACCCAAGAGATAGTAGGCTAATGGGCTAGTTCCTCCACCCTTTCCTCCTTCCTTCCCGTCCCTCTTTCCAGGGAATGAGAACATGCATTAACTAATGCAACTGCTTCAGAGTGGGGAGGAAGAAGGCATGTCACTGTGTCAGGTCAAATAGCCAAAATTATATAACTCTCAGAAAGGAGCATTGTCTAGGACATGTAAAGATGAGACAACATAATCACAGAAATTCCCCTAACCAGGGACAGCTCTATTGTTGGCACAGAAATAGGCTGGCACTTGTCATTCCACTAAATGAAAGAGGAAGGGGCGCCAAGAATGGCAATGATGTCTTAATATGAGCTAAAGATTGTTGTGTAGGGTCAAATATCCTTGAATTTATTGCACTGGAACAGGATCTTTCTTTGGCCTTTTGAATGCAGCCATTTGAGAGAGTAACAAATTGTTTCAAAACAATTTAAGTTTATGCTATTTTGCAGGAATGTGTACTGTGTAAATAAATAGCTTAACCAACATTAACCAGAACTTTATTGTGTCATGATTGGCTATATAAACATTGTTAGAAGAAAAGGGCAAAACCAAAGATAGTGCTGATCTGGTCGATGCTAAAAGAAAAGATCCTTCTAAAACAGAAAGGGAATGTTATTTTGTAAAGAGATCCGTGGATCTCTGGGAATCTACCATCCTCCTTAGCATATTATAATTGATTTATTCTTTTGCTTTGTAAAATTTACTCCTTAACTACATGAAGTCATAATATTCTGAGTAGTCACCATCTAAATCCCTAGTCCATACAAACCTGTTTAGAATCTTTAGCTTTTGTCAAATCTTCACTTATAATTTCTAGTACTTTCTCCTTCCTTAAATTATTGTATATTTGCATATCTGTTTACATATTGCATTCTTCATTAGAATGGAAACTTCTTGAGGGCAAGGGATGATTTTTCATTTTTATCTGTATTTTATACAGATGTGTATGTCTGAATCTGTGATTTAATAAATGTCAAAATCCCAGGGTAAACATTTTATTCATTGAAGAAGAAAATATAATTTTAGAGAAAAGACTAAGTGATAAGTCCATAATTATGTATCTAGTATGTATGAAAACACAAGAATTGTACCCAGAGTCTCCTCATTGTAGGTTCAGCCCTCTCTGCTCACTACTCATACCATGTTGCTTTCTCCCCCCAATTAGACATATAATAAGCACCTGTTGAATTGAATTAGCTGTGAACAAAGAAACTCCAAACACTCAAGGTTCCATTCATTGATTGGCCTTTTGAATCACCATGAAAACTTCCTCCACTTAAGAGTTAGTGAAAGCTTTGTGGTCTTTAATGATACAACTTTTGAATGGAACAGGTGCCCTGGTGACCTTCTTATCATGTTAATATTTTGGGGAAGTTTCTTTTAGAGATAAGAATATCTAAATCAGGAGCACATTTTAAAACATGCCAAAAAACTAATATTTAATTCATTTCTCCAATAGTACAGTAGAAATCCTCTGTGTCCTGTCTCAGGAGCAATGTGATTCTTGAGTCATTATTCAACTGATTTTATGCTTGGCTCAAAGTTTGGAATAGATAAAATATAACCTGACGTCATCTTTGGCTAAAAAGCATTCTCTATCCTAAAATAATTTCTTGGAATAAGATTAATTTTTTTTCTATCTTTTCTGCAGTTGAATTTAAATGAAGTTAACTTGGCATAAAATACTCAGATTCTAAAATAGTTGCTGGGTGTGACTGAAATGCTTAAGTTAAACATTTAAAACATTTTTATTTGTCTAAATCATATAACCTTTTGTTGCTGTTGTTGCTCTTACTCCTCTCACAACAGAATTAAAAAAAAAAAGTATTAGGACCTTAACATTTAATTCATTATGGGAAGTTGTGAAAATTAAGATTGTACTATTTAGGGGAAAAAACACAACAAAAAAGGTAAAAAAATATTCTGAGAGAATATTTAACCTACTCAAAAGAACATAATATATTTTCAATTGCTTAAATAGCATCCATTTTTACCAAATATATACTATATATAGTTCTCAATATACTTCCCAATTTTCCCATGTATTATTATTATTATTTTATTATTTATCTACCTAGGTATATTATCCCTCCAACCACAAGATTAAAAGTTCTGGGCGGGCTGAAATTATTGCAGTCTTCTTTTTTTCCAGCTCCTGGTGCAGTGGATAGCTTGTCAGGCTTGAAATCACAAAGACTCTTCTTCATGAATTCAAAACAGGCCAACAATGTCTCTACATTTACTAGTCATTTAACCCTGTTTGCCTCACTTTTCTCAATTGTAAATGAGCTAGAGAAGGAAATGGCAAACTGTCTTTGCCAAGAAAAAACCATATGGGATCATAAAGAGATGGACACTATGGAAATAACTCAACAATAATTGTCTCTCAATCCTATCCACCAGACAAGTTCTTTGACTATAAAGATGTTTAATACTTTTTGGTGTTTTTGGCATTCCCTTGATTTTAAAGTGAACAGCATAGGAGGAAATAAACTGATCCTGAAGGATGTCTTAAATGCCAAGTTCTTAATTTAGCCATTCTTGAAAGCAATTTGGATCTATGCCCCCAAAGCTATTAAACTATGCATACCCTTGGACCCAGCAATGCCATTAGGTTTGTACCCAAAATAAATCAAAGAAAGAGGAAAAGGGCTTATATGTACAAAAAATGCTCTTTTATGATGGCAAAGAATTAGAAACTGAGAAGGTAGTCATCAATTAGGGAATAGCCAAATCACCTGGCATACAAATGTAAATATGATACATAAATGAGTTATCAAATGAAATTATATGTACAATACTATTCAAGTCTTAAAGTTCTATATAAATTCAAGTTATCATTATGAAATGTTATCATGCTATGAAGAATGATTTCAGAGAAATCTGAGAAGATCTATGCAAACTGATATAAAATGAAGCAAGAAGAATCAGGAGAATAATTTAAAGAAAACCAAAAAATATTGTAAAAACAAACAGCTTTGAAAAACTTAGGAAGCAGAAGCAAGATAATGACTAAACACATTTGCAGAAGATAACTTTATGAAAGATAGGTGATAGACTAAGAATGCAGACTTACACTACTTTTGGGGGGAATTTGGAAGTCAATAAAGGACATGGCCAATGTGGGAATTTATTTTGCATACCATACATGTTTGTAACTAGAGTTTGGGGTAGCTAAGTGGTACAGTGGTCAGAGTGCCATATCTGGAGTCAAACACTTACTGTGTGAACCTGGAGAAGTTTCCTCATCTGTAAAATCAGTTGAAGAAGGAAATGGCAAACCAGTTTAGTATTTTGCCAAGAAAGCCCCAAATGGGCTCACAAAGAGTTAGACATGACTGAAATAATTGAACAGAACTTTTATTTCTTTCTCAATAAAAAGGTCAGGTAAGAGTAGGAAAATATAAAACCCAAAATAAAATAAAATTTTAAAAATTCCAGTTTCTAAAATGATACAATTCAATTCAATAAATATTTGTTAAATATTTTTCATAACCTGAGGTATACAAATATAAAAGGAGACAACTTCTTCCTTCAATATACTCATAATCCATCAGAGACATAAACTGTCTTCCTCTAAGCTATCATGTCTATCTAGTTTTCATCACATTATTTGCTTTATAGTTGTTTTTTATCTAATCATTTTGCTAGATTTTATCCTTCTTGAAAGCCACAACTGGGTTTTATTTCATCTTTATATCCCCATTGTCTAGCAGAATGCCTCATATGATAGGTACTTAATGCATGTTTACTGAATAGAAGTAACAGACAAATAACCATATATAAAGCAGAGTATGAAAAGTGAAAAGAAACACCCAGAAAAAATGATAAAAGCAGCTTGAGAAAAGAGAAATTATTGCTGTTGCCATATGTTATGGTCTCTTTGTTGTGCTCATTTCACTTAGCATCAGTTCATGTAAGTCTCTCCAGGCCTTTCTGAAATCATCCTGCTGATCATTTCTTATAGAAAAATAATATTCCTTTACATTTGTATACATAACTTATTCAGCCATTCTCCAACTGATGGGCATCCACTCAGTTTCCAGTTTCTTGCCACTACAAAAAGAACTGCTACAAACATTTTTGCACATGTGAATCCTTTTCCTTTTTTATGATCTCTTTGGGATACAGGCCCAATAAAGACAATGCTGGATCAAAGAGTTTTGGCTGGTTTTAGGGCCTTGTGGGCATAGTTCCAATTTGCTCTCCAGAATGGTTGGATCATTTTACAAATTCACCAACAACAGTATTCATTTTAGATGATTTTTGAGTTCCAAATTTTCCCTCTTTCTCTGTTCTTCCTCTCTTCTAAAGATGGTTGGTAGTTTCATATAGTGTATATATGTGCTATCATGTAAAACCCAATCACAGCAATGAGAGAAAAACCATAAATTGAAAAAAAAAGTGAAAAAAATAAAGTTCATGAAAACAGTTTCCATCTTCATTCAAAGACTATCAGATCTTCATTTGGATGTAGATAACATTTTCCTTTGTGACTTCTTTCTACTTCCTATTGGATTATTTCGTTGCAGAGAATGGTCACATATTGTTGCTGAAACTACATACAATGTTTTCCTGGCATAACTCATTTTACTTTGCAATTCTTTACAGGCTTTTTTGAAATCTGTTTGTTCATTATTTCTTATTGCACAATTGTATTCTACCACATTCATATAGCACAGCTTGTTCAGTAATATTTCTTAGGTTGTTTATGGCTTGTTCAATTTCTTTTTCTAAGGTTAGTTATTTAGATATTCTATTTTCTGATCTGTTAATCTAGGCAATAGATGTTTGTCACTTTCACTCAGATTGTCAGATTTATTGGCATATAACTGGGCACAATATTTCAATATTATTTTAATTTTTTATCCATTGATTATCCTTTTCATTTTTGAAGCAGGATATTTGTTATTCTTATTTCATTCTTTTAAATCAAGTTATCCAATATTTTATCTATCTTATTTTTTTCATAACACTAGCTTCTAGATTTACTATTAGCTCAATAGGTTTTTTAATTTATTATTTTATTTTAGCTTTTTAATTTTTATTATGTTAACCTTCAATCTTTCTGTTCCCATTCAGTTTTCTCTGGAAGTCTGTCATATTTAACTTTTCTAATATTCTCTTTATATTCTTAGTTTCTTTCTTTTTTATTTTTGTTGGATTTATTGACTTCTGAGGGGGAACAAGTGAGGCCCCTAACCATTATAGTTTTGTTCTCTATTTCTTCTTGTAACTCACTTAATTTTTCTTAGAAGAATTTGGATGCTATACCACTTGTGCAAATATATTTAGTATTGATATTGCTTCATTGTCTATTGTACCTTTTAGTAAGATAGAGTTTACATTTTTCTTCCTGGATGTGCTGAAGCACCTGGTGGTCCCTGGAATTGGAGTCTACAGGCTCTCTTGATTATACTGAGTACATGGCAGTCCTGGTATTGGCATTTCCCATTATACCCCACTGGATCTCAGGATCTCCTGCTGATTTGCTCATGGAGGGCTTTCCAGGAAGCTTCCTGTCCTGAAGAATGTAACCCCCCTTTACTTGAGTGAGACAGACCCCCTTCTCTCTATACTCCTCAAGTTTCTTGAGCTAAAAGATTGTCTCATTTTGTTTCCATGCTGGTTCTGTTGCTCCAGAAGTTTTCATGGGGGGCACTATCTTGTGCTTGGCTGGAGGTGAACATGGGAGAGTTATAGTGAACCACTGTTTCCTTTGCCATATTGGTTCCCTTAAGTTTAGTGAATGTTTATTAGGTACTTCCTCTGTGAAGATATTGTGAACAATTTGAAAACAAAAACCAAAATATTCCTGTTATCAAGGAATTTTCATTCTACTGAAAGAAACTATATGTATACATAGAGGAAATGGAATAGGGAATAAAGGATTAAAAAGGAAATAGCAACTGAAATGATCTTTCAAGTGAGAGAAAGATTATTTTTTTCTAAGTCTTTCAAAGTTTATTTTCACTTTATTTTTTTTTTATTTTTGGAATAATACAATCATTTCTATAACATAGTTCAATTACAAGGATGACTACATAAAACTACAAATCTGTTACGCACAATTTGCTATTCCTTTCAAATATACAACAAATTTATCATGTATTTTTTATGTTTCCTTTCCTCTAGCCTACAAATGACTACTATCACACACACACACACACACACACACACACAGAAACTCACACTCTTATTCTATACCTACTTCTATTCATCAATTCTTTTTTTTCTGGATGCAGACAGTGTCTTTCTTAATATGGCTCTTATACTTAATCTGGGTATTTATAATAAATAATAAAAATAAGTCATTTTTTTGACTTATTTGATCAGTCATTCCTGAAACAATATTGCTATTATTGTATACAATGTTCTCTTAGTTCTTCTCATTTCACTCTTCATTATTTTGTACGAGTCTTTCCTTGTTCTTCTAAAATCATTGCAATCATCATTTCCTATGGCACAGCAGTATTCCATCACAATAATATAAAACAATTTGTTCAAGATTTGAGAAGAATTCTTTAAGAGATAGATGAAGAAGCAATGCATTCTGGGTCTGAGGAATGGCTTGAGGGACTTTATGGAGAAGAGAGATGACATAAACCATTTTGTACTTTAGAGTATGAAAAAAATAGCATGACATAAATCTGGAAAGGGATTTTGAAACCAAATTGTAGAGGGCCTTGAATTCCAGTGTAAACATTGCTAGACTTTAATCTAGGGCAGGGACAATTTATGTTTGTGTTTTGTGCTCTCTAATGCCTTATGTTTCTTAGGAACTTAAGTCTCCATTGAATGAATTAATAAATGAACAAGTAAGAAAATGATTCATATCATTTTATTAAAGCAGTTCTCAAAGGATCTTTACCTAGCAAAATAATGTTGCTCAATAGTTTGGATTATTTCTTTCTCGAAATTAACTCTTTTCATTAACTGGGACTAGCCTTCTTCTGGTCATCCTGTTTGACTTTGTGTGGTTTTTAAAATTTTTCTTCCACAGCATTATCTCTTTTCACAGAGTCTTGAATTTATGATCTTGTTTTTATTTTTTTTAAAGAACTCAACAGACAAAACTCTATCCATTGTTCTTATCTTACTTAAAACAAAGCAATTGTTTAAAAATACTTCATTTAGCAAAACTTTTAAGTGGATGCTTCCCTTTCCTGAATTTGATAACATTTCCTGGGAGGAATTGTGTGAATTTATTGGAGAGCCAGAGAGCTTATTGGCTCTCAAATTTGAGAGCTTGGTAAACATTAAAAATTAAGAATTCTGCAAAGACCTTGGCATGCAGACAGGCACAGTGTAGTTTCAAAAGACTCCATTTAAAAAACAGAAAAGAAGTCGATTTTCTCCTATACTTTCTTGGTAAAGCTTTTCCCTGAATGTGTGTAGGAAGATAGCAAACACAGCCAAGTTCAGTCACATAGCTGAATCCTGACAACTTGAAGTAGGCTAGATGTCATGGCAGAAAATCAACACAATTTCTGGGAAACAAACAAATCTCAGTATGCTGACCTTGACCATTACAGGAAAGATGATCTATTATATTTTTAACACTGGGGCTCCTTCTACAGTGATTTATATATATAAAAAGTAAGGACCTGGACAAGTTACTTAAGCTTTGAAGGCCTGAGTTTCCTTCTCTGTAAAATCAGGAGATGGACTCATTGCTTGTAAAATCCTTTCTTTCAAACTCTGAAATTATGACTCTATTATCTTAGTGGCTATATAAAACACCACATTGATTCTGGAGATAGGGGCCAGTCCCCATTTACCCTCAGGACTGCTCTCTTTAGGAGCAGAAAAAGGAATAAACATAGTTAAAAGCATTCAAAACAAAAATAAAACTGACCTCTGTCAGGCAAACAATTCTTTCCCTCACCTATCCAAATCCTGTGCTAAAACAACTTTTTGAGCACTTCCCACATGGACTTTTGATTCTTTATTTTTTAAAATCCTAATAGCCCAACTCCTCTCTGACACAATGGGTTGTTATATTGAAAGCAGTTAATCTATTCAATCATAAGCATTGGGAGGTATACTGAATATAAGTTGAGATGCAGAATCAGGAGGATCTGAATTCAGATCTTGACTCAGATACTATTAAATGTAGGTCTTTGGACAAGCTTTTTCACCTAATTTTTCATTTCTTCATCAGTAAAAATGCAGACTATATTACTACCTAACTCCCAAGTTTGTTGAGGACAAAAGGAGATAATATCTGTAAAGTGCCATACTTCCCTTAAATCATTCTGTAAATGTTAACTATAATGGTGATTTTTATGCTTCTTCTGTTTGAGGAGCAAAGGGTTTGGTTCTAGGACAGATACAAGAATGAGATCAGGCACAGTATTTAGCCTGATCTGTTTTTCTCTGCTTTTGGTTTAATTGCGGCTTGCCTCTGAACCCATTTCAGAGATCTAATTCCCTAAAAGAAAATTAGGACCATGCACTACCCATTTCTTACATTAAATTGTAAGAAACGATAGGAACCATTTCTTTCTTTTTTTTTTTTTATCAACAGTTCTCAGCACAGAAACTAGCCCCTAATAGGTACTTAATACTTATAAATCTGATTTGTACCTGGTGATAAAATTTCTCATTGATACTAGTTACTATTTAAAAATTTTGAAATAATTATGATGTATTCTTCCAAAGTATTTTGCAAAGCTTAAATTCTTCTTTCCAGTATAAGACTAGAAGATAAATGAAGGATTTATGATTTTTGTTAGCTTGGGAATTCTTGCAACTGTCAGTAACTGAATAGATAAATCTTAGGGAGTTCCCCAAAGTACAAATAGGTTAAGTCACTTGCTTAGGATGACACAATTAGTAGGTCTCTGAAGTATGACTTTAACTCAGAGCTTTCTGATTGCAAGCCAACCACTTTATCTCCTTTTCCAGTATAATACTATACCATGGATTGTAAGCATAGCATAGTATAAAATGAGACTGCTTATAGATTTGTGAGGGGAAAAGGTAGTTTGGTGACAGAGTCCATGTGTTCTGTTGGTATTAAGAGCCTTAGAAGAGGGCCTTCAGAATATTGAGTGGGCCCATCCATGGAAAATATTTCAGATAACTTAAACAAGAAACACCCAGGAAGAGAAGGTGGGGATGATTTGAGATTTGTGGCCACTTGGATAACAACAGAACTCAATCAAAGTATTAAAGTATTGATATTAAATCTAGTTACTGAATACCTACCCTCATTAAAAACAAGGATAAAGCAACCCACATAAACCATAACATAACCCATATAACATAGATGTCAGGCAAAAGTTAGAGAAATCAATATTAAAATAAAATGATCAACCGGAATATTATTATAAGTATAAAATAGAATCTATATTTCATGAATTCCGGAATAGAGTGCTAATGTAGGACTGGGTAGTATATAATTCCATTGGAACTTAACCCCTTGAACTTTGCAGTTGTTAGGAAAAAGACTACCGAGGCATCCCTTCATATAACCTCAGCAGCTGGTATGTCTGGCTTTATCTGCATTTGCGCAAGATGATGTATGTATTTGACTAATCCACTGAATTAAGAAAAACTGATAGCATTTAGCAACAGTGGTCACTCAGGAGGTGTTCAGAGAAGAAACACTTTTCTGCTGCATGCAACATTTCTAGAGCATTAGCCAAAATAACTAAGGGAGATTTTGTTAAGAGTACAGTTTAGGCTGAGATTTATCAGCAATTAAAAGAACTGGAACAAATTCAATTATTTTCCTTTACTTATAAGACTGCCAACTATCTGGTGTTAATGGTTAGATCAAGGTTCATTCATGAATCTCAAAAATAATTAAAAAAGAATATTGCTGGACATAAATGATTGGAAAAAATTATTAAGGGTTTAATATGTACAAAGCCTAGGGATTTGAATAGAAAAGTATAGAAAATTCCTGTTCTCAAGGAGTCTAATAGAAGCAGACTATAAAAATAGCAGTTTAAACTACAAATCAGAAGGAAAAGCCCAGAAGTCTTTAGGGTGCAGCAACAAAGGAACTTATGTTTTCTTTACTATAATTTCTTTTGATAAAACCATGTTTGTTTTTAATGGTGTCTTTTAAGTATACTGAGGACTTGTTTTCTGGATCTTTAATTGTAGTAGTAAAATTATAAAAAAGTACATAAAAGTATGAAAAAGTTTATAAACCATGAAGATAGTGAATGATATAGCTAGGTTCAAGATGTATAATAACATGTTAACTGGTAGAAGGAAAAAATAATTAATGAAGTAAAAGTCAGTTATTAAATCATGTATCCTATGATAATCTAAAGGTCTAAGTGAAAGAGTGATATAGTGATATAGTCCCTGCTACCATGATGAAGAGAAAGCATATATGGACAATGGTGGCTATGGAAGTATACTAATTGCATTTGAAACTCCCAGGGATCATTATTGATGAAGCAAGCTGATTGACATGCTCTTTCTAGAGATGTTGATAGTGTGATTTGGTTGTTATTTCCACAACAAGAAGTAGAATCTGGGGTTTGAGAAATGAATATGGAAGTAAGACAGTTGATATAAAGCAAAGTTTAGGAGAAGTTAGACATAATGGGCTCTCACTAATGAAGATAGAACAGCCTCAGAGTGCAATTTCAAAGATGACCTTAGTTTTTCCAAGAGACAGATTTTATGAAAATACACGCAAGAAATTAAAAAAAAAACTAATGGGAAGGCCTCTATATATCTCGTTTTGTTCTGATAATATTATTGCTTTATTGCACAGTGGGATTATTTATGTTCGGGATTATCCTGTATTACCAAGAAGGAAAGCTAAATTATTTTCAGTACAAAACAGAAAATACTATCCAAAAGGATATTGGTGTCTAGTTCAAATCTTTTTTTTTCAAAACTTTGTTATCCTGGAAATAAAATAAAAATACCTAAGGAATCTGAGTAGCCAAGGTTTGATTGTGGATAGCTATCAAGAATAATGGAAAGGCTGTTTAAATGAATCATGTTGTCACCTGAGGCTCAACTCTGTTTCAAGAGAATTTTTATGAAAAAATAATTTATTTTATCTTCACGTTTTCACTTTATCCAAAGGAAGAGTAAATTACCTAATGAAGTAGAAAACAATAATAAAAGAAATCAATAGCAGACAAGGATTCAGAATATTCAGATTTTAGTCTTACTAGTAGCATGACTTTGAGTAAGTTTTTAAACTGTCTGAGATTCAGTTCCACTATCTTCAAAATGATAATAATATCATCTGCCCTGCCTAACATGTGCAGTTTATCACAGGCTCAGATGAATTAGTGTGCATACAAAATTTAAGATTACTGTAGAGAGGAAAATAATATTTGCCATTTGATTTTGTACCTGGACCAGTGATTTCATTGATGTAGAGAACTCCCAAAATGGAAATTCCATTTAACAGTGCAGATCAGCAATTGTTCTGCAAATTTACAGTCTTGGCAAGTTGACTTAGGAAATGAGACGTTGCAAAGTGACTTCCTCAGGTTCACATTGTTAGTGGCAGAAATGAACCCAAATTTGCCTTGAGGCAAGCGGTCTATCCAAAACACCATGCTTCTTTTATTGCCATTTGATACCCATTTATAACATATGTTATTATTATAGAATAGTGATTATGAAAATATAAAGTAATGACATTGAAAAAAAGTAGCAAAAAGCAATATCTAAAAATAAATGTAAAATTTGAAAAGTAGTTTCATGGGACAAATATTGCTTGCATAATAAGCATTTCATTGTTCATTATAAATGAACATCAGTTAGATTTTTTGTTGTTTATTTTTCAGTTATATCTGACCCTTCATGATTCCATTTGAGATTTTTCAGCAAAGAAACTAGAGTATTTGCTATTCCTTCTCTAGCTCATTTTACAGATAAGGAAACTGAGGTAAACAAGATTAAATGATTTGTCCAGGGTTACCTAGCTAATAAGTATCTAAGGTCAGATTTGAACTCAGGAAGATACCTAGATGCCCCAGTTGATTTTTAACTAAGATATGTTTAATTCAAGGAGACAGCAAGAACAAAGATGTAATGATTTCTCTCCAACACTTCAGGTACAAACTCTCTCCCTATCATACCTTGGTCTGTGAAGTGGATAAGCTCACTCTTTGCACAGATTTTACATAATATTGGTCCAAATGTGTCATTGCTGCCAAGTGAGTCTTTGTCTCAACTATCACCAGACTGAGTTCCATGGGTCCTCCCTGCTCTTGGGGGCATTGATACTAGGCTAGCTGTAAAAACAGGACAATAAATCAATCTTTTCTGACTTTTAAAATTTACGAGAATATTGTATCTAGTCCTAAATAAACAGGAAAACCTAAAACAGGAAAAAACAAACATTCAGGCAAAAAGAGATCCATTTTCATTGGAGAAGGCTTTCCCCTTGTGACATTTGCTTTTGTAATCTGGAAAGGAGTCAAACCAAGATTAAGCAGGAAAAGAGAAAGCAACCAAAGAAAATGAGTGGCTCTAGCCTCTGATGCCTTTTTGAAGGCAACTCCAATTCTGACTACTTAGTCAAATGAAAAGTTTTCTCTTAAAATTAGGAATCAAAAAAACTTGGGTTCCAGTCCAATGCATATTTGCTAAAAGTCTCCATTTCTTTGTCTTTAAAATAAGAAAATTGAATTTCACAATAGCTAAACTCTATAATTCAAATTTCTTAATGAAGAAAACAATGGAGAAGAAGTTGAAAGGTCCTGGATCCATCTTGGTTCAATCTGTGTTACTTGGGTAAGTTATAGATCCAGATAATCTGTCAAATCCCTTTCAGCTCTAAATCCCATGACTCATATGTAAATAGAAGTTTAAAAAATGTAATGATGAATCAAATACTATTAACCCTAAGATTCAAGTTATGCAGGAGTTGCAAATAATGAAGTCTTCCTTTCTTTAAATCACTTAAAAATTGTCTATTGTTATGTAATATCTCTTTATCTTCCATTTATATAGATGGAATAATATAGATAATGATGTGTGTAATTTATATATAGATAATTAATATAGATAATGATGTATATAGAAGAGAGCAATTATAAAGGTGAGTTGTAAAGGAAGAATATAAGTCCTTCCTTATGTGAGGGAGAATGCAAATCCTCCTATTCTCAAGGAAAATCTTTGAGAATTCTTGTGGTGCACTTTACAAAAGTAATATGGTTAATCAGGTGACATAATGATATAAAATTCCACTCTTCTGTTTTGGTGCAGATTATTATAGAAGCTTTAGAATGCTTCATATTTCTATAGCATTGTAAGATTTATAAAGGTCTTTCCATAAATTTCTTCCTTATGATAAATATTTTATGTGTGATTGATGTTTGTAATGGTCATCTCCATTTTGTAAAGAAAAAAATAGGAATAGACATGTTAAGAAATTTGTCCAAGATTATATGACTAGTAAGTAAGTAGTAAGGCTAGAACTCTTATACTAATTGATGAAATGTCTTCATATCCAACTTAACCCATGCATAGCTCCAGTCTGCTGCTTTCCAGCCATATTTGTGCTTCCCCAGATCATTCTTTTGCATCTTCCTTTCCTTTATATTTCTGGAAAGGTAATCAAATCAACATTGCCATTCCTAGAAACGATGTGCTCATGAATTTAAGATTCTACTCACCAGTTTTGTGACTACCTAGACTAAAATGCTTTGATCTCCTCCATGGCTATCGCCCCTCTTTATGTTTTTATTTTCCTTATGGTAACATAGTCTTCTGAGAACAATTTACAATTGTACTTCTAACAAAGTGCAATCCTGGAATATTGTGAGTATTTAAGTCCTTCCTTTGTTTTTGGAAGTGACCTTAGATCTAGTCTAACTCATTCTGAGGAACTCGAGGCCCATTTGAGAGACATCAGTGCATGAAAATATGGATAGTTTTATAGCAAAATATATGACCCAAATACATTCAATTTAATTTTACAAATATTATTCACTCATTTCTCTATCAGAAAGACACAAAGCTAGATGCTGGAGATGCTGGTCTTTGTCTTTAAGAAGCTTACATTCTTAACAGACAGGGGAGATGCATTTTAACAATATTTAAATGGAACAAAGGACCATGGACTGAAAGGGATTTTAGGGGTAATTAAGTCAAAACTTTTTATGGTATGGATGAGGAAATTAAGATCCAGGAAATAAAATGATTTGTCTCAATTTATATAGCTTCCGAATCAGAATAGAAAAAGAAATACAACATAGAATAGGAAGGGAGCATTAAGAATGAGGAGATTCAGACAGATTTCCTTTAGGAGCTGTTGCATATGTTGAACCTTGAAGGAAGCTAGTTAAGGAGGAGGTAGAAGGGAGGAGGTTGAGGAGTTTCTTTTTGGAATGGGCTCCATATAGCCTGTGCAAAGGCATAAACTAGGAAAGGGATTCCATGTTTGGGGACCACAGAGTGGATGGGGAGGAAATGAAAATGAGCCTACTGCCTAGATCGTGAAAGGTTTTAAAAATCATCGGAGAGTTAGCAGCAGCCAGATCTTTTGACTTTCTATTAAGTCTTCCTGCAATCACATCACAATGTACAGATGTAAACGATACCTTTATTATTGTAGTTGCTACAAGTAGTACCATCTTAATAAAGGCAACATGGTGTAATGGATAAAGTGTTATCTCTGGAATAAGGAAACCTCAGGTTAATCCAGCTTCAGGTCCTTCCTTGCTCTGTAACTCTGCTTTTTCATATAATTTCTCTGAAACTCAGTTTCCTCTTTAATGAAATGGGAACAATAAAATGCTTCACAGGCTTGCTGTGAGACAAACTAGTTAACATGAATATTATTATTAATATGCAATTAACATTAATATTAAAAATTATTATGTATAGAAAAGCTTGGTAAACATTGAAGTCTTCTATAAATGTCATTTATATGGTAATTACCTGAATTAAAATGTTAGGTTAAGAAATTTAGTAGAATTAATCATCAGTATTACAGAAATTTTCTCAAGGTTTTGCCTCTTAGGCAAAAGGAAGGACGAGAGTGAAATATAGTATTCTGGGCTTATTGGAATAGATTGAGGCTTTTGCCTGGCCTGCTTCCATTTTATTATTCCCACAGCATGCCCATCTCTATGTTCTGTGTCCATGCACAGATGCCTGCTGGAAGCAGGTGGGGCTGCTTAGGAGTTTTGTCATGGTTAGGTTGGCCAGGGAAGATGGGCATTGATGGCCTGCCTTAGGCTGCACCCATCTGGTCAGATCTATCTCAGACTCATGAAAAGCTTAACAAAGAAAGCCTAGAGGAAGGTCTACTTGTGGAAAGCCCTGGTTCTATTTGTGGTTTTTATTTGCTCATTGGAGGAACGGAGTAATTTTTGAGAGTGGAAAAAGTAGAATGGAATACATTTTAATTCTTGTTAAGAAACAAACATACATATCCATCCCAAACAAACATGGTTTTATTGGAAAAAATTCATACCACTCTTGTTTCTATGATTCTTTCCATGGAGAATTTGATTAAACTTTTTTCCACATAAAGTTTTTGATTCTGAGTGGGAGGGAAATGTTTATTTCTTCTTTCTAGTGGGTAGGTATGATGTGACATTGAAATTATGCTACAAATACTTACATACATGTGTACACATATGTATACACATACATACATATGTATATATGTAAATTTACATAAATACTTTCATTTTAAGGCTTACAAAATAATTCCCTCTTAACAGTCTTGTCCCATTTACCAAAAGTATTCTTCTGTCTAAGTAGTTTAACAGCAATAGTTAAGCAGAGTGGACATCTCATTAGGATCAAAGATGTGAAGCCAGAGGAGTTATTAGAAGCTATCTAGTCTAATACCTTCATTATAGATGAGGAACTAAATCCAGAAAGAATGATTTACTCCAAATCATAGAAGTAAGAAGTATACCCATCATTCAATTCAATGTGTGCATACTACATAGGTCCTGGGGATGCAATGATAATTTTTAATGTTTTCTTTCTCCAGGAATTTATGTTTTTTTGATAGGGAAATATAAACAGGTGAGTAAAAATATAATAATTTGTAATGTAATGCAAGATAGAATATAAATATATAATATAATACATATAAATATAGAGTACAAATATAATATATATAATATAAAATGTATAAATATATTTTCTTCTATAAGATAGAAGGGAAGTAACTAGGTATGAATTAAGACATAAAAGATTTAAGAAGAGGAAAAATAGTTGAACAAGCTTCTGTCTTGATAGTCTTCATCTTCTTGGTAAGAACTCTTAAAGAATAAAAAGGGGCAAGGGAGATTTCCTACCCATAGGATAATATAATCTTCTTGAGGATGGGGATTATTTTTCTTTTTTGTCATTGTCTTCCCAGATTATTTGTGGAAAGAATTTATTAAGTGCTTATTTAATTGCATTGAATTAAGGATTTAATTATTACCTATACTTATTACCACAGAAACCCTATAAGGTAAGTAGAAAGATATTATTAATACCAGAGGAGGAATCCAAGGTTTATATAGGTAAAGTATTTTATTTATACATTTCAGAGTTAACCAGGTCCCCTGAGTCTAGACTTAGTTTTCCTTTTATTCCACTATAGTGCCTCTTAGTCAATAAACATTTATTAATTGCTCAGTATATACCAAGCATTGAAATCTCATGTGGAAGACACAACTTAATATAATGGTGAGGATGCAAGATCAGTAGTCAGAAGTCTTGGCTTCTAGTCTGGGTTGTGCTGGAGTTGGTTAATGACATTAGACCTTCATTCTCTTACCTGTAAAATGGAAAGCTTATATCAGATAATGCCTTGGGTACTTTTCAGAGTTTTTTTTTTTTTCCTCTTTGACTCATTAAATGTTAAGGTGTAAAAAAATAATGATTCTTTTCTCTAAAATCATGGGGGAAAGCAGGTTATATCAAGATATCTCCGTGTCCTGTTTTTCCATTTCCTGATGCACATACAGTTTTACTGACAATAACTGTCTAGGTATAATGGTATAGTGGGAAAAGATCTGATTCTGCAGTCAAAGGATTTTTATTAAAATCTTACCCCTAATGTTCACTAAGTGACCTTATGCAAATTTTTAAATTAGCCTGGTTTCAATTTCTTAGACTAAAAAAAAACAGGATTGGGTTAGATGGTTTCTGGGTTTTTTCAGCTCTAAATTAGTGATCTTGAGGAGAGGAAGCTAGGTGTACAGTGGATAGAATGGTCAGCCTGGAGTCAAAAACCGGAGTTCAAATTTAACCTCACATAGGTATGTGCTGGCTGTGGTTCTCATGAATTTTGATTGTTTGGTTGAGTTATCAGTGGGATATATTCTTAGGTGTAAGGGATAGGTTTGTGATTCTAGCTTCTCCTGTATTCATATTCATATTGTATTTCAGGATGGGAAGTAAGGGATGGTAAATGAAATGCTTATTGTGGGCAAAGCACTATGCTAAGTATGGTACAAATAAAAAAAAAGCAGGAGAGTTCCTATCTAAAGAATTTGAATTTCCAAATATGGAAGACTTTAGCTATAAATCAGATGGAGAGGCCCCATGATCCTTAGGATGCAGTGGTAAAGCAGATGATATATTTTATTTAATATCAATTTCAATTTTTAAAATCAGTGATGGTCAAGTTACTATTGTTCATTTGCATGATGTGTCTTGCATCATCTCCCATTTCCCTTCCCAAGGAAAAGAAAGGTTCTTAAGAACACTAAACCAAAGAGATAACTCAAATTCTCCTTTTCAATTTAAGTGAGTAGTAGAATGGTGACAGAACGAGCTTCCCCAGGTGCTTCAAAGTTTATTCTGAATGGCAATAATTGTTCTTCCCTATTTCCCTAGAACCTCCAACGTGGTTTAAAGTCAGCTCTAAATGCCAATGCTGTGCTGTCCTAGAAACTTGCTGCAATTCTTTAGGAAGTCCCTTATGTGGCCCTAAGCCTAACACACACTTAAGTGTGTGATTGAGTAAGTCACTTTACATCTTAGAAACTTGGTTTCCTTATTTCTAAAAAGAATAATAGTCATGCTACTTACTTTGTAAAAATGCTGTAAGAAAGTGCTATAAACAATGCTTATGTTTCCATTTTAGCTTCAGTTTTAAATAAAAATGTTGTTTATCTTATCTTTCTGCACTTTATGATTTTCTGAGTTCACAGCGGGTGATCTTTCTAATCTGAACCGGAATGGAAAGATAAACGCACTGAATCACATTTACTTCTATCTTTTTTTATTAAGTTTAGAACATTTTTTTTAGCTGGTAATAGTAAAACTTCATCATTTCCTGAATATAACTCCCTCATCCTCTCTCCCCTTAACTCCTGCCTTCTTAAGACAGTAGGATCATAGTGTGAGAGATAAAAGATACTCTAAGGGACTATCTAGTTGTACTCCATTATTTTACAGATGAAGCTCAGATCCAGGGTTACCAACCCTCAGTGACTAGCTTAATACCACCCAGATTTATTTTGCCTATCTGAAAAAGATATTTTAAAGCTACTTTCCCATGAGCACTAAAATCTTAGATCCCTCATTTTCTGTCTCATTCACCATGCATTGCTGGTTGTTTCTTTCAAATTCATCTTGTCTTCCTCATTCTCTGCTCCCTCATTTTATCATTTGATCTATTTAGGATCATCTCCCAATTTCAGTCATTTTCAAAGAACATAACCTGAAGCATAAAAAAGTTCAAATCTCATACTAATTTTTTCTCTGTTATCTAAGATTGAGAGATTTCCTTTCTGAGGACCAATGTTTACAGAAAAATGAAGAAATGTAAAGTTCTTTATTGTTACCCATCCTTGATTGTAATATTTGCAGGTGACAGTTGGAGCAGCCGGGGAAGAGCAAAACCAAGATCTCAGAAGCAGAAGACTTGCATTTGAATCCATTATTTAGTAGCTTTGGGATCTTTATGTCTTATGTCTTAATCTTATGTCATTACTATAAGTGTAAGTTTGCTTATGTGTAAAATGGGGATAATAATATCTAGTTTACATGGTATTTGGAATTGTTGAGTGAGAGGATTTATGTAAAGTATTATATGGCTTATTTGAAGCAAGAGTTGTACCTCCCCTAATACTTCCCTATTTTCTAACCAAGAAAAAATAATGAAAATAAAACAGTATTCAAAAAGCCTATATTTGCATCTCATCTATTGTTTCCTCTGCTACTTTGATAATATCCCAGAATCCTGATACTCAATATGAAACTCTGCTTTAAAATTATACTTTGTTATAGAATTCATTATTTTATTACATAAATTAAAAACAAAATAATTAAAAATATGAAATATAAAATTCTTCTTTCTTAAATCTTAATGACTGCCAAGGGTATCACTATCATCTCAGTCATCCTGGCTCACAGTCTAGGTATCATCCTCACCTCTTTGCTCTAATGCCCCATATTCAATTAGTGGCCAAATCCTGTTCACTTTTACCCTTGTCTATGCCCCCTCTCCTTCTCTGATACTTCTACCCCCTTGGTAAAGACCCTTATTATACTGATTTCCCTACGTCATCTCTCCTCAATTCAATCCACCATCCCACTTAGCTATCATATTGATTTCATTAAAATACAACAGCTCTGATCATATCACTCTCCCTGTCCCATAGTCTATTTGATAAACTCCAAGATCCAACCATATCAAAATTTTCTACTTGGATTTCAAAGTCCTTTATAAACCGGTTTCTTCCTAGCTTTGCAATTTTGCACCTTTTTTCTTTCAAGAATCTGCAATCCGGATGATATCGGAGAGGCCTGGAGAGACGTAAGTCAATTGATGGTAAGTGAAGTGAGCAGCATTGTGAAATCATTGTACACAGCAATAGCAAGATTATATGATGATCAATTCTGATAGACATGACTCTTTTCAACAATGAGATGATTCAGGCCAGTTCCAATGATCTTGTGATGAAGACAACCTTTTATACCCAGTGAGAGGACTGTGGATATTGAGGGTGGTTGTTTGCTTGCATTTTATTTTCTTATTTTTTTTTTTTGCTTTTTGATTTGATTTTTCTTTGTTCAGCAAGATAATTGTATAAATATGTATGCATATATTGGATTTAACATATTTTTATCATGTTTAACATATATTGGATTACTTTCCATCTAGGGAATGGGGTGGAGGGAAAAATTGGAACATAAGATTTGCAAGGGTTAATGTTGAAAAATTATCTATGCATAGGTTGGAAATTAAAAAAAAAATCTTTAGTAAAAAAAATACTCCTTGTTCTCCTAAAAAAAAATCAATCTATCCTCTCATGACAGTAAAAAAAAAAATCTGCAATCCAAGGATACTGGTCTCTTCTTTATTTTCACAATGACTCAATTTCCTGTGTCATGCCTTTTAACTAATTCTATTCCATGCCTATGGTATCCTCACTTTTTTCTGCCTTATCGATGTCCAGCTTTTTTCAAATATCGACTTTCCTTTCCTATTCGGCTAGTCTCTTAGATTTCATGATCTCCAGAAAGTTGTCATTAGAAAAGATGAAATCAACTCTGAAATTCACACTTCTTCTGTACCCCTTTACCCCTGCGTTCCCTCCTTCTATCTAGTTAGACAAGGTAGAGGGTGTATATGCAAGTGTTCCTCCAAGACTCTGTTTGAGGAGGGCATTTAAGAAATTCACCACATCATTTCCCTCTTAGCTATTCCCCTGGATTTTGTGCTCTTGAGAGTTTTGGAGATCATAATTCTGCAAGATGAATTCAGATCTGTAACTCACATTTGTTTATATCATTTTATACCTGGACTACAGGATTCTATTACGTTTGCTGGGTACACTCCCTTTTAACCACTATCCTTGCTTTTCAGCTTCTTTTTTATGTGTCATCTACCTTCCCCCATAGATTGTGAGGTCCTCGAGGACACAGGGTCACTTTTGCAATTTTTTTATCCCCAGCACTTAGCATAGTGCTTGGCACTTGGTAGGAGCTAAGTAGATATTTATTGATTCTGACTGACCTGCAGAAACCCTTATCTCTGAGATTACCATCAATTTATCATCTATCTTTAAAATTTTTATTTAGTGCATTTTATGGAGTAAAACAAACATTTCCATAACATAGTATAATAAAAAAGATGATTGCACATTAAATTTCAAATCTACTATATATAACTTGCTATTTCTTTAAAATATATACTAGTTATCATGCAAATTTATTTTCTTCTTTCTTGCCTCCCATTAGACTACCATTAGATACAAATATGTGTGTGTATAAATGTCTATGTTTGTGTCTTTTCCTTTTTACCTATCTCTTCGTCTCTCTGCCTCTTTATCTCTGTCTCTTTTCATGTACGTACACATATACACATATGTAAAATCATTCTATAATACTTCTATTGTTTTTCTCTTTACATTCAGATAGCATCTTCCTTCATAAGTCTTTTGTAGTTAATATGAATTTGTATAATTAACTCAAAATGACTTAGTTACTAAAGTTATTAAAACATTGCTACTATATACAATGTTCTTTTAGTTCTGCTCATTTTATTCTTCATTATTTCCTGCAAGTTTATACATGTTTTTCAAAGCTCATTGAGCTCATCATTTCTTATAGCATTTGCAATTTCATCACAATTATATATTACTTGTTCAGAAATTCTCCAATTACTATCTATCTATCTATCTATCTACCTACCTACCTACCTACCTATTTACCCATTTGTCATATTTGTACATAGCTGTTTTCATGTTGTCTACTCCATTAGACTGTGAACTCTTTTTTCTTTATTTCTCTAATGCTTAGCCATGGACTAACATATAACAAATGCTTAATAAATGCTGTGTATTTTATCTACGATGTTATTAGTTGTTTGTTTATTGGAGGGTAAAAATTTTCCATCATGGCATTTCACTAGATAGAGCCCTGCCTTGAAACAAAGAAAAAGAGTTAAAATAAAATTAATTGGCATATTTTATCCAACAATATATGTAACATTCCATTCCACATGTATGGAAAGTATGTTTCTCCATCTAGGACCTCTAGGTGGACAATGGTCATTGCATTTAATCAGATTCCAGCTGCCTTTAATTATTATTTTTCTTTCCATTATCCAGTCCTTGTGTATATTATTCCCTTCATTCAATTTTCTTCACCCTGTATTAGAAGAAACAGAAACATTTCCCTGCACACACATACATACACACACACACACACACACATGCACAAACACACATTTCATTGGTTACTCTCTCTACTTTGTTTACAATTTTATGTTACTCCCCTTAAAAAAAAAAAAAACAACTGCTTAGGGATTTTTTGGTATATATGGAACTTCTCTTTTTGTCTTTAACCTCCTTAGGATGTATACTATTACCATGTACACATGCCACTTGGCGAGCCACCCATCACCCACTCCTGTCCCCTCTGCTTGCTTTGAGATGGTCTTATTGTCCAGCTGTTTGACTCTTTCTTCACTGCCCAGTGCCTTGTCAGCCACCCACTGCCTTTGTAAACTCTTGCAACCCATTGGAAAATTTTCCGCATGGTTGCACAGCCCACTCACATTTTGGGGCTGAAAAAAGCAGCCTACAAGGTTAGACTTGTTGATAATCCCCCCCCCCAAATACATTGTAATAATTGGCTTACTATAAGCATTTAAATAATTTTCATTCCTTCAAGTCTTTTCAGTATACATACCTGTTTGGCAATGGGCTCTTTTAGCAAAGTAGCTGGTTAAAACTAAAGAGTTTTTGCATGGGGAAAGACACTTGTTTTTGTACCTGTGTATGGGTATACATATATGTGTGTGTATGTATATGTAATTATAGACATATATATACACATATATGCATATATATGTGTGTGTATATATATATATATATATACATATATACATATATGTATATATATATGAGGGAAAACTGCAGTGTCTACATTTATGGATAGATATACAGACACATGTGTCCCTGTGTTATTGTACCCATCAACATATATAATATATAAGCAATATACATGTGTACATACGTGGAAATTCACATAGCTATATATTACACATAGGCATATACGTATACATGTATACCCCATTGTTTGGAGATTTACACAAAATGCAACAATAGAATATGTACTGCATAAATCAAGAATACCTGGGTTCTAACCAAGCCTTTGTCACTAACTAGCTATTTGTTCTTTTACAAGACCTTTAAGTCTCCTGTGCTTTACTTATCTCATCTGCAAAGTAGAGATGCTATCTGTCCCATTTCATTTATGATGGCATTGTGAAAGTAAAATGAGATAAAGGAACTTGGGAAAATATAATGAACATTATACAAATGGAGAACTGGTTGACTGACTTGACTACTTTTCCACTAGATATTTTAGAATAATAAAGACATAGCCTTGGAGAAAATAGGCTGGTTCATAAAATCATTCTCTAACATTGAAAAATCTTTGCCAATAGACATTTTCAGTAATTTGAGGGCATTAAAAATTTCTAAAATAATGGAAATAAATGGGCTATCTTATGAGATAGTAAATTCCTTGTCCCTGGAAGAATTTAAGCACAGACCCAGGTGATTACTTGTTAGGGATATTGGAAATGGGATTCATACATCTGACAAAGGATTGAAGCAGGGATTTTCAAAGTGTGGTATAGGACCTCCTGAGATTCCCAAAAGTCATTTAGGAAAACACAAATATCAAAATAATGATGGTGACAAATTAATTTCTAATATGGCAAATATGTATAAAAATAATACATTTTGTGGGGATTCTTAATTTTTTTTTTTAGTGTAAAGGAGTCCAGAAGTCAAAACCTTCCAGAAACATTGGATTCAAGTGTAATTTGTTGTAGTGTGTTGAATCTTGATCTTTAAATCAGATAATGTGAAGAATTCAAACTGATACTTCCTCCCTAATTGAGTGAATAATGGATAAAACACCCATAAATTGGGGATAATATTTCTTGTCTCACCTCTCAGAATTTTTTTAAGAAAAGCATTTTGTACATCTGAAAACTTTTTGACCTTTGAGAGACTATGTGACTTTTATTGTTTATCTAAGAAAACATTTGACTGGTGGAACTAAAGAGTTTTGCTCTATAGACAAGGTATACCGGGAAAATTCCTTAAATGATATTGTAGCAAAGCTCAGAAATACAGAAAATGATTCTTTTTTTTTTTTATAGATAATGAAAGAACAGTGGTGGGGGAAAGTAAATCAGAAACCATATCTAGAAGAGAAAACTCCCAAGTAGTACTAATTTTGCCACTTCCCTTCTCTAGATCTCATTTTCCTCATCTGTGAATGAAGAAGTCTGAACAGATGATTTCCAAGATCCTTTCAGGTTACAAAATCCCAGAGTGCCTGTTTTTATTGTTTGGAATGAGTAAACTAATATTCAGTACATGGGGTATTGCAGAATAATAGGTCGAGGAAAACAATTTCCTTAACTCAGTTTTTTATATTCAATGCAATTGCCAGAGATTATTTCATTGCACCGTATTTATGAAATGCCTCTATTAATGACTAAATTATTTCATTAAAAATTATCAAAAAATTGTCAATATTTTGAACTTAAAATATATAGAATGACAAACAGAAGTGAAAAGCAAATATTATTGGGGTTAACTATGTACTATGGGGTCATTATTTACTATTGTTATTATCATTGTTATTATTATTATTCTCTGAGAGTCCAGCCAATTACCCATGCATTCAGGGGAGGCAATGGCAAGGTAGGGGAATGCCAATTAGGTGAGGATTGTATGTGTTCTGAATTCTTCCCAGTAACTATGAAGGCCTAAAATGAACCCTAAAATATGGATAGATGGCTCTAAGACTAATAATTAGGTTACCAAACTCCAGTCTATGGGTTATGACTTCTCCTAAGAGTTAAAGCTATCAATGAGGAGCCAAGATGTCAGAGAGAAGACAGGGAATTGCCTGAGTTCTCCCTAATTTCCCTCAGAAACGTTCATCAATTCTCTAATTCTGGCAAGAGAGAATCTAGAAAAGGCAGAGGGAAATAATTTTCCAGCCCAAGAGAACGTAGAAGTATTTCAGGAAAAGTCGGTCTCACTTAGGTAAAAGGGGAGCACAGTCGGGAGAAGGTGGCGTCCAAGCAAGCCAGCACGAAGCTCTCAGTCATAGCACAAACCGGCAACCGGACCTAGCAATTCAGGCTCAGCAGGCTAGTGGGACAGCAGGCCAGACGTGAGCCCCCAGCACTGCAGACAAATTGCCGGCCCTGGAACCCACGGCACAATAGGTGCAACAAGGCCTGGCCACCGCCGCAGAGGGGACAAGCTGCAGCACCTTAGACCCCAGAGCAGAAAGCCAGACTGGGCCTTTATCCCCAGAAGCTGTGCCCCAGGAGCCGAGATCAGCTTTAAAAAATGAGCAGAGAGGAAGCACGAGCCAGCAGGTGAACGAACGAACGAGGGAACAGGTGGGTGTTGAGGCGGAGATCCGGCGGAGGCGGTTGAGGCGCGAGCAGCCGCCGGTGGCCCGGCAGCTGTCAGCGTCAGGAGCTGTCCATCTGCCAGTCTGTTTATCTGTCGCTAGCTGGGTCTAGGTGGACCGGGAGGTCTGACCGCTAGAAGCAACATGTCGGCGGCCGGGCTCAAGAAACAGTTCTACAAGGCCACCCAGCTGGTCAGTGAAAAGGTTGGAGGAGCTGAAGGGACCAAGCTTGATGACGACTTCAAAGAAATGGAGAAGAAAGTGGATGTTACCAGCAAGGCTGTGGCAGAGGTGTTGACCAAAACCATTGAGTACCTGCAGCCCAACCCGGCCTCCCGAGCCAAGCTGACGATGCTCAACACCGTGTCGAAAATTAGAGGGCAGTTGAAGAATCCTGGCTATCCACAGTCGGAAGGGCTCTTGGGCGAATGCATGATTCGCTACGGAAAAGAGTTAGGCGAGGACTCCAACTTTGGCGATGCCCTTTTGGATGCTGGTGAATCAATGAAGCGCTTAGCGGAAGTGAAAGATTCCCTGGACATAGAAGTCAAACGGAATTTTATCGACCTCCTCCAGAACCTTTGTGATAAAGACTTAAAGGAGATCCAGCACCATCTGAAAAAGCTGGAGGGCAGACGGCTGGATTTTGACTATAAGAAGAAACGTCAAGGAAAGATATCAGATGAGGAGTTTCGGCAAGCGATGGAGAAATTTGAAGGGTCCAAGGAATTGGCAGAGACCAGCATGCACAACCTCTTAGACAGTGATATTGTTCAGGTGAGCCAGCTCTCAGCCCTGGTGGATGCCCAGCTGGATTACCACAAGCAAGCGGTTCAGATCCTGGATGAACTGGCAGACAAGCTGAAGCGCAGGATGCAGGAAGCCTCTTCCAGGTCTAAGCGGGAATACCAGCTAAAATCTAGAGAGTCCTTTGACTTTGGAGAGCCTGCTCAATCCAATGGAGGTGTCCCTTGTGCCTCAGCCCCCAAGATCACAGCATCTTCCTCTTTACCATCCTCTGATAAGCCCAAGCCCATCAGGACTCCCAAAAGTCGGATGCCATCTCGGGACCAGCCCAGTTGCAAGGCCCTGTATGACTTTGAACCTGAGAACGATGGGGAGCTGGGTTTCCGGGCAGGTGACATCATCACACTAACCAACCAGATCGATGAAAACTGGTATGAAGGCATGATCAACAGTCAGTCAGGCTTCTTCCCCCTCAATTATGTGGAGGTGCTGGTCCCACTACCTCAGTGAAATGACTACTATCCATACCTCCTTCCTTGCCCTCCCATCCTCTTCCCTTCTCCTGTTCCCCCTCCCTCCCCCCATAATAAGGAAAGCCAAGTCTGATCTCCTGTATTCCATTTAATTTTGTTCCTTGGTGACACCAGTCTCTTACTAGAAAACAAATGGGATACTATTAACCCTGACCATATCACAATGGCATCAATTATTTGGACCGGGTTCCCCCTTAACTCCATCCTCTCCAAGAATTTGTTACTTCCTGAGACTTCTCAAGGAGTGTATTGCTTCCTTTCCCTCCCTGCCCCAGTCCCTGTGGCAAAGGTTGAGGCAGCAAAGTCCCTTAGTTCTGACATCCTGAGTTGGGCCCAGCTTGCCCTGGAAAGACTGAACAGTGGATGCTACCTAGTTGAGTTACAAGTTGAGTATAGGTAAACTATACTCACTAGCCAGTGAGTTTTAATCAGTTTAGGGGGTCTTGCAGAGAAATGCAGTTTATTTAAATAATCTAGTTTGCATCACCTAAATTTACATAAGACACTAATGACCACCCAAGGTATTTTTGGCAGGGAGGGGAGCAACTCCTTTACTTCTACCTTTACCTCCATCTTCCATCTCCAGACTTTGTCCCTTCATTCCTCCTCCAATTGCTACTTCTAAGGGGCTTGGGTAAACTTTAATTTACTCATTGGGCTCCACTAGCCATATTCCCCATCTTAGTCAGTACCTTGACTCTCAGTTGGGACTGGATTTGGCTGTGAGGAGCCCATGCAAAGGTGAAACATTAAGGTGCTCTTTGAAAAACTAAACTTCCTCTCTAAATTCTTTCTTGCCTGAGCAACCATTGCTCCCCTATTCTGGCCCCCTACCAAGGAATTTTCAAAGGCTGTCCCTTTATCTTTTGAGTGTGATCTGGTTCCCTGGTCCATAGCCTTAGATATTCTCAACCTCTCACTCCCACCTGAAGCCATAGCTATCACTCCTTGAGATCCTCAAGTTGACTTGAAAGATTCTGACCCTTTCTCTGAACCAAGACTGGGAAAACCTGCAGTGCTAATTAAAGCTGTAGCAAGCGTATGAACTAAAGCCACAACAAGAATCTTCTAAGAAATGTTTTGAGTGATCTTTAGGGAATGCAGGAATACCATGGAAACAACTCCCATCTGTTCTGTTTTTCCCCTCCTGCTAGTCTGAGTTGCTCTTTTTTGCTGGCTATGGCCTAAGGTGAGTAGCAGAATTACTAGGTCTCAGGACCTCAGAGGACTGAGGATGGAACTTAGGAAAGTCAACCCACCCACTCTGCAGAGCTGTCCCTAAGGTTCCTTCCTTGCAGCCACCTCCTTGGAGGTGTTGTCTGTTTTGACTTGAGGACTATTCCTGTAGGCATTTGCCAAGTCCTCTTGAGGGATCTACCTTTCAAATTCTCCTCAGATTTGTGTCCAAATTCCAGGCTCAGCCACAACACATTGCAGCCAATGGATCCCAGATCCCTTTAACACAATCTCCTTGTGGCTTCTTTGATCAAAAAGCAAAAAACAACTTTGCCTAGATACCAGCTTCTTGAGAATTTCAAAATCAGGAAGGATCTAGTAGATTCCCCTGATACCCAAGGGACAGCTGTGAAGGATGAATTAGGGAAAGACATGGCAATTGGGGGTTAAGTTCTAGGAAACAACCATGTAGGACCCCACAGAAAGAAGAGCATTCCCTGCACATCCTTGCCCCAGTACCCTGCTCCAGCAGCATTTCTGCCCCATGATGTCTCCCCAGCTCATACTCTTCTAAACATGAGTTATTGCTTCCTTGGAAGACAGTCTCCTTCTCTTTGCTGCTCTTACTAGCAGTGTGATGGAGAAAGCAATGTATCTTTTTAATTGAGCGTGTTGATATATATTACTCACTTGGAAGCTGCTGTTACACTGTCACTACCAAGGTGCTCCTTCTCCATAAAACACAACATGGAACCAAGGATTCAGCTGAGGCTCCCACCTCTCTAGATTGGTAAGCTCCCAACAGGTCAGCCTCCTCCTCTATAGGGTTAAGCAACAAAATTTGATGAACTGAATTCTCCTTGAAAAACCCACCAGACTTCACTTCCCTATCCTCTCTTTTTTATAATTTGTTTCTCATCATCTTATGTTCTCTGTTGTATCTCAGTCTTCCCTTTGTCATGTCGCCTGCCCCCACCTCCTTACATAGTGCTAAGATATATCAGAACTGGCATCCAGCTTCTTGCCATCTGGTTTTTCCCCTCCTCCACTTATCAGTTGGTCCTGTACCAATTGGAGGCAGATCCCTAAGGTCTTGAAGGCTCCAGGGCCATTTTCAGGAGCAGCAATATGAAATAGCTTCACAGGATCCACTAATGCTAGAATGGCTATAGTCCCAGCCAGGAGTCCAGTGTGCTCCCTAAGCTTCCACAAACCTTTTGGCTTCTATGCAGTCAATAATAGACTTGAGTATGAAAAGGAGAGGATGGAGGGATAGATTAGCCGTATCATTCCCATAGGAATCATCATTGCTTACATTTGGGGAGCAGAATGTTTTCAGATGATCAATATAACTTTTGTTTCTCCTTTAAGGCAAATTGAATTGTAATCTTAATTTAAAAAAAAATTAAATGTTTTCTCTTTCTAAAAATGAGTAAAAAAATAAAACAGAAAAAAAAAACCTGACCATAGCAGATACTATATAACAACAACAAAATCTAAATAAAACTCAGAACAACAGTGTCAAAATGCTTACATGCAAAACTCTAAAGTAGGATATGAATTTGTTTCAAGTCCAAAAAGCCTTCTTCAAAGATCTCAAAAGATATTTTAAAAATTGAATAAGAAAGGTAAAAGAAAAATAGGAAAACTGAGAGGTGTGCAAGATAATCAAAAGCTTGGAAAAAGGAAGCACAAAAACTGAAGAAAACAGTATAAATTAAAGTTGACCAAATAGAAAATGGCAGATTGAAGAAATTGAAGAAAATAATTACATAAACATGAAAATAGTCAAGTGGAAGCTATTGACTCTATGCAACATCAAAAATCAAAGAAAATCAAGTGAAAAGAGAATAGAAAAAAAATGTAAAACAGCTCAGAAAAAAACAATTGAGATGAAAAATAGATCCAGGGAAAATAATTTTAAAAATTTTGGACTACTTGAAACCTACAATCAAAAAAAGAGCCTGGATAAAATCTTTCAAGAAATTATCAGAAAAAACTGCCTTGATATCATAGAATTAAAGAGTAAAATAATCAATAAAAGAATTCACCTATCATCTCCTGAAAGAAATCCCAAAGTGAAAATTCCAAGGAATATTGGTCACATTTGAAAATTATCAGGTCAAGGAGAAAATGCTGCAGATAGCCAGAAAGTAAACAATTAAAATATCAGCGCCACAATCACGATTACACAGGATTTAGCAATTTCTATATTAAAGGATCAGAAGACATGGAATATATTTTGGAAAGCAAAAGAGCTTGAATTGCAGCCAAAATTCAACTATTTGGCAACAATCTTTGAGGGAAAAAAGATAATCATTGAAATAGGGGACTTTAAGACTTTACTGATGAAAAAAGCACATCTGAACAGAATATTCATTCTCCAAATGCATGACTCAAGAGAAGCATTAAAAAAACAAAAGAAAAAGCAAATGTTATTTAAAGGATAAATTGTTTACATTCACAGTGGGGGTGAAGATGACACCTGAAACTCTTGCAAACTCTCTATTAGAACAACTAGAAGTATACATGACAGAGGGTGTGGGAATAAATTGACTTTGATGTAATATATTTTTTTAAGATAAGGAAGAGTGAGGCAGAATAGAGTAAAATATAACACAAGTCACAAAGATGCTATTATACTAGAGGGAAATGAGAGGTTGGATGAGCATTGTTTGAATTTTTACTCTCATTGGATTTGGCTCAAATATGGAATAACATATACAGTTAGGTATAGAAAGTTATCTTACCCTTTTAAGGAAGTATGAGGGAAAGGAGGGGAAAAGGGAGAAGGGGCTGATGAAGGGATGATAGATTGAAAGAGACAATGATCAGAAGAAAAACACTGGTGAGGGGGGATAGGGTGAAAGAAGAGAAAGAAAGTAGAAATGGGCAAAAATAGGATGGAAATAAGTAATTGGGATGGTGAATGGGATGAACTATTCCATAAAATAGAAGTTGATAGCAGAGTGGATTAAAAACCACAATCCTATAATAAGTCCCTAAGAAATACTTTTGAAATAGAGAGCTACAGAGTAAAGGTAAAAACACTTTAGTAGACTATTATACTTGAACTGAAATTTAAAAAGCAGAGGTAGAAATTATCCCAGATGAAACAAATGCTTCAAAAAAGGCCTAATTCAAAAGGACAAGGAAACATCTTTATCAAAGGTAACATAGACAATGAAACTATCAATATTAAACACATGCACCAAAATTGTATGGAATCCAAAATATTACAGAACTTAAAAATTATAGGAAGGCATAGCAAAACTAGTGAGGGATGTCAACCTGCCCTTCTCAGAACTAGATAAATTTAACCATAAAACAAGATGATGAATACATTTTAGAAAAGTTGAGATATGATTCCTGGAGAAAATTGAATGGGCATAGAAAATAAACCTTTTTCTCAATGGTACATGGCACCCACACAATAATTGGCATATTGTATAAGGGCATAAGACTTCACAAAATGCCAAAAGGCAGTAATATTAAGTTCATCCTTTTCAGATTATGATATAATAAAATGTATATGTAATAAAAGGCCAGAGAAAGATTAAACTTATTGAAGCCATAGAAACAATGTCATCAAAGAGAATGACAATGGCAATGAACATACTAAAATTTATGGGAGGCAGCCAAAGCAGTACTTTGGGGAAATTTTATGTCTCTAAATACTTATATGATTAAACAGAGAAAAAGGAGATAAACTTTTGGTTAATTTGATTAAAGTAAAAGCAAATTACCACTATCGAAAATGAAAATGGGGAAAGTAAAGCCATAAGAAGCTTTTTTTCTAACTATGCCAATGATTCTGACAATTTAAGTGAAATTTTACAAAAAATTTTACAAAACATCAGTGAATCCCTAAGAAAAAATCTCCAGGACTACATGGATATACAAGTGAAGTCTATACATTTAAAGAACAATTCTAATACTATATAAATTATTTTGAAAAAAAGTAGTCTTACAAAATTATATGACACAAATGTGATACTGATGCCTAAACCAGGAAGAACCAAAACAGAGACTGAAATTAGACTAATTTGCCTAATGAATATTGATGAAAAATTTTAAGTGAAATGCTAACTTTTAGATTACAGCAACTTATCAACAGGAAAATACACGTAAGACCAAATGGGATTTATACTGTGCTGGAATTCAGTGCTAGAAATTAGGCTATTAGGAAAGCTACCAGCATAATTGACCACATCAAAAACACTTAATATGATTATTTTAATTGATGCAGAAAAAAATTGACAAAATAGAACATCAATTCCTCCTAAAATATTAGGAAGCACATGGATAAATGGAATTTTTCTTAAAATGAGTATCTAAATTAGACATCAGCAAGCAAAATATACAATTGAGATAAGTTTTCCCAGTAAGACCAGGGTGAAATGGTATTATTCAATATTGTACTAGTGATGCTAGCTTTAGCAATAAAAAAGAAATTGAAAGATTTAGAATAGCTAATGAAATTAAAATTATCACTTTGTAGATGAGGTGACAATTCTAGAGAATCAAAACACTACACATAATATCTTTAGGAAAGTTGCAGGAGATAAATCTATATAAGTTCTCAGTATATCTGCATATTACCAATAATGCTCAATAGGAAGAATTAGAGAAATTCCATTTTGAATAAATAATATAAAATATTTGTCTACCTGCCAAGACAAACCCATTTCATTTCTTTTTCACATCTTAACAATTGTAAAAAAATCAATTGCTCATATAATATGACAATTCTAAATTTGTCATATCAATCAAACTAAAGTTTACAAAGCTAGAAAAAATTACAGAATCATCTAGAAAAACAAAAGCTCAGAAATACCAAGGGAATTAATGGAAAAAATTCAAAGGAAATTGAACTAACCAAATGAGATATAAAACTATATTATAAAACAACAATCTCCAAAACTATTTGATACTAGATAAGAAATACTGTTAATGAAATAGGTAGGTACAGAAGATTCAATAAATGAGCATAGTAATCATCTGTTCAATAAACCCAAAGACTCCCGTTTCTGGGATAAAAATTCCGATAAAAACAGTTGGGAAAATGGGAAAAATAAGACAGCAGAAACTAGGCATAGACCAGCATTTTACATTGTATACCAAAATATTGTCAAAAATGAATACACGATTAAGACAAATTTTAGTACCATAAATTGAGAGAACAAAGAATAGTTTGCCTGTCAGATGAGGGGAAGAATTTATGACCAAGATACAGGATAAAAATTCAAAATGGATAATTTTGATTATACTGTTTTTGCACAAAACAGCCAGTACAACCAAGATTAGAAGAAAAGCAGAAGGATGGATAACAATTTTTGCAGCTAGTGTTTCTGAAAGAATTTCATTTCTCAAGTAATATAGAGAACTGAGTTTATAAGACTACAAGTCATTTACCAGTTAATAGTTAAAGGATATGAACAGGCAATTCTCTCTTTTTTTAAAATAATTTTTTATTGATAGAACGCATGCCAGGGTAATTTTTTACAGCATTATCCCTTGCATTCATTTCTGTTCCGATTTTTCCCCTCCCTCCCTCCACCCCTTCCCCCAAATGGCAAGAGTCCTTTACATGTTAAATGGATTGCAGTATATCCTAGATACAATATATGTGTGCAGAACCAAACAGTTTTCTTGTTGCACAGGGAGAATTGAATTCAGAAGGTATAAATAATCCGGGAGGAAAAACATAAATGCAAGCAGTTTATATTCATTTCCAGTGTTCTTTCTCTGGGTGTAGCTGCTTCTGTCCATCTTGGATCAATTAAGGCTCTCTTTATCGAAGAGGTCCACTTCCATCAGAATACATCCTTAAACAGTATCGTTGTTGAGGTATATAATGATCTCCTGATTCTGCTCATTTCACTCAGCATCAGTTCATGTAAGTCTCGCCAGTCCTCTCTGTATTCATCCTGCTGGTCGTTCCTTACAGAACAATAATATTCCATAACGTTCATATACCACAATTTACTCAACCATTCTCCAATTGATGGACATCCTTTCATTTTCCAGCTCCTAGCCACTACAAACAGGGCTGCCACAAACATTTTGGCACATACAGGTCCCTTTCCTTTCTTTAGTATCTCTTTGGGGTATAAGCCCAGTAGAAACACTGCTGGATCAAAGGGTATGCACAGCTTGATAACTTTTTGAGCATAGTTCCAAACTGCTTTCCAGAATGGCTGGATGTGTTCACAATTCCACTAACAATGTATCAGTGTCCCTGTTTTCCCACATCCCCTCCAACATTCCTCATTATCTTTCCCTGTCATTCTAGCCAATCTGACAGGTGTGTAGTGGTATCTCAGAGTTGTCTTAATTTGCATTTCTCTGATTAATAATGATTTGGAGCATATTTTCATATGTCTATAAATAGTTTCAATTTCTTCGTCTGAGAATTGTCTGTTCATATCCTTTGACCATTTATCAATTGGAGAATGGTTTGATTTCTTATAGATTAGGATCAGTTCTCTATATATTTTGGAAATGAGGCCTTTATCAGAACCTTTGATTGTAAAAATGTTTTCCCAGTTTATTGTTTCCCTTCTAAGCTTGTTTGCATTTGTTTTGTTGAACAGGCAATTCTCATGAGAAGAAAATTAGTCTTATGAGAAAATCCTCTAAATCACTTTATTGGAGAAATGCAAATTGGATAATTTTGAGGTAGCTCTTCACTCCTATCAGATTGGCTAACATGTTGAAAAAGGAAAAGGAAAAAAATGAATATTTAAAAGATGTGGGAAAACTAGAACGCTGATGCATTGTTGGTGGAGTTATGAACTGCTGCAACCATTCTGGAAAGCAATTTAGACCTATGGTCAAAGGGCAACCAAACTCTCTACCTTTTAATCCAGTAAAATCAACTCTTGATCTGTATCCCAAAGAAATCATAAAAAAAGAAAAAGTCCACATATACAAAAGTATGTCAGCCCTTTTTGTGGTAGCAAAGAATTAGAAATTGAGGGAATGTTCATCTTTTGGGGAATGGCTAAAAATTTATGCTATATGAATGTAGTGGAATATTATTCTTTAGGAACTGAACAGATGAATTTCAGAAAACAAATATTGAGCAATGACACTAAACTGATATTGAATGATGTAGTATGCTTCCTAGAGCCCCCACACCGGGGTGCCAAAATATATCACCTGGACTAACTCTCTGGAGGATCTTAGGATCAGCCCAAGTCCTTGGTCTTGGAGGAGTGAAGAAGGCAGGAGACCCATGAGAGTGATCCAAGTAAAAAACCCAAGAAATTCCCAGTCATAATAATTGTATAAAATCCTTTCTTATGCAATCATACAAAATAACTATTTTCAAGTATCATTTAGGTGACATGAGAGAAGAAAAAGAGGAGATACTAAATTCGATTATGAAAAACAAAAATAGTTTGGTAAAAACTCATAGATACATGGAGCCAGGAACTTATTTTTGATTCAATTTACTTATTGTCCAAAAGCATTAAAACATTTAAACTTCACTGATCATCATATGACTGATTATCATAAAGTCTTTTAACTCAGGTTTGCACTCATGGCTTATTCATGTATCACAAATATACATATACACACATACACAGATATTGCATATGTATGTTGGTATATGTCCGTCTCTGTCTCCACAAATATTGAGAGAATATTTGATTTCTGAAAATTTATTTTAAAATACTGTATCAACACAATGATATTAAAATTACTTTATATTTTTCAGTGAAATAGTTAAATCATAATATAGTACAGTGCAACTGTTATAAATCCATTATTTCTCCTGAATAAATCCATTATCTCTTTCCTAAATAGGACTAAATATGGAATCCACACTAACGAGGGAATTGAACTAAAATATTAATTACTAAATCCACATAGATGAAATAAAGCTATAAATCTTTGCAGAAACAAAACTCTACTGAGGAATATGTCAAACTATTCTTTAATCTTGTGGAATCTTTTCTCTATTAGCATTAAGATAAGTGTAAAATTATCATTACTATTTTAAAGACTAGGTCTTATCTTTCCCAGGGTGAAAAAGCAATGGCTGTTAATTCCTGGTCCTAATACAACTACTATTGGTTTCACAGGAGGCTTGATTGTTTCTAATGTGCTTGTTCATCTTTGAGGCAATGTATTGACTCCCAGCAGAAGGGGGATCATGGTATTGATTTTGGACTTAGTTCAGACACCCCGTTGCTTTAGCCCACTATTACTCAGAACTTTTGAAATCTAGTTCTTCTAGCCCCAGCCACTTCAAAAGTGGGGATTACAAATCTACACCATTATACCTGGCAAACACAGCATTTTAAAAATACATCAAGAAAAAATAGAGAATTATGTTTCAAATTTGAATTAAGTTGAACTGAACTTATGGAGACAGTAATTACAAACTGAAATGCAGACATGTAACTGCAAAAACAAAACAAAACAAAAAACAAAAAATCTAAATTCCGGGATTATGATGACAACAGGAGCCCTCCTCCACTTTAGTTTCCCACAGACATGTCACTGGGAAAAAAGCTATCCATGAGAAGGTTGTGGTCAAATAAGTTGAAACTCATTGACATTAAAAATTAAAAGTCAATGGAAAGAATAGGTTTGAAGCAATGAACTTCTTGAAAAAATCTATGCAATATTGTGTACACTTTTGCTGCTGTAAAACTCATAAAAAATAAAATATAGACTCAAGTACTTGTTATAATGGATAAGGCAATGGACTTGAAAATAGGAAGGCTCATTTTCCTGAGTTCAAATCTGGCCTCAGATAGTTACTGGCTATGTGACTTTAAGCAAGTCATTTAATTCTGTTTGGCTTAGTGCCTTGTCTATAAAATGAATTGGAAAAGAATATTCTAGCATCTTTTCCAAGAAAATACCAAAATGGGGTCATGAAGAATCAGACATGACTGAATGACTGAATGACAAAAAAACCAAAACAAAACAAAACCAAAACAAAACAAAAAAACCAAACAAACAAAAAACTACAGTTGTATATACTTTTGGAACTTTAAAACTCTTAAGATCTTTTTTGGTAGCTTTTTATTTTCAAAATATATGCAAAAATAGTTTTCAGCTTTCACCCTTGCAAAACCTTGTGTCCTAAATTTTTCTCCCTCCATCTTTTCCCTCACACAGCAAATAATCCAATATAGGTTAAACACATGCAATTCTTCTATACATATTTCCGCATTTCACAAGAAAAATCAGATCAAAAAAGGAAAAAAAATGAGAGAGAAAAAAAGCAAACAACAAAAAGGTAAAAATACTATTATGATCCATATTCAGTTCTCATAATTATTTCTCTTGTTGCTGATGGTTCTCTCCATCTCAGATTGGAATTATTTTGCATTACCCCAATACTCAAAAGAGCAAAATAATCATAGCATAATTTTGCTGTTACTGTGTACAATGTTCTCCTGTTTCTCATCACTTCACTTAGCATCAGTTCATGTAAGTCTCTACAGGATTTTCTGAAATAATCTTGCTGTTAATTTCTTATAGAACAACCATATTCCATAAGATTCATATGTCATAACTTATTCAGCCATTCCCCAACTGATGGGCATCCATTCAGTTTCCAATTCATTGCCACTACAAAAAAGACTGCTACAAACATTTTTGCACACATAGATCTTTTCCCCTTTTTATGATCTCTTTAGGATCTAGGCCCAGAAGAGACATTGTTGGATCAAAAGATATGCACAATTTGAAATCTTTGAGCATAGCTGCAAATTGCTCTCCAGAATAGTTGAATCAATTCACAACTTCACCAACAATGTATTGATGTCCCAATTTTCCCACATCCCCTCCAATATTTATCATTATCTTTTCCTGTCTTCTCCAGAAACTCAAAATATTAACAAAATTTGGAATTAAATACTTTAAGAAAATGTAGTACTTTGTCATCAAAAATTGAGGAAAAGAATTGATAGACTTTGTAAAGAATTAGATAAATATGTCTAAAGTCTATAAAAATGATTTTGAAATAAGCTTTCATTTCTTAATCTAGCAATAGGAAAAATTGACAATAGGTAAGTGCCATTAGACTTGTTAAAAATAAATTCCTTCTGGATGGAGTTTATGAAAACACTCAGAAGAGTGAAATCAAAAGGCACTCCTTAAGTGAAATCTATAAACTCATTCAACAATATGGCAGCAAAAAAAAAAAAAAAAGTGAAGAAATCACTATTTATGGAAGTGAAGAAATTGATTATGTTGATGATGATGGTGGTGGTGATTCAGGGCAAACCACTGCTTTCAGAAATTTTAAGAATGTTATCCTTAACTAGCCTGAACTTAGTGAACTTAGTGATCAAAGAAAAGGTAGAAACTATGAGATTCTTTGCTGATGTTTACCTAGTAATAGATGACCTGATAGATGTAATACATGCTGTTTTCATTATCTTTCATAAATTGACAGGTGAAAAATTCCTTTTCTGTGAAAATGGAATTGAAAATATATTTGAGAATTAAACCAGTAAATTTTGCTGGAAGTGGAGTAGAATCATAACATTATTTCTCATAATCACCCAGACAAAATAATGATCCATTAAAACCACAAATCAGTTTTTTAAAATAAAACACTCAAAATTGTAATCTATAAGAAAAAACAAAAAATCAAAATCAAAAGCTTTTATAAATACAAAGACTGTTAGCTCACTGAAGGCCTTGTGTTACCAACTTTAATGTCCTCTATGTTAATGGAATTGTATAAGGCTTTCAGTGAGCCAACAGAAGATAAACTTATATCCAAACACTTTCATTCAACTACAAAAATAGTTATTTATTTGCCCAGGCAACAGTTGAAGAATATTAAATATGAAGACATAATAACAGGATCATAAATTGTCCCAGGACTGTTTTTATATGAAATATATCTAAGAAGATAAGAACAATTTTTTCAGTAATAACAAAAAAAGTAACAATAAAACTACCTTTGAGAATTCAGCAAATAAGCTATACCAGAAGCAGATTATAAACATGGATAAAACTGTTAATGGAAAATAACGATCCACAAAAAAAAAAAATTAAAAGAAATAATTTAAATAGTTATCACCATACTGAAGATGTTACCACATTCATGATCTCCAAACTAGATAGCATGAAAAGTGTTTAAGATGTCAAGACAGATGAAGAAATAAAAACCACTAGGGAATCAGATGCAGTACAAATCATTCCCATCATTTTTTCTATTTCTGTTCTTGCCCCAAGAAACTTTCTTTTAATATGCTTACCAAAGATAAGTTTATATTTCTATACTTTTAATCTATTTAGAAAAGTAGTTATTTTATCTAACTCTTAAGTAGTCTTTAAAAACATTAAAATCTAAGGGCATAGAGATAAGGTAGTAGATAGAACTCTAGGCCTGGAGTAAGGTAAATTTGAATTTAAGTTTAGTCTTAGATACTTCCTCATTGTGTGAATCCAGGCAAGATACTTAACCTTTGTGTGAGTCAGTTTCCTTAACTATAAAATGAAGATAATAGCAACTACTTCCCAGGATTGTTGTGAGGATCAAATATTTGCAAAATGCTTAGCACACTGCCTGGTACACCATAACCACTATACAAATGTTAACTAGAATAACAAAAATAATAAAAGAACAAGGCCAGTATTGGTTTATCCCAGGACAAATTTGACTTAAACTGTACTGGAAAAAAAAATGGGAACAAGGTAATAATTACAATGATATACACTGATTCCATTCTTTAAATGGTGAATCTTACAACAACATTATAAGGTAGGTAATGCAAGTACTTTTATCTCCTTTTTGAAGAATTCAGGCCTGAGAGAGATTGAGGCTTCTCCATGTTTACTCAGTATCACAGAGAAACCAACTCTTCTGGTGCTGTCTATAACTCTTTAAACAATATATTTTATGTGTAATATTCTATTTTCCCCCAATTCTATGCTAAAAGATTTTTAACATTTAAAAAAAAATTGAATTCTAAATTCTCTCCTTCCCTCCCACTCCCTCAGATAGTAAGCAATATTTCTTTCTTTCTTTTTTTTTTTAAACCTCTTTACAACAGATTTATACAGAATTTCTTTAGCTGTACTCTACAGAACCCTGATATTCCCTGAACTAGGCCAAGAATATTGTGAAGAAAACCAAAACAACAATTACTAATATTGTTCCAAATTATTAAAAACCTGAAAGAAAATAATATTGTCAAGAAGTTCTTTGCAATATTGGTAGACAAAACTTCTTAGAAAAGATTACATTCCAAAAATCAATATCATGTTTCTTAGTGCCATTAAGGCAGCAGTACCAGTTATTTTTATTGTTTTGTTCATGACACAATCTGCCTTGAGGAATTCTGTGATCCAAGAATTTTATTGTTTTTTTTTTAAGGAAGTTACTCTGTGGTATATGATTTTTTTAAAAAGATAACTTTCAATATAATTGGTTTCCTTTGTAATCTTTTGCAATTTTACTGTATGCATTTAAAAACATAATTTTGATTAAGAGTTTATGACATAAAAAAAGTTCAGAACTCTTGGAAACCTTAAAGTGATAAGTTCTAGCACTGCAAAAAAGTTTGATAACCACTGATTAAGAAAAAAGATGTGGAAAGAAAAGTCTATCTGAAATGATCCTGTTACCTATAGTGCTAGGTACCCTGAGGCTGCTTGGTTAATGTTAATTATAATACTAATCCAAATTACTTCTTTGTGTATTCTTCTGGCTCGTGAGACCACATTGTTCATAGAAGGCACATTTTTCCAGAGCTTCTGGGTTTAAGAATAATTACTTATTTCTTACAAAAGCGCTATGAAGTAAGGTAGCCTTATTAAATCTTTCTCATTCAGGAGAGATGAACAAAATAGTTTCATCCATGCCATCAGGAGAACCAGGTACATATATATATTCCTTAAACAGCATTCTCAATGATTAAATATTAAATGGTGGAACTTTAAATCTATCTGCTCTTTCATTCCCTATGCTGATCGTCCATAGGTATTATTGTAGTTTTTCTGGGAAAAAATGTGGTTATTTTTCAACAACAACATGCTATCTTTTAAATTCAGAACTGGATGGAATCTTATGGATCTTCTAGCTCAGCTTTCCCTTTTTACAGACAAGAAAACTGAGGCCCAAAACATTTTTGCCTTAATTGAGGTAACACAGAGAATCTATGGTCCAATTTCCCCTGAGTTTACATGATCTGGGTCCAACCTCTGATAAGGTCCCCAAATATTAATCTCTTTTCTGCTCCCCTTGCTCCCATTCTGGCAAGTCTTTCCACAAATAGCTCATTTCTATACTAATCTTGCATAAGGCTGGTTAAAAGCTTGTCCTGCCCAACAACTCATCCCTCTTGAGCTTACTTTCTCTAACAAAGAGAATGGATTCAGGAATGACATCATCCAGGAATTCTCTCTTTAGATTATCTTTTCTGGTATACTTTCTGCTGTAAGGCAGATATTAATGACATGTGATGAGTGTGAAGGAAAAAGCTACTTCTACACTCAAGATCTTTGTAGAAACAAGGCAGGAGGTTAAAAAAAAAGTTCTGAGTCCTCAGTGAAAATTCTCTATTATGGATTGGCACAAAGCATGGTTCTGCTCAAAAGAGCATATCCTCCCAAAATAGTCACTGAGATTTAATCAGATTTTTTTTTAGTTTTCTCAAGCAGTTGTCACTGGTCACATTGTTACCCTTTGGAAAGAAATGCTTTTCAACAGTCTCAAACAAAGGCTTATCAACCTAAAAGTTCAAGTTGATCTCTACCCTCTACATCTTAGGCCATCTGAGTTTAATATTTCATTCCCTTCAAATTAAACTAGAGTGATTTCAAGTACATTGATCCATACCTTAATAGCTCCCTATAGATCTGAGAAAACTTGATAGCCCTTTCTATTTGATTGCCAAGCTGTCAGAACTTTGGCGAGAGTTCAAGTTAGTGTCAGTGATGTATAATTCATGGGCATTTCCAAGATTAATAAACTGGAAGATATGCTGAAAAAGTGAAAAAAATATTCTCACATGATCATTCTTAACTTACATTACGTTAGCTCTAAACAAAATGAAACAAAATGGTCCTATGTGAAATGTAGTAATTCACACCATGAGTATCAGAGGAAGGATTTCTTTGTCTTTCGACTCCTTGCCCAATGACTTTTGCACTACTTCAATATTTTTTTATTCCCATTTTACATAGGAAGAAATTGAGGTCCACAGGGAAGTTAAGTGACCTGCCCAACACAAGACAGCTAATAAATGGTCGAGTGGTGATGTAGGTCTTCCAACTGCCAAGACAGTGCTTTTTCCTAATATGATGCACCTTGACTGAGATCTTTTCAGATTGATTGACTCTATTAGAGTATGTGATCTGTCCTTCCAGAATCCATGAAGAGTTTTATAAAACTAATTCATATATATGTAATATTTTCTGATTCATGAAGAAAACAATTGAAGATTTTTTCATGAATGTTTGAATGGTAAATAACCTTGTTCTAATGCCCCTATTTATAAATAGAAAGATTATAAGATCATAGATTTAGAGCTGAAAAGGAAATTTAGAGTCTATCTAATCCATCTTTCTCATTTTACAGATGGGATAAGGTGTTGTGCCCAGGGTCCCAAAGCTAAAGAATTTTAGAAGCAGGATTTGAATTCAGGTTTTTCCAATTCCCAGTGCAACCCACTATCTACTGGGCCATCCTGACTATCTCGAATCTCTCTTCTCAACTTCTTGATCCTTGAATCCCAGGTATTGTGATAATGTTTGAGCAGTCCTGTTTTAAATCTGTATAGAGTGGTACCTTTTCAAAAACATACATTTTGATTTGGAACACTCTTTCATATGAGTGGTAATAGTTTCAATCTCATCCTCTGAAAATTGTCTGTTCATATCCTTTGACCATTTATCAATTGGAGAATGGCTTGATTTCTTATAAATTTGAGTCAGTTCTCTATATATTTTGGAAATGAGGCCTTTATCAGAACCTTTAACTGTGAAAATGTTTTCCCAGTTTGTTGCTTCCCTTCTAATCTTGTTTGCATTAGTTTTATTTGTACAAAAGCTTTTTAATTTGATGTAATTGAAATTTTCTATTCTGTGATCAGTAATGGTCTCTAGTTCATCTTTGGTCACAAATTTCTTTCTCCTCCACAAGTCTGAGAGATAAACTATTCTATGTTCCTCTAATTTATTTATAGTCTCGTTCTTTATGCCTAGGTCATAGACCCATTTTGATCTTATCTTGGTATATGGTGTTAAGTGTGGGTCCATGCCTAATTTCTGCCATACTAATTTCCAATTATCCCAGCAGTTTTTATCAAATAATGAATTCTTTTCCCAGAAGTTAGGGGCTTTGGGTTTGTCAAACACTAGATTGCTATAATTGACTATTCTGTCTTGTGAGCCTAGCCTTTTCCACTGGTCCACTAATCTATTTCTTAGCCAATACCAAATGGTTTTGGTGACTGCTGCTTTATAATATAATTTTAGATCAGGTACAGCTAGGCCACCTTCATTTGATTTTTTTTTCATTAATTCCCTTGAGATTCTTGACTTTTTATTGTTCCATAGGAATTTTGTTGTTATTTTTCTAGATCAATAAAATATTTTCTTGGAAGTCTGATTGGTATAGCACTAAATAAATAGATTAGTTTAGGGAGTATTGTCATCTTTATTATGTTCGCTCGGCCGATCCAAGAGCACTTAATATTTTTCCAATTATTTAAGTCTGACTTTATTTGTGTGGAGACTTTTTTATAATTTTGCTCATATAATTCCTGACTTTCCTTTGGTAGATAGATTCCCAAATATTTTATGGTATCAGCAGTTATTCTGAATGGAATTTCTCTTTGTATCTCTTGCTGTTGGGTTTTGTTGGTGATGTATAAAAATGCTGAGGATTTATGGGGATTTATTTTGTAGCCAGCTACTTTGCTAAAATTATGAATTATTTCCAATAGCTTTTTGGTAGAATCTCTGGGGTTCTCTAGGTATACCATCATATCATCTGCAAAGAGTGATAGTTTGGTTTCCTCATTGCCTACTCTAATTCCTTTTATATCTTTCTCGACTCTTATTGCCGAGGCTAGTGTTTCTAATACGATATTAAATAATAATGGTGATAGTGGGCAGCCTTGCTTCACTCCAGATCTTACTGGGAAAGGTTCCAGTTTTTCCCCATTGCATATGATGCTTACTGATGGTTTTAAATATATGCTCCTGACTATTTTAAGGAAAAGTCCATTTATTCCTATGCTCTCAAGTGTTTTTATTAGGAATGGATGTTGGATTTTATCAAATGCTTTTTCTGCATCTATTGAGATGATCATGTGGTTTTTGTTTGTTTGGTTATTGATATAGTCAATTATGCTAATAGTTTTCCTAATATTGAACCAGCCCTGCATTCCTGGTATAAATCCTACTTGGTCATAGTGTATTATCCTGGTGACAATTTTCTGTAATCTTTTTGCTAATATTTTATTTAAGATTTTAGCATCAATATTCATTAGGGAGATTGGTCTATAATTTTCTTTCTCTGTTTTCAGCCTACCTGGTTTAGGTATCAGTACCATATCTGTGTCATAAAAGGAGTTTGGTAGGACTCCTTCAATCCCTATTTTTTCAAATAGTTTATATAACATTGGAGTTAATTGTTCTTTAAATGTTTGGTAGAATTCACATGTAAATCCATCTGGTCCTGGGGATTTTTTCTTAGGGAGTTGATTGATAGTTTGTTCTATTTCTTTTTCTGAGATGGGACTGTTCAGGATATTTACTTCTTCCTCTGTTAGTTTGGGCAAGCTGTATTTTTGGAGGTATTTTTCTATTTCATTTAAGTTGTCGAATTTAATGGCATAAAGTTGGGCAAAGTAACTCCTAATTATTGCTCTAATTTCCTCTTCGTTAGTGGTGAGTTCTCCCTTTCATTTTTAAGACTAACAATTTGATTTTCCTCTTTCCTTTTTTTAATCAGATTTACTAAGGGTTTGTCTATTTTGTTGGTTTTTTCATAGAACCAACTCTTAGTTTTATTAATCAATTCAATAGTTTTTTTACTTTCAATTTTATTGATCTCACCTTTTACTTTTAGAATTTCAAGTTTAGTGTTTGACTGGGGGTTTTTAATTTGTTCCTTTTCTAGCATTTTTAATTGCAAACCCAATTCATTGACCTTCTCTTTCTCTATTTTATACAAATAGGCCTCTAGAGATATGAAATTTCCCCTTATTACCGCTTTGGCTGCATCCCATACATTTTGGTATGATGTCTCATTATTATCGTTTTCTTGGGTGAAGTTATTAATTATGTCTATGATTTGCTGTTTCACCCAATCATTCTTTAGTATGAGATTATTTAGTTTCCAGTTATTTTTTGGTCTACTTCCCCCTGCTTTTTTGTTGAATGTAATTTTCATTGCATCGTGGTCTGAAAAGGATGCATTTACTATTTCTGCCTTACTACATTTGAGTTTGAGGTTTTTATGTCCTAATATATGGTCAATTTTTGTATAGGTTCCATGAACTGCTGAAAAGAAAGTGTATTCCTTTCTGTCTCCATTACATTTTCTCCAGAGATCTATCATATCTAACTTTTCTAGTATTCTATTTACCTCTTTGACTTCTTTCTTATTTATTTTGTGGTTTGATTTATCTAATTCTGAGAGTGCAAGGTTAAGATCTCCCACTATTATAGTTTTACTGTCTATTTCTTCTTGCAGCTCTCTTAGTTTCTCTTTTAAGAATTTAGATGCTACCCCACTTGGTGCATATATGTTTAATATAGATAGTGCTTCATTATCCATGCTACCCTTTAGCAAGATATAGTGTCCTTCATTATCTCTTTTAATTAGGTCAATTTTTGCTTTAGCTTGATCTGAGATCAGGATGGCTACCCCTGCTTTTTTGACTTCACCTGAAGCATAGTAGATTTTGCTCCAACCTTTTACCTTTAACCTGCATGTATCTCCCCGCTTCAGGTGTGTTTCCTGTAAACAACATATTGTAGGATTCTGGCTTTTAATCCATTCTGCTAACCGCTTCCTCTTTATGGGGGAGTTTACCCCATTCACGTTTATGGTTAGAATGACCAATTCTGTATTACTTGCCATCTTGTTAACCCCGGTTTATGCTTTCCTCCCTTCTTTCCCCTTTCCCCCCTTCCAAGTATTAAGCTTGTGAGCACCCCTTGCTTCTCACAGCCCTCCCTTTTTAGTGTCCCTCCCCCCGCCTTAGAGTTCCTCCCCCTATCTTACCCCTTTCCCTCCCAGTTCCCGTATTCCCTTCCCCTTAGCTTATTCCTTCCCTTTCCACTTTTCCCTTCTCACTTTTCAATGAGATGGGAGAAGTTTCACCATAGATTGAATATGTCTTAAGATTTTTCACTTAAAGCCAATTCTGAAGGCAGTAAGATACCCACTATATTCATCCCCCTCCATTCTTTCTCTCAGATATAATAGGTTTCCTATGCCTCTTCATGAGATGTACTACCCCCACTTTACCCTTTTTCTGGTACAATGTCCTTTCCACATCAATTTCTAGAACAAGGTATACATGTATTCTTTATACATCTATATAGTCAAAATATAGCTCCCAAGGTTAATCTTTACCTTTTTAGATTTCTCTTGAGTTCTGTGCTTGTAGATCAAACTTTTTGTTAAGTTCTGGTTTTTTCATCAGAAATAGATGAAATTCGCTTACTTCGTTGAATGTCCATCTTCTTCCCTGGAAAAAGATGCTCATTCTCGCTGGGTAAGTTATTTTTGGTTGCATACCAAGTTCCTTAGCCTTTCGGAATATCATATTCCAGGCCCTTCGATCTTTTAATGTGGATGCTGCCAGATCCTGGGTGATCCTTATTGTGGCTCCTTGATACTTGAATTGGGTTTTTCTAGCTGCTTGCAATATTTTTTCTTTCATCTGAGGGTTCTGGCATTTGGCCACTATATTCCTTGGTGTTTTGATTTTAGGATCCCTTTCAGTGGGTGATCGATGAATCCTTTCAATGTTTATTTTTTCCTCTGTTCCTATGACTTCTGGGCAGTTCTCTTTGATAATTTCCTGGAAGACAGTGTCCAGGCTCTTTTTTTCATCATGTTTTTCTGGGAGTCCAATGATTCTCAGATTGTCTCTCTTGTATCTGTTTTCCAGGTCTGTTGTCTTCCCCAGAAGGTATTTCACATTTTTCTCCATTGTTTGATTTTTTTGGATTTGCTTGACTGATTCTTCTTGTCTCCTCGAGTCATTCAATTCCACTTGTTCAATTCTGATTTTCAGTGAAGTATTCTCTTCACTCACTTTTTTAAAATCTTTCTCTAATTGTCCCATTGAGTTCTTTTGTTCTGTGGAATTTTTTTCCATTTCGCCAATTTTGTTTTTTAGAGAGCTGTTTTCTGTTTCCAGTTCACTAATCCTATTTTTCAAGGATTTTACTTCTTTATCCACTCTCTCTTTAACTTTCTCCAGGCTCTTTTGCCAAGCCTCCCTCTCCTTTTCCCAAGCCTCCCTCTGCTTTCCCCATTTTTCTTCTAGCTCCCTTGTGAGAGCCTTTTTAATCACTTCTATGAGGTTCATCTGTGCTGAGGAACAGACAATCTCCTCCTTTGGGGAATCACCTGGGGACTGCCTGTTTTTAGTCTCCTCAGGATTTAGAGTCTGCTCTCTATCTGTGTAGAAGCTGTCAAGGGTTAAAGTCCTCTTCAGCTTCTTGCTCATTCTGTCTATTAATCAGAGACAAACTACCAAAGAAAAACAGAAAAAAAGTTCAGAACTCTTGGAAACCTTAAAGTGATAAGTTCTAGCACTGCAAAAAAGTTTGATAACCACTGATTAAGAAAAAAGATGTGGAAAGAAAAGTCTATCTGAAATGATCCTGTTACCTATAGTGCTAGGTACCCTGAGGCTGCTTGGTTAATGTTAATTATAATACTAATCCAAATTACTTCTTTGTGTATTCTTCTGGCTCGTGAGACCACATTGTTCATAGAAGGCACATTTTTCCAGAGCTTCTGGGTTTAAGAATAATTACTTATTTCTTACAAAAGCGCTATGAAGTAAGGTAGCCTTATTAAATCTTTCTCATTCAGGAGAGATGAACAAAATAGTTTCATCCATGCCATCAGGAGAACCAGGTACATATATATATTCCTTAAACAGCATTCTCAATGATTAAATATTAAATGGTGGAACTTTAAATCTATCTGCTCTTTCATTCCCTATGCTGATCGTCCATAGGTATTATTGTATAGGACATGGAGTGAGCAGTAGAATTAGACTTTGAAAAAAGTTTTTCTGGGAAAAAATGTGGTTATTTTTCAACAACAACATGCTATCTTTTAAATTCAGAACTGGATGGAATCTTATGGATCTTCTAGCTCAGCTTTCCCTTTTTACAGACAAGAAAACTGAGGCCCAAAACATTTTTGCCTTAATTGAGGTAACACAGAGAATCTATGGTCCAATTTCCCCTGAGTTTACATGATCTGGGTCCAACCTCTGATAAGGTCCCCAAATATTTATCTCTTTTCTGCTCCCATTGCTCCCATTCTGGCAAGTCTTTCCACAAATAGCTCATTTCTATACTAGTCTTGCATAAGGCTGGTTAAAAGCTTGTCCTGCCCAGCAACTCATCCCTCTCCAGCTTACTTTCTCTAACAAAGAGAATGGATTCAGGAATGACATCATCCAGGAATTCTCTCTTTAGATTATCTTTTCTGGTATACTTTCTGCTGTAAGGCAGATATTAATGACATGTGATGAGTGTGAAGGAAAAAGCTACTTCTACACTCAAGATCTTTGTAGAAACAAGGCAGGAGGTTAAAAAAAAAAGTTCTGAGTCATCAGTGAAAATTCTCTATTATGGATTGGCACAAAGCATGGTTCTGCTCAAAAGAGCATATCCTCCCAAAATAGTCACTGAGATTTAATCAGATTTTTTTTTTTAGTTTTCTCAAGCAGTTGTCACTGGTCACATTGTTACCCTTTGGAAAGAAATGCTTTTCAACAGTCTCAAACAAAGGCTTATCAACCTAAAAGTTCAAGTTGATCTCTACCCTCTACATCTTAGGCCATCTGAGTTTAATATTTCATTCCCTTCAAATTAAACTAGAGTGATTTCAAGTACATTGATCCATACCTTAATAGCTCCCTATAGATCTGAGAAAACTTGATAGCCCTTTCTATTTGATTGCCAAGCTGTCAGAACTTTGGCGAGAGTTCAAGTTAGTGTCAGCGATGTATAATTCATGAGCATTTCCAAGATTAATAAGCTGGAAGATATGCTGAAAAAGTGAAAAAAAATTCTCACATGATCATTCTTAACTTACATTACGTTAGCTCTAAACAAAATGAAACAAAATGGCCCTATGTGAAATGTAGTAATTCACACCATGAGTATCAGAGGAAGGATTTCTTTGTCTTTCGACTCCTTGCCCAATGACTTTTGCACTACTTCAATATTTTTTTATTCCCATTTTACATAGGAAGAAATTGAGGTCCACAGGGAAGTTAAGTGACCTGCCCAACACAAGACAGCTAATAAATGGTAGAGTGGTGATGTAGGTCTTCCAACTGCCAAGACAGTGCTTTTTCCTAATATGATGTACCTTGACTGAGATCTTTTCAGATTGATTGACTCTATTGGAGTATGTGATCTGTCCTTCCAGAATCCATGAAGAGTTTTATAAAACTAATTCATATATATGTAATATTTTCTGATTCATGAAGAAAACAATTGAAGATTTTTTCATGAATGTTTGAATGGTAAATAACCTTGTTCTAATGCCCCTATTTATAAATAGAAAGATTATAAGATCATAGATTTAGAGCTGAAAAGGAAATTTAGAGTCTATCTAATCCATCTTTCTCATTTTACAGATGGGATAAGGTGTTGTGCCCAGGGTCCCAAAGCTAAAGAATTTTAGAAGCAGGATTTGAATTCAGGTTTTTCCAATTCCCAGTGCAACCCACTATCTACTGGGCCATCCTGACTATCTCGAATCTCTCTTCTCAACTTCTTGATCCTTGAATCCCAGGTATTGTGATAATGTTTGAGCAGTCCTGTTTTAAATCTGTATAGAGTGGTACCTTTTCAAAAACATACATTTTTAGAGGCTAAAAAATAAGTCTTTTGTTATCAGTTGACTACTAATTTTGCTTGGAGTAATATTTGTCCAATAAATCTTCTCTCAATTTATCCTGGCCAACTACTAAGGCATCTTAACCTCCCTGTGCATCCAACTACTCCTCTGCAAGTTGAAACTTCTTGGGGATGAGGTAGAGAGTTATAAAGAAACAAAGCTGGCAGATTCATTTTCCCATAGACGCCTCCTGGCTTCTGACACAAAATGTCTTTGGTCTGAAAATGAAGCTCCACTGTCTGTTGTCAAAAGTTTATTTTTTTTACAATAATCTCCTTTGTGAGTGCAGCATTCCACAGCACCACTATTTATGTCAGCAATGATGTTATAAGGACGTCTGCCATCAGTGTTGCAACCCACAGACGGTGCTTTCCCAAGGATCTCTTTAATGCCCCAGACGCCTGATCCAGGGTTTTGTGCCTCATCAGTTGAACAATGTTGGTGATTTCATGAAGAGGGTGTTTTCAGTGTATTATTTTTTTTTTACTTCTCCAGAGAATTCTTTCAGGATTTTGATTATCGAATGTGAAGCAGAAGGCATAACACTAATCTGAGCATGGATGTTCGTAATGGTGAGTTTCATTGTGATCCATAGCTCTTCCTAGTCACCAGTAACTGTGGCTTTGTCATCACTAGCTTTCTGGGAGGCAAGCCAGGTGACCAATTCTAAGGGTCACAGCAGATGGATAACAATTTTCCCACTGATGCACCCCCCCAAAAAAAGACTAATATCAGTAGGACTAAAATTCAGCTGGTTGATGGTGATCAAATTGGGGTGTGATATGAACCCTGGAGGGTCGCTTTATATGTTGCATAAACCCCAATTCAGGACATCTGAAGAAAGTTGCACCATTTCTAGCCATGAGCTGGAAACTAAAGGGCTACTTGATTTTTAAAGCTTTGAGTCTCTATACTTTTTTCAACTGCATTAATGTGTTTCGGACCTTCAGGTCAGATCTTGAGTACAAAACTTCATTATAACTGATTTCAGTCTTGCTCATTTGAAGCACAATCTTCTCCATTATGTGAAAGTAGCTAGCCTCCTCCTGAAAGGAATGAAATAATAGCCAGTAACAAACAAATAATGGGGGGAGGCCTGAGTAAGTAAGCTGATTTTAATTTCTTTTGGAAAATATAACTTCTAATAGAGTCTCTGTAGGACTGCAACGAGACAGGCATGGTCCATAAAAGTTAAATGAGTTGGATTGAGACTCTTAGGAAAGAACACATCTCATTTTAATGATTCAGAGAAACTTAGTGAGTACATTTGGAGGACATTGGGGACTACAATAGAGGAAGATGAGTAATGACATATCAGGGATTATTTAAGTTCATGACTTCTGAGTTCTGTTTAAAGTGAATATGTGAACAAAAGAACTCCAAGGGAAGCACTGTAAATTGACAAGGCATTTATTGTTGAGAACTTTCATGAGCATTTATAACAATGCTTTTGGTACTGCTACTGCAGGAGGATGCTCTTTGTGTGATGCCTTTATCCTTCATTTGGAAGTTATCCCCAAGGATCATTAGTCCATTTTAACCATTTGGGATTTCAGCATGCATGTCCTTGATGCAAGTAGATAATTTTCAGAGTTATAAATGAAACATCAGGTCACCGAAGATATAATTTTATTTCCATCCACAGAGTATAACAGCATTGAATAATGCAAACATGGAGAGTATGTGTGAGTAAAAATGTTAGACTTTAGCAATAAAATTAATGAAAAATAAAATATGACCTTAGATTTTCTAACACAGTAGTAAGAGAATAGTATTTTCTTTTTGTGCCTTCACCAATGAGCATATAGCTTAAATTTTATGGAGCATTTGGATTTGTTTCTCATTCCATTTCTTTTCTTTCTGTATTTATAGAATAGAATTTTTGATCTTTACTGCTAAATTTAGTACAGAGTTTTATTTTTAGAAAAGAGATTTTCCCAGCCTGAATGGATTTACATTCATTCTTTTTGAAAAACTTGCTTTAGAACAAATGATCTTGTTGTCTGCATTGTATAGATTGATTAAGTTAGCCCAGAACTATGGGAGAGAGAGGATCTTCTTAGTTCTTCTAGAATAATTTTAACCCCCGGAACAACTGTTGGATTGTAAACTTGATGAGGGCAGGACCTGTGTCTGAGGATGTATCTCTCCAACTGCCAAGCACAAAGCTTTGGGTATGATACATATTAAATAAATTCTTCTTGAATTGAAACTATTAAGTTGCCTCAGTCTGTATCTGATAGATTTTTATTTATTTTTAACTGGATCTGTTATTTATTGGAGTAGCTTTATTTTGGTGAAGTGTTCTTCTATTCCTACCAAAGCTGATCCACAATATATCTGCAATTTACAATCTCAGAGAGTTGCCCATGACATTTAGAGGCTGACTTTCTTTCTCAGGGTTCTAAGAACAGCATATATCAAAGCAAAGGCTAGAATCAAGGTCTTTGTGACACACAACCAGTTACTTAAGCAATATATTATATGCACTCACAGGATACCCAAATGTAATTCTTTCTTGAGGAACATATCATTATTATTTTTCTTCAACATGTCTTATACTAAGGGGTGAAGTGAGTCATTTCTATGGAAGAAAATGGGCTGCGAATGAAGAAAATTAGATTCTAATCTTGATTCATAGACTTCTTCCTTATCTATTGCCTCCTTGCCCCTCTCTGCCTAGTCTGGGTTTTATATTTCTCCCGTGTAAAATCAGAATAATGATATCTCTTCCTATCATGAGGTCACAGTAGTATTATAAAAATACAATTGTTCTGTTTTCAATCCCTGGCTCCACATAGATTCAGAATTTGAATTCAATAAACATTATTCAGTACTTCTTCTATATCAAACACTGTCCTAACTGCTGGTATACAAAGAAAAAAATGAAACATTTTCTGTCCCTAAAAAATTTATATTCCACTGATATGAAATCAGCTATGTGATTTATGGTAGTAAAAGCATTCATTAGGTGCTTAGAGACTATGGGTGCATATAAAAAGTAGCTAAAGGATTCTCTGAGAGAAGGAATAGCTTCAATGAAGTAGAAATAATCCACAATAAATTGATTTTCAGAACAAGCCTATAAAGGATTCTATGATCTTAGTTTTATTGGTTTCTCAAAAGCAATAAAAATATCATTATATAGAATACTTCCTTACTGGGTTCATAATAAGCATAAAGTAAATATCAACAAAATTATTGCCACCTATATGTTAAAATTTGTTTTATAAATGAAATTATAGAGAAGCTATGAAAAAACTTGCCAAGATTGTCTAAATTAAGTCAATATAAAAATATTTAGAATTGATTTCAGTGCAAAGGTAAGCATGCGGAGAAGGAAATTAGGAAGAAAAATAAATATATTGGAAAATATAGTTTGAATTAAGAAATAAATGAGGTTGTAGTTTACTAAATAGCATTATGTCTATATGTTATCAATAGTTTCATCAAGAAGAAAGTCCCAAAAGTGTTGAATATGTTGATAGTCAAATATCACTACAAAACATGAAATGAACTATTTTACTAGATCAGCTATCTATGTGTAATCAAACAATCAACTTTTGAGAGCAAAGGGTAAAACCAACTCTGTACTTTAAATTATAAGAAAAGCAAATATAACTGTAGTGGAATATTAGTCTGTGGGAAGTTTTTTTGAGAGACCCTATTAAAGCAGAGTATGCAACTATAAAAGAACAATGACAAAAAAGAAATAAAAATAACATTTCCCATTTTGTTCCATAGTGTTGGGCTTCATTCAACCTTCTATGGGTTATCATGAAACAGCAATGAGACTCAAAAAGATGAATATGGAAAGATCATCAATACCAGACCAATTTTCTACAGGAAAAAAATGTGTCAGAGATTCTACAATATTAAAAGCTTTGAAGGGTCAATTAACAAAGTATTTTTAAAAGAGGAAGATACAAATAATTTGAAAAAAAATGACGACATTGTTACCAAAAAGAGATCATAAAATTGATCAATAATTACTCATCCATATTTTTCTTTCTTATCTTTACAAATATTTATCCATCTAATCTATACATATATTAATGTTATCCTTGATAAGGCAAGTAGATGACACAGTAGATAGGATGGAATTGGGAGGGCCTAAGGTAAAATCTGACCACAAATACTCACAATCATGGGCAAGACATAATCTGTTATTGCCTCAGGGTCTTCATTTGCAAAACGAGAAAAAAATATTATCACATTCCTTCCAGGGTTGTGAGGATCAAATGATTTAATATTTGTAAAATTTTTTGCAGGCTTTAAAATGCTATGCAAATTCTAGCTGCAGTTGCCATTTTTCTCCTCCTCCTCCTCCTCAAGTTAAGCATCTTGAAGAAACATAGTCTAGTAGAAAAGCTCAGATTATTACCTTTTGATCATTGGGAAGTCATTTAACCCTCAGGACTCTGGTTAAGCAAAAATTCTGAGTTATAGACTACTTGCCAATATGCATCTTTGGAGGGACTTTCCACCATAGGATTTATTTATGTGATGAAATTATAAATCTAGATCTCTCCTTCTAGAAAAAGATATTCTGTTTTTTAGCACTTTTAGCTTGAAGTATTTGCTTTCATCCTTATTTGCTTCCACAACTGGAAAAATTATCCAATTATAGACTATAAAAGCTGTAATGTATTTAATATTTCATTTAAGCTAAACCCTGAGCCTAAACTAATAAAAGTAGAAGGCATTAGAAGGAAGATTTGAACACAGGTCTTCTAACACTAAAATTGGCCATTCTTTTTACTATACTCAAGATTGTCGTTTTTTTGCTTTCTTTTTTCTTCCTTAAGGTAATTTGGGGTAAAATAACTTATCTCGCGTCACACAGCAAGTGTTAAATATCTGAGGCAGGATTTGAAATCTGGACCTCCTGCCTCTAGAACCAGTATTCTATCCATTATGTCATCTAGATGCCCTTAGGTTAATTCTATAGTTTTCAGCTCATATATCTATAAAATAAAAATTATATTTTTTTTCATTACTTACCTCATAATGTTCAAGTTAAATAATATGTCAAGGTACTTTATAAATATTAGTTATTATAGTAACAGTGATATACAAATTTCTTTCAGCCCTTAAGAATCTTAAGATAAATTAGTTTTTAGATATCTTTTTTGTAGGAGAATTCAAAATTATAACAAAAACTGATATTTTCTTAACAAAGTGATGTGAAAAATTTGAATTGTGATATCTTTCTTTAGAAAATGTGTTTGATAATAACCTTAGTTCAAAATCTGTTCTATAAAATCACTATATGTCTATATGACTTTAATTCTTCAAATTTCATGTACATATCCACATGTTTAGTATGTCCCCATATATTCTTTGATAAGTAGCTGTAATTGTGCTGATATTTTGATACAGATTTTCATTAAAAAATTGGACTATGAGTAATTTACTTGCTAACCTATTTAGAGTATATCTGAGCTATGTAATTATTTGCTACATCTAAATTCATTATTTAAATTCTAATCCCCAAATGAAAGTTTTCCTGGCCATCTAGTGGATTAAATTGGCAGATAATTTTGTAATACCATCACATTTTTTCCTTAGTGACTCATATGTCAAGTGGTGATTTAAAGCCTTGACTCTAATAGTCAACTGTACAATTCACATGTCAGAAGCTGAGTTGTCTAAAAACTTGGTCTGCAGTCCTCTGTTTTAAGGAAAATATTGTTGCCAGCATTCTTGGAGTCTTTGACATTGACATTAATGACCCCTACAAATTCTTAACCTTGAAGTTTCTTGACCTAAATTTCAATCTTCACACACACACACACACACACACACACACACACACACACACTTACTTCTAATCTATTCACACATACTCATCCCCTTCCTTCCAAATCCAGAGGAGTAAATCATGTGAATTCCCTTTGTGTTGTATTTCTTCCTTCTACAATCTTGTTTTTATTCTCACTGCCATCAAACTAGTTCAAGCTCATATTACCTTTTCCCTAATCTATAGTTTCTGTATCCAAACTGGTTTCCTTTACTCCCTTCTCACTCCAAGTTATTCTGTGCATTGTTATCAGGCAATCTGATTACTTCTTCCCTGACTGAAGACTTTCAAGCTGCTTATTGGATGAAAACTTATTTTGAAACTCAAGGCTAACTTTAATTAATTTCCAATATGCTTTCCAACCCTTTTAGTATTGTTTCTTACAGGTAATATATCTTTCAATTAAATAAGAAACTCTAATTTTTTATGTGTCATATGAGTTCCTATTTCTATTCTTTCTCTCTCACTGGAATATAATGTTCTTTTATCTTTCCATGTTCAAATCCTACTCATTCCTCAAAACACAACTAAAACGCCACAATATCTGTGCAAATTTCTTTGAATTTCCCAGATGAAAAATAATCTTAGCCCCCCTCCTTAAATTCTGATAGCATTTTATACCTCTCTTTTACATTTAATGTGCTCTACTTGGTATAATATTAGATTATACTCCACTATTAGATTATAAATTCTTTGAGGTCATTTTTCATTCAACGTCTCTAATACCAGCCAAAGTGCTTTGTTCTGAAAGATTCCCATTAATGTTTGCCAAATGAATGAGTATAAAAATAAAAGTTATTCTTCAAAGAATTGTTCAATTAACAATTTGGACATTAACCAAAATACATTGTGTTCTGCTGCTACAATGGGAGACATAATATAGCCAGGAACTTTCATATGGAGCAGAAATAACACACATCTCCTTCTTATATAATATCTTAATGTTACAACAAGAGAATTTGACCAAAAAGAACTAACTTTTTGTTATTATACATAGGGCAAATGCTGATGAGTAGAAGTTTGTTTGGATGGGTAGCTCTAAAATCCAGTAATATAGTCTGAGCAACTTTGTAACAGTGAAGTTGTATGTAGCAATTGCCCCCTGACAGTCCATTATGGGGATAGTCAAACTTGAAAATGTGGCGCCAATTCCCCAAATCACATAAATCTTTTCCTGGGAGAAAGACATAGAGAATCTGCCAGGAGGGGTGTCTTAATATGCTTGTGCTACAGAATAGATTGTTGGATAGCACACAGAGATGGCTTTCAACCACTGGAAGAAAGTACTTTCCCTCTGGAGATGTCAGTATCCTGGGGGCAAAATCCATTTTATCCTCTGCTAGTTATAGTCCTGCCAATGAGTCTATTTTTAATTTTTTAAACATTATATTTGGGCCTCTTTTTCTTCCCCCAAGAACACTTGTTTTCTCAAATTACTATGTGAACCAATTCAATTCAATCATTTCAGGGAACATTTATAATCACATTCAATATATTGTGATTAGTGCTAGTTAAAGTTAAAACTTACATTAATATCTTTTCAAACCCATTTTAGTGAAAAATAAGATATATTTCAAGTCTAAATAGTTAGTCTAATATTGCTTAAGTTCTTGTGCTCTTTAAGAATATCATGGACACATACATATTAGAGGTGGAAAAGGATTTTTAATGTTAACTTAGTCCAGTTGTGGAGGGGAAGGGAAAGAATTTGCATAGTAGCCGGAGCAAGTAATTCAATTAGGAGTTGTGTATTTGAAAGCTGGTTCTGTTACTCATATATTTTTGTGCAAATTATTTAATTTCTCTGGGCTTCAAATTTCCTCATCTCTAATATAACATTAGACTAAACAATCTTTTTTCCATTTCCAAATCCTATAAGGCTGTTCTTATTCTTACGAATAAGGCACCAAAGATCTAGAAAACTGATATTTCAAAGAATCCCTGACCTCATGAATTTATGAATATTTCCCAATGTACTCCCTTTGAATTTGGGGTAATCCTTATCCATGCCTTCTGATATATTCTTTAGAGTGATCTGCTAAACTCACTAGAAACTCTCCTCTGATTATATTTATATTTTTTGCAGCTAGCAATGTAATAATGTCCATCTGTAATCCTTCAGTCTTGTAAAATGACTGGTCTTTTCCATTCTTTAATGATTTCTTTTATATTTCTTTACACATGCAAATCATCAATGATAATTGGCTTCATATCTACTAGATGTCTTTCTTTTTAAAATGGTTAATTGATGTTTTCCCCCACATGCTTTGTCATTTATAATGGTAGAAAGCTAACTAGAGGTTTGAGAAGTTATGTGACTGACTCAGAGTCACACAGCCAGTATTATTAGAAGCTAAACTTGAGCTCAGATATCTTTGACCATAGGTAAATTTTTTATTCATTATGATATATTATGTCTCTTTGTCTCTTTGACTTTGTCTCTCTCTCTATGTATAAACACATATATATATACACATATACATTATATACACACACATATATATGTATATACATATATGTGCATGCATATATAGATATAGATATAAAACAGCTAGGTAGCACACTAGAGAGGCTGCTGAGCCTGGAGCCAGGAAGATTCATCTTCCTGAGTTCAATTCTGGCCTCAGATATTTTCTAGTTGTGTAATCCTGGGCATGTGACATAACTCTGTTTCCCTCAGTTTCCTCATGTGTAAAATGAGCTGGAAAAGGAAAGGGCAAACCATTCTAGCTTTTTTCCCAAAAAATCAGGAATAGAGATCATGAAGGCTTGGACATTACTGTATATACAAAAAATGTATTTATATAACCTTCATTTACCTAAGGTAAATAACATAATTTAATAAATTACATAATATATTCACATATATTATGTAATATACATATGTAAATCTATGTAAACATATACATGTAATATATTTATTCTTCTAGAAATATAGTCATATATAATTATACATGTCTAATAATATATATGTGAGGTATGTGTGAGATAGAATATAGTTTGATAATTACTGATGTCTTCTTAGTATCATCCATCTAGAATCTTGTCCTGTATTTTAAAATCTTATACTCAGATATCTTGGGTTGCCAGTAAGTTGATTCATTCTTGAGATTAGTTCTTCTATGTTTAGTTTAGAGTTTATAAAGATCTACTTACTGTTCTAATAGGGAAATAATTTTTTTTCTTCAAAATTTCCTCAGAAAATGGAATACTTTACCACTTTTTTGCAATCTAAGCATCATCTTTAACTCATCCCTCTCTCTTCCTCCATCTTTGGTCACTGGTCAAATCCTGTCAATAGAACCTTTGTGTACGACACCATCATCACATGTAGGCTCTTATCACATCACAACTGGACTATAGGAATGTTTTCCTTCCTATATCAAATTTCTTCCATCCATAATACATGTTCTATTTAGCTGTTAAACTAATCATCCTGAATTACAGGGCTATCTATCATTATCTGTCCTCTCGCCTCTTCTCAGTCAATATTAATGGTTCATTATTACCTGCAGAATCTAACATACACATACAAACACACACTCACACATAGAAATACACACACATACATGTTTATGTGTATATATATTTGTAGATAATTATTTGCATATTCTCTCTCCCATTAGATTTTGAGTTCCCTTAGCAAAAGGGATATTTTTGCCTTTCTTTGTATATCCTGTGCTTACCACAATACTTGGAAAATAATAGGCCTTTAAAATTTCTGTGGTTAAACCTTTTATTCTCAATTTTCACACAATTATTAACTCTAGCTCCTTTGTATTAATTATAATTCTGAAGTCTAATTTATCATTTTTTAGAGATCTTGTTACTTGCATGATCCTTGATATGTACTGAGTTACCCAAGAGAAAGATTCATTAGTATTTTAATGCATCATTATTATGCCAAGTTTCAATTGGGTCATGTCATCTAAACACATAAAATTATTAATATTATTTTTGGGAAGTCATAAGTACTAAGGTCTAAATACTGACTCTCTTTTTTAGGCCCACATCTTTACTTTTAAAGGCAAAAGGAGCTCAAAATTGTCTTTTATATATATTTAACTCTATACATTATGTGTTTTTGAGAGAAGTAGCAATTGGGATTTAAAGAATCTTAATGTGTGCACCTTTGTTTGCAAAATAAACTAATTTAAAAAAAAACACATACAAGCACATATGTAAGCACAAAATTGGTCTCAATTAGTGTTGGAGGAAAAATATACAAACAGATGCTATACTGGAAGCAAAAATCAAAGGAACCACATTTTTTCAAATTCTTCTGATCTTCCATCACAGATTTGCTTGTTTATTTGATGGAGACTACTTGGTGAGCTTTTTTGTCTGCTTTCCTTTTCTTTAGTGAGATTAGCACCTGAACATGTGAAAACCATTTCTTTGATCATATTATTATTATTGCCATCAAAAACTCCACAGCCTTTATTGCCAGTCATGCTGGGTAGGAAGGTTTTTGTTCTTACATGTCTTCTTTCTTTTTTTCATGGAACTGCTTTTATTAGCAGTTATTCACAAAAAGCACTGAATACAAAGCCACCCCTACCTCACAACTACACACACACACACACACACACACACGCATGTACATATACATATATAGATACATACACATACAAACAAAAAATATATACACACAATATCTGTCTATCAATATTAGTGAAGAAGGCAGTGAAGAAGGTGTCAGACCATATTTGGTATTATGTTTAAAGAGAAAGATCCAATTGATAAGAGCCTTCTTGCTCTGAAATCATACAGCACTTTGCACCTCTTTGTTTGCTTTTTTAGAAATTTACTTTATTTTTTGTTTATTTATTTTAATACACATTGTGTAAAAAATCATGTTGGGAGAGAAAAATTAGAACAAAAGGGAGAATCCATGGAAGAGAAAAACAAACAGAAAAAAAGAAATGACATAGCGTGTAATGGGCTGAGGCTTGAGTTGATGCACTGAGGTCCCAAGCACATGAGGCTAAATAGTAATTGGACCATACTCTATTAATATATAAGCTTGGAGAAAGAATGGCCCCGCCCACTCTTTGTGCAAGTCCTGATGTGTTGTATAGGAAATGACGATTTTGGTGGGTGGAGGCAGGGGAGTGGAAAAGGAAGGGGAGGAGGGACTTTTGGGATTGCCATTGCCACGGTTGGCTCGGTTCGTGTCTCTCTCTGCTAGCTGGCTTCCTGTCGCAACTGCCCATATTTGCTATCGCAATCTTTATTCACCTCTTCACTTCAATAAATATTGAAGATTTTCCCCTTAACCTGAATTCCTGACTCCGGCTGATTTTAAATACGCGGTCTTTACAATAGTGTGTGTTGATATATCTTCAATCTTTATGGATTGTTTTGTTTCTGGATATAGATGGCATTTTCTATGAAAACTTTATCAGGATTGCCTTGGGTCACTGAAGCACTAAGATGAACCAAGTCTTTCACAGTTGATCATTGCACATTTTTGATGTTATTGTGTACAATGTATTCCTGGTTCCTTGTTTTACTCATCATCAGTTCACTAAATCTTTCCAGGCTTTTCTAAAATCAGTTTGTTCATCATTGTTTTATAGAACAATAATATTCTATTTGTTTCATATACCACTAACTTGTTCAGCCATTCCACAATTGATGAACATCTACTCATTTTCTAATTCTGTGCTGCAATTTTTTTTTTTTTTGTACACATGAGTCCTTTTTCCTGTTTTATGATCTCTTTGGAATACTGACCTAGGAGAGACACTGCTGGATCAAAGGATATACACAGTTTAATAGTCTTTTGGGCATAGTTCCAGATTGTTCTCCAGAATTGCTGGATCATATCACAACTTCACTAATAATACATTAGTGACCCAGTTTTCCCACATCACCTCCAACATTTATCACTATCTTTTCCTGTTATCTTAGACAATCTGAGAGGTATGAAGTGTTAACTCAGAGTTGTTTTAATTTGAATTTTTCTAATCAATAGTGATTTGTGGCATTTTGTCATATGACTGAAGATGGCTTTAAATTCATCATCTGAAAATTATTTGTTCATATTGTTTGACAAATTTTTAATTGGTGAATGACTTATATTCTTATAAATTTGGCACAATTCTTTATATATTTTAGAAATGAGACGTTTATCAGAAACATTGGTTGTAAAGTTTTTCCCCAGCTTTGTACTTTCCTTTCAATCTTGTTTCTATTGGTTTAGTTTGTGCAAAAAGTTTTGATATTTTCCAGTTGTTTAAATCTAACTTTATTTGTATAAAAAGTGTTTTGTAATTGTATTCAAATAGTTCTTGGGTTTCTCTTGGCCAAGTAGACACTTAAATATTTTATTTTGTTTATAGTTATTTGAAATGGAATTTCTCTTTCTCTTGTTGCTGGGCTTTGTCAATAATATAAAGAAATGCTGATGATTTCTGTGAGTTTATATATATATCTATATATACCTATATAGATATATATATACACACATACATACACACACACACACACACACATATATATATATTGCAACTTTGTTGAAGGTGTTAATTGTTTTGAATAGGTTTTTGAATGATTTTTCTAGGATTCTCTAAGTATATTATCATAACATCTGCAAAAAGAAATTGTTCAATTTCCTCATTGCCTATTCTAATTCCTTTAATTTCCTTTTCTCTTATTATTAAAACCAATATTTCTAGTACAATGTTGAATAATAATAGTGATAATGGGCATCCTTGTTTCACTCCTGATCTTATTAGGAATGCATCCGACTTCTCTTCAAAACAAATAATGCTTGCTGTAGTTTTTTTTTTTTTTGGTAGGTTTTAAATATATATAAATATATACTGCTATATTAAAGAAAAGATCCGTTTAATCCCTATGATCTCTAGTTTTTTTTTTTTAATATGAATGAGTGCAGTATTTTGTCAAAAAGCTTTTTCTGTATCTATTGAGATTATCATATAATTTTTATTGATTTTATAATTGATATGGTCAATTATTTTAATAGTTTTCCTGATATTGAATCAGCCCCACATGCCTGTTATAAATTCCATTTAGTTATAATGTATTATCCTGCTGATAAGTTGCTGTAATTTAATATTTTACTTAAAATTTTTGTATCACTATTCATTAGGAAGATTGGTTTGTAATTTTCTTTGTTTTGGCTCTTCCTGGTTTAGATATAAGCACCATATTTGTGTCATAGAAGGAATTTGGCAGGACTTCTTCTTTACCTATTTTTCCAAAGAGTTTACATAGTATTGAAATGAATTTTTCTTTAAATGTTTGGTAAAATTCACTTGTGAATCCATATGACGCTGGACATTTTTTCTTGGGGATTTCATTGATAGCTTGTTCAATTTCTTTTTCTAAAGTATGACTATTTAAATAATTTAGTTCCTCTTTTGTTAATCTGGATAATGTATATTTCTGTACATATTCATCCATTTCAGTTAAATTGTCAGATTTGCTGCCATACAGTGGGGCAAAATATTTCCTTTTTATTGTTTTTAATTTCATTTTCATTAGTGATAAGTTTCCCTTGTCATTTTTGATGCTGGTGATTTGGTTTTTATTTTCTTTTTCTAATCAAGTTAATTAAAGTTTTAGCTATTTTGTTGGTTTCCGCATAAAACCAACTCTTTGTTTTATTAATTAGTTCAGTAATTTTCTTAGTTTCAATTTTATTCATCTCTTCTTTGAGTTTCAGAATTTCTAATATGGTCTTTAATTTGGTTTCTAATTTTTTTTTCTTTATCTAGATTTTTTATTTTTATATTTTATTTTTATTTACATGACTAATTCATTGATCTCCTCTTTCTCTATTTTGTTCATATAGCTATTTAGATTTGTAAGATTTCTCCTAAGAACTGCTTTAGCTGCATCCCATAACTTTTGATATGTTGACTCATTATGGTCATCATTCTCTTGGATGAAATTATGGATTATTTCTGTGATTTGTTATTTGACTCAGTCATTCTTTAGAATTAGATTATTTAATTTCCAGTTGGATTTTAGTCTAGCTTTCCCTGGTTCTTTATTGAATATAATTTTTATTACATTGTGGTCTGAAAAGGAAGCATTTACTATTTCTGCCTTTTTGCATTTGATTGTGAGATTTTCATGCCCTATTACATGGTCAATTTTTGTGTAGGTGTGATATACTGCTGAGGAAAAAAAAAAAGTATATTCCTTTCTGTCTCTATTGAATTTTCGATTCGTTTTGTTTGTACAAAACCTTTTTAGCTTAATATAATCAAAATGAGCTATTTAGTGTTCAATTATGAATTCCAGTTCTATTTTGGTCACAAATTCCTTTCTTCTCCAAAGATCTGAGAGGTAAACTAGCTTAAGTTCTTTTAATTTGCTTATAATATCACTCCTTGTCACTAAATCATGAACCCATTTTGACCTTATCTTGGTATATGGTGTTAGGTGTGGCTCAATGCCTGGTTTCTGCCATACTAATTTCTAATTTTCCCAGCAGTTTCTCTCTATTCAATTTTTGCCAGAGGCCTATCATATCTAGCTTTTCTAGGATCCTATTAACCTCCCTAATTTCTTGCTTATTTTGTGATTAGATTTGTTTGATTATGAGAGGGGCAGGTGGAGGTCCTTCACTAATACAGTTTTGCTGTCTATTTCTTCCTGTAACTGGTTTAATATCTTCTCTAGGAATTTGTATGCTCTACCACTTGGTGCATATATATTTAATATCATTACTAATTCATTGTTAACTTTGCTTTTTTTTGGGGGGGGTGCTTTTTTTTCTCCTAAAGTCATTAGCTTCTATTTTCTCAATTCTATTTTTTAAGTAATTATTTTCCTCAGTGAGCTCTTGTACCTCCTTTCCCTATTGACTAATTTTGTTTTTTAAGGAATTTTTTTACTCATTAGCTTTTTGTATTTCCTTTTTCACTACGATCAGTTCTTTTCATTATTTTCCTTTATTTCTCTTACTTGAATTTCAATATCTCTTTTGAGCTCATTCACAGCCTAAGTGCAATTTGTATTTATATATATATATTTTTTTTTTGAGGCTTTGGATATAGAAACTTTGACTTTGTTATCATTTTCTGAGTGTGTGTTTTGATCTTTCTTGTCACATAATAACTTTCAAAGGTCAGAATCTTTTTTGTTGTCTGCTCATTTTTCTAGCCTGTTATTTATCTTTTTTGTTAAAGTAGGGCTTTGTTTCCAGGATGGAGGATGTACTGCCCAAACTTCAGGGGATTTGTGCAGCTATGGTCAGAGATCCTTTTAGGAATCTGACCATAAGCACATTTTTCTGCCCTGGAGCTATTAGAAGGGTCCTCACCCCACTGTAACTGTAAGATCTAAATCTTCAGATACCTACTTTGCTGACACTGGAGTCGGATTGGGGCTGGGGCTTCATTGGCCTGGTCTGCTCTGGGACTGCACATCTGACTCTCCCCTCCTCTCATGGCCACAGACTTCTCCACTGACCTTCCAGCCCTCACTGCTGACCCTGAGTGGAGAGATCCAGAAGCTGCCAGGACTCCTGGTGATTGTGGTCTGATGTGAGCTCCTGGTGATTCAGAGCTCCCACTTTACTGATGCTGGATTTGGGGATGGAGCTAGTGCTGGGGCTGGGCTGGAGTGTCCTGTGCTGGGTTTGCATACTGGCTTCCAACCTCAGACCTTTTCTGATGACCTTTCAAGTCTTCAAGACAAGTCTCAAGGCCTGAGAGGTCTGAAAGCCCCCAGGGATGCTGCTCATTCAGAGGTCCTGCTTTTCTGTGACTGGGGCTAGGGCAGGGGCCAAGGTTGGGACTGGGGCTGGGATTGTGTGACCTGCACTAGGACTGTCTGCTGGACTCCCATTCTGAGTCACAGACCTTTACTGCTGAGCTTCTAAGTTACCTTCAGCTAGAAAATGTTCTACTCCATCTGTTGGATGTTGTGATGCTCTAAAATTTGTTTAGAGCCATTATTTAAAGGAATCTGAAGCAATCTGGGGTATAGGTTGATGTAAATTCCTACCTTTATTCCACCACCTTAGCTCTAAATATACCAGAGCCACATAACTTAAAAATATTTGAAATCTGATTTGAACTCTCATTTGCCTTATTTCAGATCCAGTTAATTGTTTTAACTATTAAATTACCAAACTGCCATGTAATAGCAATACAACATTGCCTATTATATTTTGTTTATGTTTTCTTCTTTGCTTCTAGATTCTAACTTCCATGAGCAAAGAAACCTTTTTTTATCTAAACATTATATCTTCTCCATTGCCACTCTAAATGTAAAAGCATTTAGTAAATGACTGAATGATTAACTTTATTAAAGAAATACAAAACCACTAAGTTTATCTACATATATAGAATGAAACATTAATGAAAATAAACTAGATGATATTGGCCTCCAAAAATTCTTTTTGTCTCAATTATATTATCAAGTTATTCTCTACAAAGTGAATTATGTTAGAATCGCATTTATCTTCCCCTACATTATGTTTCTTGGTAAACAAACTCTCCCAAAGGTGATTAATAGTTTCCAAAGAAGCAGCTCTCTGTTTTTTCATCACTGTGATCCATGAATTCAATGGAAAAAATAACTTCATCAAGTCACTCAAATGGTTGTTTGGTGTCCTGTAAAATGCTGTAGGTTTTTAAAGTTTCAAAGTAAGTTTTTAAAGTATCAAAGTTATGATACATTTAACTAATAGCCAGTGACAGTATTTCATGAATATAACTTTTTATTCCATGAAATTAACTGACCCTAACTGATCTTGTATTGTTGTATTGCTGTAGGTATTGAATGATATTAAAATAGAGTGGTGCAGCTAGATAAAGAAGTTAAGGTTTAATGCATTCTGTGTGCTAATTGCAGTATATAGAACATTGAACTTGGAGTCAGGAAACCAGGATTCAATACTTAATAATAATAATAATAATAATACATAATAATTGACTTACACTCACAAAGTCTATTTCTCATATGTATAATAGGAATAATATTTACACAGGAATGATATTTAATCCTAAATTATAGGATTGTTGTGAGGAAAAAGTTTTGTAAACTAAAAAGTCTAAATAAAGATTAGTTATTATTATTCTAACTCTGTCCTTTTGCATTAACTAAAGGGAGCAGCCCTAGTGGAAAAGATAGCTTCCATTATAGCAAATACTAATATCAGCTGCCAATTAAACACCATTAAAGATCCAAGGGAACCAGACTTGCTGAAGCCATAAAGTTCTATTCAAGAGAGGCTGGAAAAGGCATGTGGAAGGTGGGTCAAACCATCGCCTCTATTCACATTTCTACAGAAACACGGCATAGCCCCAGTGCCCAAGAAGTAAGGGTAACATACAGAATGGTGGCCCAAATTTTATCTCAGATTTTATAACCATCATGGAGAAGAGCAACCTCTGTGGCAAAACGGTCCTGTATCCTCTCAATTTTCTTCACAAATGGTAATACAGTGTTTCCTAGATGAATGTTCTCTCTCCAACTTGACCTTAGGCAACCACAGTCAAGGGTTGGTTTTACTGCAGTGCTTTAAATTGAAGCAATAACTACAGTTACTGAACAAAGACAAAAGTTCTTTTTTTTCCCCCTTATAAATATGTGTGATTACACAAAACAAACTTCCACATTGATCATGTTCAAATAAGCAGACTGATACACAATATACATACACACTTATATATCCATCCATACATATAAACTACACAAACTAACATATATTTATGTGTGTACAAATGCATACATATTTATCTATTTATCTTTCTGTGTGTGGATGAGTCCATAACCTTTCTAGCAAGAGATGGATAGCATATTTCATTCTGAGTCTTCTGAAATTGTGTTTAGAGATGCTTTTGATCAGAGTTTAATCTTTCCAACCTGTCTATCTTTGCAATATTATTGTGGTTATATAAATCACTGTCCTTATCCTGCTTATTTCACTCTGCATCAGTTCATACAACTCTTTCTAGGTCTCTTTCAAAAGTTCTCTTTTATCATTTTTATAGCACACTAAAGTTATAACACATTAATATTCCATATTCAGCCATTCCTCAATTATTGAGTTTCTTCCTCTGAAGATTGCCTATTCATATCCTTTGACCATTTATCTATCGAGGAGTGCTTCTTGGTGTTACAAATTTGAATCAATTTCCTAAATATCTTAGAAATGATACTTTTGTCAGAGCAATACTGCAAATATTCCCCCCATATACACAGTTCTCTTCTAATTGTAGATGTATTAGTTTGTACAAAATATTTTTGCTATTTTGGGATCAAAATTGTTAATTTTCCTTTTTTGATCTTTTCTGTCCCTTTTTTAGACATGAAGTTTTCCCTAAGCCATAGATATGAAGGTAAATCCTTCTTTGATCCCCCAATTTGGTTATGGTGTTACCCTTATTTTCTAGGCCATGTGCCAATTTGTAGCTTATCTTGACATATGGTATGAAATGTAGTTCCTAGATTAGGTTCTGTAAGATTTTTATTAGAATTTGTGAGTCAGAATTGTAATATTTTCTTATATTGGCTGAATTTCTTGATGAGCAATTAATATTTATCTAATCATTTAAATTTTCCTTTGCACAAAGAACATTTTGAAGGCATACTAACAAATTTCCAGGAGATGTCTTGGCAAGTAGACTCAAGCATTTTATGTGTCCTTTAACTATTTTAAATTGAATGTTCTTTCTATCTATTCTTGCTCAGTTTTGCTGATTGAAATTCAGAAAGATAATTTATGGATGTTTGATAAAATTCAACTTTGATGAAATTGTTATTTTACTTAATTTTTTTATTCTACTTAATTTTTAGCTGACTTTCTAAGACTAAATAAATAAATGATCAAATCTGCAAGTATCAATAACAATTTATTTCCTCTTACACTATATGCTTATCCTTTCAAAATGCTTTTTTCTTTTCAGTATAGCTTTTATATCTAATATTATGATGAACTGTAATAGTAACAGTGGAATGTTATCTTTACTTTTGATCATACTGGAAGGAGTTCTAGTTAATCTCCATTACAAATAATGCCATTTTAAAATTTGTAAATGGATAATACTTATTATGTTAAGGAATGATCTATTTGTTTTTATGCTATCCAGTATTTTTTTTTAATAGAAATAGGTTTTGTATCTTGTGAAAAGATTTTTTCTGTTTCTTGATATAATAAGCTTATGCTTTTTGTTGTTCTTGTTATTAATGTATTTTATTATGGTGTGTAAGCTGTAATTTCCTTGCTAATATTTTATTTAATTTTTTTCACCCATATTCATTTAGAATATTGCTCTATAGTTTTTTCTATTTTAACTATCCCCTTTTAAGTTATCAAGTTCATATTTGGAATACTTGAAGGAATTTGGTAGTAATCATTTCCCCCATATTTTAAAACATATTTTGTCATAATAAAATTAATTTTTCTTTAAATATTAGATACAATTCACTAGTATACATATCCAGTAGCTCCTGCTTTTTCTTTACAAGTTAATTTATGACTTTCTCATTTTTTCCTACCAAGATTGGTATAGTTGAGTCATTTATTTATTGTACTATTAATCTGGACATTTTATATTATTTTAAAATAACATTTCAGTTGTACTGTCAATTTTATTGCATTATGGGGTAAATAGTTTCTTATAATTTTCTTTATTCTTGATTTATTGTGAATTTATCTTCTTAATTTTTAATATAGGTAATTTAACTTTCTTTCCCCTCCAATTAAATTAGTTAATAGTTTATATGTTTTGTTCCTTTTAAAAAACAGATTTTTAAATTGATGTTTTTTGAACTTTTCAATTTTCTTGATCTTGTGTTTTTATTATTGTTAATATTCAGGAAATAAATTGTTTAAAAAATCTGTTAGTTTTTGAGAGTTTTTTAATTGCATGTCTAGTTCACTGTTTTCTTCTTTTTTCTTTTGTTGATGAAAGTGTTGATACGTGAGTGTGTGATACACATACACACACACATTTTCGCAGGAACTAATTTGTCTATAGGCCAAAAAATGTTGATATATTATCTCAGTGTTTTTATCTTAATAAGATAACCTTTTATCCCATGATTTGTTTTTGTTTTTTGGATTTACTCATTATGTTTAAGCTTTTTAATCTAGAATTAATAATAATTTTAGCAGAATAGCAGCATTATTGTTTATTCAATATTGATAATTCATTATATTTATTATAAATAATTTATACATTATTATAATTCAATTAATATATTAAGATATATTTTAGTTAATTCATTAATGGCTCTGGAGGAGAAAGTGAAGCTGGTGACTTGGGACAACACTCCCTTACTTAAATGCAAATAGCTTTCATGTCATAGAATCAACTCCTTGAGGTAATGATCCTCTCAGAAAACTAAGGACAAAAAACAAGTGTGTCTCACCATGCTAACCTGGGCTGGAAAAAAAGGCTCCGTGTGAGTTGTTTTTGGATTTCCCATTCAAAAATGAGTGTTGAATTTTCTAAATCTTTGTGGGAAAGCTTGATTGTACTTCCTTTTTTTGCTCCACAATTTTGATTCATCCTAACCAATAAAGAAAATTATTGCCACCAAAGCCTTTGGCATTGCCAAATTGTTCAATATTAAAAACATAAATGACTTTATTAATAAAAATGACATTGAAGGTGATACATTGACATCAAGTTTGCCACTGAACCATAAGGACCAGATCATTTTTCCATCTATCCTGCAGGTAAAACTTCTATATGCCTTGTCTCCCCTTTTTGGACTGTAAGCTCCTTGACAGCAGGGTTTGATTTGTTTTTCTATTTGTAGTTCTATAAATTAGCACAATGTTTTGCACATAGTCAGACTTTACTAAATGATTTTTCATTTACTTATTATCAAGATATAATATACCAGAAAGAGAAGACTTTGCCTCAATTCCCAGCTCTGACATTCACTCTGTAGTCTCTGATGTAATTAAGTAACTAAGACCACAGGAATGTGGTCTTAACCACTAATTTAACTAACATCAAATGTAAAATAGGGATAATAGTATTTGAATGTACAGTTTTACAGGATTTTATGAATAAATGATTTCGTAAAGTATAAATTGATATTGGAACATGATTTGATGTTGTTAATAAGTATAATATTACATATTTACAACTTGAAACATCATAGTGTAGATGAAAGAGCACTGAATTTGGAATCTGAGCCCTTAGGCTCAAATCTTGGCTTTGCCACTTGTTACCTGTCTGACCCTCAGTAAGTCCCTTGACTTCTCAAGAATTCATTCTTTTCATCTATAAAAGGAAAGGATTAAAATAGTTGACTTCTAAAGTCCCTTTCAGATAGAAATCTCTGACCCTATTCTAGTAAAATTCTTAGACCAACTACTTTATCCTTTAGGAATGTCAAGCATGTAAAATAAATACTATGAAGTATCATTACTCAATTTAAGGGAAGGGACATTCTCAAATAAATCTCCATCATATTTAAGTAAATCACAGATAAATTTACATTCAACTCCACCTATGCATAACCTTAGCTTGTTATATGGTTAGCTATTTATTATAAGAATATTAATCTCATTTTAGTGGATATTAATAAATTCTAGATTATGAATATGTAATCTCGATTACAGAAGCTCCTGCCTGCCATGAAATATTGTGGATACAACCTGGCTACTTTTTTGGTGTGTTGTCCATCCTAACTTATTGGGAAACTTCTGTATGTGTGACAGCCAAGGATAGACATCAGCTATTCTTACAAGAATATAGACTCAAAATAACAACAGATATATTTTTAGATTATTGGAAACTAAAAGGACTCACAAATGACCCTCTAGAAAATTATGTTGTCTCACAGGAAACAACTTCCTTTCAGACATAGGATTCCTTGTGTTGTGGCTATGATTGGTTATAGTCAATGCTACTTTCCATTGTAGGAAGATAGTATTATGTTACTCATGGGATTCAGTAAAAATTTAGGAATTAGTCAGGTTTTAAATAAAAAGAAGGGAATCGGCTATAAACATCCCCTCCCAATATAAGATTGAACAAAAAAAGATTAATTCATCCTGTGCAAATCTGCATTATAGATAAGGGGGAGATAGGTAGAAAGGTCAGTGAGTAAAGGTTCTACCTGAGCTCTTCAGCCATAGGAGCAAGGAAGGAAAAAGACCCGAATAAAGCCCAGTGATGGGGTAGCCTTTGAATTCCAGGACTAGAGAAAGAAAAAAACAAACAAACAAACAAACAACAGCAACAACAAAAAAAACCTGGATTGAGGCAGTAAAGTGTGTGGAAGCAGGAGTAAAAAGGCTTTAGCATGAAGGCATCTTGGAGCTCAATGACTATGGGAAAGGAGAGAGAGAATTCCTGAGCAATGCCCAATGACAGGACAGTCCATTGTTTCAGGCAACGGAACATAAAGACCTCAACTTTAGGGAAGTCCCAGATGCTCACAGCAATCAAAGGAAGAGGGACAAAGATTTTTTACTAGGGTCGTGTGTGTGTGTGTGTGTGTGTGTGTGTGTGTGTGTGTGTGATCTCACCGTGGCTTACCTATGGATAAATGACTTTTCATTTGAAATTTTTTTTCTCTTTTCCAGCTTTCTTTTTCTAGATAGCGACTGAAGCTGTCAGATTTGACAAGGAAAGAGAAAACAAATCTAGGACTAGTGATATTTTTAGAATTACTTTACATTTTCTAAATTAAGCATTTTTAAGACATAATTCTGAAATTTGTAGTGGTGTTGAATATTTTTAAAATTAATTTTGAGCAGTAGAATTCTACATTCAAATATGCTTTGACCTAAAGAAGATATATATTTAAAATCTATCTGTGTAACTAAGCATCTATCCACAGAATTATTATGACATTTTAGAAACTGATTGCTTTGTGATGTAAAAAAAAATCTCAGGGTATATGTATGTACAATGAAAATGAAATTGATGAAGTGAAATCAATAAACAGAACCTCAATAGACTATGAAATCAATGTATTCAGAATGTAAAAAAGATGAATTCAGTTTGGGAGTTAACTTTAAAGACCTTTAGGCTAGAGTTCTGTTGATCCACAATAGAATAAAAACTAGGCAACCCCATAATTTGCAAACCACATCTGTGTGGGAATGGCAACCACTACCATGTTTCCCATTCTCCATATTTCCATAAGTCCATTTTTTTTAAATGAAGGGAACTTTTAGAAAGTTGTAGCTTTAGAAATGACTAAAGTGAAGGAGCTGTGTAAAGGTGGAGCTACTTCAAATGAACTGTAACTAGGAAATAAGTAATATACTCAGCTGAGGTAGGTAATGGGAGAGAAAGAGATCCCAGGATCTTGACAAGAGATTGCTGCTAGGAAGGCCCATTCAAGTTATATGATGGGATTTGGACACCGTAGAGAGATAAGAATACTTCAGAATCATCCCTTGTTAAAATCAATCCCTAGAGTTTAATTGTATGACATCACTGAGAAATTAGGCATTTATTTAATCAAATATGTTTGTCTATCTCTCTAGACTATTCCAACAATTGTATATTTGAATGGTTAAGGAAATAGATAAATACATATCAGTAGGGAATTGTTTTGTGATTTGGGAAAATAAATTTGTGTTATCTGTTGTTCCTTTCATTGATTCCCCTTTTAGCTGTAATTTATTAACTCCCTGCCAAGGGAGAAGTCACTGGTCTCTTAGGAGCCTTGGGAGAGAGCAGGTTAGACAGGGTGAGAAGGGTACAGGAAGAATGAGAAAGCTACCAATGACAAGTTTCACCTATCTAAAATAGGGCTAGGAGTTGACTCTACACAATGAAAAGAAGAAAGGAAAGAAATTATCTTGCTTATATTCTGTCCTATTCCTTTCCCTTCCTCCTGAACCTCATAGCATCTAACCCTAGGACCTATTAGAATTTAGGTCTAGTAGTAATAACACTAGTACTAAGTGTTATTACATTTCAGGATGTGGATTAAATAGACTTTTGCATGTGGCCTTGAGAACTTGACTATTTTGTTTCTATGGAGAAAATGCCAAATAGTGAGATCTACCTTATTCCATGCATAAGTCAGAGATGTCCTGTTATTATACAAATACAAATATATATATAAAACATATGCATATTTACTTATATAATGAATGTGACATGAATTGACTTATCTAACCATTCATATAATTAGATACATGTGTCAATATTCAATTTATTTACTGGTTACTAACAAATATTTACTTTGGTCATCAAAGACTTAGATATTCCTCTCACCCTTTGTTCTAGTTGGTGCCTTCCTGCCTCAATTTGATCTGAGAGAAACGATTATTTCTCCCTCACAATAATTAAAAATTATTTAATTATAATAAAATTTTTCCCCTTTCTCCTTCATAGAAGTTAAGCGCTTCAGGAGGGAAATCTTTCAAAAAGATTTATCTGCTTGGCTCTTTTCAACAACGAGATTATTTAAAGCAATTCTAGTAGATTTCTGATAGAAAGTGCCATCTGCCTTGAGAGTGAGAACAATTGGGATTGAATGTTGATCAAAGCATCATATTTTCATCTTTTTTATGTGTTTGCTTGTTTTTTCTTTCTTTCTTGTGTTTTTCCCTTTTGATCTGATTTTTCTTGCAAAGCATGATGAATATGGAAATATGTTTAGAAGGATTGCATGTGTTTAAATTATATTAGATTACTTGCTGTATTGTGAATACATGAGGCGAGGAGAGGGAGAAAAATTTGAAACGCAAAGTTTTCCAGGGGTAAATGTTGAAAATTATCTTTTCTTGTATTTTAAAAACAAAATAAAAAAATAAGTTAGTTAAAAAAAGATTTACTCAAAGATAGTAAAAGAAATTCTAAGTTTGGGATTTCCCCTTTTTATCAGATGGGTGATATGGAAATTGATGTCTCTTTGACAAAGATTTAAGTGCTATAAGTCAAGTACCCCCGAATCTTCACTGTAATATAGTATAGTATAGCATCTCATTATAATATTAATTCTTTTACTAATTATTAATGAATCAGTTGATAGGTACTCTCAGGAACATCTACTTTTCCCAGAGCCATCACCAAGAAGGCTTTTTGTTTTAAGAGAAAGATAGCCAAATGACCATCTTTTTGTTAAAATCCTGGCATCATTAATAAAACAATTAAATTACCCAGAAATAATGTCTCTTAAAATCTTTTAAATGCCATAGAGCTTTCCAAAAGTAGTTGCTCTACCTAAGAAAAAATGATAGGAAAGCAAAGTATAGAATATCTTCAATGACCTATTAAAAAAGAATCATGAAATTATAAATTTCTACCTCTCTAATACCTTAGAGGCCATCCATTAAATTAAATCTTCTTATTTTATAAGTGGGGAAAGTGAAGTCCAGAAAGTTGAATTAAGTGACTCAAATCTCATAGATTTTGAATGGCAAAGCCAAGAAGTTGCCCAGAAATTTTTGTTTGAAATTAATTTATATGAATAATATAAAAATTAAAATGTTGACATGTTGTCTTAGCACTGATCTTGAATCCAAAGTAGTCATGCTACTTATGACCAATGACTTATATATTCTTTTAAACTTAATATATATTCTACTTCCTATTTTATTGTTGATATACTAATGGAACACCTAAGCACTTTTCAACTTCCAAAAAATGTGCTGGCAAGAATTTTTTTTCTTTAAAGAGAATTGATAGGAAAAATATTTTTTCCTTTCTTAAAATTATAAACAGTATATGTATATATATATATACATATATATATTCAACAAATGTATGTATGTATTAATGCATGTATGTATGTATACCAAAAAGCAGATTTGGAAACTGATAGAGTATGGATCCATGTTTTGCTTAATTTTATCTGTCCACATGAGTATGTTTTTATCAACTCTATTATAGATAAAAAGGTGCAATTTAAATAATTCTACTATTGTGAAAATGCAGTTTTCAAAATGGTCTTTTCCCCCCAATAGAGCATTTCTCATTTGTACACTCAAAGCTCTTAACTATATATTTTCTGTTGGATTCCCTATTATTAACTGACAAGAAGACAGATGCTACATTAAAAATGAGAAAAAAAAATTAAAATGCAAGAAATGAAGTTGTGTCCAAATGTAAATTCAGGAAAATGTTATTTTCTATTTAGATATAGATTCTCCCATGTGTAATAGTTTTTTTTTTTTTAAACAAATCTGAGTGCTTTAAATTTTTTTTAATAAGCAAAGCGTTTTTTTTTTTTTTTTTTTCCCCTTATAATCCTTTTCTCTGAGCACATACTATTTGCTGGAATAGTTAGAATATTTTGCAAAATGCTCATTAGAATAGTTCCAAATACTGTTTTTACTTAGTGACTATTTGTTAAATGTCAAAGGTCAAGAAACTTCTCCTGTGTCAAGAAAGCCTAGAATGAATAAAGAAATGCCTCTCCCTGCCTTTAAACAATGGAACATTTGTAATTTTCCTGACAACTCCCCTAGTTTCATGACCATTTTCCTTTCCCTCCATTTGACTATCTCTGGTAAATTCAGTAATTCTTTTGTTATTCTTATGAGATGAATATAATAGTTCAAATTCTTGACAGCTATGGTCATAGAGTATTTTTTTTAATAAAAAAAAATCTCTTTCTATAAGGGTCAAATGCCTTACATTTTAAAGAAGTATACAGTAATTTTTCTTCTCTCTGAAGAGAATGTTTGAATGAAATTTACAAGATTTCAGTTTATTTATGAAAGGAGTAATATTTATTATGTATAGCAAACATTTAAAAAGCTGCAAATGGCAGGCAGAGAAAAATGACTCTTCCTTCAATAAATACAAGATATGTAAACTATTCATTTTAAAGATACACATTTCAAAAAAAAAAAAAAAGAACAGACTGGGAGATTACTTTGAGATAAGAAATATGTTGTATTAGTTTTCTTATTTACAATCCTATGCTATATTATAGATATTAATGTGTGATTTTGTTAGAAAAAAATCACTTAATAATCAAAAAATAAAGTGTGAATTTGGATATATTTGATAATATAACATTATTATTAAAAATGGGATTATGGCAGCTGGCATTTTTATTCTGCCATATTCTATCTGTCTCTGTCTGTCTTTGTCTGTCTCTCTTGGGCTCTCACTGTATTTCTGTGTCTCTGGTTATGTCTCTATCTATCTCTCTGCCTCTGTCTCTCTTTCAATCTCAGTGTCTCTGTCTCTCTCACAGACAGACATACACACATACACATGTGTGTGCACACACAAAACAAGCCAGGTATTCCAATAACGAATGGCTTTTACTGAATTTTGAATATAAATACATGCTCAGAGATATTTCCAATCACATACACATTCAGGAACTCACTCTTTGTCCTCCTGCCTTCCAGAGACCAATCACGAACTTTGCTATTATATACAGTGTAAAAGAAAAAGTCTTTGAGTCACCATAGATCATATGTAAAGGAAATAGTCTTTCAGTTGACAATGCTGTTGAGACTAAAGAATTATTAGATGCATACACATTTATATACTAAAAGGGAATTGGTTCAGTAAAAAAAAAAGCCAAAATTAATATGGTAATAAAAATAAGCATCATAGTGATATATATTGAAAATTCATAGGCATTTTAAAAAAATCTTAAAATACAGTTTTTCCAGGAGTGAACATTTAAAAGCAAATGTAGAGCCAGAGAATGATATCATTGATTATATCCTTTGGATAAATAAATATTCAGAGTATTGTGTAGATGAGTGCTTTCTCAGGTCAGTTTTTTAATACAAGTGAAAATATGAATAATAGTAAAATAAATATTGTATCATCTTAATAATCAGTGTGTGTTACATAGGGCTCTTGTATCAACCAATGCACTGGACTGACTTAAAATTATAGTCAAAATAGTAGATTCAGAAATCTCATCTAGATATAGTCTTTGACTGTTAACCCAACTGAGAACATCTGTGTGATGACAGTGAGAATGATGGATCAGCATAGTTTGCCTACCTCCGTGCAAGTGGTCTTTGATCTAGCATACAGATGGTGGGAGAGGGAATATTTTTACAGACATAGCACACACATGCCTAATTTGATCTTTCTCTTGGGTCCATTGGGAAACAAAGTAGCCCATCTTCCATTATAATCCAGCTCAATTTAATTTATGTAAATTTGTGACATTACCAATTTTTACGCTAATATCTTGATTTTATAGGATTTCACAGCATTACTTAATTACCTCTTCTCTTTCATCATGCTGATAACATATTTAAACGGTCATTAGCTTATAACTAGAATATTTACCTAGACCTCTTTAGTAGGAGTAAAGCAGCATGGCATAATGGAAAAAACACACACACTACATTTGACATAAAAAAAAATTCATTTGTGTCTTAGATTTAGCAATGACACATGGACAAGTTATTAATATGATATATCTTATCAGGGAACTAACATGTGCTGGGAGTCAAACAAACAATGGGTTTTCAAAAGGTCATTTCCACCTGGGAGTAAAAGGATCAGGTTCTAGAACATGGACAATATAGACACTGACTGAAAGTCTGAATTTTATTTATGATAACTTCTAGACTGATTTCTCTGCAGAATTTTAGTCCCTGAGGTCCTATGTAGCCTTAATCTGAACTCTTTAAAATGTGCTCTTATAAAACAACTTAAAACACATTTCAGATTATTCCTAGTGTTTTTCTCCCTCTACATCACAGTTCTTGGATAGACTATACCTTCTAAAAAGGATTTCTTCCTCTCATTCCTTCATTATTTATTCTCTGTTTCTGTTTATTCTAGCACTCATAGCACTTATACTTATTTAGTGTCTTTTTATGATCTATTCTTCATGGAATTAAAGCTACTAATGTGCCTGTTTGGGGTTTGTTCTTTTAAACACTTTCCATGTTACTGCTTTGCTCATTGCTCCCTTTATCTTTTATGCCTTGCTCTTAGAAAAACTAATACCAGCAGGAAATAGAGAGGATATTGCCTCATGGTTGGAACTTTGCTATGTCCCTGATTATGCAGTTAATTATTAACCTTTCCCTTATTCATAGTCATCCCTTTCTCCCACCCCCCACCCTCAGTTGTCTTAAAGGATCTGCTCTATTTCCCTGCCCTTCCACCTCTTTTAGGTGTAAATTTCCCCTAAGAGTTCTGATTTCCCTCTTCTGAGGCAGTGTGAGAGGTTCCTCTAAACACCAAATCCTTATTTATTACATCCATTTTAAGTTCCCGAATTCTTTCTATAGTATATTGTTTTTACATGGGAGCATTCACCAGTGCTAATCTGTCCCACAACTGAAACAAGATTTTCTCTTTTCTTCTCTTTCTTTTTAAAAAAAAAATAATAAAATCCTTCCTTTTGTCTCCTCAGCCATTTTCCTGTAAGCATTCTTTTAGGATAAAGTCAAGAGAAGATAGGGGTTATTTTCCTTTCATTGTTGCCATTTTAATGGATTAGAGTACCCATATTTTCTTCTATTTTCCCTCTTTTTACTTGCCTAGCTAGTTTGTAATTACTCTAACAAAAAGGTGAGGTATTGTGAGGTTACCACTACTTCTATTCCATTTCAGTTTTCATTCATTTCCTTGAGTACTCATAGAAGTCAATCTTTTTTATGGTTTCTTCATTATTATTTTGTTATTGTTGCTCTTGATTACTGCATTTGCTTATTTTTTTTTTTTTGTATACCTGTTGTCTAGTGATTGAAAAGCAAATAATTTGTTTAAGTCTAGTTTCTTCTAAGGATGATTACAATACTTCCTTTAATTGGATGACCATTTTTCCATCAATATCTAGAATTTGATTTGCAGGATATGTCACCATGATATACATATTCAGCTCTTTTGCTCTTCAGAATACAATATTTCATTCCCTCCTGAAGTTTGCAGTGAGTACAGAATACTCTTTTGTTGTTCAAATTTATTTTCCTTTTTATTGGAAGACATTATATTTATATTGGAAGTTCCATATAAATTCCTTTATATTGGAAGACAGAAATTGTTTTCATTGGAACTGGGAATTTAATCACTGTGTCTTTTGGAGTTTGCAACATTGTGTTTTGTTTTTCTGTACTTATTCTGTGGATTCTTTAAATTTAAACTTTGTGATCTGTATTCAGAAGTTTGGTTGTTTTCTTTTATAATTTTTTTTTTTTTTGCATTGTGGTGTTCAGATTTCTGACTTGTCATGTTCTGAGAAATTTTTAATCCTTAAGTTATCTCTAAACATATGTCTTTGAAATAAATGTTTTCCTTATATGATGATCATGTTTTCTTTGAGCATTATTATTTTTTGTTTCTCTTTTTTACTACACTGTCCTTATTTTGGGTGTATTTGCATTCTCAATCAGTTATTCTCTCTTTTGTTTCTTTGTAAAGATTTAGCCTTATGAATTAAACTATTTTTATGCTACCTGTTTTATAGACTGTATATTTTGCTTTCACAATTTTTTTCCCCAAACAATTCAAGAAAATCCTTCTAAAGTTCCATGATTTTTTGAGAATCCAGAGGCCTTTTGCCTCCTCAAATATTGGTATATTTCCTTTTGTTTTGCAATTAATTGATATTTGGAATCCTTTAGCCTTTCTTGAGGATATATTTTCTTCTATTATTAATATGTTTACTGTTCATTTATCTGCTTAAGCTCAAGGTTTTTTTTTTTTTTAATTTAATTTTCTTCTCCCTGAGATCTTTGGTTCATTCTCCTACCTCTCCACTTATATTCCTCTATTGATTACTTTTTGACTCTTTCTTTCTCTTTGATAGTTATTTGCTTAGGGTTAGACCTCAAAACTATATCAGTCTCTTTCCATGCAGGCAAATTCTCACTTCAATGTCCTTCAGTGTCTACTCCAAGTGACTTCTGGTGGTACATAAATAGCTCCAGTTTGATTCTTGATTCTTTCTCTAAGTTTTAATGGAGTGCCACTCAGACATAGAGACAAAGAGACAAGCATGTGGCCAAGCTGTTGTCCAAGCAAGAGTAAGCTTCTGCCTCTTTGATTTCAGTGGCACTCAGAGGAGAGATAAACTTAAGTTATGTTTGAAGTTCATGTCTCAAGACTGTGCTGAAACATGATGGGACAGGAGGAGTAAGCGCTGAGAATGTAAACGTTTAGCTATTTTTTTACTATTAATTCTTTGAATTGCTATCTTATTTTAATTCTTAGTTTCCTAGATAATGAAAATATATGAAATTGTTTTATCACCTGCATACAATTCCTATTGTAGAGAGGTTTGAGAAGTCATGAGGATCAGAGAAAATGTCTACTTTTGCTTACATGACAGAGACCATTTTGAAACTATTTCATTAAAATGTCAATATCTTCAAGTAATATTTTAAAAATATGCAATTTGCAGGTAGGTAGATCATAAATATTATACTTTAAAACAACCATTTTAATATCAATTTGTTTTATGGGTATTTTAAAAATCACCCAAAAATTGTAATAAATAATGTGAATTTTTTTTATAGTAGAAATAATTTTAAAGAAGTGATGCTACACTACTCTTTTACTTATTCTGTTACTTTTGGTAAAATACTTTACTAGAGGTATATTTCTGAGATGATTGTTAATCAAAATCCAAGTCTATATTATCTTTTAATTACTTTGAGGTTCAGTGTACCTTTTTGAAGGGTAGTGATTCGTCAATCTGCGGCCTGAAACTCTATCTGGTATATTACTCTATTGCTAGACTGTACCAGAGATACATATAACCAGGAATAAAAATATTCAGTTACAGCAGTATCAACAATGGGGATCAAATAGGAAAACATTTTCAGTGCTCTTTCAGAAAGAGATGAGGACCTTGTTCCTCCAAGGGAGTTATTATCAAATAGTCCTTCATTAGTTTTGACTCTCTAGCATTGTGGAAGGGTACAGCTATTTTGAAACTCAGTTTCATTTCTGGCTTAGAGATGATTTACTGCCTTTTGCAATATCTTTCTGTTGGGCAGAAAGGAAAGCATTTGCTTTCTTGAGGAGCCTGGAAAGCATACTTTCTCTCACATTTTCTTTAGAATCATAATGTCTGATTGTGAAGTCATGGATGGCTAAATTTTTTGAAGGGGTGATCAATATATGAAATGTAGTATGCATTTAATCAATGTTTGTTTTTGCTTGATAATATCCTCCCTGATGACCACCCTGCTGCTTGCTTCTGTCATCTACTTTCACCTGAGTATCTAAAAATTCTACTTTTTAATGTTCCTCCTGGTAGCATAATGTTCACCAGAGTCCTTACCCACATTATAACATGGCCATTCTCTGGGCACTTGCATATTCTTCTGGGAAATATTTTCTTAGACTGAAGTATTATTGAAAATGAAATTCTAAGGATACATCTCATATAATTAAGTCAAATTTGCCTACTTGAATTAGGAGTTATAGATCATCCTATCTGTTATTTCTACTTCATGCATTTATTTACTGAAATCAATGTTGGTCCTACTCCTGCTTTTTTCTTGGATTTGATTTCTAGTAAGTTTTCCAGTATCTTTACCAGTACTTTATACATTATTGTTTGTTTTCTCTAGTATCTAGATGTCTGCATATTAACTAATCGTTTATTCCTTTCCCAACTGTTAAATGGTCAAAGGATATGAACAGACAATTTTTTGATGATGAAGTGAAAGCCATGTGTAGTCATATGAAAAAATGTTCTCACTCAGTACTGATTAGAGAAATGCATATTAAATCAGCTCTGAGGGGCCATGTCACACCTCTCAGATTGGTTGAGATGACAATGAAAGAAAATTGGAAGGTATGTGGGAAAACTGGGACACTAAAACATTGTTGATAGAATTTTAAAATAATCCAACTATTCTGGAAAGCAATATGGATCTGTGTGTGCTATCAAACTGCAAATTCTTTGATCCATCAGTGACACTATTGGATATATATTCCAAGGAAATCATAAAGGAGGAAAAAGCACCCACATGTGCAAAAAATATTTGTAGCATCTCTTTTTGAAGTGGCAAAGAATTGGAAAATGAGTAGATGCCCATCAGTTGTGGAATGGCTAAATAAGTTAGAGTATATGAAATTAATGGAATATTATTGTTCTATCAAAAATGATGAAGAAGCTGATTTTAGAAAGGCTTGGAAAGGTTTATATGAACTGATGCTGAGTGAAAAAAGTAGAACCAGGAATATAGTGTACACAATGATAAACTATGAGAGAGTTAGTTCTTTCTGGCATTTTAGTGATCTAAGGCAATCCCAATAAACTTTGTATAGAAAATGTCATCTGCAACCAGAAAGAGAACCATGGAGAATGTGTACTTTTTCATTTCTCCCCTCTTTTTTTTAACTTTCTCCCCTTTTTATTTTGTCTTTTTTTCATGGTTTTCCCTTCTGTTTTAATTTTTCTCTGCCAATATTATTCATAAAGAAATGTGTATTAAAAATTAATGTACATGAATAACTAGAAAAATAAAACAAAAATATAAAAAGAAAAACAAATAAAATAGTTTGCTCCTACAACATTTCTTTTCATTTGAAAACCTTTTCTATTAATTTTCAAGAGTTCATTTAAGTCTTTTTAAGGGCCTTATTTATACCCTTTATTCCTAGCCAGGAGCTTGTTATTCCTAAATTTAACTGTGATCCAAAAATCATACCCAATAATGTTGATCAAAATATAGTTGAACCTTTTGAAGAACGTTGCCCAGTCCACCTGTCCATTACTAAGCTGCCATGTAGTCTGAAGTTGCTCAAAGATATTGTGATTATTATGGAAAATGGTGCTGCAGCCAGATATAGTGGTAGGTACCTGTATACCTGATGATGATGATAATGCTGGTGGATCATTAGGGTTAGTTGTCCTGAGCTACAGGCTATTCTGATCTGTCTGCACTATGTTTAGTGTTAATATAGTTAATTCTCAGTAGTAAGGGTGGAGGTGGAATGGGGGACACTAGGTTGCCTGAGGAGAGACAGAGCAATTCCAAAAGGAGAATAGATTAAAACCTTTTATGCCTATCAATAGTGAGAATGGTTGTAAATGGCTCCAGCTCTTCTAATCTGGGTGAGATAGGGAGATGTCTCAAAAAAGAAAATTAGGATGTACAACAGTCTCTTGGATGATATTGCCATACATTATATTTGCCTTGGATTGTGTGTGTGTGTGTGTGTGTGTGTGTGTGTGTGTGTGTGTGTAATTAGTTCCTGAGAATACTAAATGGAAGGCTAGACTAAATAAAGAGAACTATGAAGTCTATGAGAGAAGAATGAGCACATTCTCCATGATAAAACATTTCTGCATTTTCAAATAGATCAAGATAAGGAATGTAGTAAAACATTTCTTCAAATAGATCTTCCATCTCCATCTAATATGCACTGGAAAGCCTGGTGGTAAATCAATAGGTCTGTAAGAGATGCTGTCAAGGTAGAAAATGGAATGGCAGCAATAACATGGGAAGATCAGAAATCATTGATTTCACAGATGTAGTTTTATGCCTTGATACAAAATTTTGAACAAAATTATCCTTTTGTCTTTCAAAAAGTTTTATATATTTTGCTTGGGAGACACTTTGTTATTTGATCTTCCTGTTAATATAATATGTTGACTCCACCTTGGGCTTGATTTAAGTAGTCTTGATCTAGCTTTCCTATTCTTTCCATATTGATTTTCTTCAATGAAGTTTCTAATTTTGCATGTAGTTCATTTAGGACTGTGATATTAGAATACAAATACAATAGTGTCATTTTTAACTTTCCTTAAAGAAAACAGTGCAGTATAAAAATATTTTTATTTATTTATTTATTATTTGTAGCCCTGACAATTTTCATTCTTAAATATCCTGATTATGGTTATTTTTTTTTCTGTATTTTCAGCAAGATTTTTGTAAATGTTTTCCTTCCTCTACTATTTTCTGTGTCTAGTAAGACGATTCACAAAGTTTTGCCATTTTTCTAAAATACCCTTAACTCCCATATCTATTCTATTAGTAAAAAAAAACCAAAAAACAGATATAAGTTGGCAAAGTCATTTCTAGGTTCTTTTGGTCCCTTTTTGGGCAAGTTATTTGGACATGACTTTAAACCTTCTGGTGAAAAGAACATTGTATACTAATACTAACAGGAGGTGATCACTGGAAGATGCACAAGTTTTACATTCAAGAAATTTGAAATGTTGGCAGAAAAAACTTTAAAACTTATTGTTTATTGAAATAGTTAAGTTAAGCTTTATTAGGAAATAATGACAAACCGTCTCAATGTCTGCTTTTTTAGTCACTTCACATTTCTTGGCATCAACAGGTTGTTTAAACAGTTCTAGTTGGAGCTGCCACATTTTTATTACTTTAATTTAGTATTCTTTTTGATCTGTTGTTAGAGACAGATGGTCTGCCTGTACAGACGATTGACTTTAAAAAGAAAAAAAAAGATTCCTACATTGAGAATCCATACTTTCCTGTCTGTTAAAATATAAATAATTTCTTTTTTTCCTGATTTTTTGGGGGTACTTAACATTTCTAGTATTACCTGATTCACTTCTTACAATTTTTATAAAATAAAAGCACATTTTTTTGGTAGGATTCTACTGAATTTTGAACTCCTGAACCATGCTTTTTAACCAATTGTTTCCCATATACCCCAATGCCCACATTTTCATTGAAGTCCTTGAGAGGTAAAATAAAAGTTAATGTTATATCAAGTTTTATTGAATTCTTAATAGATATTCTCTCCCTTATTTTCCTTTAAAGAAGTGTTTCAATTATTTTCTCTTTTTTTGCAAATATTTATCATGAGCACTGAAATACAAGATCAACAAATTTCCTATACTATCAGTGAAACAGACACTATTACTTTTTTATGTTTTTCTCCAAGAAGGATTGGTAAACTTTCCTTCCATCTATTTTTCTTTTCCTTTTGGTTTAATTTGTTGCAAGAATGTTAATTCCATTAATTCAATTAAACAAACATTTATTAAGCCTCAGTTATGTTCTAAGATTTCAAAATTGAGTATCATTTTACTCCTCTAGGAATGTGTGTATTGATTGATCAACCAATGATATCACATTAGATCATTGACTTGATTTAATATTTATGGACAATCTAAAAATTTACTCATAGCAATGTCCTGCCCCCATTTTGCATCACTTTGTATCACTGTAGAAACAGAAGGGGACCAAGCATATTCAAAGATCAAGTCTAGTTTTCATTGTGTCTTTGGTTGCCATGGACAAATAATGACATTGGCACGAATAACAAACTATCACAATGTATAAATTTTTTTTAAATGAGTACTATAAAAGGTAGTTAAAAATTATATAGCATGGGTGCATATTATAAATGTTGTCTTGCTTGCAAGCAGGAACATGATAGAGATCTAAAAGAATTATGATGGGAAAAGTGAGCCTGTCTAGTAGAGAAAATGAGGGATAGCAGATAACCTAAGTTTTGACCTGGAGCCTAGATAAGCTTAAATGACTACAGAAAACCACTAATAAGTACAGTGAATTCCCTAGAGAATATTGGAAATTCAATCAGAAGGAGATGTATGCTGATGTGTAAAAGAAGATGTTAGGAAAAAATGGTTGCTTTCCTTGTACAGTTCTTGATATAGGAAAATAAAATTTGGGAAAATATAACAAAATCCTCCTATACTTGGAGAGACTAGATTTCCCATGGTTCAGAGAAAGGATAGATAGGATCTTATGTTCTGAAGTGAAAATTAAGGCAGGGCAAACAGTTTCTTGCTTCAGGGGACCAAATTTTATAGTGAGCAAAAATTTTAATTTTTTGGTCCTGACTTATTTATTCTTGGGTTGCGGCAGTTTCCTTCACACTGGCTTAGTGATGATTACCACTGGGATGGTGGTATCCCTCTCAATCTTTGTATCACTGTAGAAATAGAAGGGGACCAGAGGGATGACACTGAAGTTTTTGTTTTTTTTTACCCCATTATGGCTACTGTTCTGCCTTGGGCAAATATATCCCAAGAAATCCAACCATGGTTAAGGACATGCTTTTTGCTGGGCACTAAGTGGTAGTTATTTCACTGTCATGCACTAAAATTCCACAGAGGAAGTTAATTTACTAGTTTTAGTTCTTCCCTCTGAGACTTTCATTAAATAAATAATTAATGCCTCTCATATTATAGTTATGCAAATATTTGAAGACATCTATCTTACTCTTGTTTTTTTTTTTTCCCTTTCTGGACTAATCATATTCTGGACTAATCATAATGATTCCCAGGTCCTTTATCACCCTAGTCACCCTTTCAGTTTGTTAATGTCTTTCTTAAAATAAGTCTCCAGGAAAATAAGGAAGAACAGCAGTATTTAAGTTGGAAAAAATCTATATAATCATAGGATGTAGAGGGTTGGCTTAACTAAAACTAATTTGAAAGAAAAAAAAAAGATCCATTTGTCATTGACTGTAAGTCAATATGAGAAAAATATAGCATGAAATGTTACATAATTATCTATTAATATCATATTTCTTCCTAATTTTATAGCCATAATTTGCAAAACAGTTAGCATGATTAGGGCCTTTCTTGGTTTTTCTGTTTTGTGAATAGAGGTCATGATATGGTAGGCCCTTAAAAAATTTTTACTGATTGATTGACATGGAGACTAAATTAAATGTGCTCACACTTCAGAAAAGTTGCACTAGAAAAAATTTCATATTATATTTCTCCTCATTTCTTAACCTCATACTCTTTGGTATATGCATGTAAAAGAGATTTAATGTGTCCATTTAATTAAATGGATGGTTTTTGGATGCTGATAATTCAGTCACAAGTTCTATGCCTGTGCACTTGTATGAACAAGGGATTAGTAGCTCTATCCTAAATCTATAGAATAGTGAGATTCTGCTTCAGCACTTTCCCATATTCTTAAATCCTGCACCAAAATACACAACTAAAATATACTTCCACCAATTATTACTCCATGCTTCCCATAGTCATTAGCTTTTCTTCCATATTTCTGTATTCACAGAACCCATTTTAATTTATAACCACTCTAATGTCGTATACACCTGCCCTCTATCTACTTTCCAGTGTCTCTAAAATTCTTCATGGAGTTCAAATTAATTGTTTTTCTTTCTAGTGGCACTCAATACACTGAAAAGTGAAGAGGGAATTTTCCTGGGCAAATGAGGACTCTTCCAACTACCTTCCAGTCTTAACCCAATATTGTTCTAATCTCCTGCTTAATTTAAACTAATTAAGCTTTTTATTTTCACAGACCTATTCATCTTCACTGAGGTCACTTTTCAATTTATTTCAGCTCTATTTATCAGGACAGCACTAAACCTCATATCTAGGGTGCAACTGGGTAATGATATCAATTATTAGGTGAGACGAAAGTGTTTTGCATGTAATAAAAAGATCATTTATTTACAGGTTTTTGTGTAGTTTTTTATGATGATTTCTCTTAGTAATTCCAAAAAATATTCAATAAATAATCTTATTACATTTATGGGTAAGAGAATGAGTCGGAAATCTCTAGTGTCATTTTTCTTAGATTTATTAGAGAAATCCCTTTTCTCAAGTCTTTAAGAATTTTAATTCTTGTCCTCTTTCCTTCTCTTGTATATCTTTCTCTTTTCCTTTGGTCTTTTCCTCTGAAGTTAGTAAGAGATCATGGCAAAAATAGCTTGATGTATTTCTTCCTGGATCTGTAGAGAACTGCTTGAAAGAACAACAATTGCCTTCAGCATATGGTTGCTACTTAGTGTGACTTTTGTAAGAAAAAATAAATGTCCCACTTGACAATCCACCTTAATTCCCCTGTTTCAGATTAGCTTTCCTATGGGTGATAATCATATTGTCTAGTTTAATCTTTTTATTATAATTCTGTATCAATTTGCTCCATGACATTTTCTAAAACATTGGTATATTAATTGATTTTGTGGTATATTTTATCTTTATCCCCTTAATCATTGTTAGTGTTTTGCATCATGTTTATTTCAAGTCCAGTATTCTCTAAAAATATTGATTCTTTTTTATCTTCAAATATGTTGATTTACCCACAAGTTAAGTTCTTATTATTCTATTAAAGTATAAGTTAATTTCTAATTTTTCTAATAGGTTGTTAAGCTCTTTGACAATATAAATTGCTTTCTTTTTCTTGTTTGCAACTCAAATGTTTAGCATACTTCCTGGCATATAATAAAATAATTTATAAAAAATAATTATTGACTATTGACTACAGCTAAAACAAATGTCAGTGCTAACTCTCTCTCTGTTTCTGTCTCTCTGTCTCTTCCTTCCCCCTCTCTCTCCGACTCTGTCTCTTTCTGTTTTATGGAGGCCTTTTAAAATCAGGTATTTATAGATATACGCTACCCTATGTCATCATTTCCTCTACCACTTATCTCGGTGAGCCTTTCCTTTTAACAAAAATAAACAATAACCAAATTTAGAAGTTTGTCTTATTTCTCATTCTTATTTATATTATTATAGTCATTTTGTATGTTGTTTTGGTTTTGTTTATTCTAATGAATCTTATACAAGTCTTCCCAAGATTCTCTGAGGTAGTATAATTTGCTTGTTCCTTCTCCAGCTAATGACATTACTTTGTTTCCAGTTCCTTGCTACCCCCTAATGGGATTTTATGAATATTTATGTATGTTTTCTTACCTTATTTTCTTATTTTGAGCCAAGGTATTTGTAGATATTTTCATTCACTGGTTTATTGAGACTTATAAATTCAAGCCCAGGTCTTTATTTTCTGTCTTTGTGATATGTTGGTTTAGATAATGGAGGATTTTTCCTCTTTTTCCAATGATGTCTTACTCCAAATATTCTTCATGGATTGGAAGTAAATGATGATTTTCTTAGTGTACAACAGGCTTTGCTATGTCCAAATTTAGGAGTTAGAAACTGATACAGTGACATACCACATACCTTCTCTTGGGGGTCTAGCCTAGTTACCATTGTGAACAGCTTTGTAGAAAAGTGACAACTTTTTACTTCATAATAATCCTTAGAGATCTACTAATGTGAAAAAAAATCCTTTTTGTGCAATTTACCCTAACTGAAATCATGGAATCTTGAAATATATTACACCTTCTGCTAAGGGATCCTCAATTTCTAATTGACCAAGAAAAGATTTGCTTACAATAAAATTATTGCTCTTTTTATTGACATTCTCTTGTAAAGATGTTATTTTTAACGTTATAAATACATGGAAGCATTTTGAAGTATTGCTGTATTTGGGGAATGAATGGGAGCAGCTCAGAAATCCTTTCATCATTCCCAGTTATCTATAGTTCAATGAAGGAGATATTAAACAGCAATCTTTGAAGATCATAAGGACCGTAATTATAAAGCTGAAAGAGACATTACTGAATAGTGTCTTCTGTGCCCATATTTTCAGAGCATCAGACATTGCATTAAAGCAAAAAGGATACCTTTAGCTTAATAATAACTTTTATGTAGTGTCTAAAATGTGCCAGGTACTGTGCTAAGTGCTTTACATTTATTCTTACTTAATCCTCATAGAAATATTCTCAGATAGATACAATTATTATTGCTATTTTACAGTTGAGGAAACTGAGATTAACTTACTTTCCCAGAGTCACACAGCTAGAAAGTATCTGAGGTCATATTAATTTTAGGTCTTCCTGACTAAAGTCTAAAGCTGGATATGAATTCAGCTATTCTTAACTAAAATCCCAGTTCTCTATCCATTGAACCACCCAAATACCTCTAGAATAAACAATGCTCTCTTCTCTTTATTTTTTTTTATCCAATAGTAAAAAGTAAAAACCTCCCCCTTCTTTTTTCTTCTTTTAAAATTTTTATTATAGCTTTTTATGTACAAGTTATATGCATGGGTAATTTTACAGCATTGACAATTGCCAAACCTTTTGCTCCAGTTTTTCCCCTCCTTCCCTCTATCCCTTCCCCCAGATGTCAGGTTGAACATGATGTCATGTTAAATATGTGAAAGTATAAAATTAAATACAATATGTGTATATATGTTCCAACAGTTATTTTGCTGCACAAAAAGAATCAGACTTTGAAATAGTGTACAGTTAGCCTGTGAAAGAAATAAAAAATGCAGGCGGACAAAAATAGAGGGATTGGGAATTCTATGTAATGGTTCACAGTCATCTCCCAGAGTTCTTTTGCCGGATGTAGCTGGTTCAATTCATTACTGCTCTATTGGAATTGATTTGGTTCATCTCATTGTTGAAGAGGGCCACGTCCATCAGAATTGATCATGTTGTTGTTGAGGTATATAATGATCTCCTGGTCCTGCTCATTTCACTTAGCATCAGTTCATGTAAGTCTCTCCAAGCCTCTCTGTATTCATCCTGCTGGTCATTTCTTACAGAACAATAATATTCCATAACATTCATATACCACAATTTATTCAGTCATTCTCCAATTGATGGGCATCCACTCAGTTTCCAGTATCTTGCCACTTCAAAGAGACCTGCCACAAACATTCGTGTACATACAGGTCCTTTTCCCTTCTTTAGTATCTCTTTGGGGTATAAGCCCAGTACAAACACTGCTGGATCAAAGAGTATGCACAGTTTGATAACTTTTTGAGCATAGTTCCAAATTGCTCTCCAAAGTGGCTGGATGTATTTGCAATTCCACCAACAATGTATCAGTGTCCCAGTTTTCCCACATCCCCTCCAACATTCCACTTTATCTTTCCCTGCCATTCTAGCCAATCTGACAGGTGTGTAGTAATATCTCAGAGTTGTCTTAATTTGCATTTCTCTGATTAGTAATGACTTGGAGCATCTTTTCATATGGCTAGCCCCTTCTTTTTTCTTAAAAAATTTATTTCTTAAAATAAATTCAGAGCAAGAAAATCAAGATCAATATCAGACTGTTATTTGAAGTGAAAGGAACAATGATGAAGAAGGAGAACAAAGAAGAAAAAGGACAAAACTTCTCGGCTCCTGTTTTGTTCCTGTGCTTTTTTTTTTTTTTTTTACTAAGACTGATTTTCAAGGTGGAAAAGAGAATGAAAATGGTTAGCAGAGTATTGAAACTAAATATAAATGAAGAGATGGTAAGAGAATATTTAGATATCTTTCTGAACTTAAGTCACTTGACTAGAGGAAATTACATTCCAAGATGTTGAAAGAATTGGCAGATGTGATTGTCAAGTGATCTTCAAAAATTTTGAAGAATTTGTGAAGTATCATAGTAATGGAAATAGACAGATGTGCCATTTTCAAAGTTTGAAATGTTAGAATCTCTTGAATTATATGCCACACTTGCTTTTAGTTTGTGAATTTATATGCAGAAGAGAATATTGATTTCTAATAAAAAGACCATACTTTTACAGTTTATTTTTGTTATTTTTTTTTGATATTCAGGATACCATTTTGAGCTATGTACAAAGTAAAATAATTATATTGATTTAAATGATAAATTTAAAACTTTATTTAAAAAATTTTTAAATGCAATATATTCTTTTGCTGTAATCACTTGTACATTATTTAATATTGAGTTCTCAGCATTTTGGAATGTATCACTTAATTCTTATTCATGAAATGACTTTTTATAATATTAGATATTATGTACATTTTTGGTAAGCAGTGCATTTTTCCATATCTAATTCTAATAATATTTCTTATATGTGAAATGAAGTTTAAATGAGGTAAGTTCGCAAACCATACTTTTTCTTCATCTCTTAAACCTTTCTAACATCCAGAATGGTACATGTTCATCATCAGTATTCCACACTCTTTAAGGAATTTCTATAATTTTAAGACATTTCCATTGCATGGATGTTTGTGAAAGACATTGTATTGAATGCACAAAGCCACAAAATATTACAGAATCTCTGAGAAGAGATTTAAAAATATGGGGGTGGTGTGCATTGTGATCCATTCATACAGGGAGGACCAAATGAAGAACATTTAGTGTCCAAATTTCGACATGCAATTGAATGGATAGAGCTTGTCTAATAATAGGGATACCTGGAACTGACATTATAGATAAACTATGAGTTGGGTACACATTTTCAATAATAGGAGTGCAAGCTGGATGCTTTGGGGGAAGTTGTAAAGATCTTTTACTTAGTCTAAGTTTCCAATGGAAGTAAAGATACATCTTTGAAAACATTCTATTGATGTTTCTGTTTGATAGGGAATTAGAAAAACAATATATATATATATACCCACTGAAATGGTTTATGGTGGCTCCATATAGATCCATTATGAGGTAGGAACTTCAAAGAACAACTATGGATAATAGTTAAGGTGGCAAAGTAGATATCATGTCATAACTAGACTCAAGAAGGCCCTAAATCCAAATTCATTCTTAAATTCTTATTATTTGTGTGATGCTGGGCAAGTTACTTATCTTCTGTTTGCCTTAATTTCTTCATAATAATAGTACTTATCTCTGAGAGTTATTATGATGATCAAATGAGATGATAATTATAAAGTTCCAGCACAGTACCTGGCACATAGTAAGTAGTATATAAGTATTAGCTATTATTATTATTATTAAACAAGAATAATAAATACCATCAAAGAATTAGAAGAGAAGACTGAACAGTTATATATCCAGAATGAGGAATAATAGGTAGACTGCCTAGAATGCTCCTCTTGTATTTTCACACTGTTTTGAGAAAGCAAGGAAGGTCTTCCATATGTTTGATTGTCTTGATGCTTTGGAGGACAGGGACAAGACTTAAACAAGATATCTAGAATAAAAAGAGATTGTAGCATATGCAGCAGTCACACCTTGGTAAAATCATCTCAGCAGATTGAATAAACCAGGGAGAAACCATTGGTGAATTAGGGAGATGTCTACTCAAGCATGTGAAGACTTTTTGCAGTGGAATGGATGGATGAAAATAATTTGTTCCAATGGCCATGAAAGCAGCTGACTCATGTGCTTTGAGGTGCTCAGAGCTTGGCCAGACATCAAAGACATCAAGGTCACTCACTGCATCCCAGGCTATCATCAGTCATTTTGACCTTTTTCTTGCCACTGGACTTCAGTGATTTAGGAAGAGAGAGTAAAGCCGATGACTTTGTACAACTCTGCCTTTCTTAAATCCAATTTATGAACAGGTCAAGACATCACTGTGTGATGTCATTGGTCCTCTTCAAAAATGAAGGATGAGCAACAATAATTCCTTAATTGATGAGATCATAGATCCTTTTGGGTATTACCAAAGGCATAGTAGGTGAACACTTATAAACACTTGTTTAGTAGGTGATTAAAGCAATTTATATACATATGTATATATAACTTATATATACATATACTATATATAATGTATATAGCAGTTTAAGCTAGATGCATAAGGATTTAGTAAATGATTATAGCAACTTAAGCTATATGCTTAAGTAGACAAGATATATGTAGACAAGCACTTTCTTCATGGGTACCTATTGGAATCCCTACATACCTTAGTAAATAGTCTTTATGAACTGATGTGACCAATCCCCACAAAACAACAAAGTTCATTTTCTGTGGCCCTACTTTCTCTCTTTCTAATGTTGGATGTTGGATTCTGATTTGGATTTGTATATGAAGTCTTTCAATCATAGTGGGATGCACCAAAGCTTAGATAACAGTAACATAATCTTTGATGATATAGAATTGCTAATAAGTATGAGGAAACATTATTGTCTAATAACTTATATATAGGGACCCATATTGAAGGGAGAATGACTCCATTTTTGCTTCAGGATGCTAAAATTTTAGAGATCATGGACAACACAGATGATTTAGCAGCTAGGAATAACTATCCTTAAAACAGTTAGCATGAATAATTAGTAAAAAGAAAGTACTAGGTACTGTGCTTTTATCCTTTATTGTTCACTACTAAGGTATACTTTTCCCTAGGCTAGTATTCTCTCGGTTAATCCCTCGATCTCTACTTCAGTCAGTCAGTCAATGAACTTTTTAAAAAAATTATTAAAATTTAAATTGTTATAAATATACATTATTTATATTTATATATTAAATTATTAAAAACCTACAATGTTTTAAGTGCTATATATACCATAAAAGGCAAAACACAAACCTTCCTCTTAAAGCTCACAATCTAATATCCTTGGGAGAAGTCTTGTAATATCCCAAATCTTGTAGACTTATATTCTGGAGTCGCTGCATTTCTACACAGTGAGGTTTCTCAAAAAAGAATTTTCTCTCTTCATCTAAGGGGCTTTGTATCTTGATATCTAATGTCATTTGAGGACTCTCTCTTTTTTTCCCAATCCCTTTAACTGAATTTCCCTTTAAAAAAGGAATTTCTTACAATTCTTCCTATAGAAGCAGAATTGCTAGTTTTGGCTCTGACAATATGTTCTTGGTAAATGAAGAAATTTACAGATGGATTCAGTAGAAAGATGTTGTAGATAAATATTTTCATGAATTTTCCTTGGAGACTTGATCTCAGAAAAATAGGATAGTTAATGTTCTTTTGTAGGCATTTGCTTAGCTACAGAAATTCCTTAAGCATGATGTTGACAGTTGTCCATATGGACATTGGTCTGTGATTCATTTTCACAATTAGGCTTACAAGTCAACTAGAATGTTTTGCAATTACTGTCCTCCCTATCCCCTGCCCACATACACTCTGTGTCATTGTAATCAATCATATGTGAAAAGTTCTGACATAGTTCAACATAGGTCAAAGGATTAAACTGAAGTATTTCTATTCTTTTTGAAGTAAAAAGTTTACAAATAAAAGATACCATCTTTTATTCATTCACAAGTACTTTGTTGAAAGCAGAAAACAATAAAAGTAATGTGTATTTTAAGTTCTATGTATTTAATGTACTCAGTGATATTTATCCCATAAATTAAGAATGTCATTCAAAGTATATAAGTGTTTATTAACAAGGGCAAGAGATGGGAATGAACACTTCACTGACTTTTTGGCATCCTCAAATCAGAAGATTTTGAGCCAAGATAATGAAAACCTTTTGTTCTTTAATGTTTCCTAAGGTGATTCTTGCTAACCGGGCATCCTGACTCTGAATCCCAGCTTGAAGAATTGACCATTGTAAATCTTCAGAGGGAACTGAAAGACTAATTTTTCCTCTTTTTTAGGAGTAGATATCAAGGTCATAGGATCTTTCATCCTAAGGGTCATTTACAGGCTGTGTGAACTTTTGTGTGTATTTGTGTTTTTAGAAGGGGGTTCAGCCAAGAGATGGATACATACCTAAGGATACTTTGCTATACTTTGATGCATCACTGAAAGCAACACAGAAACATGTCAGATGGTAGCCATATGTGTTCAAAATCTTGAAGAATTATTCTTTTCCCAGGTTGAGAATGAAACTGCCAGCAGGATAAAATGAGTGGTGAGATATTAGTAGGGTCTTCTTGATGTTCAGGATTGCTGGTTAGAGGGGAAACTCAGATGAATTAAAGAGTTTAAGTGAAAGGAGATTAACGTGACACAAAAGGAGAGTTGAAACTTCTGAAATTTGAAGAAACATAAGTTTAGACTCTATTAAATAATAACAAAAGCTTCTCTTGATCTATTTCTTTATTTGCAGAACAGTTAGTAACCTTAGGTGAATAAAACCAACATGGTGGGGAACAGATAGAAAGCCTGATGGACACTCTTAACATTTCCTTCTGAACAACTTTAAAATAATGTCTTAAATCAAATTTGGGAGCAAAAGAGCCAATAAAAAGACAGGAAAAATAGACATTTTTCCTGTCTAATACAACTTAGGAGATTGGGTTGAGAGGTATATAGTACCAGAGTAGGAGTTGGTAGCAGATTTAGAAGGACTCAGATCAAAAATTATAAGAATGTTAGAGAGCTGGTCATAAAGAGATTACAGGAGACTTTGCTAGTGTGAAGTGCTAGTGGTGCTGATTAGCCATTCCATTGCCCCTAAGAAGTTCCGAGTCAGTCCTAGGGCAGGAAGGATTGCCTATTGTTGGTCACAATGAAGCAGGAGCCCTGATTATTATTCCAAGGCAAATAGAGTCACTAACACGTTTGTTTGTAAGGAATAGAGTTCCCTCCATCCCTGTCCCAGGAAAAGATCAGAAAACAGATAAGGAAAGAAATGACCATACCTTCTTCAGGACTATATAGCTTAGAAGCACTGAAAACTTGTAGATGTGAGAGTTTTTATAGAGAAGGAGAAAATGTGTGGAGGTGGACAATGCTTGAACCTCACTCTCATTAGAATTGATTCAAAGAGGGAAGAATATCTATACACATTCAGTTGGCTATAAAAATCTATCTTACTCTAAAGGGAAATAGAAGGGAAAAGATATATAAATTGGAGATATGATGATAAAAGGAAAAGTGAATAAAAGAAGACAATGATCAGAAGCAAAACAAAATTTTGAGGAGAGAAAGAATAAAAAGAGAGAGGGGAGGATAAACAGAAGAAAATAGGTTGGAGGAAGTATCTATCTATATCTATCTATCTATCTATCTATCTATCTATCTATCTATCTATCTATAGTTTTTAATCAAAATTGTGAATGTGAATGGGATGAGCTCACCCATAAAATAGTTGAAGTGGATAGCAAAATAAATTAGAAATCAAAGTCAAACACTATGTTGTTTACAAGAGACACACTTGAAACAGAAAGACAGAGAGTTAAAATAAAGGGCTGGAGGTAAATGAAGTAAAAAAGGCAGATGTAGTGATCATGATCTCAGACAAAAATAAAGCAAAAATAGACAAATTAAAATAGATAACCAGAGAAACTACATTTTACTAAATGTTACTATAGGCAACAAATATTTTTATAGGAAGTTTCTCTAATACTGGAACCATTTCTCAACTATCTAGGGGCCAGAGTAAAACTTATGAAAATAAAATTTATTCTCCACTTGATAAATGATTAAATGATATGGACAAGCAATTATCAGAAGAAGAAAAATATTTATAGTCATATGAAAAGGTGCTTTTAATCATTATTAAAATGTAAATTAAGACAATCCTGAGATGAAAAAAATAACAAATACTAGAGGGGATAAGGCAAAATAGATATACTAATAAACTGTTGGTAGAATTGTGAACTGACTATCCATTTTGAAGAACAATTTGGAGCTCTTACCAAAGGACTATTAATCTGTGCATATCCATTAATTCAGCCATATATACGAGATCTGTACCCTAAAGGGATAAAAGGAAGAGAAAATGTATGAACCAAAATAATAATAGCAGCTCTTTTTTGTGGTGGCAAAGTACTGGATACTGAGAGAATGCTCATCAATTGTAAAATGGCTGAAGAAATAAGGTTTATGATTTATTGGGTGCTATTGTGTTATAAGAAATTATGAAAGGGGCCAGTTTAAAAAAACATTGCAAGAACTAAGTGAACTAATTCAAAGTAAAGTGAGAAGAACTAAGCAATCACTGTGTATAATAACAAAATTATAGTACTGATCAGTTGTGAAAGACTTAGCTATTCTAATCAGTACAATGATCTAAGACTAAGACTAAGACTAAGATGGATCTAATCTATTATTAGATTATTTATAATATATATTATATAGATTATTATTTGTCTTATTAGACAAATAAATGGATCTAATAATCCAAAGGATTATTTTCCCCCTTTTTGTAGCAAATATATTTATTTTTAATACACATTGCTTTATGATTCATGTTAACAGAGAAAAATGAGAGCAAAATGGAAATATGTGGGAGAGATTAAAAAACAAAACAAAACAAAACAAAACAGAAAAACAGCTAGATGACACAGTAGATAGAGCATTAGCCCTAAAGTTATAAGGACCTGAATTCAAATCCGTTTTCAGACACTTAACACTTCCTAGCTGTGTGACCCTGGGCAAATCACTTAACCCCAATTGCCTCAGCAAAATAGCATGTATTGATTTACATTCAGTATCCTTAGATCTTTTTCTGGATGCCATTTTCTGTCCAAAGTCTATTGGGATTGCTTTGGATCACTGAACCACTGAGAAGAACCAAGCCTTTCATAGTTGATCATTGCACATTCTTGCTGTTATAGAGTACAATGTATTCCTGGTTCTGCTTATTTTCCTCAGCATCAGTTCATGTCAATCTTTCTAGGCCTTTCTATAATCAGCTTGTTAATTATTTTTATAGAACAACAATATTTCATTACCTTGAAGCACCACAGCTTGTTCAGCCATTTTCCAGTTGATGGACATCCCCTCCTTTTCCAATTCTTTGCTACCATAAAAAGAGCTGCTATAAACATTTTTGTACATGTGATCCTTTTCCCTTTTTTATTATTTTCTTGGGAGACAGACCTAGTAATGGCACTTCTGGGTCAAAAGGGTATGTACAGTTTTATAATCCTTTGGGCATAATTCCAGATTGCTCTCCAGAATGGTTGCCTTATTTCATAACTCCACCAATAATGTATTAGTGTAACAGTTTTCCTACATCCCCTGCAATATTTATCAATATCTTTTTCTGTCATCTTAGCCAATGAGAGAGATGTGAGATGATACCTCAGAGTTATATTAATTTACATTTCTTTAATCAATAGTGATTTAGAGCTTTTTTATCTAACTACAAATAGCTTTAATTTCATCATCTGAAAATTATGTATTTATAGCCTTTGACCACTGGGGACTGACAATTGGGGAGTGACTTGTATTCTTATAAATTTGACATAGTTCTTTATATATTTTAGAAATGGGACCTTTATTAGTAATACTGTCTGTAAAGATTTTTTTCCCCAACTTTGTGCTTTCCTTTTAATCTTGTTTCTGCTGGTTTTGTTTGTGCGAAAACTTTTTAATTTAATGTAATCAAAATCCATTTTGCCTTTTATATTGTTTTCTAGTTCTTTGATCATAAATTCCTCCCTTCTCCAAAGATATGATAGGTAAATTATCCCTTGTTCTCCTAATTTGTTTATGGTATCATTCTTTATGCTCAAATCATGTATCCATTTTGACCTTATTTTGATATGAGGTGTGAGATGGGGGGGGGGAGAAACTTTGCCTAATTTCTGACATATTATTTTCCAATTTTCACAGCAATTTATGTTAAACAGTGAATTCATATTAAAAAGCTGGAGTTTAAGGATTTATCAAATAATAGATTGTTATAGGTCTCACTTATTGTGTTGTGTGTATCTAATCGATTCCACTGATCCCCCACTATTTCTTAGTCAAAACCAAATGATTTTGATTGACTACTGCTTTATAAGATGTTACTAAGCTACCATCCTTTGCATTTTTAATTAATTCCCTTGATATTCTTGACCTTTTGTTTTTCCAGGTGAATTTTATATTTTTTCTAATTCTATAAAATAATTTATACATATTTATATGTATTGATTATATAATACACACAATCAATAATAATTTAAAGTGTTCTGACCCAAAATATTTGAGTCATAGCTATCTAAGATTGTCATTCTTATTCACTTGCTTATAGGAAAAAAGATAAATATTCGTTCTATTTTACCAATGCTGAGATGAAGAGGATTGACATTTAACAACTACAAAATACAATTCTAATTTAAGAATTTGACCCCAGAGTTGGTTTCAGAGAAAAGTGAAAGTAATGTGTCAAATCATACATGCTTTTGATTTCTAGGGCATGTAGGCCCTAAAGCCCTGAACTCATTCGTTCTGCTAACACTTAATATCAGAACCATGATTTATTTGGTGTTATTCTAATGCACTGCTAGAAAATATAAATAATTCACTGTAGATAATTATGAGAAGCCATGTTTTGACATCAGAGTTATCTGATTAAAGATGAATACAAATATATTTCTACTCACTCATCAAGTGCTGAAAAATCCAATTATTTCCTAACTGACCCTTTCAGTAAGAATTGGTGAAAGGAAGAGGTTTGGCTATCTTTTTCAATACCAAAAGTAATAGTCAGAGCAATGCCATGTGTTTATGTTTCTAAAGATCTTGGCAGCCCTAGTTATTAGAGAGAGTGGAGTAGTTAGGTGGTATGGTGGATAAAGCCTTGAGTCTGGAGTTAGTAAGACAATTTCAAGTAATTTACATTTCTTTAATCAATAGTGATTTAGAGCATTTTTATCTAACTACAAATAGCTTAGTTTATCAAGGAGATATTTTAACAACTGTGCAATCCAAGGAAATTATTCTCTCAATTTCTTCCTAAGTAAAAGAATATTAATAGCACCTCCCTTGCAGAGTTTTGTAAAGATAATTTAAACAAAATATTTGTAAAAAGCACTTAGTACAGTGTCTGGCACATAGTAGGTACTATGAATGAAAATTCCCTTCTTTCCATTAGAATTTAAATCTCCTGAAATGTGGAAATACAAACGGAGCCCTCAGACTCACTTAACTTTTCACCACCATATAATGTTATTGGAAGAATATGGGTGATAAGGAAGTGGGCTTTTATTTCAAAGAGAAACTTGAGATAATTAAAAGAACTCCCCAAACTTGCTTTCCCAAAAGCAATTCAGTCCACTGTCCTCCCCACAGTTAATTCAGATTACAACTCATTGTCAAGCCCAGATCCATTGTCTATCAAAGGTACATTTCATAGTGGAAAAGCTCTTTGTGTTATATATGTAATTGCATAGCATACTCTGGAAAATAAGGCTATTCTGCACTTAAACCAAAATATCATGTCAGAAAAAATCCCATTCTCTGTTTATAAACCTCTAGTGAAAATTGTGTAAGGTGGATCAATGTTGTGATTTATTGCCAATAGTTAAAGGTAATATAAAGATGATTTTTGAGGAACATCAGAAATTTTAGTAATTTATGATAAATGGTCACACCATGACAAATATTGGAACAAGTTTTCTAATATTTCTAAGCTTTCCATTAATCATACTAGAGTTCTCAACTGATCATATTTTTAAATGTTCCATTTTCAGAATAGGGAAAATCACCAAACAATCTAAAGAAATTCCTGTAACTATGACTTTTGCCAGGATTCTTGCTCTCTTAATGTTTGAGTTTCTACTTTTGCAAAATGATCTTTAAGATTCCTCTTAAAATTTAAAATATCCCAGTTCTTAGACATTAAAGGCTAGAAATATAAAGCACATAGAATCTTTTATGTCTTAGACTTAGTGATTATCAATTTAAAAAAATGAATATATTTTAAGTACTTACTACTCTATAAAAAAGCATTATATTTGACATTGAGACTACAAAGAGTCTCTGTCCTCACAAAGTTGTCATTCTGCTAGGGAAGATACAAAAATATATAAATAATAATAGAAAAAATTATAAATAATAAAGAAAAGCTAATTAGAGGAGCTAGAGTATATTAACAACTAGGAGTACAAGTATATTAGTGAAAGTTTCTTAGATGAGGTAGTAGCTGACTCGGGTCTTTGAGGAGGTAAGAATTTTGAAATGAGGTGGGAGATTCTAGGAACCTTTCAGGCAAATGCCCAGAGGTAGAAAATACAAACCTGAATTCAAGGAGTTATTAATACATTAGCATGGACCAAAAAATTAGATTAGAGTCAGATTTTCAGAGGGCCTCAAATACTAAGAATTTTACCTAATGATATTAGGGAGCCATTTAAGATATTTAAGCATGATGGTATTACAGTCAGATCTTTGCCTTTAGAACATAATTTTCAAAGCTTTGTGAGGAAATTTCAAGAGACCAAGGTAAGAAGAATTTTAATAAAACTATTTTGATAATCCAGACAAGTGGTAATGAGGACCAATATGGCAGAACTATGAGTAGAAAGGAGCCAGATGTGAGTGATAATATAGACCTAGCCATGAAAACTGATTGGGGAGGAATGATCCTGGATGGCTAGGAGGATTGTCCTCTGAGAAGAGAGAAGTAGAGAAATTTTAAGGAAGAGATCTTTCTTAGTGAGAAAGCTCAAAAGTTCCATTTTGGACATGAGTTTGAATTTTCATGGTGTATGTAAATGGCATATGTAGAGATATTTAATAAAGAGTTGACAGTATGGATCCGAACCAGGATAGAAATTAGAACTGAATAAATACTAATGTCTGTTGTCAATTCCTAAATCTTATTTTATAAATTTAACTTTAATATATTCATGTCATTTATATTATGTGTATCTATTTTATATCTTTTTTATTTATTTCTTATTATAAAAATAAGTCTTTATCATGGAGTCATATTACCACAAATAATAAAAAAGATAATCGACGTATACGACCTATGATTTGCCTTATATTCACATGATATCTTTCTATTCAAAAACCCAGAGGTTTGTCATGAATTTTTGATTCCTTGTTTATTAAAATTGGCAATTCTAATTAAATTCTCTAAGCACAAGTTTAATCATGGTGACAAAACTATTAAACATGATATGATGGTGACATTTGATTCTCAAAGGCAATAGCAATGGAGTGCATGATCTTAGAAATCTTACACTTTGAAGAATCTTTATGACACCTTGTCATGAAGTTTGTCTGAGAATGAGTTAGCTAAGTTTGGAGAGGTTCTTAATCAGTAGGATCACAGGGTGATAAACTTTTTTTGTCATTACAATGTTTAAAAAATCTGCTAAATGATAGAATAGGTGATGTCATCATGTATTGCTAGAATATCCATAACAATGAAATAAAAGAACACTGAGGAATTAAAATCCAAATATTATACAGTTGAATGTAACCATTCATGTATAAAAATAGTATTTTAGAGCCTTTTAAAGATCTCTCTCTCTTTGTCTCTCTCACTCTCTATTCCTCTTTTTGTGAAGTTTACTAGTTTTTTACATCACCTAAATTTCTCAATGCATTTCTCATACCCCATCTCCCAGAAAGTTGTTTCTTATAACAAAGAATTTTTGACAAACTAACCAACATATTAAAAAAATTGAGATTATTCACAATGTTTCTCACCTCCACAAAGATGCAGGGGTAGGCATTTTCATTTCTTTGAATTCAAGGTTTGTCATTTTACAATACTCATTTTCGTGTTTTTGGGGGGTGTTTTTGTTCGTTTTTCTATTTACATTTCTATAGTGATTGTGTGTATTGTTTTTCTGATTCTATTTACTCATTTTTGAATCAGTCTTCTCAAGCTTATCTATATTCTTCCCATTCATTCATTGTCTCTTGGAGCACAATAATTTGTCATGTACAATATTTTTTAACCATTTTCCAGTCAATGGGCATCTACTTTGTTTCCTATTGTTTACATCAAAAAAGTGCTGCTATATATATTTTGGTATATATGAGAATTCTTTCTTTTTCATTAACTTTCTTGGGACATTTAGAGTAATTTTTAAAAGAAAAACTACTCAAAATAAAATAGAGTATCTTCCATTTGCATTCTTAATTCTTCCATTTTTAGTGCATCCTTAATCATAGGATTTTGTTAAATCTTTCTTTGGGGCATCCATCTTCAATTTCTGCTCTGACAGGGTTAAATTTCAAGATTTCTTGACTCTTACTGGTACAAATTTTTGTTGTTTTAGCTACAGATATTCTCTTCTTTTGGCTATTCCAGAAAATACATTTATCAATAATTTATGAATCTAAATTATGATTATTAAAATAACAACAATTTATTAAAAGACATAATAAGGAGGGAAGAGTTAGCTCACCTTTTCTAATTCTCTGTACTAGGAATCTCTCATTTTTTATGTATAGAAAAAGAAAATGAGGACAAATATTATGCATCATTAAGATGTCTTTAGAAAACAAAAATAATATCAATTATGCTTAGCTCTTTTAGTTGATTGCTCTGAATTAATTTTTTAACAATATTTTGAGATCAGGTCTTCACAGAGTACTTATTAGACTAGAGACTCAGATGTGGAGCTAGAATCAATTCAGAAGATTGTTCAGTGTGAGCATTTAAAAGGTTTAGAAATCATCAATCTGTCGTATATTAGATGGTGGTGGTTAATTGAGTGATAGGTTGATAATGAGGGTCATGCTTGTAGAAATTTGTTGTAGTTAGCTCTAATACATGGGAAAGCCAGATATTGGGAAAGCCAGATATTACATTTTCAATGTGAGCATTTACACCTCAGAAATCACTATAGATCAGGGCTTGATTTAATTTTTTTTGTGGATCAAATGGAACTTAAAACTGGGTATATACACTTTCCCCTTCTTTCCAGTTGTTATACATTTACCACGAAATCCCATAAACATTGTTTGAACTCAACAATAGTGCAATAGATTCTCAGGATATGTCATCATCACCAGACTGGAAGCGTGGTGATTATAGCCTAATAACAACAAAATCTGGCATTTATACAACATATGAGCCTTACACCACCATTGTTTAAATATAAAATCATTTAGTGGATGAACTGTGTATTTTTCATCTTTTTATACATCACAATGTTAAAATGATGATTTTTGTATAATTAGTGTTCAAAATATTCATCAAATAGAGGAAAATATCCAGAAACTACAAATACACATAGTAGAACATTTAGAGCACAATTTAAATAATCTTTTTAATATCAGAGATAATGATCATCTCTAAAACATAGAATATAATTTCCACTCTTCATTCTTCTTATAGAAAGACATCAGTACTTATGTGTACTCTTTTTTTCTTTCCTCGAGGTGTATATAAGAGACTCATAAAATTTGGTGTTCATCTTTCTCAGTTTGAATATATTCCCCTTTCAATTCCCTATCATCTAATCTTCTGTTTGCTGTTAGCTTTTTCTTTTCTTGCACTCCTTTCTCCAAAAGCAGATGTCAGAAGACACATATTTATTTATTTTCCAGATAACATAAAAATTCCATTTTTCAAATGTCTGCTACAAGTTATTAAACTTACTCTTGCTGGTAATTTTCTATTGAGTAGCAAGTTATATTTGCTCAGGTAACTTTTATGTTAAGAACAAATACATTCAAAGAAAAACAAACCCACTTTTTTATTTGGGAGTAGATTTCAAACTTAACCGATTTCCCTGTTTTGTACTGACACAGGAAAACACAAGCAAGCCAAACATATTTTTCCTTCCTTCTAGCATTAAGAGATTTCCTTCCTGCAATCATGCCAAGCTTGTCATGATATTATAACCCACTGTGCAAATTTGATTTATGTCAAAGAAAGAAACATCCTTCAACTCTTCACATTTCTCCTGATGAATTTGACAGGGAAAGGAAGCTTTGCAGAAATATGTTAGCGAAGAGGACAAGTTGCAAAGATGTAATGCTAATTATAGAATGACAAGCAGAAATAAAATCTCATTGGGGGAGCTAATACCAGTCCCCATGCAGGATCTTGAAGGTCACCTATCAAAATTTACTTCTCTACTCCTCAAGAACTATTAAATTGTTTATATTAGAGGTATATATTTGTGTCTATATTTAAAAAAAAAAACTTGAAAATTCTAAGAGGTCCAATTCATCAAATGATAGATTCTTTGGTCCAAATTATAAAAATTAGCTTAATCAGATTTGCAGTATATGTGAATGAATATATCTATATCTATATATGTATATATGGATATATAATCTTCCATTTTTTGAAGGAAAATGACAAAAGTGATACATTTGCAAAATTAAAATATACTGAATATTGAGCAATCATCTTATCAATAATTAAAATTATGTGCATATTTTATATAGATATATACATATAAAGTTGAGTTTCAACATTTGTCATTTAACTTCCATTACTTCAAACATTCCCATAATTTTATTAGTTATTATTCATTTTTACTTTGTTGTTGGCTATTGTGGACATTTTCAGCTATGAACAGTAGAGGGGGAAAATAAAAGGAATTGTTTATGGAGCTTATATATTTCCAGACATTTAAGCATTTCAGATGGACCATGAAATAGATATTGTTGATAGATTATTTCAAGCTGATGTATCTTTCAGGATCTCCAATGTTATCCACACACTATGAAGTACAGAATTTTGGAGATGGTGTCAAAATCTCAACAATCTCAGCATATTCCAACAGCAACAACTAAAGTCCCAGCAACCTCTCCCTTAGTTTTCAGAGGGTGCCTGAAGTAGAGAGGTTGACAGCAATGTGGTATGTAGTACCATACTCTCATACCAGCATCTGACACCTGGGAAATAAGATTCAGAGTAAAAAAAAAGTTGTAATTTAAAAATGTTATTTGCTGTACATTTCTTATAGCACTCTAGATTTAGTGTGTCATAGAAAGTGAATATTGTCTGAAATCTTTTTTTTTTAAAGGTAGATTTCAGTACAAAAGATCATAGAAAACCGTGGAATTACTAGCAGAAAAATGTTTTGCATACTACCAATTTTATTTTCTATACTACATTTAATATGTATGATAGTCCATCTATATGTGTTAGGCCACAAGTTCTTCATTTCCCAATTAACCTAGATGATTACAGAAAAAACAATTTATTTGATTTAAATATAGTTGTGGTTCTATAATTTAATTTAATAATTTATAAATTGTGCTATATCATGTCTCAAAGTAAATTGGAATTGGTGCCATTTGACCCCTAAGAGCTCCCTTTCTGACTCATGTGAAATACCACAACCAAAACAAGAACACATCACATGCCCTTGCAATTAAATCAATGAGCTTGCTTTTCAGAGCTGATGAGATCACTAAAGATAAATCAAGATTCTATTTGATGAATTCAAAACTGATGATCCAAGAACATAAAGAATAATTCTTTGCTTCTCCATTGCTTCCCATGAATGCATATATCTAGTGGTACCTTTGAAATTTTTACAAATAATTCATAAAGTCAGAGATGGACATGAGTGAATGTAATATTCTTATCTTGGGCAAACTGAATTAAAAGGATGTTAACTGGTGATGTGTAAACTGGAGTCCAAAGGTTAGATTAAGATTATATAAGTAATTTAAGGAGACATATAAAGAGAGATGAGAACTGAGTCCATGGGACTGACTGAAGCTACTAAGGAACAAATACACAGAGAGTACAAAAGTCCCTGATAATGTCTAGGATGACAGTGGTGTTCAAGGGAAAGCAAATGGATGATAATACAGGAAAGTAGACTGAAAAGAAATATACAGATATGGAGGAGGAGAACAAGAAGAGAACAGCATCATAGAAACCAAGTGATAAGGGAATGATTGATCATGAAAGTCTACCAAAAAAAATCAAAGAGAATGAAGACAGAAAGAAAGCCCCAGACATGGTACTAAAGAGAGATTTAGTACATTTGGAGAAAAGTTTCATTTTTGAGTTATGGGATTGAACTTCAGTATTAAGGAAAGAGAAAAACCAGTGGAAGGTGACAAAATAAAGGCAACAATATTAAATGACTTATTCTAGAGTTTTGATGGTAAAAATAAACAGAAATACAGATTGAAAAGTTGGGGGATTGTAGGACCAAGTGTTTCAAATCTAGCTAAATAGTTTAAAGAATAAAGTTCTGGAAGTCATAAAAACTTGAGTTCAAATCCTACTTTACATACTACCTAGATGCTGGATATTCTGCTTTTTTAGCCTTGGTTTTCTTAGTTGCACCTCTCCCTACAGCCAAAGGTAGCCTTAAACTCAAAAGAAGCAAACATGACTAAATGACAAAGTGGTGGGAGAGAGTGCTAATGCAGCTTGGATTTTAGATCCACTCTTTCTGAGTTCAGACCATTTTTTTTTGGCTAGCTTCTTAGATCTGGTATCTTCTGGATTTTTGACTTTTCTTTATGTATTTATTTATTTGATCTAATTTAAGAGGGATAAAAATAATCACTGGCACAAAAGCCATTTTGCTTGGATGACCAAAAAGAGAGAGCTTATTGACTCCCTGTTAACCACACACTAATGTCTAGCACAAGCTCTGTTATTACCTTCCCAGTGCCTAAAACACAATAGCTTTTGTATAGAGACGGAAATAAAGGACATTGCTGAGTTTAAAAAAGGAAAGACCACTAAAGATGGAGTTGGAGGAGAATTACAGATGTGCAAAATCTGCTTTCTTATCAGCAGAAAGTCACGATGAGCCACTTTTTAAAGATAATCAGTGCAGGAACTGGTCATTTTTACATGTAAGGGTAGAGCAGGCATAATAAAGCATTTTTCAATTTATTTAGTTAAATTCTGTGGACTTCTTTGCAGGATGATGTTTCTATATGCATAAAATAAAATAGGATTATAAAGGAAATTGATTAAACTGAAATATAGTTAACAAAATATTTTTTAAAAATAGGTCCAGAGACCTCAAGTTAAAAATCTGTGGGGTACAATGGTGGCAAACTCCCTGCAAAACCAGGGTGGGACCTGGACTTCAATTTTCAGCAAGAGAAAAAAGAAAAGCACCATATGATAGTGTACCATTTAACTAACTGATACTGTTACATACTTAGTTGTTTTACAGCTGCTGAATAACTGGAAATATTAGTAGTTCACCTCTCAAATTGATCATCCTGAGATGAAGTTCTGGAGGCAAGAATGTGACATTGAGGAGAGAGTGTTAGACTTGGAGTGTGGAAGAGTTAAATTTGAATTCTGCCTCAGGCACCAAATAGCTGTGTGACTCTGGAAATTCACTTAATGTCTTTTTTCCTCAGTTTCATCAGTCAAAAAAATAAATTCTATTACTATTATTATTGTAATCATCATCATCACTAAAATGACTAAGAAATAGACATGCTTTCAGGCAACAGGGGAGCTGGGGAAAGATTTAAGATGAAAAAGAGAAAGGGAATAGTTGAAGGGGGAAATTCCTGAAAAAGATAGGAGGAAGGACAGGTAGAGCCTGGATTAGGTAAAGAAAAGAAGGAGGAGGGATATGCAGAAGAATTTTCCGATGAAAATAAGAGGAAGGGAATAGTAGATAATTTGATTTTTCTAAGTAAAGTAGGAAATGAGGTCATCTCTTGAGAGAGAAAGGAAAGGGAATGAGAAAAATTATATACTAACTGCTCTAGGGAACATGATAGAATCAAACAGGGAAGAAAAAAAAGGATTTCTGCACCCAGTTAATCACCTTAATTAGTGATGAACACTTGCAGAAAACCATGGAATTACTAGCAGAAAAATGTTTTGATTTGACTCCTTTCAGCAGTATTCAGCAAACAGCAATGGCATATAAATGGAAAAATGGATGATGTTGATAAGCTCTAAAATGAAGGGATCAAGGGATTTTAAGGGAAAGATCAGGAAGAGTAAAAATCAGGACTTGAATAGATGCTATGGGCTTAGACAACACAGGGTGAAAAATACTTTCTGGCTTCAAACATACACATTTCTTAGTAGTTTTTGTGATGATATGATTGTAATAATAATAATAGTAATAGAATTTTATGTAGGACTTTTAATATGCCCATAATTCAGCTGATAAAATTTAAAGAAGAAAGTACTTTGAAAGAATAAAAAATTATGATGAGTAGATGGAAGGAAAGGAGGATGAAATTTTTAGAGTTTCAATCACAGTGGAAGTACTTTATATAGATGAGATAGCTCCAAAATGTGTTAATCCCTGTGAATGACTGAAGTGAAATGTAGATATAGTTCATGGGAACTGATGCTAAGTGAAATGAGCAGAAACATGCCATGAGATCATTGTACATGGCAACAAGATGTCACGATGATCAATTCTGATGGACGTGGCTTTCTTAAACAATGAAATGATTCAGACTAGTTCCAATGATATTGTGATGAAGGGAGTCATATACACCCAGAGAGAGGTTGTTGGGAACTGAGTGTGGTCCATAACATAGCATTTTCACTCTTTTTGCTGTTTGGTTGCATTTTATTTTCTTTCTCACTTTTTTCTTGATTTGATTTTTCTTGTGCAGTATGATAATTGTATAAAATGTATGCATATATTGGATTTAACATATATTTCTACCATGTTTAACATGTATTGGACTACTTGCCATCTAGGGGAGGTGGTAGGAGAAACGGGAAATTAGAACACAAGGTTTTGCAAGGGTTAAATGTCAAAGAATTATCCACGCATATGTTTTTAAAAATAAAAAAATGTTTAATAAAAAAAGATATAGGTCTGGGAAATGAGCTTGATGGACTGGCAGACTGAAGCCACTCCATCCTTAGAGACTTAGGCAATAGAGAAGAATTTGGGGGCTGTATATTGAAGTATCATAATAGAAAGGCAGAACTATTGTGATAAGGAAGATAGCCAGACTAAAATCACAGAGATTAGTGCCTGCCTGGGATATTGTGGGTCTAGAAGCAATGCTTATTGATTAAAGAATGACTTGGAGGACAATGCTCCCTACATTAAGGATCTGGATTGGGTGATATGACTAAAGAGAAATTCAGAAGAAGGAAAAGAATGATGGCAGCCTAAGAAGGGTTTTGGAATGGCCAGGAGGCTCAAGAATGTTTTGTGTTTTTCCTGGCACAACACATTAGCTGAACTTATTTAAAAAATCCTAAATTCTAGAGAAGGTGGTCAGAATACATTGTTACAGAGGAAGCCAGGTTTTGTGAACTTCAGATGAAAAGAGCATGAGAGGAAGAGATATGTGATCTAAGGAATTTTGTTAATAAAGTGAGGATTCAGAAAGATATATTAGGTATGGATGGAAAAGGAAGTTGGGAACAGGGAGAAGTAAAGATGGACATCATGAATGGGGATAAGAGAAGGTGGGGGAAATGGTGCTTTTTTAACCTTCTACAGGTTATGACTCTGATACAAAAGAATATGAGTAAGAAGAAATGCCCCCTACAGGGTAGAGGGATGACTAATTGATTAGTGTTTTTACCTCCATTAATTTTTACAATTTAGGCAGCTATCATTCTGTTCTATCTGTACTATATAGAGCATGCACTTCTTTTCTGTTAGAATTGACATAAGAAGATCTTATTCTGATTGGGATCTTGGTGATGAGAAACCTGATGTTTCAGGCAACAGTTCTAGAAGGCACCTGGTAGTCATAGGTGTTTGTAACCTTCAAAGTCTTCAGAAGAGATTGACTCTTGTTCAGATGACTTAATAAAAACCAAATAGAATGGTTGCATCCTCTACATGTGGTGGTAAGTTCTGCTTCCCTTTTAGATGTTGGGACCTTGTTCTCCCTATTATGTGTATGTGCAGTTTACACATACACACACATCCCCCCCAATGTATATATAAACACATATATAATACACATCATGTGTTCATATGTGTATGTATAATATACAAACTTTCATTAATTCTAACAATTTCATAATTCATCTTGATTTCAGTCATATCTGTGCCTGATAAATATAAAATTAAGGCAGCATTTTAAAAATCTGACTTTTCACATATATAGTTTTTGATTCTTATATATTATAGTCTTTTTTTTAAGGTTTGATAAACTATGATCCATGGATAAAATGTAACCTGTGTTCTGTTTTTGTATGGCTCATGACCTAAAGCGTGCCTAGGTGGTCCAGTGGATAAAATGCTGGCCTGGAATCAAGAAGATTTATCTGCCTGATTTTAAATATATCTGAGAATTATTAGCTGTGTGATCCTGGGCAACTTATTTGACCCTGTTTTCCTCAGTTTCCTTATCTATAAAAGGAATTGGAGAAGAAATTGTAAAATAATTCCAATATCTTTGCCAAAAAAATACCAAATATAGTCACAAACAATTGGACATGACTGGAATGACTGAACAACAATAGGCTAAGAAAGAATTCCATTTATTTAGTTATTTTTAAAATTATTCATTAATTTATTTATTATATTTTAGTCATTCTTAGCTGTAGGATATACAAAAAAGAAATATCAGCCCAAATTTGGCCCATAGACCATAGTTTTATAACTCCTGCCCTATAATAAATATTGTAGTATATTGAAAAATACCTGTTATGCTGTACCCAACTATACTGCATTACTGCCCTACACTATAATGTACTGTATTAAAATATATTCTCTACAATGCTGACAGAGAATAGAAACTGTGAGATGAAATTTGGGCATATATTGCTGTAAAAGGGAGATTTGTTTGAAATATGGATAAACTCGGGTCCTATTTCCTACAAATTCTCTCTTATTTTGTAAGAATGAGGAAATTCTATCTGAATTCCATCAAGAAACTTGTTTTCATCATCTTTCCAGTACTGATCAATGTTTTTCTATAAATTGTGGGTAATGGCTCAGTTTTAAGTTAGTCATTGTATCTAATTAAAATTTACCTACTGAAGAAACAATCAACTACAAAATATGGAAAAACTCTAAAGTTACTGCAAGAGGAAAACTCCTAGCATGTATATTTTAAGAGCTTTTCTCCTAGTCTCTTTGAACAAAAAGTATTTTTGTCCTTTAAGAGACTTGTGTGATATACGTGCACACTCTTCACTATCGTGACTCTCAAATTCTACTTTATTTGGATACTTTTGAGAATTCTGTTATAAGCCAAAACTCTTCCAGCAATTGTTGAAGCAAAAAAAAAAGGTCCCCACAATATTATTCATGATGTGAATTTTCCAGAATTAGTGAGGAAATGTGAGGCTTATAGTTCTGATCCGACTGGGGGAAAAAAATGCTCTGACACAATGGATAGGCCCCTTTCCAGAAGGCCATTTCCTAATCAAAACAGTTATTATTATGCCATTAGCATATGATAAATAGCTTTGCCAATAACAGTATGTGACTTGAAGAGTATAAGGAAAAGGAAGAAGGGATATCTGTGGCTATATCCCTCCCTTCTAAGGAAATGTTGTTCTTTGTATTGGTCACCCAGCTAGTGCCCAAAATAGTCTTGACAATTATAGTGCAGAGGACTACCTTTTCCTTTGAGAATTCAGCTGGGTTGCTTACCACATAAAGAAAGGCATTTAGAACATAAGCTTTGAAAGCAAGAGCACAGGCAGCCTTCACCTCTCCTTTGTTTGCCTGCAAAGAATTGTCATTCTTTGGCAGCTTGAATACACACTGAAATGTGAATAAATGGAGAGAGGAAAAAGCTGTAAAAGTACTCCATATTGAGTCTGCCCTTCATCAACTTCCTCTCAGAAAGACTTTTTTTTTCTTAATAATAATAGCTTTTTATTTTCAAAATATATGCAAAAATAGTTTTCAATATTCATTCTTGCAGAACCTTGTGTTCTAATTTTTTCTCCCTTCTTTCTCCCTCCCAGACAGCAAGTAATCCAATATATGTGGACATATGTGAGTCTTCTATACATATTTCCACAATTATCATGCTGTACAAGAAAAATCAAATCAAAAAGGAAAAATGAGAAAGAGAAAAAATCAAGCAAAAAACAACAAAAATGGTGAAAATAGTATATTGTGATCCACATTCAGTCCCCTTAATCCTCTTTTCGGACCTAGATAGCTTTCTCCATTACAAGTCTATTGGAACTGAATTGAATCACCTCATTATTGAAAAAAAATTGATTCATCATCATTCATCAGAATTGATCATCACATAATCTTGTTGTTCTTTACTATATTCTCTTAGTTCTATTCACTTCACTTAATATCAATTCATGTAAATCTCCCCAGGCTTTTCTGAAATCATTCTACAATCCTTCTTTTAGAACAATAAATTCAACATTTATATATCATACCTTCTTCAGCCAATTTCCAACTGATTGGCAGCCACTTAGTTTCCAGTTCCTTGCCACTACAAAAAGGCTGCTACAAACATTTTTGTGGCAAACATGTGGGTCCTTTTCCCTTTTCATGATCTTTATGGGATACAGACCCAGTAGAATCACTACTGGTTCAAAGAGTATACACAGTTTGATAACCTTTTGGACATAGTTCCAAATTGCTGTCCAAAATGGTTGGATAAGCTCACAACTTCACCAACAATATATTAGTGTCCCAGTTTTCCCATATCCCCTTCAACATTTATCATTATCTTTTGCTATCATAAAATCATATCTTTTTAATAATTTGGGATTTTTTGGCAAAATACATTCATATTCCCCTTGGAGATAAACATTAACTAATTCATGTTTTGATGCTGTCACAATTTCTTTGAAGTATGTCTCTGGATGCAAAGCTCAAATGGTTATTTCAGTTAAAAATACACATCATATGAACGTTATGGAATATTATTGCTCTGTAAGAAATGACTAGAAGGAAGCTTTTAGAGAGACCTGAAGAGATTTACATGAACTAATGCTGAGTGAAATGAGCAGAACCAGGGGATCATTATACACTTCAACAACAATACTATATGAGGATCCATTCTGATGGACATGGCTCTCTTTAGCAATGAGAGGATCCAAATCAGTTTCAATTGTTAAGTAATGAAAAGAACCAGCCATACCCAGTGAAAGAAGTATGGGAAATGACTGTAGACCACAATATAACATTTCTACTCTATCCATTACTATCTGCTTGCATTTTTATTTTCCTTCTCAGGTTATTTTTACATTCTTTCTAAATCGAAGTTTTCTTGTGCAGCAAGATAACAGTATAATGTATACATAAATACAATTGTATTTAACATATGCTTTAACATATTTAACATGTATTGGACTGCCTGCCATCTAGGGGAGAGGGATGGGAAGAAGGGGAAAGATTGGAACAGAAAGCTTTGCAAAGGTCAGTGATGAAAAATTACTTATGCATATGTTTTGTAAATAAAAATGCCATGCAATTAAAAAATAAAATAAAAATACACATACACTATACACACATGTAAATATATTTCACACACTAGTTGTATGTGAATTATATGAATGTGATAGATTGACATAATTTTAAAATAGTCTAACAACTTTTATCATGCTAGCAATAAAACTGAATAGTTCTGGAAATTAGTATGGCAGAAATTAGGCATGGACCCACACTTAACACTATACAACAAAATAAGATCAAAATGGGTCAATGATTTAGGCATAAGAATGAGATTATAAATAAATTAGAGGAACATAGGATAGTTTATCTCTCACACTTGTGGAGGAGGAAGAAATTTGTGACCAAAGATGAACTAGAGACCATTACTGATCACAAAATAGAAAATTTTGATTATATCAAATTAAAAAGCCTTTGTACAAACAAAACTAATGCAAACAAGATTAGAAGGGAAGCAACAAACTGGGAAAACATCTTCACAGTTAAAGGTTCTGATAAAGGCCTCATTTCCAAAATATATAGAGAATTGACTCAAATTTATAAGAAATCAAACCATTCTCCAATTGATAAATGGTCAAAGGATATGAACAATTTTCAGATGATGAAATTGAAACTATTTCTACTCATATGAAAGAGTGTTCCAAATCACTATTGATTAGAGAAATGCAAATAAAGACAACTCTGAGATACCACTACACATCTGTCAGATTGGCTAAGATGACAGGAAAAAATAATGATGAATGTTGGAGGGGATGCGGGAAAACTGGGACACAGATCCATTGTTGGTGGAGTTGTGAACGAATCCAACCATTCTGGAGAGCAATCTGGAATTATGCCCCAAAAGTTATCAAACTGTGATCCTTTGATCCAGCAGTGTTTCTACTGGGCTTATATCCCAAAGAGATACTAAAGAAGGGAAAGGGACCTGTATGTGCCAAAATGTTTGTGGCAGCCCTGTTTGTAGTGGCTAGAAGCTGGAAAATTAATGGATGCCCATCAATTGGAGAATGGCTGGGTAAACTGTGGTATATGGACGTTATGGAATATTATTGCTCTGTAAGAAATGACCAGCAGGATGAATACAGAGAGGACTGGCGAGACTTACATGAACTGATGCTAAGTGAAATGAGCAGAACCAGGAGATCATTATACACTTCAACAACAACACTGTATGAGGATGTATTCTGATGGAAACGGATTTCTTCGACAAAGAGAAGATCTAACTCAGTTTCAATTGATCAATGATGGACAGAAGCAGCTATACCCAAAGAAAGAACATAATGAGAAATTAACGTAAACTGCTTGGATTTTTGTTTTTCTTCCCGGGTTATTTCTACCTTCTGTATCTAGAATATACTGTAACCTATTTAACATGTATAGAACTGCTTGCCATCTGGGGTAGGGGGTGGAGGGAGGGAGGGGAAAATCGGAACAGAAGTGAGTGCAAGGGATAATGTTGTAAAAAATTACCCTGGCATGGGTTCTGTCAATAAAAAGTTATTTTAAAAAAAACTGAATAGTTCTAGTTTTTCCTCACTTTGGGAGTGCCTTCCACTCCAACAATCCAAATTTCTTTTCTTTGAAAATGTTCTTTACTGCTCTTCTTTAGAGTGATATTCATAGTATCATAACTTTCCAGTTTTACTTTCAGTGGCTTTGGATTCAACATATACATAGTAGAAACATAAAGATTTTTAAGGTCTGAGATGACTGCTCATAGAAAAAGAAACAAACAAATATGGTGAGGTTAGAAGGAAACAGGATGGGAGAACTGTGATCAGTCCTTATAGCTATATGTCAGTCTTTCATAATGCTCATTCTCACTTGTCATGTCTACTATCCTAATACCATAAAGTACTCTAGCAATAACCATAAAACTTATTCTATCTCTTAGAAACTAGGTACGTTTTCTCCTTACGTCTAACCTTTTGAAGTTGACTTCATTTTTGTTTCATTGATTTAGGGAATAATCTAATGAGATCATGACTCCTTGTTGCAACATTTCCTCCAGAATAACCCCTCCCTTTGGTTATTTCTGCTGTGTTTTCTAAATGCTAAAGCTTTTATCCACAATTGAAATAAGTATTTAAATAAAAGAACAGTAAGATAAAAAAAGCAAAAATAGCAATGAATCAGCATTAAATAATGTGTCAATTCACATAGTCACAAGTTTAAAGTTTCTACGTGAAGATATTGTTCTAGCCACTTTGCTACACATACACATACACACACACACACACACACACACACACACAGATACAGAGAGAGAGAGAGAGAGAGAGAGAGAGAGAGAGAGAGAGAGAGACAGAAAGAGAGGTAGAGAAAGAGAGAGAGACAGAGCGAGACAGAGAGACAGAGACAGAGACAGAGAGAGAGAGACACCCACACACACACAGAGAGAAAGAAAAAAACAGAGAGAGAGAAGAGAGAGAGAGAGAGAGAGAGAGAGAGAGAGAGAGAGAAGAGAGACAGAGACAGAGAGAGACACCCACACCCACACCGAGAAAGAGAGAAACAAAGAGAGAGAGAGAGAGAGAGAGAGAGAGACAGAGAGGAAGAGAGACAGAGAGGAAGAGAGAGAGAGACAGACACACAGACAGTGAGAGAGAAACACACACACACACACAGAAACACAGAAAGAAACAGAGAGAGACAGAAACACACAGAGACAGAGAGGAAGAGAGACAGAGAGGAAGAGAGAGACACTAAAGAGTGTCCTTGTTTATGGGACTGAGAAGATCCAGTTCCCTCTTTCTGGAGAAGGTTCAGCATTTGCAAACTCTGAGAATAATATTGTGTCATTGAATGGACCTTGCTCCCAGTAGGGCTCCCAATTTAAAACCTGTTTTTGGAGCCATAGCTCCTGAAAACTGTTTGCTTCTTGGCTCATCTGCCTACATTCACCCCTTGCACCTGGAACTGATTCATGGCCAAAACAGTATGCAACCTCACTGTTAAACAATAAGTTGAGCTGTATGTGGGGAATGTGAGCAGGCAGGTTCCATTTTGATTGCCAGTTTTATCTGCCCTCCTTATTCACCTTCCAAAATCTTCTGAGCAAATTTCCAACTTTTTGCTCTGTGCCCACCTCTGATAAAAAGCCAGGTAAGTGCAACTGGCATTAAGACATCTAACAAAGAGTCTCCAGGTTCGCTATGTCCTTTCCTTCCACTTTCATTCTCTACTTACCATGAACTTGCTTTTTGGCCTAATGTTTTAAAAGTAAAGTGTAGAGGAAATAAATTTAGGAATCCTTTGCTTTTATTAGGTCATCTATTGTAGAGAAAAGAACAAATCAGCATCAGTTTACTCTCTTAGGTTGTATTAGCATCTGCAGTTTCACTGTTTCCATTTGAGTTGTGGGACTGGGGTTGGGGAAAGTTGTGTCAGCTAGCACTCTAGTGCCAAGAAATAATCCTACCTCTGGCTGATTCTCTGTGAGAAACAAATCATCATCACTTCAAATATTGGGCTGATGCTTCTTGTTTTCCTGATGTCCCTCAATATGTACCTGGCTCCTTCTGCAGCCCTGTCATGGGCCAAGACTCACCAAAGCAGAGCTTGCAGGCTTCCAAAGGCCTAGACCAGGGTTTCTTAAATTAAGGCTTGTGAACTTTATTTTAAACTTCTTTTTGATATTTTTTCCCAATGGAACTGGTTTCCTCTGCAATCCAAAGAATCTTATCATAGGTATTTATAAATTACACTCTCAGCTGGGTTCACAGACTTCACTAGGTTGTCAAAGGGGCATTTTTATGACATAAAAAGCCTGTGGTTAGAGAGGCTTCTTTATCTGTGAAATTGGGAAAGACTATGTTGAGAAGCTTCCCACAAGCATTAGGTTGATCAACTGAAGTCAGAATTTGATTGCAGGAGAATGCTAAGCCAAGATGTTAGAGGTGGGAAAGAGCCCAGCTCTGAAAAAAATGAATCTTTATAATAATTAGCATTCAAGAAGTAAGCCAAAGAATGGGGTCTGACCATCATGCATAAGGGGCCAATGCCTAAAGAGCAAAGATTTTAAATCCCAATTTGAAGCACTCAACTTCCTGCAGGTGTACATCTGTGTTTATTATGCACAAGTACCCAAGACCAGCCCATGTTCTAGCCTCCCCTAAATTAGTTGCAGCTGCATAGCTTCCCCTTGCCAGTGGGAGCATTAAACTTAGAGGAAACAGTTGTCTCTAAGTGATGAAGTGATGGAGGATAGTGTGAATCCAGCTTGGCTTTATATCCATTGCTTCTGAACTCAAACCATGATTTTTCTTATTTTTCTTCCTTTTCCCCCATTTTCCCTCCCTCCTCTGCCAGCTCCTTGCAGCTGGTATATTCTGGTTTCCTGTCTTTGATTTTTGGTCTGCTTTACCAGGAACCAAAATGGCCTCTGGAACAGAGGAACCAGGATTCTTAACTTTCATGTGTGTGTTATAGACCCCTCTGCTAGAATCTATGACCCTTTTCTTAGAATGATGTTTTTAGATGCATAGAAAAATACATATGTTTATGAAGGAAGCTAATTATATAAGAATCCTCAGAGTCGCCATGGAGTCTTACTGCTTTATTTTACAGATCAGGAAACAGAGACTCAGAGAAGATGAAGTGAGGTACCCAGGTTCCCATAGATAGAAACTAGCAGAATAAAGATTGGAATTTAAGATTTCTGACTTTAAATTTGCCTAGTAGAGAAAGTTGGGCTTAAAGCTAGGATTATCTAAATTGGGAACCTTTCCTCAGAAATTTCTAAGACGTATAAATTTCAGGTTTTCTGACTCCCTTCTCAGTGGTCTAGCCACTGTGTTACCTAGCAGCCTAGTTATTATTGTTATTTTTATATTTGTTTTGTTTTTAGAATTGTTCATAATTGGGGATATATCATAAATATAAATAATGGAGTTCCTTATAGAGATAACCCACTTAATCATTTTCTAATTATGCAACTGATATATTATTTAAGAATCTTGAATATCCTCTCTGCTTTAAGTTCTTCCAGCTATGCTGTAAAAATAAACTATTAGTGCAAATAAACACATATTGTAAATAAACTGATAGTGTAAATATTCTGGCCTCACAATATCAGGTTATCCATTATATTCATACTTTTGAGTATAAAATAGGGATGGGATGTAGCAATCTGTCTTCATTTTGGCTATTATTGCTTATATCATTTGATGATTTATCATTCATTGATGGTGCTGTCATCTTTATAAACCTTCTTATATTTTAGGTATGATCTTTCTTTCCCAACAAACTCACTTTGCCATATTTATATCCCCTTCTTCTACCTGGCATCCATTTGCCTTGCTTCTTCTCTAGACTCCTATATTTGGATTTGTCTCAGCTAGATATTTATTGGCTAAAGACTTGGGTTTTCATACATGATTGGCAGCTCCTCCCCCCACCCCATGACCTCAGAGGGTCCTCCTTTTAAAATACCTGTTTCTCAAGGTAATCTGTTTCCTAGAATAAAATTTGACCTGTGAACTCCAGTAAGAATTTGATGGAATCATCTGCCAAGACCAGAGAGCAGGCTCCTATTGTACTGTTGTGGATGTCATATTTCTGTCATTCCTTGAAGACCCTTAGGGTAGAAGATCTCTGGAGAAATTCCTCTGATTTAATGGTGTCATTCTTGGGTCTGGCATATGTTTGGGGAGCAATGGATTGCCCTCAGTTAAACAGATGTTTTTTACTACCTTAATATCCTTTTCTGTGTTTTCTTGAGATCTCTACTTCAAATACAAGTTTTTCCTTAAATCCACCAAAAATTTAAAAAAGGATTTATTCTTTTCAGCATTGATCAGCTGACCTTATTATTTTATAAAGTCTCATTAGTTCCATTATTAGACTCCAACAGAAGTCAATTTAATAAATTGTTCAATAAAATAAAGTGTCCCTGTTATATATAATATAAAAATGATTGTTTAATTTCTGCTATACTGGAGTTTTATAATCATGGTAAGGGTATGTACTTAGTTTCATAGTAACTTAATCTATATGAATCCTAAGAAAAAGTAAGTTTCAATTCAGTTAAAACCGTCGAAGTTATTTTCCTAGACTTCAATTTTTTGAGGTTACTGTCGAATAACAGGAAAACTGTTCTTGATATCTGCACAACTAAGAAAGTTACCACACAGTTGGGCACATGTAAGATGAGGGGCAAAAGGACTTTGCTCCTGGGACAATAAGTAAAAAGAAATAAACAAAATAAAGTTCTTCCATCTCAATCTGTAATAGGCCTTATTAGACTCAATATTGTGGGAGCAGGCCTGATATATGACTCCCTTATTGTTGTGAGAAAATAATATCTGTATACCTATAGTTAGACAACATGACCCTGGTAGATGTTTTCTTCTCTAAAGGTCTGGTCCACTTCTAGGGAATAAAACACCCTAAATAATAAGGATATGCTTGTCAGGTAATCAGATGCTTAACTTGAGGGAAAAAATAGATCTCTTTTTGAAATGGATAAAAATTAGGGCTCCCCCCTTTACTCTTTGGAGTCACACCCATATAATGGACACATTGCCCAGAACTTTCCCAATCAGGACTTTGGAGGCTGAACCAAGACTCCTAGATATGTATGATCCAGATGTAGGTGTTCCCCTGATTTGGTGATATATTTTTCTTTCTCTTTTTCTTTTATTATAATAAATCTTGTTTTTTTAATTGGTGTAGGAGTGTTCTTATTCACTGTGATCTGAACTGAAACTTAACTCCTTGCTGCAACACATTGCTCTTTAACAATGCATTAAGTTTAATGATAATAAGTAAATCTGATGCAGCCTACTAATGAATAAAATTCTCCACACGATTCTAGCACAGTCTAGAGTAGCGAAGTAGCAAATTAGGAATTTTTCCATTCATTTCCAAAAATGGAACTTAAGCAACCCTAAACCCCATGTTCATCTTACTTTGCCATGGGAACCTTGGCAGGCCACTCATTAAACCTTACTTGCTTCATTTTTCCAAGAGGCATAATAATATTTTCAATTTCACTCTTCAGGTCTAGAGTGAGAAAAACACTTTTTAGGCTATGAAGTACTCAATCAAGGTGAGCCACTATTCAAAGTAAAGGAAAATTAGGATTATTTGTTTTCAGCTTTTCATGACATAAATTCATACCCATGATCATGCTGAAGACCATTTTCAGAAGAGCTTGTTTTTTAACAACTCTATTTACTTATGAATGTAGCTATCATTTGTCCATTGGCTCTCAGTCTACAGACAAGAATATTTCAATTATTATTTGGATTTGGACCTTTTATTGCATTCCCAATAAAATATAAACTTCTTGGAGGTGAGATGGGCACCCACATGTGTGCAGTGGATAAAATGTTGGGCCTGAGGTCAGGAAGATTAATTTTTTCTGAATTATACAACCCTGGGCAAATCACTTCACCTTATTTGCCTCATTTCTTTTATCTGTAAAATGAGTGGGAGAAGAAAATGGCAAATTACTCCAGTATTTTGCCAAGAAAACTTCAATGGGACATGCTTGAAATGACTGAATTAAAAATATTTAAATATTTAAATAATATTTAATAAATTGTATTTATATATTTATATTTAATAGTTAACAATAGTATTGATGATATTTTAATAAATGTTTTAATAATATTTAATAAATATTCTACAGCAACAACAATAATGAAGGTAAGGACATTTATGTGTGCATTCATGTGTGTGTTTTATATGCACATAGTTGGTGCTTAATAAATACTTTTCTTTTGGAGGAGGTAAGACCTGATTTCAAATCATACCACATACATGTCCTAATTATATGATTGGGTCATTCCTTAATCTTTCTTAGCTTCAATTTACCCCTTTATAAAATGAGAGTTTTAGCATCTACCTCACAGGGTTGTGTGAGAACATAATTAAACAACATATCTAAAATTTTTACAAACCTCAAAGTACTATATAAATGGTTACTGTTATTATTAGCTATTATCATTGGATTAGAAGGGCTCTTCGTATTTAATACCTTGAAATACTTCATATTATAGTGATATTCATAATCATGGGCAATCATTTAATATGTACTCTCTCAAATATGTGAAACAATGAATAAATCATTGAATTTCTTCCACCTTTCAATGGTAGTGTGAGCTTTTGAGTATAAAAATCGTAATAAACATTGTTATGTCACCCATATTTCATACATATGTGAGAAGATAATTTCTGTCTTTCTGATGACAGCTTGTATTTTATCTTGCTTTTTCTGCACTGCTGGAACCATCCTGAGTTGCTGACTCCCAGGACCTCTTTATTCCTCAGGAGCCAATAATTTGAAATGCTGCAGGACTGCGTTGGAGTCTCAGCTGATATAATAGTGAGAATCAACTTAGCCTGACATTCCCAGAAGTATAATCTCATTCTTTACTATTTGCACACATCAGCAGAGTCTATGGAGATCGGTGCCTTTGCTGGAATCACACAATCATAGGCTTTAGAGCTGAAAAGAAAATGAGAGATTATCTCATTCAACCCCTCATTTTATACATGAGTACACTGAGACAGAGAATGCTTAAGTGAATCTAGCCAATAAAGGTCACACAGGTAGTATAACTAAGCTAAGATTTGAAATCTGGTCAGTTAACCCAAATCCAGGCTCTATTATAACATCCCTCATCTTCTACATTGTTTTAGATTGCTTAGAGCAATCTATGTCCATTTAAAATGTGATGTCGTGAAAAACACATTGGATTCAAGAGATCCCGGATATGAATTTTACTCTTGGCTCTATTTTTGTAATGATTTTAGACACACTTTACTTTGAAGAGATTTTATTTCCTTATCTTAAAATGAAAATAACTATTTCACTATATATTTCTTAAAGGTTTCTCAATGTAATACGAATGAATTAGTAAAAATGAAAATAACTATTTCACTATATATTTCTTAAAGGTTTCTTAATGTAATACGAATGAATTAGTAAACAAGGCAAAGAAGAGTGGAGAAGAGAAGTAATGGATAAAAAAAATGACAATAGAATGTTTGTGGAGGGATAACAAGCAGGGTTTGTGCAACATTACGTATCTCTTAGATACTACTAAAGGACAATAAGCCGGACCCAGAACTGAAAAGGAGGACAAAAATCATTTGGCTTGCCCTTGGGAAACCATACGTTATTTAAATTAGGACTTCTTAAATTTTTCCCACTTGCAATCCCTTTTTGCCCAAGAAAACTCGAGTTATATGAGTATATAAAATAGATATACAAATTAAAGATTTATTGATAATAAATCATAATTTCATGACCCACACATTGTTATGAGATCATATATGGGGTTGTGACCCACATGTTAAAAAGCTGGGATTTAAATGACTCAATGGTTACTCTTTAAACCAAGGTCCATATTTTGAACACCATTGTAAGGGGATGATAGTATATGATTACAAGTTATGGAATACTAAAATTCATTTTTTCTGAAGTACATTTATCTCAAATTCTAGTCATATACTAATTTTCAGGAATGCCTATGAGAATTTATGCACAAACTAGTGTGAAAATTTTAAGTTCACTTTGTCATATGTATTCTGCAAAGATCTGTTTAGAGATATTTAAAAATATAAGTTTATTTTTTATTATTATAGCTTTTATTTACAAGATATATGCATAGGTAATTTTTCAGCATTGACAGTTGCAAAATCTTTTGTTCCAACGTTTCCCCTTTTTCTCCTCACCCCTTCCCCCCAGATGGCAGGTTGACCAATATATGTAAAATATGTTAAAGTATACGTTAAATACAATATATGTATACATGTCCAAACAGTTATTTTTGTGAAGACATAAGTTTAGCTCTTGATTCTGTTTTCTATTGTTTTACATGCAACATTATAGGCATACTTGTCAATGCCATCCCATTGTGTTCTGTGATCTCAAAATATGTTTTGATTTGTTATTGAGGCATTCAGGAGTTGATGGGTAACCCCTCAATTTTAATCTTAGTTATTCCCAAAAGAGCTGCTATGGATATTTTTGTATGTCTTTTTTCTTTCCCCCACTTTTTTTTGATCTGTTTGGGATATAGATCTAGCAATGGTATTGCTATATAAAAAAGAATGATAAAATCCTCTTAAATATTAGAGGTGAAGTCACTTAAAGATTCTTAAACAGAATTCATTCCTTATGGAAAGTTTTCCAAAAGGTAAAGATAGATTTCTGAGCAGAAGCACTGAAGGAAGTGTCTACATTAATGAGATTGTAGAGCCACTGAAATATTTAGTTATTGTTATTACTAGGCAGGATGAGTTGAAAGTTAAATTTGTGTAACCTTGTGCCCTCCTGCCTAACATGTTGAATCCCATGCAGGGTCTTTGTTCATCTGGAGGCTCTGGTTCATGAGGGTAAATTGACTGATTCTACTTTACCTTATAAGATACATGGCACCCTTCCATCAATCTAACCCTGCTCTTTCCTCTCTTCCACTGCCATCCTCCAAAGACTTGGCAATGTTGTAACTGCAGACACAACACCATCAGGCTGCTAGAGATAAAAGGGGTACTTCATCTGTGTCTGCTACTAAAGTGGGAGCAATAAGGATGCTTCTGGGCACTTCTGACTTCTGGAATGCTGATATCAAGGAGGTGATTTAACTGTGACAGGAAAAGGGCAAAGTGGAAAAGCTGAGGAATTTTATTTTGGGAGGAAGTGGATATTAGTTATCTAAGTATTCCAGGACAACTTATCCCTTCAGAAAATTCTTGAAATAACAAGGGGAGGAATTTGCAAAAACATGGGAAAACCAGTGTATGTATGTAAAATATATACTGCATCTTCTCAAAGATGAGGCATTTTTTAATAGATACAGAACTCTGAATGCACACAATAATTGTTTTTTTTTCAAGGCCATAAACATTCTTTCTATTAAAATAAGTGACTCGTAATTTAAAAAAAATTTTTAATTAAGAAAAATATATTGTAATATCCTAACATACTTTATTTCCCCTACTCCACAGTCTATTTTTATAAAAAAAGGTAAACAGAAGTAACCAACAGTTAATCAATCAACTAGCATTTATTTGTACTTGTTTTATGCCATTTTCAATAAATGCTGAGGTCTGGAAGGGAAACCAAGATGGTGGAACACAGGAAGCAAGCCAATGGAACTCTCTCAACATTCCCCTTCAAATATCTTTAAAATAACTACTCAAATCAAATTTTTGAGAGGCAGCGCTATCTGAAGGTCAGAATGAAACATTTTTCCAGTCTAATACATTTTAGAAGGTCAGCAGGAGAGGTCTTGACAGCAGGATTGGGGTCAGGCTAGAACATGGCAGGTGCACAAGGGGTGGGCTTTAGACCAAGAACAATGACATCTTCCAAAACTTAGCTCTATGCAGAGATGGTAAGGGGTTTGTCTAACTGGTCAGAAAGAGATTACAAGGGATCTTTTTGCTGACTTTGGGTGCAGCTGACATGCATTGGCAAAAACAGATCATTAGATAATATCTAAAAGAACTAATGCAAAGTGAAGTGAGAAGAACTGGGAGATTATTGTGCACAGTAATAGCAAAGTTGCTATGGTGATTAATTGTGAAAAACTTGGCTACTGTGATCTATACAATAGTCCAACACAATCAAAGGATTCTTGAAGAAAAATTACTATTCACTTCCAGAAAACAAATTGAACTCTGAATGCAAATTGAAATATAAATTTTCACTTTTTTTGATTTTTGCATGATATGGTTAATATAGAAATACATGTTTTCACATGTATAATTCATTGAAATAATTTTAAGTGGATGAGGAAGATGTGGGAGGGAGGAAGGGAATTTGCAACTCAAAATTAAAATAAAACACATTAAAAATTTTGGTAACTAAAAGGAAAAAGCAAAAACAAGACAAATAATGTAAATAAATAGATACACACAATATATATGCAGAAAAGGAAGAAGGTATTTTCAGAGGTGAAGGAATGAGCAGCTAAGGAGTGAGGTGGATCAGGAAAGAGCTCTTGCTTTGTTGCTATGTACGATAATATGTCTAATATTCTGTGATGAATCCCCCCTCCCTTTTGTCATTTGTTCCCCAGGACAAGAGTGGTCATGTTCTGGAGGTGTTTTATTTTGTTATTATAGTCATTTCTGGAAGGCAGCTAAATCTAGATTAAATGCAATGACTGTCTTAAAACACTAATATTCTACTACATTTATCTACCAATTTAAGCTGAATTATTATTCATGAGCAATGATTTTTCACCACCATTTTTCTATAAAAAATGTTGCTGCTTTGGGAGCTATTTTGGTAAATGGTAACTAATCATAATAGATATAGAAGAATCATTCTCTTTGTATTAAGGAGAAAATTAAAGTCTGGTTAAGGTAGTGCTTTCTTCAATATCTTGTTACTGAGTTTAATTTTGTGAATTATTGAAGTAAATTCTTGTTAATGCCCAGGGGACACAGTTATCAGAGTCAGTCACACATTCATTTAACAAATATTAATTGAGATTTCTCAATTCAGTGATGATAACTACAGATAGGGGTGGAGGTTGGAAGAATAAATCTTTGCTTTAAAGGAATTGAAGGTCTAACAGAGAAAAGAAAACATTTAAATAACTATCACAAAGTAGAAAACTGAAATAAAATGTAGGGAAATTATAACATGTTAATTCAAATAAAAGTTTTAATTTCTGACGTAGCCCCATAGAGAAAGATTTATGGAGGAAGTAATATTTGATCTGGATTTTGGATGGAGTATGGGCCAGCAGAGTTTGTGTACAAGAGTATTTTACATAAGGGAGTATGGGAACAAAAATATGCAGACTAGAAAACAATAGGAACATTTAGGTAACAAAGTATTTTAACTTGTATGAAAGATAAAGTATATAATAGGATAAAAGGAAATAAAATCAGAAATGTATTTAGAGGTCAGAAAACCAGGTTGGCTGGTTATACTAGTCCTTACCTGTATTGTATGTGAAGGTGTTTTTAAAAAAGACTGATAATATTCAGCACTGTCTTTCCAAATACTTGAAAGTTATTATTGTAAAAGATGGAGATTAGAAAAAGACTCCAGGGGATCAGTATGAAACATGACTTAGGTTGCAAGAAGCATTATTTATTTGTCTTAGAGGGTATCTATGAGTTCTCTTCTATCAAAGAACTGTGAGCAAAGAGACCTAAATGCAGCAACCTGTTTGAAAACCATCCAGGAATTCAGATTCTGAGCAGTGTCACCACTGGTAATCCTAACAATAATAGCATTTTAAGGATCTGTCATATCTTAGATGGGAGAACTGTTTATATTGATACCCATCCATAAAATAATAGACAATTTTCTAAAATTAATAAATAAGTAATTATAGTTAGTGAATAATACAATATTCACTACTCTGTGGCCAACCTAGTGATGTCTTTCCTAGTTTGAATAGGCTGATTTTTGTCCTATGGTCACACACTAGACCTATATAAATCGTCTTTCTGGCTTACTGTAGAGTTTATTAGAGGTTCTGTTAATAAGAACAGATTTTGCCCCATATTAAGGCACTAGATGAGAACCTTGATAAGTGAATAACAATAATAAAAACAATTATAGTTCTCATTTATGTAGTACAAATGGGAAGGCATTGGCTTTGAAGTCAGAGGCCTGGGGTCCAGTCAAGTCAAGTCAACAAGCCTGCTAGGAGCTAGACACTATGCTCTTACCCCTATTTTCCTATAGGATGTTGGACAAATCACAGCTCTATGAAGCTTATTTTTCTCATCTGTAAATTGGTTGTGATTGATTGAGATAATCTCCAATTTTTTAAATGTATTTCTAGTCCTAGGATCTTGTGAATTCTCACAGCAAATTTGTGTGTAACCAGACATGATGGTAGAATATTGTTAGGGTCAGAAGTAAGATCTTGGCAGATTAATCTGAGACCAGATTTCATGGTTCTCAGCAATATGTAGTAAGGGGGGAAGGTATAAAGGCTTTGGAAGCTCCAGAAAGTAAGGGACTTCTTGCCAATCTAAGGCCATAGGTAAAGAAGTTTACCTTAAAGCTGGGACAATCCCAGAGATAAATAAGCTGGATCATTATTTCAAACCAAAGGGAACAGGGGAAAGGAGTAGAGGAAAGAGCTTCTCTGATGCTGAAACCTTGTGAATTCCAGCAAAGTCATGTCAAGTTGATCAGGCCATAATATCATATTTAAATAGCCAAGCAAGCTTCCAACATGCTAGCATCAGGCAAGCTGGCAATAGGAAATAATGGACACCCCACCCTGCTTCACCTCTTTGTTCTTGAATAATCTGGATTTTTGCCCAAACCATCAATTCACTTTTGTAATGAGTAGACTTGCCCTAACAGTACAAATTAATGCCAAATTTGTTTAAATGGGAACCTTCCATATAAATTGAATAAGTGTAAAAAATGACTTCACTTTGTGCTATGTGGACTCAGACATTTTTTCTGCCAAAATTGAGTTACATGGGTAATAATCCCAAGACATTATAAATGATTGTAGATGTTCTATTTCCTGTCAATTAGACTGTACCAAATCACAGTGGTACAAGGTTAAGTAAATGGAGATTCTTTTTTTTCCTTTCCAGCTCATTTTACTTTTATTTTATTTTAAATCAATTTTTTATTTCAATGAATAAATCCATTTTCTCTCCATCCTAACACTTACCCCTTCCTCTGAGGGAAAAAAAGAAAAAAAATCAAAGTCTTGTGTTAGTGTCTTCCAAAAAATGTGTGTCTTATTCTTTGTTCCAAGTTCATCATGTCTCTGTCAGGAACTGGGCAGCCCACTTCATCATCAGTTTTCTGGAATCAAGATTAATCATGATTCTTAAGTTCATGATTCAGAATTCTTGAATTTCAAAAGTGTTGCCTTTAAACTGTTGTGATTACATGAGTTGAGCAAAAACTCACCTCACTGTATCAATCTTCCCACGTATAAGATCAGCCTTTTCATTATTTTTATAGCACAATAATATTCCTATATCCTGATTTATTCAGCTATTCTCCAATTGATTTCATATACCAGCGTGATATGTTAGTTTTTAATTCTTGGTCATTATTGTAATATTGGGCGAGCTTCCATTATATTACCAATTATTAAATTTTCGTTTGTTTGTTTGTTTCCTTTTTGATCCCAGTTATCTAAGCCAGTAACAATTGTTGTCAATAGCATCACTTTTTAAATGGAGCAGAAAAGGAAGAGGTTAAAGACTGATGTAATAAGGTCTGCAACTGTATCAGCATAAGATTTTTCTGGTGTTGAAACTCTTCTGGTGCAGAGGGGCAATTCATCTTTAATTTAGGTTTAGACATTTCCAAAGGGGCACTGAGAGATTAAGGTACTTTTCCATAATTACATGCTGGTATGTATTAGATAGTAGGAGTTAAACACAGATCTTCCTGATTTCAAAACCAGCTCACTATCTCCCATATTATATACTTGCTTTCAACTTTAAATATCCTGGCTCATAAAAGATATACATATACATGTTTCTGGGTAAAACATGCTGTGTGAAAAAGGAGCCTGTTATTTAGTCTGCACCAAATCACAACGGTACAAGGTTAAGTAAATGAAGTACCAGGATCTTTTACTTTCTCGTTCATTTTATTTTATTTTATTTTATTTTAAATCAAATTATTTTTAATGAATAAATTTATTGTATTTATAGATTAAGTATGGATTGTACTCTTAAAACTATGATCAAAATCTTTCAAGAATTTATCAAAGATACTATAAGCAAATATAAAAAAGGGAGGAATAGCTTACCTGTCAGATTTTTAGAGAAGGGGTAATTTATGACCAAACAATAAATAGAGAACATTATGAAATACAAATTGGATAATTTTGATTTCATTAAATTAAAAGTTTTTACACAAACAGAATTAATGCAGTCAAAATTACAAGGGAAGCAGAAAGCTGGAAAATACTTTTTGTAGTTTCTGATAAAGGTCTCATTTCTAAAGTATATGGAAAAGTGAGTCAAATTTATAAGAATATAAATCATTCTCCAATTGATACATAGTCAAAGGGCATGAACAGACAATCCTCAGATGATAAAATTAAAGCCACTTATAGTCATATGAAAAAATCCTCTTATTCACTATTGGTTAAAGGAATACAAATTAAGACCACTCTGGGATACCACTTCACACCTTTCAGATTGGTTAAGATGACAGAAAAGTATTACGAAGAATGTTGGAGGGGATACAAGAAAATTGGAACACTAATGCATAATTGGTGGAGTTGTGAACTGGTCCAATCATTCTGGAGAGCACTTTGGAACTTTTCCCAAAGGACTATAAAGCAGAGCATGATCTCTGATCCAGGAGTGTCTATTCCAGGACCCATATGTGCAAAAATGTTTGTAGAGCTCTTTTTGTGGTGGCAAATGGTGGAAAATGAGTGGATGCCCATCAATTAAGGAATGGCTGAATGTGTTATGGTATATGAAAGTAATGGAAACAGGCTGATTTTAGAAAAGCCTAGAAAGATTTGCATGCACTATTGCTGAGTGAAGCAATTAGAAGCAGGAAAAAAAAATCACAGCAAGATTGTGTGATGATCAACTATGCTAGACTTAGATCTTCTCAGCAATTCAGTGATACAAGGCAATTCCAAGAGCCTTTGGAAGAAAAATTCCTATCATGAGTGAATAAGGATCAAAACTTAGCATTTTCACCTTTTCTTCTCTCTTCAAGTGGTTTTACTTTTTTCATCTGATTTTCTCTCCCAACATGATTCATATGGAAATATGTAAAAAAATGTACCTTCATAATCTAAAAAAAAAAAAGAAATAGAAAAAATTAAAAAATAAATTATTAAAGAAAAATGCCCTGATATTTTAGAATTACTTGTAAAATAGTCATTGAAAGAATGAAACTATGACCTTCTAAGAGAGATCCTAAAACGAAAACTCCAAGGATTATTGTAGCCACATTCCAGAATTTTCAGATCAGGAAGAAAATATTGCAAGTAGTCAGAAAGAAACAATTCAAGTATCAATGGATCCCCATTCAGGATTACACAGGATTTAACAATTTCTATATTAAACTTTCAAAAGTCTTAAAATATAACATTCCAGAAGACAAAGGAATCTGGATTACAAACAAGAATCAATTAGTCAGCAAAATTAAGCATACCCTTTTAGGGAAAAGATGGAAATTCAATGAAACAGAATGCTTTCAAACTTTCCTAATGAAAAGACCAGAGATGAACAGAAAATTTGATCTTCCAATATAATATTGAAGAGAAGCATGAAAAGGTAAACAGTAAAAAAAATAACAAAAACAAAGTATTCGATAAATTTAAACTTTCTATAATACATAGACCAAAGGGTATAAGTACTAGTTGACTTTGATGTGAAAATTAAAACAAAAATAAGGGATGAAAAAAAAGGATTATACTAGGAAAACAGGAAAGAAGAAAACAAAATGGGGTAACTTAAATTCCATGAAAAGACATGAAAAATTTATTATAGAAGAGAGAGAAAAAGAAAGGGATGAGCTTTGTTTGACCTTGATTAATTTTATTGACATGTTTTGTTTTTCATCGTTTCCTAATTTATCTATTTCTCTCCCCTCACAGATATATAAATATTTAATAAATAAGAAACATTCTAAATTGGCCAACATATAAACTTATAAATAACAAATAAAACAACATATAACCAACATATAAAAATGTCACATAAATAAGACATTATATATAGTCTCATACAAAGCAGTGGAGAGAACAATATATTTTCATATCTCTTTTTGAACCAAAGCTTGCTCATTATATTTTCATAAAATTCAGTTTTTTGTTCTTTCTATTCATGTTGGTGTACCTATCATGTTTGTTATTTTCCTGGGTTTGCTCATTTAATCTTGCATCATTTTGTCTTCCCATGATTCTCTATATTTAGCATATTCCACATTTCTAATAATAGTTATATTTAATTGCATTTCAATCCTGGTCTCTTGCCAATTCTTTATCTAATATTTTTTCACTCTAAAGTGTGTATTTGTGCATGTGTGTATCATATCATTTTTAGCAACAGAAGTTTAGTTTTTAAATATTTTGCTAATTATGAGTGATAGTTTTAGAATATCATTTGTTTCTGTCTCAAGGCAAAAGGAACACTTGGGGTGAGATTTACCATTAATGATATGGTATGTAAATCCATATCACATCTATATACAATGTGTGTTTATCATATACATTTATGTATGTGTATTTAAATGAATAATATATGTGTGTATTTGTACATATAATTTCTCTTCTTTTTCCTTCCTTCTCTGTCTTTATCTCTGTCTCTCTTTATCACTTTCTATATCCATTGTATGTATGTATGTATGTATGTATGTATGTATCTATCATCTATCTCCACATGAACTTCAAATAGACCTAGATCTTATTTGTAGTGATTAAAAGTTTTAAAAAAGTGTTGTTTCTATGGTTTGTATTCTTGGGAAAAGAACATAATGAACATAATTAGAAAACTGTTCTTTTCCAATTATGCTCATTTTCTGTCCTTCTGGTACCCAGAGAGTAATTTCAGCTATAATTAATCCAAATAGCATATTAGTCATCAGAAGAAACTGATGGACATTTCTATTTCCTGGATCTTTATGAAATTTACCTTTTATATAAGAAGGAATGACATTTTTCATTACTTTTAGAAATAAAAATAACATAAAACTGTCAAATATGAACTATGTATGTATAATTTTATAGAAATTATATAAATTAATGAAAAGAAAGAGTATTTAGTACTTATTATGTACAAAGTATTGATTATACATACAGAAAAGAAAGGTAGTCCTTGTTCTTGAGCTCACAACTTAATGGGGAAGAGATAGCATATATCAAAAGTTTCAGCTGCAATTTATATAGAAACATCTCATAGTACTTATGATACAGGCTTAAAGCAGATTCCAATGTTATTTTCATCGATCATTTTAGTTTCTAATGTTGAACCCTCTGACAACACCAAAGATCTTGGTTAAAGAGCTTTCTATGAATTGGGTTGTCCTTCTGATTTTGCAGATTAAAGCATAAGAGAAATGTAAACAAACAAACAAAAACCTACAAAAAGTTAACTATTTCAAAGAAGGAAATAATGTTGATTTGTCCTGAATTCTCAATGAGCCCATACTTACTCTTGTGATCTGTATATATGAGTATATTCTAGAATTTTGTAAGAATTTATATTCAAAAATGCTATTCATACCCACAGGGGAAAAAAAAAACCTTAATGTATCTAACTAGTAATTAAAGCATATTTTTTAAATGTTATTTTTCTTGAGGGTTTTTTCTGTGTGGCAAGGGAAAATTTATGCTTTTTTTTTTAATAACACGACTTTTATAGAAATGTTTTGCATAACTTCACCTTTCCCTTCTCAATGGCGGGTGGTGAAGGATGAAGGGAGAAAATCTGGAACTGAAATTTTTTTAAATGTAAAAAATTAATTTTATATGTAACTGGGGAAAATGAAATATTAAAAAATTAGATTATAGTTAAGGGCTTTTAAATATAAATATATAATTATAATTAATATAATAATAAATAATTGATGTTATATTAATTGATAATAATATAAATATTGTACCAATGCACTTTGTTTTTAAATCTAATCTTTTACATATTAGTCCCATTTCTTTATTTTTATTTAAACAAAATAAGCTGAACATGATGAAGATAGCAAATGTGCAATATTGGTACTCATGTAATACTAAGAATGATAACCCATGTGTTTGATTGTTACTCACATACTGCTAGGGGATATAGAAGGAAGTGCTCAGTATATGATATGGACCAATATGTGCTAAAGTTGGAGGAGGGTGTGTATACATAGGTTGAGAATACCATTGAGGAAATAACTTTCAATGAGATCATAGATGCATCCTTTTGAGTACCACTATATTGTTATGTGGTTTTAAATGTGCTTTTTGGCCTTTTCCTCTCAATGTTATTATAAGTTTCTTGAAATTACGGACCATTATCATAAACTGTTATCTCTATGAAGGCAGAGATGGTATGCATTTAATAAATTTTTGTTAATTCATGGATCTTGATACAAAGCTAACACCTGATGATCATGTTGAATAACAGACTTTATAACTTTTTAATTAAACCCACTAAAAACAAAAAGGGGAAACCATTTTTTGTAGAAAACCCAGTAAAGTAAAAAAGTTGGTATGATATATATGTGTGGATGTGTCTATATGTATATATAAATAGATTGATAGATGCATAGATTAAATAGTAATAGTATAAACAGATGTAGAGAAGCAAATCTGGACCATGATTCATAACTATAGGAAACTCCCAGTATGGAATATGGACTGAAGATTCCTCTATAGTCTATAGTCTTAAAAATCTGTCAGGCATACTGAGTGAAGGGGTAAGTGACTTCCCATGGCCACATATGTAGTGAATAGAAGACAAGATTTGAATTCAAATCTAATCTAATCCAGAAAAGTGAAAAGTACATAAAAAAATAAGAGTTCAGTTTTCTTTTCCTGGAAAGTACCCAAGATGGTATTTTCTATTTGTATTTTTTGTGATTCAATGGGAATTAACTTTTTTGTCACTAACAAGCCACTTCCTTCATCTCTTTTAATGCTATTTTAATTAGTTTCCCCAAGTTGCAGACATCTGATTTCCTGGGGAAAGAAATGAGTTGCTTTGTTCTGTAAACACTGGCTAGTCTGGCCCCTCCATAGGAGGAGATGAATGAACAAATCAAAGATTTTTCTCTAACACTCACAGTTTACCAAGAACAAACAGAAGATGAAAGCACCTTTGTTTTGGTTTCCATCTTTTCTTCAGAGGAAATGTCCAACTATGACTTCTCCTTGTTTATACATATCTCAGGGATTTCATTTTCAGGTCTCAGAAAGATTGTTCTTTGAAGGGAAAATGTAAGGAGGGAGAAAGAGAGAGATACACATGCACACCAAGAAAGAGAGAGAGCTAGGGCTAGAGACAGAGAACACAGGGAGACAGAAAGACAGAGAGAGACAGAGGGTGAGAAGCAGAAAAAAGGAGGAAAAGAGAGAGGGAAGAAAGAGACAGACAAACAGAGACAGAGATAGACAGTCACAGACACACAGAGACAGAGACAAATAAACACAGAGAGATACAGAAAGACAGAGAAGAAGTGCTGAGAAATTGAAACCTGTTTTCCTATGTTTAAAAAAAAAATCAATGTCACTTGAATTCTTAGTCACACATCTTCAAAGATACTTCCTTCTTTTACTGATTCTTCTTAACAATTTTGGATTATTTGTTCTTGAGATTCTTCCTTCAGGATTAATGCAGTCTTTTACCTATTCTCCCTGTTTTTCAATATTATCTTTCCAAAACACCCCCTGGAATTTTATTGAACCACTTTCTTACATCTTGTTTTATCATTATTTCCCCATTTTAGCTTACTAAGTGCCATTTCACATGAGTCTAAGTTTGTATAAAGATCAAGTAGAGAAGCAGATAGACCCTGTAGGTAGAGCAGACTCCCCAAAGGAAATATGATTTTTAAAATACCCTTCTGGCTCTTGAGCACAGCTAGATGACACAGTAGATAGCGAGACAGTTAGAGTCAGGAAGACTCATCTTTGTGAGTTTAAATCTGGCTTCAGACATTCACTAGATGTGTGACTTTAGTCTTGTCACTTAACTCTGGCTTTAGTTTCCTCATTTGTAAAATGAGTTGAAAAAGGAAATGGCAGACCATTCCAGTGTCTTTGCCATGAAAACCTTAAATGGGGTCACAAAAAGTTAGATAAACTAATTCAATTGGTTTTTGATCTTTTTTTTTTTTTCTGACTTTACCCTTTTCCAGTATCCAGTCCCAAACAATGGTGTTTCCCTGATGCTGCTTTTGTTCCTTTTGTTACCAAACAGATTTCTTTTCTTGATTTTTTACTTAGCAACTTGATTTTGGTCCCCGTGCTTCTTTCTTTGCTGCAGTTTCTTTACTGAAATACTAATGTCCTTGTTTCTAATTCCAATCTAAAAGTCTGGCTCTGATTCTTTTTTTCTTTATGGTTTAGTTTGGTGTTGGAAATATAAAGACTGATCCTCATCATGTTCTAGGCTATTAAACTGAACTAGAGGCAAAACCTCTTCTGAGAGCTGGCTCTTTCCCTGGTCTTTTAAATTTCTTTTTTCTATTCCAAAAGTTGATGCCTATTTAAAGAACTCTTTTGAGAATTGACTTAGAACCACAAAAACAAAAATGGACATTTATAATGAAGCTTTTAAGGATATTTTTGTACTGAAAGATTTTTATTTTTTGGTTTGTTTGTGTGTATTTGTATTTATATTTGATTTGGTTAATTGTGATATATTCCACAATTCCTAAATTAACCTTTGGGCTAATCTTTCTACTTTAGTAGTCTGTAATAACTTATTATTTCATTGGTTCTAGAAGCTCTGTATTGTCAACTGATACTTATGTAATTTATGTTCTCTGAGAGTTGTGAGAAGATTAGAATAGCATACTGAGTTATTGAGAAAGAAAATGACCTACCTAGGATCATGTAGCCAATAGGTGTCAGTGCCAGGAATTGAATCCATATCTTGTTAATTCCAAGGCCAGCTGTCTTTCCACTAAACCTATCTGATAATTTTCTCTAACTTTAGATCATAGAACCAAAGAATGTTATATTAAAAGGGGCATCTAGCAGATATGTAATTCAAAATTCATGGGATAAGTTTAGTTGGTTAGGGGAACGGAATTAGAGTTATTAGTTGTTATTATAATAGAGAGTTAAAGTAAATTATAGACAGACAAGCCTAGAATTTAAGGAACTTAAGGAATTGGGAGAACAAGGTATTCAAAATTGGCAGAGAAAAAAAAAACAATTTATGATCCAGATTCTGAACTTTTTGGGAGGAAAGCATTAGACCTGGAGATGCATAGATGAAAATAACAGAGATTTTGGATAGGTTAGAATAAACTTTAAAGTAGGAGAGGTGGTTGCTGAGGGACTGTGGCAGGAGGAGGGCTGGAAGCAGCAGTGAAGAGAGAGGACCATGCTAACATTTACTTTTGTCCTTTTGTGCCAGAGTATGAAAGAAGGGGTAATCAGCCATGTAGTGAATGTCAAGAGATGTTGGCGTCTTTGTTTAATAAAAAAGTAAAGAAAAAATCTTTTAAGGCTCTTTGAGTATTAGAAAGTGGAAAGAAGAAAGAATATGAGAGGAAGTGATTAACGATGAAAGAGAGTTTGACAACAGTAGATGAGGGTTTCAAAAGGCAGAGTAGAATGGGATGGAAGAGGAGTTTAAGAACTGTGGAGGGTTGGATTAATTGAATATTAAGGGTGAGGCACTTTTGTATCGTTTTCTCTCTATTGTCCTTTCCTCTTCTCCCTGCTGATCATAGATATCTTACTTAATAAGATCCTCAGGACAGATATCCTCCAGGAAAAATGGCTCCAAGAATCAGGCTCCAAAAATACCTTCTGTGAGTAGTAACTCAGAGTCTAGATGAAGGAATAGGTTGGTAAAGCAGCAGATGCTTTACGAACAAAAACAAAACAAAACAAAACAAAACAGGGCCCCAGATAACCCAGATTTATTTCGTCATCTAGTTTAAGCCTTTTACTTTTTAGATGAAAAAAATGGGCACAGAAAAGCTAATTGATTTATTTAAACTCAGAGTCTGTAATCAAACTCAAGTCTTTGGACTTAAAAATCTCATGCTTTTTCTACAATACAAAAGAAAAAAAATGTCTTTTTCTACCTTCAAGGTCAAGCAGTATATAATATATATGTATATATATATGTATAATAAGATGTAATACATAACAATCATAGCAAGATATTCTATAAATCATAAATAAAGGCAATATCTTGTAACTAAAGGAAAATTGTTAAGGGTTCCTCATAAAATATATATTTTATTCTTCTAATTTGGCATGTTTAGCATTATGCTATATTGAAAGATAACATTTATTTTAAAACAGTGGCTATAAAATGTGATATTCTATTATACTCTAAAATTGTTTAGCATAAATACCATATAGCATAATATTTTAGAGCTATAACCTGCCATGGATTTTGATGTGAATTTTGTATGTACAACAATAGCAGGATGTATGGTTCTGTAGTAGCAATGTCATAGTTCTCTTCCAGATGTTAATAGAGCAGATGTTTATTTAATGAGCCTGTGTATACGGGTATACAAAGAGTAGAAATTCTGAAACGAGGAGATGGTTTGCTAATTTACTTTGAGAATAATTTTTATAACTAAAGAGCTGATATTAAAATATTATGTAAATGATAATGGGATCTATATTTATTCACTTTCTAATCTTTTCTCTTAATAGTTGCTATCATTATGAAAGTGGAGAAAGGGTTACATATTCAAAGAGATATAAATCTGTTCCATTCTTATTGCTTTAGTTAGGGAAACAGAAATCTTTAGGAAACATCTGGTCTCCCTGAAGTAGCAGAAAGTCCATGGCCCACTCCCAGTTGGCTTATTTCATAAGCATTACTTTGAGAAGAGGGGGAAAACAGTTGGAAAGACTGTAATTATTGGCAAAGTTGCACATTAAGATGCATTTTTCCTTTCTTGAGAAAGTTGTAAACTATTCCTATACACTGAAAAGTGAATTAGAAAAAAAAAATGGCCAACTTTCCAAAGGATAACTAGGTGAAATTTTTATTCTAAGAGCTATAGCCAGGACTGCAAGTTACACAGGGACATATGGGAAAAGCACTGTTTATTAGAATAGCTACATATTAAACTGTGAGTTTCCCCCTCTTTGGAGTTTAATGCCTCTCTGTTTTCTGATCTTTGCTGCCCTCTAGTGAACCATATTTTGCTTATTTCTCAGCTTTAGGTTATTTGATTAACAAATAATGAATATTATCATAATGGTGATTTAATACTTGCTGAGATTCAAAATGAGTTTGATCACTTGCATATATATTTGAGAGATGCAAATCACAATTGAAATGAGAACATATTTAATGTATTAACCCAGAGGAAGAAAGAAGCTTGATTTTGTACCATAATTCAAGGAATGTTTGAAAGATAAAATCAAATAATGTATCAGAGTTTGAGAAAAGTAGAGAATTTATATATACATTCATGTCTATGCTTAATGAAACTTAAGCAAATAATATTTCTTTTTACCCTCCCTTGGGTGATAACTGTAGCTCACAGATTGGACTAAATGGCCTTTCAACCTGCGATAATGTAATTAAATGCAACTTAATATGCTTGGCTATTTTTCCACAAATATTTTATGAGATTCAGGATATTGGGAAAGGTTTTAATCTCTATCAAATACTTAATGATGAAAAACACAAGCATAACCTGTACATACTTAATACCTTAATGGTAGTTAATATGACTGAGTAACTTTTGTCTTTTTTAAATTTTTTTTATTTTTATTTTTTTTTAATTTTTATTTAGTAATTACTTTATATTGACACTCGTTTCTGTTCCGATTTTTTCCCCCCTCCCTCCCTCCACCCCCTCCCCTAGATGGCAAGCAGTCCTTTATATGTTGGATATGTTGCAGTATATCCTAGATACAATATATGTTTGCAGAACCGAACAGTTCTCTTGTTGCATAGGGAGAATTGGATTCAGAAGGTATAAATAACCCGGGAAGAAAAACAAAAATGCAGATAGTTCACATCCGTTTCCCAGTGTTCTTTCTTTGGGTGTAGCTGCTTTTGTCCGTCATTTATCAATTGAAACTCAGGTCTCTTTGTCAAAGAAATCCACTTCCATCAAAATATGTCCTCATACAATATCGTTGTCGAAGTGTATAATGATCTCCTGGTTCTGCTCATCTCACTTAGCATCAGTTCATGTAAGTCTCTCCAAGCCTCTCTGTATTCATCCTGCTGGTCATTTCTTACAGAACAATAATATTCCATAACATTCATATACCACAATTTACCCAGCCATTCTCCAATTGATGGGCATCCATTCATTTTCCAGTTTCTAGCCACTACAAACAGGGCTGCTACAAACATTTTGGCACATACAGGTCCCTTTCCCTTCTTTAGTATTTCTTTGGGATATAAGCCCAATAGAAACACTGTTGGATCAAAGGATATGCACATTTTGATAATTTTTTGGGCATAATTCCAGATTGCTCTCCAGAATGGTTGGATTCGTTCACAACTCCACCAACAATGTATTAGTGTCCCAGTTTTCCCGCATCCCCTCCAACATTCATCATTATTTTTTCCTGTCATCTTAGCCAATCTGACAGGTGTGTAGTGGTATCTCAGAGTTGTCTTAATTTGCATTTCTCTGATCAATAATGATTTGGAACACTCTTTCATATGAGTGGTAATAGTTTCAATCTCATCCTCTGAAAATTGTCTGTTCATATCCTTTGACCATTTATCAATTGGAGAATGGCTTGATTTCTTATAAATTTGAGTCAGTTCTCTATATATTTTGGAAATGAGGCCTTTATCAGAACCTTTAACTGTGAAAATGTTTTCCCAGTTTGTTGCTTCCCTTCTAATCTTGTTTGCATTAGTTTTATTTGTACAAAGGCTTTTTAATTTGATGTAATCAAAATTTTCTATTTTGTGATCAGTAATGGTCTCTAGTTCATCTTTGGTCACAAATTTCTTTCTCCTCCACAAGTCTGAGAGATAAACTATTCTATGTTCCTCTAATTTATTTATAATCTCGTTCTTTATGCCTAGGTCATAGACCCATTTTGATCTTATCTTGGTATATGGTGTTAAGTGTGGGTCCATGCCTAATTTCTGCCATACTAATTTCCAATTATCCCAGCAGTTTTTATCAAATAATGAATTCTTTTCCCAGAAGTTAGGGGCTTTGGGTTTGTCAAACACTAGATTGCTATAGTTGACTATTTTGTCTTGTGAACCCAACCTTTTCCACTGATCCACTAATCTATTTCTTAGCCAATACCAAATGGTTTTGGTGACTGCTGCTTTATAATATAATTTTAGATCAGGTACAGCTAGGCCACCTTCATTTGATTTTTTTTTCATTAATTCCCTTGAGATTCTCGACTTTTTATTGTTCCATATGAATTTTGTTGTTATTTTTTATAGATCAATAAAATATTTTCTTGGAAGTCTGATTGGTATAGCACTAAATAAATAGATTAGTTTAGGGAGTATTATCATCTTTATTATGTTCGCTCGGCCGATCCAAGAGCACTTAATATTTTTCCAATTATTTAAGTCTGACTTTATTTGTGTGGAGACTTTTTTATAATTTTGCTCATATAATTCCTGATTTTCCTTTGGTAGATAGATTCCCAAATATTTTATGGTATCAACAGTTATTCTGAATGGAATTTCTCTTTGTATCTCTTGCTGTTGGGTTTTGTTGGTGATGTATAAAAATGCTGAGGATTTATGGGGATTTATTTTGTAGCCAGCTACTTTGCTAAAATTATGAATTATTTCCAATAGCTTTTTAATAGAATCTCTGGGGTTCTCTAGGTATACCATCATATCATCTGCAAAGAGTGATAGTTTGGTTTCACTGAGTAACTTTTGATAACATTTTCCAAAGTGGGTCTCAGTTTCCTCATATTTAAAATGAGGGAATTGAACTAGAAGATTCTTCTATCAATAAACTATATAATTAGATGCTTTCATAAGGTACATATAAGAAAATATAAAAAGTAAGGATTAACAGAAGAAAAAAGAAAAAGGAAAAATATATGGAGATAAGCTTTAATTTGCATATCAAAGTGGAATGCAAGATCTCTGCTCTCTATGGAGATGGAACATAGACTAAGAGCAATGGACAAGCCATTAGATAGATAATAGACATTGGGGAAAAAAGTCCATTATCCAAATGTAAACCGTTGAGCATATCTAAAATATGTCAAATCAAAGAATTCATCTGTTTCAACAAATCCAGGGGTCTAGACAGGATTTGTGAATGGAGATTTAAACTATAGTCAAATTGTGGAAGAATATAAACCTTAAATTATTTAAGGAAGATATCAAAAGAAATAGCACATATCACCAATGGAGAGCAATCTGTCTCATTCGATATCACTGCTGAAGACAGGATTCTATTATATTAATGAGAGTTTGTGAATGTTGATTGCTTAGTTTAATCAGAGGCACCACAAGTTAAGTAATTTAATATCCAAAGTACTTTAGTCTTTAGCACTTTAAAAGTAATTTGCTATTAAGTTAGTTCAGTTTTCACTATCCTTGACCTCTTTCTACAATTTAATATGGTTCATTAGCTATCCTTTTTGACACTCTAATTTTCTTGACTTCTTTTATTTTCTAAAATCCTATTTTCTCCTTATTCTCTGACTATCCATATTTTTCTTCCTTCGGGACTTCTACTTTTTCCTCCTACCTCTAATGTGGCTATTTCCCAGACCTCATTATTGGGCCCTCTGTTATTATCTCCTTATAGTCTCTCTTTGAAAATCTTAGCTATGTCAGAGTCTAGGGTCTTTGTTTCAGGCTTCAGGTGAAATTTGAAATTTCACCATAGTTACAATTTGTCATTTAGCATCATCAGCAAAAGTATTAATTATAATGAGCCTAGGGCAAGTCCCTATTAAAAGCTAATATATGGAATCTTCAAGTTTAGTTATAGTATAATGTAATAGTATGACCTTTTAGAGTAGACATTCTTAATATTCGTGTGTGTGTGTGTGTGTGTGTGTGTGTGTGTGTGGCAGACCCTGTTGGAAGTTTGGTAGTCTAATCTTTTAATGTATTAATTTTATTTATCTTATTCTGAACTTAAGAAATAAAATAAATATTCCATAATATAGTAGAATAGAAAAAAAAAACTATTGGACATGAAAATGCACAATGTGCAACTTGCTATGCCTTTTAAATATGTAATAATATTATTTGTAATATAATACATAATGTAATATGATTATATGTGTATAATTACATATAACAATAATATATACATATAAATATAAAAATGTATAATAAATAATATATAATAAAGTTGTCATGTAACTTTCTTTTTTACCTTTTCCTCTCTGCCCCAATAAAATACATCAGATTATGAAGGAAACCAGTTATACTGAAGTGCAGTCAGGCCATATAGTATATTTTAGTAAAAATAGACCAGTTCATCTCATAAATGGAGAATGAATAGCTATTTGAAAAATTAAAGAGAGGCTAATCTGATCATGAATATCTCCCCTATTGGTCACACAGTCTAAAATTCCTTTTTTTTCAGTCCTTTGGGTAAAGTTGTTATTTTTCCATGAAGTTCCTGTAAGCATGAAAATATGTTATTTAGGAGAGCTAACATATTGCATCATTATCCTACATTAGCGCATTGGAATAGATTAATTCATCAAAAGAAAGCAAGGTCTTAGAAAAATGAAGCAGAGGACTGGCATATTATGACTGGTGAAAGGTCTGTAGTGTTGGGCAATCCCTGATGATTATAGGTCCCAAGTGAGTCCTAAAGTATGACTATAATAGATTTTACTTTTTTTTGTACTTTCTTACCCTAATGGCAGAGGGAAATGCCACAGTATTAACCATTTTAATGATGGATTAGTTAGTTAGAGTCTGGGTTAGCTTCCCTTAGCTGGCAGTTCCTAAAATGATTGAAATGATCCTAAATCTCTCATCCAGAGTAGCCTGACAATTTAAAACTGCCATAGGTGAAGGTAGTTTTCTGAATATTGTCATTGTCCCCAAGACATAGACAAGTTAGAAGTCTAATTATATGATAAAACATGATATGCATATTAAGAATTAATTTTCCTGTATCCCTAGGTATTAGAATTGTATAATAAACATCACGGTTACTAAAACTATTACAATTAGAATTTTAAGTATTTTGCTTCAGAGGAACAAAGTAAATAATCTTAAAATAATCATTAGGATTGTTCAATTCCTAATGCCATCTAAAGGTTGATGGATTCTTAGTGTTGTCATCCTATCAGTCAATCAGTAAACATTTATGAAGTGCTTACTATGTGCTATGCACTGTGCTAAGTGCTAGGGATTCAAAAAAAAAAAAAAAAACAAAACAAAAACTAAAGGCAAGTCCTGCCATCAAGGAGCTGACAATCTAGTAGGGGAGACAAAATGCTAACAAAGATATTCAAAGCAAACTGTACATAGTATTAACAGAAAGAAGGCGTTTGAATTAAGGGTTGGGAAAAGCTTCCTATAGAAGGTAAGATTTAATTTATTTTATTTTTTTCAATTGTATTTTATTTTTCAAGAACATATAAAGATAGTTTTCAACTTTCTATTTTGTAAAACTTTGTGTTCTGGGGACTTCCGGTTAAGATGGCGGAGAGGAGGCACACTGCTGCATAAGCTCCACGCTTTCTCTCACTATCCATTTCATTACAAGCCTCTGAATCAATGCTTGACTGAAAAAAACCCACATATAGTTACCAAGAGAAGCCATCCTTGAGATCCGCCAAAAAAGGTCTGTCTTTACTGGAGGGCTGGGGCGGTTTTAGATCGGGCGCAGGCTGAGGGCAGCGGCAGTGAGAGCCCGGGAGCAGACGGGAGAGGGGGTGGGGAGTGATCGCAGCCGTCTCTGCGGGGAGAGCTTCGCTACAGGTTTGGATACTTTACTCCAGCAGCAAGTCAGCAGCCCAGCAGAGAAGCTAAAAACACCGGGGCTGAAGAATACAACCCCAAACAGCTGGAGTCTCTCGGGACCTGACCGTCCCCCCCCTTCCCCCTCCACAGTGACTCAGCACGCTCTGGGATCTCAGAGCGCAGGCGCAGCACAGTCCTGCTAGTGCCTCACTGCTGCCCCCTGCAGTCTGTAGAGGAAGCTCGATAACATACCCAGCCCCTCCCCCAAAGAAAGACTCCAGTTTTTTTCTGTTTCTCTTTGGTAGTTTGTCTCTGATTATTAGACAGAATGAGCAAAAAGCTGAAGAGGACTTTAACCCTTGACAGCTTCTACACAGATAGAGAGCAGACTCTAAATCCTGAGGAGACTAAAAACAGGCAGTCCCCAGGTGAATCCCCAAAGGAGGAGATCATCTGTTCCTTAGCACAGATGAACCTCATATAAGTGATTAAAAAGGCTCTCACAAGGGAGCTAGAAGAAAAATGAGGGAGGCTTGGCAAAAGGAGAGGGAAGCTTGGGAAAAGGAGAGGGAGGCTTGGCAAAAGAGCCTGGAGAAAGTTAAAGAGAGAGTGGATAAAGAAGTAAAATCCTTGAAAAATAGGATTAGTGAACTGGAAACAGAAAATAGCTCTCTAAAAAACAAAATTGGCGAAATGGAAAAAAATTCCACAGAACAAAAGAACTCAATTGGACAATTAGAAAAAGATCTTAAAAAAGTGAGTGAAGAAAATACTTCACTGAAAATCAGAATTGAACAAGTGGAATTGAATGACTCGAGGAGACAAGAAGAATCAGTCAAGCAAATCCAAAAAAATCAAACAATGGAAAAGAATGTGAAATACCTTCTGGGGAAGACAACAGACCTGGAAAACAGATCCAGGAGAGACAATCTGAGAATCATTGGACTTCCAGAAAAACATGATGAAAAAAAGAGCCTGGACACTATTTTCCAGGAAATTATCAAAGAGAACTGCCCAGAAGTCATAGGAACAGAGGAAAAAATAAACATTGAAAGGATTCATCGATCACCCACTGAAAGGGATCCTAAAATCAAAACACCAAGGAATATAGTGGCCAAATGCCAGAACCCTCAGATGAAGGAAAAAATATTGCAAGCGGCTAGAAAAACCCAATTCAAGTATCAAGGAGCCACAATAAGGATCACCCAGGATCTGGCAGCATCCACATTAAAAGATCGAAGGGCCTGGAATATGATATTCCGAAAGGCTAAGGAACTTGGTATGCAACCAAAAATAACTTACCCAGCGAGAATGAGCATCTTTTTCCAGGGAAGAAGATGGACATTCAATGAAGTAAGCGAATTTCATCTATTTCTGATGAAAAAGCCAGAACTTAACAAAAAGTTTGATCTACAAATATAGAACTCAAGAGAAATCTAAAAAGGTAAAGACTAATCTTGGGAATTATATTTTGACTATATAGATGTATAAAGAATACATGTATACCTTGTTCTAGAAATTGATGTGGAAAGGACATTGTACCAGAAAAAGGGTAAAGTGGGGGTAGTACATCTCATGAAGAGGCATAGGAAACCTATTATATCTGAGAGAAAGAATGGAGGGGGATGAATATAGTGAGTATTTTACTGCCTTCAGAATTGGCTTTAAGTGAAAAATCTTAAGACATATTCAATCTATGGTGAAACTTCTCCTACCTCATTGAAAAGTGAGAAGGGAAAAGTGAAAAGGGAAGGAATAAGCTAAGCGGAAGGGAATACGGGAACTGGGAGGGAAAGGGGTAAGATAGGGGGAGGAACTCTAAGGCGGGGGGAGGGATACTAAAAAGGGAAGGCTGTGAGAAGCAAGTGGTGCTCACAAGCTTAATACTGGGAAGGGGGGGAAAGGGGAAAGAAGGGAGAAAAGCATAATCCGGGGTTAACAAGATGGCAAGCAATACAGAATTGGTCATTCTAACCATAAGTGGGGTAAACTCCCCCATAAAGAGGAAGCGGTTAGCAGAATGGATTAAAAGCCAGAATCCTACAATATGTTGTTTACAGGAAACACACCTGAAGCGGGGAGATACATGCAGGTTAAAGGTAAAAGGTTGGAGCAAAATCTACTATGCTTCAGGTGAAGTCAAAAAAGCAGGGGTAGCCATCCTGATCTCAGATCAAGCTAAAGCAAAAATTGATCTAATTAAAAGAGATAAGGAAGGGCACTATATCTTGCTAAAGGGTAGCATGGATAATGAAGCACTATCTATATTAAACATATATGCACCAAGTGGTGTAGCATCTAAATTCTTAAAAGAGAAACTAAGAGAGCTGCAAGAAGAAATAGACAGTAAAACTATAATAGTGGGAGATCTTAACCTTGCACTCTCAGAATTAGATAAATCAAACCACAAAATAAATAAGAAAGAAGTCAAAGAGGTAAACAGAATACTAGAAAAGTTAGATATGATAGATCTCTGGAGAAAATGTAATGGAGACAGAAAGGAATACACTTTCTTTTCAGCAGTTCATGGAACCTATACAAAAACTGACCATATATTAGGACATAAAAACCTCAAACTCAAATACAGTAAGGCAGAAATAGTAAATGCATCCTTTTCAGACCACGATGCAATGAAAATTACATTCAACAAAAAAACCAGGGGGAAGTAGACCAAAAAATAATTGGAAACTAAATAATCTCATGCTAAAGAATGATTGGGTGAAACAGCAAATCATAGACATAATTAATAACTTCACCCAAGAAAACGATAATAATGAGACATCATACCAAAATGTATGGGATGCAGCCAAAGCGGTAATAAGGGGAAATTTCATATCTCTAGAGGCCTATTTGTATAAAATAGAGAAAGAGAAGATCAATGAATTGGGTTTGCAACTAAAAATGCTAGAAAAGGAACAAATTAAAAACCCCCAGTCAAACACTAAACTTGAAATTCTAAAAATAAAAGGAGAGATCAATAAAATTGAAAGTAAAAAAAAATATTGAAATGATTAATAAAACTAAGAGTTGGTTCTATGAAAAAACCAACAAAATAGACAAACCCTTAGTAAATCTGATTAAAAAAAGGAAAGAGGAAAATCAAATTGTTAGTCTTAAAAATGAAAAGGGAGAACTCACCAGTAACGAAGAGGAAATTAGAGCAATAATTAGGAGTTACTTTGCTCAACTTTATGCCAATAAATTCGACAACTTAAATGAACTAGAAAAATACCTCCAAAAATATAGCTTGCCCAAACTAACAGAGGAAGAAGTAAATATCCTAAACAGTCCCATCTCAGAAAAAGAAATAGAACAAACTATCAATCAACTCCCTAAGAAAAAATCCCCAGGACCAGATGGATTTACATGTGAATTCTACCAAACATTTAAAGAACAATTAACTCCAATGCTAAATAAACTATTTGAAAAAATAGGGATCGAAGGAGTCCTACCAAACTCCTTTTATGACACAGACATGGTACTGATACCTAAACCAGGTAGGCTGAAAACAGAGAAAGAAAATTATAGACCAATCTCCCTAATGAATATTGATGCTAAAATCTTAAATAAAATATTAGCAAAAAGATTACAGAAAATTGTCACCAGGATAATACACTATGACCAAGTAGGATTTATACCAGGAATGCAGGGCTGGTTCAATATTAGGAAAACTATTAGCATAATTGACTATATCAATAACCAAACAAACAAAAACCACATGATCATCTCAATAGATGCAGAAAAAGCATTTGATAAAATCCAACATCCATTCCTAATAAAAACACTTGAGAGCATAGGAATAAATGGACTTTTCCTTAAAATAGTCAGGAGCCTATATTTAAAACCATCAGTAAGCATCATATGCAATGGAGAAAAACTGGAACCTTTCCCAGTAAGATCTGGAGTGAAGCAAGGTTGCCCTCTATCACCATTATTATTTAATATCGTATTAGAAACACTAGCCTCGGCAATAAGAGTCGAGAAAGATATTAAAGGAATTAGAGTAGGCAATGAAGAAACCAAACTATCACTCTTTGCAGATGATATGATGGTATACCTAGAGAACCCCAGAGATTCTACTAAAAAGCTATTAGAAATAATTCATAATTTTAGCAAAGTAGCTGGCTACAAAATAAATCCCCATAAATCCTCAGCATTTTTATACATCTCCAACAAAACTCAACAGCAAGAGATACAAAGAGAAATTCCATTCAGAATAACTGTTGATACCATAAAATATTTGGGAATCTATTTACCAAAGGAAAGTCAGGAATTATATGAGCAAAATTATAAAAAAGTCTCCACACAAATAAAGTCAGACTTAAATAATTGGAAAAATATTAAGTGCTCTTGGATCGGCCGAGCGAACATAATAAAGATGACAATACTCCCTAAACTAATCTATTTATTTAGTGCTATACCAATCAGACTTCCAAGAAAATATTTTAATGATCTAGAAAAAATAACAACAAAATTCATATGGAACAATAAAAAGTCGAGAATCTCAAGGGAATTAATGAAAAAAAAATCAAATGAAGGTGGCCTAGCTGTACCTGATCTAAAATTATATTATAAAGCAGCAGTCACCAAAACCATTTGGTATTGGCTAAGAAATAGATTAGTGGATCAGTGGAAAAGGTTGGGTTCACAAGACAAAATAGTCAACTATAGCAATCTAGTGTTTGACAAACCCAAAGCCCCTAACTTCTGGGAAAAGAATTCATTATTTGATAAAAACTGCTGGGATAATTGGAAATTAGTATGGCAGAAATTAGGCATGGACCCACACTTAACACCATATACCAAGATAAGATCAAAATGGGTCCATGACCTAGGCATAAAGAACGAGATTATAAATAAATTAGAGGAACATAGAATAGTTTATCTCTCAGACTTGTGGAGGAGAAAGAAATTTGTGACCAAAGATGAACTAGAGACCATTACTGATCACAAAATAGAAAATTTTGATTACATCAAATTAAAAAGCCTTTGTACAAATAAAACTAATGCAAACAAGATTAGAAGGGAAGCAACAAACTGGGAAAACATCTTCACAGTTAAAGGTTCTGATAAAGGCCTCATTTCCAAAATATATAGAGAACTGACTCAAATTTATAAGAAATCAAGCCATTCTCCAATTGATAAATGGTCAAAGGATATGAACAGACAATTTTCAGAGGATGAAATTGAAACTATTACCACTCATATGAAAGAGTGTTCCAAATCATTATTGATCAGAGAAATGCAAATTAAGACAACTCTGAGATACCACTACACACCTGTCAGATTGGCTAAGATGACAGGAAAAAATAATGATGAATGTTGGAGGGGATGCGGGAAAACTGGGACACTAATGCATTGTTGGTGGAGTTGTGAACGAATCCAACCATTCTGGAGAGCAATCTGGAATTATGCCCAAAAAATTATCAAATTGTGCATACCCTTTGATCCAGCAGTGTTTCTATTGGGCTTATATCCCAAAGAAATGCTAAAGAAGGGAAAGGGACCTGTATGTGCCAAAATGTTTGTAGCAGCCCTATTTGTAGTGGCTAGAAACTGGAAAATGAATGGATGCCCCTCAATTGGAGAATGGCTGGGTAAATTGTGGTATATGAATGTTATGGAATATTATTGTTCTGTAAGAAATGACCAGCAGGATGAATACAGAGAGGCTTGGAGAGACTTACATGAACTGATGCTAAGTGAAATGAGCAGAACCAGGAGATCATTATACACTTCGACAACGATATTGTATGAGGACATATTTTGATGGAAGTGGATTTCTTTGACAAAGAGACCTGAGTTTCAATTGATAAATGACGGACAAAAGCAGCTACACCCAAAGAACGAACACTGGGAAACAAATGTGAACTATCTGCATTTTAGTCTTTCTTCCCGGGTTATTTATACCTTCTGAATCCAATTCTCCCTATGCAACAAGAGAACTGTTCGGTTCTGCAAACATATATTGTATCTAGGATATACTGCAACATATCCAACATATAAAGGACTGCTTGCCATCTAGGGGAGGGGGTGGAGGGAGGGAGGGGGAAAAATCGGAAAAGAAACGAGTGCAAGGAATAATGTTGTCATTATAAAGTAATCATTAAAAAAAAAAAAAACAAAAACTTTGTGTTCTAATTTTTTCTCCCTCCCTCTCTTATCTCCCCTCTCCCCAAGATAGGATACAATCTTATGTAAGTTAAATATGAGCAATACTTTTAAAATATTTCCATATTTGTCATCTTGTACAAGAAAAATCAGACCAACAAAGGATATGAATGAAGAGACAACTTTCAGATGAAGAAATTAAACCATTTCTAGTCATATGAAAAGGTGTTCTAAATTACTATTGATTAAAGAAATGCATATTAAGACAATTCTGAAGTACTACTACATTTCTCTCAGATTGACAAAAAAATAGGAAAAAGATAGTGACGAATGTTTGGAGGATATGGGAAAACTGGACACTAATACATTGTTGGTCGCGTTGTGAACAGATCCAACCATAGAGCATTATGGCTCTATGCCCACACTATCTAACGGTACATACCCTTTGATCCAGCAGAGTTTCTTTCTACTGGGCTTGTATCCCAAAGAGATCATAAAGGAGGGAAAAGGACTCATATATATATAAATGTCTGTGGCAGCCCTTTTCATAGTGATAAGAAACTGAAAACTGAGTGGCTGCCCATCAGTTGGAGAATGGCTGAATAAATTATGGGATATGAATGCTATGGAATATTATTGCTCTGTAAGAAATGATCAGATGGATTATTTCAGAAAGGCTTGTAGAGATTTACAACTCTTATGCTATATAACTCAGCAACTTATGCTGAGTGAAGTGAGCAGAACCAACAGAACTCTGTATACAGCAGCAACAAGATCATATGATGGTGAATTTTAATGGAAGTGGCTCTTCTCAACCATGAGATGATTTAGCCTATTTCCAATGGTCTTGTGATGGAGAGAGCCATCTGCATCCAGAGAGAAGACTGTGGTAATTGAGGGTGGATCCAAAGATAGTATTTTCATTTTTTGTTGTTGTTTGTTTGCATTTTGTTTGTTCTCATTTTTTTTTCCTTTTTGATCTGATTTTTCTTGTGCAGCAAGATGATTGTGGAAATATGTATATAAGAATTATACATCTTTAACATTTATTGGATTACTTGTCATTTAGGGGTGGGTTGGAGGGAAGAGAGAAAAAAAATTGGAGGACAAGGTTTTGCAAGGGGGCATGTTGAAATTTGGACATTATCTATGCATGTGTTTAGAAAAAAAACTTTCATAATAAAATTTCATTAAAAGTCAAAACAAAACAAAACAAAACTGATCCTTAAAAAATCAAGATGTCCTACTTCATCTGGGGCAATCTCCAGTCATCTTGATCTATATTTGGCCACTGAACCCAGATGCTTCCAGAGAAGAAAGTGAGGCTGATGACTTTGCACAAACCTCCCTCATTCAAATCCATCTCAGTCACATGTCATGGCACCACCTTCCTGGTGTCACTATTGTCTTCAAGAATGAAAGACAAACAACAACACTGAATATTCTAATTATTCTAAATATTCTCTTCACAGACCTATTTTGAGGATGATATAACCTGAAGTATAAAAAGCACTTTATAAATTGTAAAGGTTTATTTTGGTTGCTTATGGTTATTTTGACAGAAAGATTTATTTTTTAAATGAGTCTTACTTATATAGTATACTATATCGACTCTGATAATATAACAAATTAGAAGAGAAAAAAAATCAGACCAAAATAAAAAGACACACACACAAAAGAAACAAACAAAAAGATAAAAATATTATGCTTCTATCCACATCCTACAGCCTTCAGAGTTCTTTTTTTTTTTTTCTGAATTCCATTCCAAATCCATTGGAATCATCTTGACTCATTGTATTATTGAGAAGAACCAAATCCATCACTGTTGAACATCCCATAATCTTATTGTTATTATGTACAGTGTTTTCCTGGATCTGCTCACTTCATTCAGCATCTGTTCATGTACAGGCTTTTCTGAAATCAGTCTGCTTATCATTTCTTACAAAAAATAATATTCCTTTACATTCATATACCATAACTTATTCAGCCATTCCCCAAATGATGGGCATCCATTTAGTTTTCAGTTTCTTGCCACTATAAAAAGGGCTGCCACTAACATTTTTGCACCTATGTATCCTTTTCCCTTTTTGTGACCTCTTAGGGAGACAGATCCAGTAGAGATAATGCTGAATCAAAGAATATTCACAGTTTTATAGTCCTTCGGGCATAGTTCCAAATTGCTCTCCAGAATGGCTAGATGACACAACTCAACCAACAATGTGTTATTAATGTTCCAGTTTTCCCACATCCCCTCACATATCAATCACTATCTTTTCCTGATATCTTGGCCAATATAAGAGATGGGAGATGATACTCATTCTTGTAATCAATAATGATTTAGAGCATTTTTTAAATGGCTAGAAATGGCCTTAATTTCTTTATCTGAAAATTGTGTGTTCATATTCTTGGAACATTTATCAATTGAGGAATGAGTTGTATTTTATAAATTTGAGTCAGTTCTATATAAATATTTTAGAAATGAGGACTTTATCAGAAACACTGGCTGTAAATTCCCTCCCTTCCCTTCCAGCTTTCTGCTTCCCTTCCAATGTTGGCTGCATTGCTTTTGTTTTTGTAAAATCTTTTTAATTTAATGTAATCAGAATTATCAATTTTGCATTTCATAATGCTCTCTAATTCTTCTTTGGGTGTAAATTCCTCTCTTCTCCATAGATTTGTGAGGTAGAATGTTACTAATTTGCTGATAGTATTATTTTTATTTCTAAATCATGAACCCAAATTAACCTTTGAGAGTATTAGATGTTGGTCAATGCCTAGTTTCTATCATACAGTTTTGCCTTTTCCCACCAATTTTTGTCACATAGTGAGTTTCTATCCCAGAAGCTAGAATTTTTGAGTTTAACAATTAATAGATTACTGTAATCTTTGACTATTATATCTTGTGAACTTAATCTATTCCACTGATCCACTACTGCATTTTTTAGCTAGTACCAAATGATTTTGCCACAGAAGGTGAAATTTAAGTTATAACTTATAGTAATATAGAGATGTCAATAATTACTCATTGCTATCAGTAATCATAGTAGATGAGAGAAAGTGTTCCAGGCAAGGGAGATAGCCAATCATTATGTCTGAAAGGCAAATGGATCTGTGAGATAGAAGCTCAGCAGAGAATTTTGGGAAAAATAGCTAAATTTGAGAATCATCAATATAGAGATAGTAATTAAATTCATGGGAGCTGATGAGGAGTTCGTCAAGTAAAGTAGAATAAAGGGAGAAGTTATCTACTGTTAGAGGTCACAATCTAGAAGAGCATCAAGCAATAGAGGCAGAGAAATCATCAGATAGGTAGGAGAAAAACTAACAGAGAGAGTTAAATCCTGAAGATCTAGCAGAAGAGAAAATCAAGGAAGTGTGAGATCAGTAGTGTCAAAGTGAGGTCAAGGAGAATGAGAATTTAGAAAAGTCTTAGATTTAGCAACTAAAAAGTCAAAATACATTTTGGGAAAACTACTTATGCTTTTTACCCCTACTTCCTCACCAGTCACTAACTTTTTAAACCTTTTATAATCTGGCTTCTAATTTTTACTCAGACTTTACTAATTATTTCTTAAGTGCTAAATCTGCTAGCTTTTATAAATTAATTTTCTTTAACTAATCTGAAGCCTTTTGCATTACTTACCACTAGCTTCTCCTGGATTGCAGACTTTTTTCTTGTCTTTCATATCATTGTTCCTTCTTGGCTTCCTCTTGCCTATCTAATTGCTCTTTCTAGATTCTCTTTATTTTAGATCTATCTCTTTTCTTGTAGTGGGCCTGTTCCCCAAAGTTCTATCTTTGAAGCTCTCTTTTCCTCTTTCCTTTTATTATCTTATGTGTTCCCATGGCTTTATAATTTCTCTCATGTAAATATATATTATATCACTACCACCCCAGTTCAAGTCCTTACCCTTTCACCTGGATTATTTTTATTTTTATAACCTTCTTTTCTGAAATCAAATACTCCCCACTCCAATCTATTCTTCACAAAGCTGTCAAAATGATTTTCCTAAAGCATAGGTAGTCTGACCAAATCAGGCCATTACAGATAATAAATTCCCAATCACTAAACAACAATTTTTCTCTTGGTTATAGGGTTTTTTAATTGGGGAAACACCTAAAATAAATACATTTAGAGAAATACAGTGGATAGAAAGTGATTTTAGAAGGAAATGCTTTATTAAATGGGGAATACAGACATGGTATCTTGAAAAAAAATAGTATTTAAACTGAATTTAAATAGCTGATAGGAATTCTAAGTAGTAGAAGTAAGGAAGGGGAGCCTTTTAGGTATAAGGGATAGCCCTAACAAAGATGGATGAGAAATGGAATATTGTCCTTGAGGAAAAGTAAGTCAGAATGTCAAGCTCATAAAGAGTGAGAAGAATAAAGTACAAGAATGCTGGAAATATAAAAAGGGGTCAAGTAGTAAAGAGTTTTAAATGTCAAGAAAATGGCTTTAAGATTTGATCCTGGACAAAAATAAGAACTAGTGGAGTTTATTGAGTAGGGGAGTGACATTGTCAGACCTATTCTTTAGGAACAGCATTAGCAACTAAATAAAGAACAGATTGGAGTGGGGAGATACTTAAGGAAGACAAATAACAAAAATGTTAGGAAAACAAGAAACAGCTCAAATTAAAATGCAGTCAGTGATGAGAAAGGGAATTACCTGAGAGATACCATAAATGTAGAAATAACAAGATGAATCAACTAATCAGATACGTGAATGGGAGGAAGGAGTCAAGAATAACACTGAGTTGTGAACCTGGGTGTATTACTTCATTTTCCATAATGCAGTAGGGATTGTGTGGGAGTCAGATTAGCCATGAAATAGCTTTTAAATGGTATTCATTTTCTGTCCCATTAAAGTGAGTGGTCTTAGAAAGCCAGAAGACTGTGTAGCAATTGGATAAAGATTAAACTGAAAGGAAACAAAGATTCATAAAATAAAATTCACCGGTGTTGTAATGTTGTGAGGACTGGACCCTATGTATGGTATTTAGTAGATTAGAACTTAAATTTGAATTTTAAAGTTAAGGAACTCACTCCAGGATTCACAGTTTTGAAATGAAATGAAGTTTTATTTAGGCTTCCATAGGTTTGGCCTTCCAAATAGTGTCAATGCTTAACTATAGACCTTGGACCAGTGAACATGGGAATGGCGAGGGGTGAGGAAGAGCTCATTGAGAAATGTTTGGGAACATATCAATCAATAACTATTTATTAAGAGCTTAGTATGTAACAGGTACTATAAAAGAAAAAGGGCCACTACCTTCACATGATGAGTGATGAACCCCAAATTTGGACTTTGAATTTCTTAGGAGCTTGGTGGAAAAATACTCACACAGCTGACTTTTTCACTGAGTCTAGTTCCCATGAGGTAGATGAATACAGCCAAGCCTATGACTCAGAGTTTGGGGCTTTATCTCTGTTTAAGATGATTAAGCTAACCCTTCATGAAGTGCAGTTAAGGGGAATCAGGAGCTTAGGGAAAATGTTACATGCCTTCCCTATCTCTGGTGGGAAAGTCAGAAGATGAAAGCTAATTCCTGGATGAAAAGAAGTTAAATAGACAAGGAAAAATCAGGATACAAAGATATGACTATCACAAAGGAGATATATAGAGTCAATATTGGATTTTGACTGAGCTGATTCACAATTCAATAATAGAGCTGCTACCTTTCACAGGGATAAAGTATAATAGATAGGTGTGATCTATTACTCTATGATAGAAGGAAATTAACAAGATTTAGTGTGATTGTTTTTTTTTAAAAGCTGTGTTTTTTAAGCTTTTATGTTTCTAAAGGTGAAAAAAATAGTTGATTATTTTTTCTCTTAGAATTTTTCTCCCAGATCTTTGATTTCTGGGATTATCATTTTTTAACTTTTAAAAGATGGTATATAATATTCATCATCTAATTATTTGTGATTTTCTTCATGTGAAATCTAAAATAATTTTACTTAGATATGTTTTATATTTCTGTGAAAAATAGAACAATTTATTAAGATTTTAAACAGGAAAGAAAAACATATTATCAGGAAAATGGTAGGGGTGTTTTGTGGTTCAGATCTCATATTTACTCACATTATCCCCTCTTGAATAATTCTTCCATCCTCAGTTGTAAGGAGGAAATTGCTATCTCTTTCTCTTCCCATAATTTATTCTTCTTGTTGATATAGTTGTCAATAGCTGCTATAGATCCTTCTGAAAGAAATTTATAGCCCTGTTGATGGAAATTTAAAGAAAGAGTATTTAATCAGTGTTTATGATTCAAGGCTTTTCTTCAGAGACATTGAAAGGACTGGAAAATTCCTGGATTGAGATTGTAAAGAGAAACAGACAAAAACATTTAACCATCGCTTACTTCTCTATTAATCACTCAATCAATTAATTTTGCTAGAGGTGAGATAGTCTTGACAGCTAGTGGATGAAATGGAGTGATACTCCAGAGGGGGCATATTGATATTGTCTGGAGATTCTTAGTCAGACCCAGTGGATTTTCTATAAAACAACACAGCAATTTGGAATCCATACATTCTAGCATCTGTCAACAGAGAGAAATATGCAATCCAGGCAAGCTAATGAGAAAAAATAACTTTAGGAGGGAAGAGGATTAAAGCCTCTTTTTCCCTTCTTTGTGACTAGAGAACAACCTTGGGATATTGTGGACAATGGGGACTCCACATTGATAATTTTGTGCCAGCATCCCTGTAGCAACAATGGAATCACTGGTGACAGTATGTACACTGAGATATGAGTACAAAGTAGATACATCAAGGAAAGAAAGCTACAAAGCTCTACAAAGCGAGAACTCAATTATATCTATGGGGGTAACCTTGAGATCACTGGGAAAATGATTTCCAGAAGCTGGGAACTACCTCCCTTTTTCAAAAGTGTTTTGAGCTTGAGCCCAATTATCTGTGGGTTCTTGTATGTGATAATAATAAGGGAGTAGACCAAATTTTTTTTTAATTTTAAGGGGGAAGGAAATTTTATTCTAATTTTGTAAAATACTGCTTTCTAAAAGCTAATTAATTTTGGTTTACTAGTTGATATAAGCTCATTATCAATGAAAAAACACATTATTTCAGGTATACGAACACTGCTCCACTAATGACCCTCAAACAGTTTGAGATAGTCAGAATGGGGCAATTAAACCTATTTGTTGGTGCCCCAGCCTGCCAGTGTAGCTGAGGATATAGAAGAATAACTGCATAGAATGTGTTATACTTTCAAGATTGTTTTCTACATATCTCAACATCTAAATTCTTGCCTGTTCCAACACTATTCAGGCTATCTATCTAAATTCAATTGAGACATAATCTGAAATTCAAGTGCCTTAAAACAGTTTTTAAATATCCTAAAGAATACACTTAATGTTGCCTTTATCTTATTTATAGTTTTCTTGTGCATTTTTCACTTATCTTTTTATTTTTAGAGGAGAAAAGCATACTTTTGCAAAAAAATTCAACTATTTATCATATCTTTACCATTTTATAAATAATTGAAAATTGGTTTCTATTGTATATATATTTTTGATGATGACCAATAAAATTAATATCTCTATATATTTGGCAAAACAGAAAAAGGAATATACATTAAATGATAATTATAATATATAGTTATCTTTTCTTTTAAAATATATAATGAATTCATGATCCAAATTGCAACCTATTCTGCTTGTCTTTAATGCCTTCTAGTCTTTCTTCATTTCTCTTTTTTTGCATTTAAAATGTTTCAGTGACCTTCTTTTCTTTCTTTTACTCTTTTGATAATATTAATCAGACTTCTATTTCCCTCTGAATTTCCCTCTCCTACTGGGAAAAAAAAAAGAAAAAAAAATCCCTGTAACCACTTTCCTCCTTAAAAACTGAAAAATGAAAGTCCATAGTATCTGTAAATTATAAATATTGTCTTTTCTTGTGCCTACGTTAAGGGTGTGTAGAAACAATAGTGTTCAGTGTACATTTTAATGGACCAGTAGCTCTCCTAAATCTAGATTTGGGACTCTTTATGACTCAAGTTCCTATGACTTCAATAAAGAACTTAGAGCGTGAAGCCCACATAGAAGTGATGACTTCTTTTATGCTTAACTAAAAACTTCTACATTGGCCTAATTGAAAAACAAATTATGTCTCATTCTTTACTTCAAGTATATCAGCTCTCTGTTAGGAAATGCATAGGGTGCAGAAAAATGGAATTATTATTGGTCATTGCATTCATCAGAGTCCTTTTAACTCTTTTCCAAGCAGGCATTATCTCTCATTCATCAAACTCATCAAAGAATTTTTTGAAACACATAACAGAAGTAAAAGCATTCAAATATCATCCAATCAGAAATATTTAGAGATGCATAAAATAGGAAGATGTATACTCATTAAAGGTTTTCAGCATTATGGTAGAAGAAATTCAATGTATAAACCCAGTTGAAGAGAGATTCTCAAATGATTTTGTTGGCAAATGACATTGAACTTGTTGTATCAAGACCTAGGACATTGGAGAACTTCTTGGAAGGGTTCCATTGTTCTTGAAAATGATTTGGCTTGGCCAAACTCACATGAAAGACCAAAAGGATGAAGAATATTTATTGTCAAAATTATGACATACAGTTAGGTAATATAGAATTTGCTCGTTGTTATGTAAATCTTAGATAGGTAATACAATGAATGATGTGTTGGCTCAGAAGTAAACTAGAGGATGTGAAGGATGGATTATCTTTAGGAAATTAAAAATAACCACTCTTTTTAAGGAAAACAAGGGGATATTTCAGTACCAACATTCTACTATGTCATTGTATGGCAAAGAGATATGAAATATAAAGGATGAAGAATTTAAAAAATGAATCTCATACAGAGAGAAATGGAGGGGCTCATAGTTGGTTTATCAGGCTGCAATTTATGACCAACGAGGATCTTGATGATATTGGAGAAATATAAGGTAGGAAGATAAAACACGTTGATAATGTGTTGAATATGAGTTATAACCACTTGGACAGAGTTCCCCACTGCTGTTTAAACAGTATCAGCAAAATGAATGGAAGATTTTCAATATATTAGATTCTTCTCTTTCATATGTGATGAACTTTGGGGCAAAAAAATAAGTAGTAATTTCACTGAATGAGTAGATATCAATGAGTTATGATCTATATCCATGGGGGGGAATATTTAGTTGTACAGCCAAGGGGATAGAGTGCTGGTCCTGGACTCAGAAAGACTTAAGTATGAATCTGGCTTCATCCACTTACTAGCCATGTGACTCTAAGCAAGTCCCTTAAATGCTGTCTGCCTTAGTTTCTTCAACTGTAAAATGGGGGATAATAATAACATCTACCTCTCAGGGATATTGTAAGAATCAAATGAAATAATATTTGTAAAGTATGTAGCACAATGCCTGACAATTAATAAATGCTTATTTCCTTCCTTCATATTGATTGCTTGATTGCATGTCTCATCTCTTCTAACACTATAAAATTTTAAAGGCCTGTGATGCTTTTTATTTTTGCCTTTATACATCCTCTCCCATTAATGAATTTATGGCATACTCCGCACATATGCTTAATAATTATTTGTTGAATTTTTTCTTGATATTAAGCTAGTAAATCTATTCATTAGTTTCAATAAATTTCAAAATGGCAAAAAGTTCAAAACAATTGTTTATCCTGTCTAGCTAAATGCTCTTTTGTATCCTAATAAGAAATATCGAATACTCTAAACTTAGTTAATTCTAATTTCACTTTCTTCCAGAGCCTTGCACTTCAAATTAATAGTGTTATAATGTGTTAAGATGATCAGAGTGTAAAAATATTTATATTGATTTTTTTTAATGCTATAAGCTTCTTTAGGTATGCTTACAATGAAACTCTATTATCTATTCTGGATTTGTTTCCATAACATTTAAATGAGCACAGGATAGATAAGGAGACTAGAATAAGAATTTTGATCCAGATAAGGCAATAGAGTACTTTTCTGTACTGTCTGTATTCATCCAGAAAAACCTAAATACTAATGAATACCACAGGAATTATGATATTAAAGTAGAAGAACACTGAGTAGATTAACAAAATCATACCATTAATAGCAATTACCCAATTTATCCAGAGATTGTGATTCCTGTGGTATTATATCACCATTTTTGCTGTCTACATCTATGGCTCATTAGCAAAAATTTAAACAGATGCTTTTTCTATTAAAATACATAATCATGAATTTAGAGTTTAGAAAAGCTAAATTAATGTGGCCCGTTCATGTGTCTTTCAGATTCATAAAGTGGTTATTTTCAGTTAATTCTAACAAATTAAACTATATGGGGAGCTAGAAATAATTGCTATGTTCTAAGCTTACATTAATATTTCCTTTGTGAAGTAAAAATTTTGTGAAGACAAAGTTTTTCTTCATTTATTATCTTAAATTCAAATAGCACATGAGACCTTGGAAAATCCTTCATGATTTAATGTTTAATTACTTATGTGGGGCAATTAGAATGACAGCAAGGGTGCTCAACATTTGTTATTCTATTTCTTTGATCGTTATCAAGTACCAAAGAAAGATAAATGCAAAGATCTGGATATCTCAATTTGGACAAGCCAGACAATTTGCTTTTGATTGGCATAATGATGATGCACTATTTATAGAGCAAACTTTTATTATAGTCTGATCACTAAACAAGTTTAGGATATCTCCCTTTGTCTATAATGAAGTAATAAGAAAATGGTGTATTAGAAAGAGAACAATAGCACTGAAGCAAGCTTTCTTTCCCATGTAATGCATTGAAATTATACTTTGAGTTTCTGAATTGAATGGATAAAATTAATATAAGCTCCAATTGTCAATCATCTTATTGTCTCATATGTTCAGTAGCCCCATCTTGCTCATTGTACTCCTTGGCTTGAAATTAAAGAACCTCCAAAATCTGAATCAATTTAATTCTCTTTAAATTCTCTTATACATTTCTTGAATAACAGCTGTGCTATCCTACTATCCTCAAATACTTTGCATGTATTTTTTCATTACCTTGCTCATTCTTCCCATTAAATGAATTTAACAAAAATTTTCTTGGCTTCTAATCTGCTAGGAGCATAAAATGGACACAACTAGAACACATGCAATGGAATACAAAGTGAATTTAAAAAGCAGAAAGCATTATAGGAAAGATTTTGTTTTGAAAGTGGTATTGGAGCTGTGCTTGAAAAAAAAGGGGGGATCTCCAAAGGCAGAGATGTGAAAAAATTAAACTCCATACATCAGAGACAGCCTTTGAAAAGGCACAGAATCAGGACACAGAATGTTATTTACAAGAAAAAAAATAGTTGGTAGGCTAATTTGCTAGAATAGAGAATGAGTGAAGGAAATTAATATGAAATTACACTGGAAAAGTTGGTTAATAACAGACTGTGATTGGCTTTAAATAAAAGACCAGGGATTTTGTATTTTGTTCTAGAAGCAATAGGAGTCATTTTAAATTATTAAGTAGGTGAATGACATAATAAGAATTGTATTTTAGTGATATAAATTGGGCAGCTGAGTGGAAGATGGACTGCATAGAGAGGAGTATGGGAGAAAACAGTCCAGTGAAAAGCTTACAATATTATAGGCAAAAGGTTGCATGCACCTGAACTAGGTTATAGCCCATGTGAATAGAGAGAGTTGTAAACATACAAGAAATATTTCTGCTATGAAAAATAAAGAGAAAATGAAACTGATTAAATAAAGAAGATGCAAGATAGGGACAGAAGTAATGATGAAACAAGATTTGTAAATCAATTACTAGATCAAATTCTTTTTTTGGCTATATTGAGTTTGAAATGCTTATGGGACATTCAATGGAGACATTCAAACAAGATTAGCATAGAATTTATAACTTAGAGAGTTGATTGGAACACTGAAAGTTTAAGTGACTTGCATAGTCACATGCCTAGTATGTATTTGTCAAAGGTGAGATTTGAAACTCAGCTCTTCTTGATTCTCTTTTGAATCACATCAATATAATCATCATATATTTTTGTTTGGATGTAACTGTATGATGATAGCAATTGTGTCTTACATTCCATTATCAATTGGTTGCCATCATGATCATATTTCAAGTTTGCAGAACACTTTATGTTTAATATTATGTATATTATCTTTTTTGTTTCTCATAACCACTCCATGAAATATTATTCCCATTTTATAGATGAGGAAACTGAGGCTAAGTGACTAACAGGGACATAGAGCTAAGTAAGTATCTAAAGTGAAATTTATATTTGAGTTTTTTCTAAAATTTCCTTGTTTATATCCATCTTAACTTTCCATATTCAAAAGGATTAATATAATACCAATATTAGCTACAGAGTTAGTATTTTCTTTCTGGGCTATTTTGATGTGTTCCTTCTTATGCTATTTTTTTCTCTTTATTTCCATTTCTACCCACTCATGTACAACCCCTCAGGTTAGCCTCCAAGCATATTCCAACTTGAGCTAAAGTCTTTTTAAGGATGTAAGAGGAGAAGTAAAATGACAAGCTTCCTATATCCCCAAGGAAATGGGAGAATATTATTTTGACTACTGGATAAAATTTTTTAAAAAAAAGTTATTTAGAGTTGCCTTTAAGTGGAGAGGGAGAGGGAGAAAAACAAAACACAAGGAGTCTGATATCATTTTCATTTTTCCTAATGTAGATAGCAGATACAGAGTGCTTATTAATCAAATTGATTGTTCCTTTAAGATAGGACCCTTCTGTTTTGTCATTTGTTTGTGTTCAATCAAATCACCTTTATCAAAGTCACAACTTTGGAAAATATTAGTTAGAGAAATTATAAAAGACATAGGTACATTCATCTCAGAGAATAACCATGGCCACCACAGGCTACTATTCTTACCAAGTCTCTGCTTCAAATCTTCCAGCTACAAAAAGATAAAGAATTCAGTTCTTGGTTGTTTCTAGCTTCCATCTGTTAAACCTTCTAGAAACAGAACAAAAGGTAATTCATTCATGAGCATTTGGGGTCCCTCAACTACAAGAATAACAACCTGCTTTGGTGTTTTCCCTTAGATGCTCCAATGCTCTTCATGATCTGCTGCAGATAGGGAGGCAGCTGGCAATATTTCACCTTGCCCTTACTTTGTATCTTAACTCCTTTACCTAAGATTGGCTTTTTGTATCTGACAAAATCTGTCCAGATTTCCTAAAGGGAAATAGTGCTACTCAGATATTAAAAATTTCACTGCATGTAATTGTCTAGAAATGTATGATGTCGGTTCCAAGAACCAAGGTTTTTCTTTCTTTTGCTATACTTTCTTCAAAGCACCTGACTTGCAGCTTTCATCATCCGTATGGACTCTCACTTACTCTATATGTGATCAACATGAGGCTAGGTAACTATCTACTAGCTACACTAAAAAAGTTAGTTAGGAAAAATAATTCCAAAAGGTGGAATTGGGGGGTTTGAAATTTTTTTCTTGATAGCATATGAATGAAGACTAGACAGAGAACATGAGAGACTGTTGATAATTTAATTGCAGTTATAAGTACGAGTAGGCTTTTGTATATAAAAGAAGTAATTTTATTTCTAATTCTCCAATATAAATGTGTCTCCTTAATGTAAAGCTATAAAATGTGCTCCCATTTACAGTTTAGTGATCTGCTGTATTTACTTAGTTTGAAGTTCAGATTATTGTACTCAGCAGTAAATGTGTTTTAATTTTTTTTTAACTCTGATTGTTGGTAGTTGAGATCATAATAGATCACTGTATTATGTGTTGTTTGCCCAATAATTATTCACCATAATGACAAACTGATATCAAAATTAAAATTTAAAAAATAAGCCAATAACTTTTTAGTTTAATACTAGAAAACTTAAAGAACTCGAAAGAGAATTAGAAAGCGGCTTAAATAGATTGAAATGATCTATGAAACCCTGATAGTCACTTTTAGTTAATAACATTTGGTGTGATAAATTCTCAGCACTGACACATGCTTCTGTTCTATTAGTTTATTTACTGTATTTTCCTCCATGAACTCCATGTCATTTCATTCTATTTGGTTAATATTATACTTCAATTGAGCAATTGACATTTATTTAAAGAGGTTGCATTCTGTTGTATGAGAAAGCAGCTTACTCCTTGACTTGATCATACAAATCAGGCATGTTTAGAAGTACTTGGAAAGTTGCAAATCATTAATATTCTCTTCACTACTATAGCACTTTCAAATGGTCAAATGGTTTTATGATCCCATCATTTTAGAAGTTCCTTCAAACATGGCAAATGACTCATTGCTCCGTATCTTGTGTTATACTTGCCCATTACCCCCGTAAGCTCACCAGAGGGAGTCCATCCAATGAATTGTAGGCAGGAAAATCAAGATTTGTATCTCACTTCAGACACTCATTAACTATATGATTCTGAGAAAGTCAACCTCAAATTCATTATTTGCAAAATGAGCGTGTTGGACCCCCTGGAATCCCAGCTCCAAATCTAGGAGCCTCTAAATCTGTAATTTCCTGACTTTGTGAGAATATTCTGGCTGGCCACCTGTGGTCTTCTCATTTTGCTATAAGTTCATTTTCTTTCTATCACATAATTTTTTGAAAGTATAATTTATGTCTGTTCTTCAAGGTGGCTTATTAATTGTTTGTCAGAGCTTGCTCATTCCCACCATGCATTTCTTTATTGCCCACTGTGTGACATCATGTCTAATTCTTTGTAGACTGTTAGATTTTATTCTTGCTAAGATAGAACCACCTTAATAGAGTGTTGCTATTGAAATATGGATCCCTACTTTCATAGGAAGCATGAGAGAGTAGAATATTTATGATACGTGAGATTTCTGAGGGAGTTAAACATTGCCTAATAAGTTTTTTTACATTTGTATTAGACTAATAGATCCATCAAATATTCAGTGCTTCATATTTAGAATTACAAGGTTGAAGAAGTGACTCATAGAAGGAGAGTTGTTTGTTGAAAGATGTATAAAATTAACTGGAGGCAACTAGGTGGTATTTGGGATAGAGGGCTAGATCTGGTCTTGAGAAGAAGTGAGTTCATATCATACTTAAGATATACACTAGATGCTGGGAGAGTCACTTTATATCTGTCTAATTCAGTTTTCTCATCTGTAAGATAGGGATAATAATAACTCATTTCTCTGGGTTCTGAGGATAAAATAAAATAATACTTGTAAAGCACATTGCAAATTTCAAAGTGCTACATAAATGGTACCTGTCATTATTATTACTTTTTACATTAGTACTCCTATGATCTATTCAGTATAGCTCTGAAGTGGCAGTTTCATTTAGTACCACCAGTCTAACTTAAATAGTTCTTCACTTTGAAATAATTTCCTGGACCCCATGACATGTCAATTTGTTGGATCTTGCCACATTGCTGAAGCAACCTACAGATCCTCTTAATGAAAGGTTGTTTTATTTAAAAGGAGGCAAGGAGGTTCAGAAAAAGAAATTCTGTCCATTCTCTTATATGCTTACTTGGAACAACTGGGCAATAGACACAAGGTCAAAGGATGTGCAAGGGTATCTCTGGATAATGTTAATTCCATATGTTTGTAACCCTAAGGCTTAGTGACTCAAGATTTCCCAACTAGTGCAGGGGTTCCTAATCTACAGCTCTGAACAACAATGAAATTGATTTCGCTTGAAACATTGTTCCTAGGTGGGTTTTGGATTATATTGCTTCCTTTTAAATATACTGGCAACATATTGTCTTTTGTTTTACTTTTTTATAATTATTTAATGCTTCTTTCATGAAAGTAACTGTCATAGGCTAAAGCCATAAAGCAGAAAGTAAAGCATTTAATTAGGATAAAAGAGTGAAGTAACGTATCAAGGGATAATTCACAGATTTTTTTCTGCCAAACAGCTGCTACCACAGGCTAGAGAAGTCATCTGCTGTTGTGGCTTTTTGAGACTAACCAGGACAATGGGACCTGTGGGCCAGTCAGCAAATTTTCAATAATTTTTTTTTTCTGTTGGATTCATTGTGATACCAGGCTATAATGCAAAAAGGCACATGAGATGGTTGAGTATATTGTTTAGTTAGTCAGTTAAGTATTTGTTGTGTTAACTGTGTGCCAGATACTATGCTAAGTACTGGGAATATAAAATCCACTCCCCTCCTCCATAAAGGCTCTGCCCTCAAGGAACTTACATTCTATTGGGAGAGGGAACAAGCAAATAACTAGGTATATACAAGATATATTTAGTGTAAATGGAAAATAATCTTAGAGGGAAGGGAAAGTTCTAGTAATAGATATTGGGGAGGGGCACTGGAGAAGATACCCTGCAGACAGTAAGATTTGAGTTGAGAGGAAGAACATTCCAACTATAGGGAAAAACCAATAAAAAGGCACTGAGTGAGGAAATGGAAAATTATAAATGAGGAGTTAAAAGCAGACCACTATAGCTAGATCATAGAAAGTATATGAGGAAATTATGTGAAATCTGAAAAGGTAAAAAGAGGGCAGGTTTTCATAGAGTTTCATTGTCAAACAGAACATTTTATTTAGATTTTGGATATACTAGGGAGATATTATAGTTTACTGAGTAAAGATGTGAACTGTTCAGACTTCTAAAAACCATGAAACTTTAGAATGATCAACTTGTCAGCTTAGTGGAGAATGGATTTCAATTGGGAGAGACTTGAGGCAGAGAGACCAATTTATTTCAACCAAATAGGTATAAGAGCTGATATCATGTGGTGGCTATATGAGTGATGATGGTACCATAACTGTGGAAGAGAAGGCTACATATATCAGAGATTTTGTGAGGTAGAAACACAATACAAGATTTGAATACAGTGTGGATATATGAAGTAAGTGGGGATGGCACCCAATTGTGAGCCTGTGTGAGGATGATACCTTTGAACATTTTGGAGAACACTGAGGAAAGGGAAGGATTTCGGGGGGGGGGGGGGGAATAATGAGTTCTGTTTTGGGCATTTTGTATTTGAGATGCTTATGAGAGATTTTTAGATGTTTAAAGGACAGTTAATGATGAGAGATGAGTTCAGGAGAGAGATGAGAGTTGGATAGTTTTATATACATACATATATATATATATATATATATATATATATATATATATATATCATACACACCTATGTGTTTGTTTAATTATTAAAATCATCCATGATTAGATCAGTATAGAAAAAAAGAAAAGAGGGCCTTAGATAGAGCCTTAGGAATACATATAGTCAGCAAACATGATGTGGATGAAAATCTATAGTTGCAACAGCAGGACTAATCAGACAACAAGGAAAATAAGAATGAAAGAGCAAAGTCAGGAAAAACCAGAGAGAGAATATTAAGATGAAGATAACTGGCAGTGTCAAAGGTTGGAGAGAAATCAAGAGGTAAGATTGAGAAGAAGTCATTAGATTTGGCAATTAAAACATCATTGGTAATTTTAGAGAGAGAAGTTTCACTTGAATACAAATTAGAACAGACTACAGAGAGTTTAAAAGTGAGAGGAAAGGAAGCAGAGACATTTGATATAGATGATCATCTCAAGTTTTCCTACAAAATGGTGGCCAATTGAAGTCAATTGAATTGAATCAAATGAAAGTTTATTTTTTTTTAATAGAGGTAGAGATGCTTATATTTTGAGGCAACAGAGAAGTACTCAGTAGATGAGGAAAGATTGAAAATTAAAGAGTGGGGATCATAGAGTGTCAATATTCTACAAACCATGGAAGTTAATATCAAGAGTACATGAACAAGAGTACATGAACTTGGCAAGTACAAGGGGCATCTTTTCATATGATATGAGTGAAAAAGGAGATAGTGACAGAAAATGTGCAAAGAGGGAATTCTCAGAGAATATCTTTTTTTTAAGTAAAACATCAGATTAGCTTCTCAGCTGATAGATTGGGAAGGTAGAGATGCCACAGTAGGGGAAATTGTCTTAAGAAGAGATAAAAAGTTTAAAATAAACATTTTTGACTAAGATGTATAACTAATTGGGGAGGTATAAAAGAGTAGATTGAGGAACTAGAAATTTAATTTATTTAATAGAATAACAATATGCATGTTTTAGTCCTCTAGGATGAGAAAAAAAAGCTGAAGAGGAGATAAAGACTACATATCAAAGGCTGAACTCATTAAGTAAAGAAGGAGAATATCCTGGGAGTTCATAGATAATAGTCACCAGGTTCTGGATTGGGTAATAAATTTGTTACTATTACCAAAATATTTCAAGTTTTGACTCCAACTCTTTTAGAGTGAGTGAATTAATATTATCTCTTCTTCACTCCAGACTGAAGACTGAGAATATCTACATGGTCCATAACTCCCATTAAATATATTGGAGATTTGGGATAAAAATGTGTCAATTTTTAATTTCTCTCTTCACTTCTTATAATGTTCCTAGTACTTAGAATCCAGGATATGTATTTTATCTTGAAACTCCAATAAATTTCAAATCTCATTGAGTATCACTGACAGAAAGCTGTGAAGCTAAAGATATTTGCTCTGAATTTCTGCCATTTTTGCAAAGAGTCCTTTTTGCTCTTTAAAATTGAGATGTCCATATATGATTTGGAAAAAAGAAATGATAGGAGAGAGAGAAAGTGCATCCTCCTGTAACCACAGACAACCATTATTCTTCCACATCGATAAAAAGAAAGAAGAATAAAAATGGACAGAATGGGAATAAAAGAGGGAAAATGGGGGCACAGAAGAGTTTCCTAAACCAAGTATTCTATCTCCGACACCCATTCCTCACTTTCCACTAAGTCTGAATCTGAATGGAGGAAGGCCCTCAGAGTTCTCATCCTAATTCTTTAGCCCTTTGTCCAGCCTATTAGAGGAATCTCTAATGGCTTAAAACTCAAAAGGCTCCTTTTTACACTGTCAAGGATGCAATTGGAGAAGGGATAGTTTTCTGACACTTAAATTGTATCTCTGAATAGATTTCCCACAGAAATACTGTTTCATTTTGTGCTTCTATTTTACATATAATATTTTAGTCTATACTTGAGGTTATGGATTAAAATTGTCTTTAGGAATCAAACCACCATACCTGTCCTTGTTTCTATAGGAAGATAAATTCCAAGTCCAAACAAGTAATTTAAAATAAAATTTTTAAGTGTAAAGTTAGGTTGGGACCTTCTGTTATGTTTTATTGTTTTTAATATTATTTGATACTTTTCTTGAATGAATAATATAGTTATTAATATTTATTATACCCATATATAAAACATTAGAGATAAAAATACATAAGCAAAATAATATTTTCCTTCATAGAACTCTAGAGGGAAAGATAGCACATATGAAGAAATGGTGGCCAGGAAAGAGTATCTTGGTTTGGGAGATCACAGAGAGTGAATGAATGAAGTATTTATTAATGGTTTACTATGTGCAAAGCACTATGCTAAGTATTGGGCGCACTAATTGAAAAGCAATGAAATATCTTCACTCCAGGAGCATACATTCTAAGGCAGGAGATAACATATATAAAAAATTTCAGTTACAACTCAAATTGAAAGGTCCCATGATAATGTCTCTAATTCATTTATATTGATAAAACCAAAATATCAATTTGTGATATTCAACAATTTGATAATGACAGGGTCTTCAGTGGTAAAAACTTTCTTTTCTGGCTCTTCAATAACTGTGGCTGTAGAACCTGAAGGAATTAGGGATAGGTTGTATCTCTACAGGGGTCACTTACCAAGGATTGACTGAAGTTGCTGGAATTGAAACTTGACTATTTCCAAGGCTCTTGGGTTTAAGATCCAGGTTGTCTCCATCAAGGTTTGAGAGAAGGTGGTGGTGCTTTGATTTGCTCAGCATGCGCTGTTGTCTCCTGCCTGCTCTAGGATGCTTTCCTGCTTGGATTGAGTGACATTTGATTGGTATATTGGCCCCCCTTTCCACAGAGTTGATCTTTGATTGATGGCTATGAAGACTGAGCTGGAAGAAGGTTTAGTGATCTGGGTGTGGGACTGCCACTCTCAGGCTCTTGTGTTCATCTTCTTGTTAGGTGACAGTCAGTCTGTAATTGTTTCTAGTTGTTATTAGGAAAGTGTGCTTCTTCTATGCAATGATTTCTCCCCTAAATGATGGGTGTAAGGGCTGATCTGGAAGTAGACAAGAATTAATTGAATCGCCCTTTCCAGAAGTAATCGGAATATTGATTTAATTATTGTTCTCATTGCTGATTAAAAATTTTTAAGTATATATGATCTCTGAATTATATAATTATTTAACCCTAAAAAAATACCACATGCTCTAAAATAGGTTGATTTTACATCCATTTGGCCTTTCATGGATTTTAATTTTGGATGATTTTATTATTTTTATTTTCACTTTCATATAGAGATATACCTATGTGTAACACACATATGTGCATACATATATATGTATATGTATAGACATAGATAGATAGTTATACTCCATGACTCCATTCTTTTTTAAATATTCTATGGAATTCTGGAATTAATGAAACACTTTCATGTTAACTACTTTTTTATTGATTTCAACTGAGGAAAAAATATTTTAAAACAACCTTCAGCATTTTTTATAGATTTTTGAAGTGTGTCTGTAAAAAACTGCTGTGAATTTGGTTTAAAGGTTCTCAGAGGACCAGAAAAAAGAAAAGGTCATTTAGGAAGTAGCCAACAGGAAAGAAAATTTTTACTTTTCACCTTAAGGATAAAAAGAACTAGAGTATCTCTTTAAATATATATTTGTGTGTGTGTGTGTGTGTGTGTGTGTGTGTGTGTGTGTGTGTGTGTGTGTAAACTCTTCTAGGTCTTCTATCTTTCCCTCTTAGTTAAGTAAAATGTAATACTTAAGAGTTTCAAGGCTCACTATGAGACAGGTCATATCAATAGTAGCTCAACATTAACCTAAAAGAAATAAATTTGAAGCCTTAAAATAAAAGTTCCAGTTAGATTATATAGTATTTTCCTATATTCTTCTGACTCTAGATTGACTTTTTACTTCATTTCCCCCTTGGATCAGTTGAGTGCTCAACTATGGATAAGAGTGTTTCAATTGAATTTAATTAATTCTTGAATATTAGATTTTAATTATTTAACTAAATTAGATTTCAGGGAGAGAATTAGCCAATTCTTTTTGTTTCCTTTTTGTCAGGGCTGTTTACTATATATTTTCCATGTTTCAGTAGAAACCAGTATTTGATTTATCATTGAGGGGAAATCACTAGTCCTTAAGACTTTGCCAGGTAGTCCAGCCTTTATGATCTATATAGAGAGGCAAGCATGGCAGGAGGGCACATAAACAATTTCCTCATTGCAGTTTGCTCAGGTCTATTTCTATTTGAGGAAGAGCCCTAAGGATATTTACTTCATTCACAGGACTGTATATTAGGTATTAAAACTAAAAATATTTTCTGGTGACTAAACTGTACTTTGATCTGGCAATTCCAATCTCTACTGGTCATATGCTCCAATGAAGTCAGAAATTAAAAAAAAAAATGTTTTTATATATACCCATATCTACCTGTGTGTGAGTACACACACACACACACACACACACATACATATATACATACACATCTACATACATGGGTAGAGAGATCTATCAGTGTGTGTATGTAATATGCGTATGCTACATATACACACATACATATTATATGTGTGTATATAAATTTGTGTGTATGTGTGGATATTTCAATCCCCCTTCACCTCTGCTAGCTGGCTTCCTGTCGCAGCAGCACATATTGCTATTGCAATCCTTCTTCACCTCTACTGAGAATAAAGATTGAAGATTTTTCCCTTAACCTGAATTCCTGACTCCAGCTGATTTTAAATATGCGGTCATCACACCCTTTATTGGACATTTTTGTTTAACTCTGTTTATTTTAAAGAAGAGGATTCAGTTGGGGTGGGTAGGAGGAGTAAGGAGATGACTAATATGCAAAGAAAAATATAACAATAGCTGACAGAGTAAAAAATAGAAATGGATATACAAACATAAGTCAGGTGACAATTGAATTGAAGGATCCAAGGAGGATGGTAGAGAAGTGTTGGAATCCTTACTAACTGCTAACTGATTAGAGTTGATCTAATCTTACAAGAAGATGTTTTGGGCAGAACCTGAAACAAGGTACTAAGTAGAACTAATTAATACAAGGCTTGTGTTCACACCTTTACTCATTGGAGTTCAATGAGTTCACACCTCCCTTGAAGCTTTGGGCCAGAGAGCACTATGGGAGAAAACCCATAATCCCTCTCTCTGGAAGGAGCATAAATAGGCCAATGGGCCAGTCGAAAAAGTTCTTCAGAGGAAGAAGCTACAAGTCGAGATTTCACCGGAATGACATGAAGACTGGAGCTGGCTGGAGGCTGAAGAAAGCAGAGGCAGAGGCTGAAGGACCAGACCTTTGGATTTGACAACATTCGGAGAGAACTCTTGGAACCAAGCAGAGAGAAAGGCCTCTAAGCTAACCGGGCTATATTGGAAATAATAAAAGATCTGAACTTTCATCACCTGGCTGCATTTGGGAAGAAGATCACGACAGAGAAGGAAAGAATGAAAAGAAAAGACATACTCTTAGCTTAGGTATTGTCTAGCTTTTTTGATAAACTGAATTGCGAAGAAGAGATCTTAACTCCTGACTAAAAGAGCTGGCTAAAAGAACCAACTAGTTAGAAAAAAAAGCATTAATTAAGTACTGATTGTGTTCCAGGTATTCAAGATACAGAGAAGTCACCTCAAATGTTAGGGACTGTTTATTTCTGAATGGACTAACATAATGATGTCAATTTGATTCTTTTCAAGAAGGAAGGACAACAATGCTGAGGAATTTTTTTAAAGTAAAAAAAAAAAAACCAAAACAAAAACAAAAATAAAAACAAGAATTTAATGTCAAAGCTTGGTGGGCAGAAGTGAAGAACAATTCCTAGCAGAGTACAGGTAATCTGAGGAATACAGAAAATTAGCAAGAAAACTAACATTAGCAATATCAGAAGCTGTGCCTGATTACGTTTCCCACATGTGTGTATGTTCCATATAAGGACCTCTCCATATCTACTCTTCCTCTCTGCTGGTTTTTTGTTGTACTTTTGTGAACAGAAAACTTAAAATTTATGGGGGTGAGTATTATATTCTCACTTTCATTATTATACCATTTCATTAAATGTTTTTCATCTGGACTAAGGAAGCCTTCTGGTTCACTAAGCAACCCTATGGTTTTCCCTATGGAAAAGGTTGGTAAGTTTTGAGTTAGAGAAGATTCCAATCCACTGACTATCTTGGAAGCAAGAATAATTCCTTAAGCACCATATGGTGAGGGGACCTTGCCTGTTACATTGGTTTCTGGCTTGGTACAAATCAGTGATGACTGCTACAATCTGGGAAAAGGGTGGAGGAAAGGATTTACAAATGCATTTTTACCATTTAAAAGGGGCTCTCTTAAGAGGTTTGAAGAGCTGAGTGATGAGCATTTCCTGTTAGCCTATAGAGTTCTTTCTGAATTTTTCTAAAAATTTTCTGAAGTAGCTATTGTCTGTAAATCCTAGAATTTCTATCCAAAAGGATTTTGGGATCAGACTAAAAGCTACAGAGGACCTTATAAATTACCTTCTTATGGCCTGCTATTATGGAAATATGTCCTGTCTACAACATAGGTTTAGTAATTTGGAGAGGATTAAGTGAGATTTTGGAATTATATATGGAATCTCTGGTATCTAGGGACTGGCAGCTCTGGATAATTAAGAATTGGCAGTTTCAAAATCTGAGATTCATTAAAAGAAAACAGGTGCAATCATTTCCAGGAAAGAGCTACCCAAGAACAGAGAAGATGTCATCTTGTGGCTACAAAAAGCTGCAATGGGGATTCGACATAAATACTGCTGGTTTGTCAGTGAAGCGTAAAATGGTGTCCCTCTGATCAGAGCTGGTGGAAGCCCTGAGACTATCTCATTCTGAACACTAGAGAGCAGTGTGGCACTAGGCAGAAAATGAAGTTTTTCACAGAGGGCATTCCCTAACCTACAAGGGAACATTGTTAAGGCTGATCTGAGGAATTGGAAAAAGAGGGAGGCAAAATCCAGGGATAAAAGAGAAGGCGATGAACCACACCAAAATTGGATTTTAAGACTCAATTGAGAGAGAAAAAAAGAAAATATGAGATTTTTCAGGCTCTCAAAGAGCAATGGTGCTATTTGACAACCTATTTTAAGTTTTAATTGTAGTCTTTATTCTACAGTGACACAGCAATTATAAACAATGATTTTTATTTTTTATTTATATCTCTGACTGTGTGGTGATAGTTTTAGAGAACCCTAGTTGTTGTAGTCACTCAGGTTAACAACTCAGGGAACATCATCTAGTGTTCATTTTCACTTACCCTTCAAATCCAATAAATAATAAGGTCTTGCTAATATTACCTTCCCAAGATTGATTGGATCTAAACCATTCTCTCTGCTCACATGACCAGGACATCATCATATACCTGGACAACTGCAATAGCCTTTCAATTGATCTCCCTCATTCCATTCTCCATTTTTTCCTCCACATAGCTACTAAAATGATATTCCTAAAGAACAGGACTTGACCATGATTCCTTGCTTAAGAAATTTTAGTTGCTTCTCTTTACTCTTGAATAAAATACAAATATTTCTATTTGCCTTTTAAATCCTTTCAAAATGTGGCTTCATTTTCTCTGATCAGATTGTTTTCATATTATTCTTACTCACTTGACTTTGTATGCAACTCTGTTTTTGTGACCTCTTCTCTTTCTCATCTTTACCTCTTGGTTCCCTTCAAGGTTCTCAAGAACCACCTTTTCCAGTTCCCTACTTTGCTACTGTCCCATGCATTCCAATTACTTTGTATTTCTTTTGTGTATATCATATATGTTCTTACCTGGGAAAATGTTGTAACTTCCCCAGGAGAATCTCAGTTTTCTTAAGAAAATGTTTTACTTTTGTCTATGAATTTCTAGCACCTCACATGCCAATAATTGCTGTTTGCTGATTGGTTGATTAAATATGACTATCTGAAAATTAAACATTGTTATAGATATTCATATATAGAGTGTTACAGTTACACATTTGAAACCATATGATTTGTATCAATTATAAAAATTTTGGATTTTATCAACTAATATTTTCTGTTAAATATAAAAACCGAAGAATCAAAGAGACAAGACTACTTTTTTCCCTTTTTGCTTGCTTTTCTACTGGATTTTTCATTGACCTAATTTAATTTCTCCACTGAGCAAGTCACTGCAAAATGTCTGAATTTCTATTATTTTCATAGTTGTTATTCTTTCATACCTTCTTAAAAGTAAGACAAGATGATATCTTACATTTTAATAGGGGGAAATGTTCTTTCTTTACTTGCCTGCCATTGACAGGTTGTTTTACACAGTTTTTGAATCTCAGGACTTCTTTCTCTGACTCTTCAATTTGTGCTCTCTTATAGACCTTTCACATTTTGCCTTTTATTATTCATTTATCCATCTCCTCTCCATTTTTTTATATTTTAGCTTCTTGGAGGGTAAGGGACCTTATGTAAAACAGGTCCTAAAGAAATGTTTGCTGGGTGAACTCCACAGGATTTCATTTCTAAAATTTAAAAGGACTTCATTTAGCCTTTAACATTGCTTTTTTTCTAAACACATTCTTAAGCATCAGGGAGGCTGTTTCTTTAGCAGAGGTTGTTTGTCAGATTAATAATGGTAATCTCTTTATATTGATAGAGATAAATCTGTGATTCCATTCTTGTTCCTGAAAATCTTGACAAATAGGGAAAACACATCTTCTTCCATCTTTAGCATTTTAAATGGCAATGTTTTGGGAAAAAAATTACCCAACTGTTCAAGTACAAAACAAGCAATCCTATGTATCAGAGATCATTCAGTTTTTTTTTTTTAATTTCACAAGAAATTGATTAATAAGAGATCTGACTGGAGGAGAACCTCACTTTTAGCAATAGACATGTTATTGAAAAATTGCATGAAAGATTATTTTTGCATGTGTAAAAGGCCTTTTTCATTGACTGACATCATAATTAGTGTTGCTAATGGCTCCCAACATCTAGTTTTAAATTTCTCTCCTGGAAAATATGTTTTGTGAATATGAGGGAAGTAAATATGAATAAAAAAGGGCTGTAAAAAGTCATTTTATTATTGTGCCCTAGGCAAGGACCATAGCAAGCACTGAGGCATATATTACAAGGCACTCTCAAATTAAAATAATAAAAAAAACAAATTGAATTAGCTGGGGGGAGGGAAAACTCAAGAAAGAGACCTTCGAAACACAACTCTCCATGGACAGAGACACCTAAAAACCGTTTCTACTAAGTCACAACTAGGGGGAAAAAAGGAAGGACGGTATGCCCAAGCACAAGCTCCCCTGGAATATGACTGACTTTTGGACTCTCCAGAAATTTGTTATTTTAAGTATTTTTCCTTGACAATTACGTACTGAAATCCATTCTATCAATTTTCTGAAAGAGTATAGGTACTATTGTAACCGTTAAATTTTAGTACCATGAACAAAAAGCCTCTGTCACCCTGACCTAGTTATACCTTTGTCTTTGGCAAAAAATTCTATAACATTAATAAATGCTTTTTTCCATTTGATTTCACATTTATATTTTCTTGATTGTACCAGGTTGAATGTACCAGAAATATTTCAGGTTTTTGTCTCATGGAATCTCAAAATTAAAGCAGATATTATTGATTATCTGAACCAAATCAATCACGGCTTGGATGTCTTCTACAGTATGTGGGGAAAACAACAAAAGAGTTATTCAGTTTCTTACAAACAATCAAAAACAAAACAAAACAAAACACAAACTACTAGAGAGTTTCTGAGGGTAGAGCCAAGATGGCAGACAAATCATTCAGCTGAACACTCCCAATTCTGCTCCAAAGAATTTTAAAATAATCTCAAATCAAACTCTGGAGTAGAAGAATCAACAAAGGTAAGAAAGAGATATGCAAGAGCCTAAGACAAGATAGGAGATCAGAAAGACGGAGCTATGTTAGAGACTAGCCTAGAGCCCATGTGGTGGGACTAGGTATTGGTGGCAGAAGCAACAAAGTTTAAGAGCTTTCAAGCAAAAGTAAGAAAAGTGACCTTGTCACTAGTCAGAAAAAGATTACAGGTACCTCTGAACCAGCACTGGATGCAGGATCAGATGTCATTTGACCACTTCATTGCCTATACTCACTTCTGGGTTCATAGTTTAAGGACAGAAAAAAAAAAATTGATCAAAAGGGAGTAGAAACACTAAAGGGGAGATCACTTTTGCCTCCGAGGGTTCAGATAACTTGAGGAATAGTATTGATTGTAATACTGAAATATCAAGGGACCTTTCTGGATAAGGATATAAGTGAACTCCAGAATAGTACTATCCACACCTCTTCCTAGATCATACCACCTTGGAAGCATGCAAAACTTCTAAATTCCAGAACCAGCTCTGAAAATTGCCATGCAAAAAAGTCTAAAGTTTGAGACATTGTCCTGCTTTACTACCCTCAATTTCTCATGTTGAAAACAGAGATCACTATTAACCTAAAGTTATAAATCAAGAAATAGGATGGGGGAAATGAGCAAGCAACAAAAAAAGAATCTGACTATGAAAATCAAATACAGTGATAAGAAAAATCAAGATACACAAACTCATGAAGTGAAAATAGCTATAAATAAACCATCATAGAATAGTGTGAAGTGGATTGAAGCCCTATTAGAATTATTGCAAAAGTTAAAGATGACTTGCAATATTAAACAAGAGTGACAGAAAAATTAGCTAACGAAATGAGAATAAAAAAAGAAAATAATAATAAATAATAGAAGGCAATTGATATCTTGGTAAAAGAAGAATTAAAAAGCCTGAAAAAATAATAAATTTGGACAAATGAAAAAAGAAGTACAAAAATTCACTGAGTAAAATAAAATTTTAAAATAGTCTAAAATTTGATCAAATAGAATAAGAAGTATAAAAGCTCATTCAAGAAAATAAATTTAAAAATTTAAAATTGGATAGTGGAAATGAATTACTGCTGGAAACATTAAAACAAAGACAAAGAAATAAAAAAAAAGAGGGTAATATCATATTTTATAGGAAAAATGTCTGACATGAAAATTATATCAAGAAGAAATAATTTAAGAATTATTTGATTGTTTGAAATTCATGATCAAAGAAAGAAACTAGATATCATAAAACATCAAGAAAAACTGTCCTGATATTGTAGAAATTAAAAAATATGTTGATCACCATCTGAAAGAGATCCCAAGAATATTATTGCCAAGTTCAAGAGCTGTCAGGTCAAAGGGAATAGATTTCAAGCGACAAGAAAGGAAAAAAATTACCAGCTGCCACATTTAAAAAAGTGGAGAACTTAGATATGGTATTCCAGAAGACAAAGAGAGCTGAAATTGCAACCAAGAGTAACCAATCTAGCAACACTGCGTATAATCTTTCAAAGTGAAATTATAGTATATTATTGAAATAGAGGACTTAAAGTACTAATGATGAAAAGACCAAACCTGAACAGAAAATCCGAGGTTCAAATACAAGACTTAAGAGAAGCATAGAAAAGTTAACGTGAAAGAAAAATCATAAGGGATTCAATAAGGTTAAACTGTTTAAATTTTTATATGGGAAGATGATACATGTATTTTCTAAGAACTCTATCATTATCAGGGCAGTTAGAAAAAGAAACCTACATTGAATGGGGATATAAAAATAAATTAATTATATTGTGATGGTATTAAAAAAAAAAGATAGGCAAAAAGGAAGCATGCCCTAGGGAAAGGAAGAATGAAGAGGAAGAATAAGAAAATTATTTCACATCAAAGAGGCATGTAGGAAAAAAGTTTTATAATAGAAGGGAACATGATAGGGCAGGAGGCAAAGTTTGAACCCCTCTCACTTCTAAATTGATTTAAAGGCAAAGCATATCTATATCTATGTGTTTAAATAGATATACACACACAATTGGTAGTAGAAATTTATCTTATCTAACAGGAAAGTAGTAGGGGAAGGTGATAACAGAATGCAAGGTGAGAAAGGAAGGAAAAGGGCAAGAATGCAGCAGTTAGAATCAAGGCAGGTTTTAGGCAGGGGTGGTAAATCCTTTTTTTTTTTTTTTTTCTGTCAAGGGCCATTTGGATATTTGCAACATCATTCATGGGTCAAAATTACCAACTTATAGAACTCCAGCAGTAGAAGGTTGTTGTACTTAGATTTGTACTTAGTTCATCATTGCCTATGATTGCCTTGACAAATAATTTCATGGGCCTTATATGGTCAATGAGCCAGACATGTCTCAACCCTGTTTTAGGAAGGACAGGATAAAAAGATGGAGATAAGTATAAACATAAGAAAATATGATAAATGGAAATTTATAATTAATATTAATAATGAAATAATTAAATCAATATTTATAATACATTTTTGTTTATTTATATGTAAAATGATAATATAATGTAATAATAATAATAAATTAAGTAAATTAAATTAATAATCAAAACCATGAATGCGAATGGGATGAACTCAATTATAAAATGGAAGTGGATAACAGAATGGATTAGAAACAAGAATCCAACAATATGGTTGTTTACAAGAAACTCACCTGAAACAGAGATACACAGGTTTAAGATAAGAAGCTAAAATAGAATCTATATATTTAGCTTCAGCTAAAGTAAAAAAGGCAGGGTAGTATCAGGATCTCAGACAAAGCAAAAGCAAAAAAATAGACCCGATTAAAAGGGATAAGCAGGAAAACCTTATTTTGCTTAAAATTATTTTGCTTGATTATGTGCCAGGATAACTGACAATCTAAATGAAATGGATGAATACTTTAAAAGTATATATACTGCTCAGATTAACAGAAAAGGATACTCTTACCTTTGAACAAGCCATCAATAAACTCCCCAAGACAAAATGAATTTATACGTGAATTCTATCAAATGTTTAAGAAACAATTTATCGGGACTTCCGGTTAAGATGGCGGAGAGGAGGCTCACAGTTGCATAAGCTCCGCGCTTTCTCTCACTATCCACTTCATTACAAGCCTCTGAATCAATGCTTGACTGAAAAAAACCCACAAATAGTTACCAAGAGAAGCCATCCTTGAGATCCGCCAAGAAAGGTCTGTCTTTACTAGAGGGCTGGGGCGGATTTAGATCGGGCGCAGGCTGAGGGCAGCGGCAGTGAGAGCACGGGAGCAGAGCTGAGAGGGGGTGGGGAGTGATCGTAGCCGTCTCTGCGGGGAGAGCTTCGCTACAGGTTTGGAACCTGCAGCAAGTCAACAGCCCAGCAGAGAAGCTAAAAACACCGGGGCTGAAGAACACAACCCCAAACAGCTGGAGTCTCTCAGGACCTGCCCCCCCCCCTTCCCCCCCCCTCAGTGACTCAGCACGCTTTGGGATCTCAGAGCGCAGGCGCAGCACAGTCCTGCTAGTGCCTCACTACTGCCACCTGCAGTCTGTAGAGGAAGCTCGATAACACACCCAGCCCCCCCCCAAAGAAAGACTCCAGTTTTTTCTGTTTTTCTTTGGTAGTTTATCTCTGATTAATAGACAGAATGAGCAAGAAGCTGAAGAGGACTTTAACCCTTGACAGCTTCTATACAGATAGAGAGCAGACTCTAAATCCTGAGGAGACTAAAAACAGGCAGTCCCCAGGTGATTCCCCAAAGGAGGAAATCATCTGTTCCTCAGCACAGATGAACCTCATAGAAGTGATTAAAAAGGCTCTCACAAGGGAGCTAGAAGAAAAATGGGAAAAGAGTCTGGAGAAAGTTAAAGAGAGAGTGGATAAAGAAGTAAAATCCTTGAAAAATAGGATTAGTGAACTGGAAACAGAAAACAGCTCTCTAAAAAACAAAATTGGCGAAATGGAAAAAAATTCCACAGAACAAAAGAACTCAATTGGACAATTAGAGAAAGATTTTAAAAAAGTGAGTGAAGAGAATACTTCACTGAAAATCAGAATTGAACAAGTGGAATTGAATGACTCGAGGAGACAAGAAGAATCAGTCAAGCAAATCCAAAAAAAATCAAACAATGGAGAAAAATGTGAAATACCTTCTGGGGAAGACAACAGACCTGGAAAACAGATCCAGGAGAGACAATCTGAGAATCATTGGACTCCCAGAAAAACATGATGAAAAAAAAAGCCTGGACACTGTCTTCCAGGAAATCATCAAAGAGAACTGCCCAGAAGTCATAGGAACAGAGGAAAAAATAAACATTGAAAGGATTCATCGATCACCCACTGAAAGGGATCCTAAAATCAAAACACCAAGGAATATAGTGGCCAAATGCCAGAACCCTCAGGTGAAAGAAAAAATATTGCAAGCGGCTAGAAAAACCCAATTCAAGTATCAAGGAGCCACAATAAGGATCACCCAGGATCTGGCAGCATGCACATTAAAAGATCGAAGGGCCTGGAATATGATATTCCGAAAGGCTAAGGAACTTGGTATGCAACCAAAAATAACTTACCCAGCGAGAATGAGCATCTTTTTCCAGGGAAGAAGATGGACATTCAACGAAGTAAGCGAATTTCATCTATTTCTGATGAAAAAACCAGAACTTAACAAAAAGTTTGATCTACAAATATAGAACTCAAGAGAAATCTAAAAAGGTAAAGATTAATCTTGGGAACTATATTTTGACTATATAGATGTATAAAGAATACATGTATACCTTGTTCTAGAAATTGATGTGGAAAGGACATTGTACCAGAAAAAGGGTAAAGTGGGGGTAGTACATCTCATGAAGAGGCATAGGAAACCTATTATATCTGAGAGAAAGAATGGAGGGGGATGAATATAGTGGGTATCTTACTGCCTTCAGAATTGGCTTTAAGTGAAAAATCTTAAGACATATTCAATCTATGGTGAAACTTCTCCCATCTCATTGAAAAGTGAGAAGGGAAAAGTGGAAAGGGAAGGAATAAGCTAAGCGGAAGGGAATACGGGAACTGGGAGGGAAAGGGGTAAGATAGGGGGAGGAACTCTAAGGCGGGGGGAGGGACACTAAAAAGGGAGGGCTGTGAGAAGCAAGGGGTGCTCACAAGCTTAATACTTGGAAGGGGGGGAAAGGGGAAAGAAGGGAGGAAAGCATAAACCGGGGTTAACAAGATGGCAAGTAATACAGAATTGGTCATTCTAACCATAAACGTGAACGGGGTAAACTCCCCCATAAAGAGGAAGCGGTTAGCAGAATGGATTAAAAGCCAGAATCCTACAATATGTTGTTTACAGGAAACACACCTGAAGCGGGGAGATACATGCAGGTTAAAGGTAAAAGGTTGGAGCAAAATCTACTATGCTTCAGGTGAAGTCAAAAAAGCAGGGGTAGCCATCCTGATCTCAGATCAAGCTAAAGCAAAAATTGACCTAATTAAAAGAGATAAGGAAGGACACTATATCTTGCTAAAGGGTAGCATGGATAATGAAGCACTATCTATATTAAACATATATGCACCAAGTGGGGTAGCATCTAAATTCTTAAAAGAGAAACTAAGAGAGCTGCAAGAAGAAATAGACAGTAAAACTATAATAGTGGGAGATCTTAACCTTGCACTCTCAGAATTAGATAAATCAAACCAGAAAATAAATAAGAAAGAAGTCAAAGAGGTAAACAGAATACTAGAAAAGCTAGATATGATAGATCTCTGGAGAAAATGTAATGGAGACAGAAAGGAATACACTTTCTTTTCAGCAGTTCATGGAACCTATACAAAAATTGACCATATATTAGGACATAAAAACCTCAAACTCAAATGTAGTAAGGCAGAAATAGTAAATGCATCCTTTTCAGACCACGATGCAATGAAAATTACATTCAACAAAAAACCAGGGGGAAGTAGACCAAAAAATAATTGGAAACTAAATAATCTCATACTAAAGAATGATTGGGTAAAACAGCAAATCATAGACATAATTAATAACTTCACCAAGAAAACGATAATAATGAGACATCATACCAAAATGTATGGGATGCAGCCAAAGCGGTAATAAGGGGAAATTTCATATCTCTAGAGGCCTATTTGTATAAAATAGAGAAAGAGAAGGTCAATGAATTGGGTTTGCAATTAAAAATGCTAGAAAAGGAACAAATTAAAAACCCCCAGTCAAACACTAAACTTGAAATTCTAAAAGTAAAAGGTGAGATCAATAAAATTGAAAGTAAAAAAACTATTGAATTGATTAATAAAACTAAGAGTTGGTTCTATGAAAAAACCAACAAAATAGACAAACCCTTAGTAAATCTGATTAAAAAAAGGAAAGAGGAAAATCAAATTGTTAGTCTTAAAAATGAAAAGGGAGAACTCACTACTAACGAAGAGGAAATTAGAGCAATAATTAGGAGTTACTTTGCCCAACTTTATGCCAATAAATTCGACAACTTAAATGAAATAGAAAAATACCTCCAAAAATACAGCTTGCCCAAACTAACAGAGGAAGAAGTAAATATCCTAAACAGTCCCATCTCAGAAAAAGAAATAGAACAAACTATCAATCAACTCCCTAAGAAAAAATCCCCAGGACCAGATGGATTTACATGTGAATTCTACCAAACATTTAAAGAACAATTAACTCCAATGTTATATAAACTATTTGAAAAAATAGGGATTGAAGGAGTCCTACCAAACTCCTTTTATGACACAGATATGGTACTGATACCTAAACCAGGTAGGCTGAAAACAGAGAAAGAAAATTATAGACCAATCTCCCTAATGAATATTGATGCTAAAATCTTAAATAAAATATTAGCAAAAAGATTACAGAAAATTGTCACCAGGATAATACACTATGACCAAGTAGGATTTATACCAGGAATGCAGGGCTGGTTCAATATTAGGAAAACTATTAACATAATTGACTATATCAATAACCAAACAAACAAAAACCACATGATCATCTCAATAGATGCAGAAAAAGCATTTGATAAAATCCAACATCCATTCCTAATAAAAACACTTGAGAGCATAGGAATAAATGGACTTTTCCTTAAAATAGTCAGGAGCATATATTTAAAACCATCAGTAAGCATCATATGCAATGGGGAAAAACTGGAACCTTTCCCAGTAAGATCTGGAGTGAAGCAAGGTTGCCCACTATCACCATTATTATTTAATATCGTATTAGAAACACTAGCCTCGGCAATAAGAGTCGAGAAAGATATAAAAGGAATTAGAGTAGGCAATGAGGAAACCAAACTATCACTCTTTGCAGATGATATGATGGTATACCTAGAGAACCCCAGAGATTCTACCAAAAAGCTATTGGAAATAATTCATAATTTTAGCAAAGTAGCTGGCTACAAAATAAATCCCCATAAATCCTCAGCATTTTTATACATCACCAACAAAACCCAACAGCAAGAGATACAAAGAGAAATTCCATTCAGAATAACTGTTGATACCATAAAATATTTGGGAATCTATCTACCAAAGGAAAGTCAGGAATTATATGAGCAAAATTATAAAAAAGTCTCCACACAAATAAAGTCAGACTTAAATAATTGGAAAAATATTAAGTGCTCTTGGATCGGCCGAGCGAACATAATAAAGATGACAATACTCCCTAAACTAATCTATTTATTTAGTGCTATACCAATCAGACTTCCAAGAAAATATTTTATTGATCTAGAAAAAATAACAACAAAATTCATATGGAACAATAAAAAGTCGAGAATCTCAAGGGAATTAATGAAAAAAAAATCAAATGAAGGTGGCCTAGCTGTACCTGATCTAAAATTATATTATAAAGCAGCAGTCACCAAAACCATTTGGTATTGGCTAAGAAATAGATTAGTGGATCAGTGGAAAAGGCTAGGCTCACAAGACAGAATAGTCAACTATAGCAATCTAGTGTTTGACAAACCCAAAGCCCCTAACTTCTGGGAAAAGAATTCAATATTTGATAAAAACTGCTGGGATAATTGGAAATTAGTATGGCAGAAATTAGGCATGGACCCACACTTAACACCATATACCAAGATAAGATCAAAATGGGTCTATGACCTAGGCATAAAGAACGAGACTATAAATAAATTAGAGGAACATAGAATAGTTTATCTCTCAGACTTGTGGAGGAGAAAGAAATTTGTGACCAAAGATGAACTAGAGACCATTACTGATCACAGAATAGAAAATTTCGATTACATCAAATTAAAAAGCCTTTGTACAAATAAAACTAATGCAAACAAGATTAGAAGGGAAGCAACAAACTGGGAAAACATCTTCACAGTTAAAGGTTCTGATAAAGGCCTCATTTCCAAAATATATAGAGAACTGACTCAAATTTATAAGAAATCAAGCCATTCTCCAATTGATAAATGGTCAAAGGATATGAACAGACAATTTTCAGAGGATGAGATTGAAACTATTACCACTCATATGAAAGAGTGTTCCAAATCATTATTGATCAGAGAAATGCAAATTAAGACAACTCTGAGATACCACTACACACCTGTCAGATTGGCTAAGATGACAGGAAAAAATAATGATGAATGTTGGAGGGGATGCGGGAAAACTGGGACACTAATGCATTGTTGGTGGAGTTGTGAACGAATCCAACCATTCTGGAGAGCAATCTGGAATTATGCCCAAAAAATTATCAAAATGTGCATATCCTTTGATCCAGCAGTGTTTCTATTGGGCTTATATCCCAAAGAAATACTAAAGAAGGGAAAGGGACCTGTATGTGCCAAAATGTTTGTAGCAGCCCTGTTTGTAGTGGCTAGAAACTGGAAAATGAATGGATGCCCATCAATTGGAGAATGGCTGGGTAAATTGTGGTATATGAATGTTATGGAATATTATTGTTCTGTAAGAAATGACCAGCAGGATGAATACAGAGAGGCTTGGAGAGACCTACATGAACTGATGCTAAGTGAAATGAGCAGAACCAGGAGATCATTATACACTTCGACAACGATATTGTATGAGGACATATTTTGATGGAAGTGGATTTCTTTGACAAAGAGACCTGAGTTTCAATTGATAAATGACGGACAAAAGCAGCTACACCCAAAGAAAGAACACTGGGAAACGAATGTGAACTATCTGCATTTTTGTTTCCTTCCCGATTATTTATACCTTCTGAATCCAATTCTCCCTACGCAACAAGAGAACTGTTCGGTTCTGCAAACATATATTGTATCTAGGATATACTGCAACATATCCAACATATAAAGGACTGCTTGCCATCTAGGGGAGGGGGTGGAGGGAGGGAGGGGAAAAAAAATCGGAACAGAAATGAGTGTAAATATAATGTAATTATTAAATAAAAAAATTAAAAAAAAAAGATAGGCAAGAAGGAAGCATGCCCTAGGGAAAGGAAGAATGAAGAGGAAGAATAAGAAAATTATTTCACATCAAAGAGGCATGTAGGAAAAAAAGTTTTACAGTAGAAGGGAACATGATAGGGCAGGAGGCAAAGTTTGAACCCCTCTCACTTCTAAATTGATTTAAAGGCAAAGCATATCTATATCTATGTGTTTAAATAGATATACACACACAATTGGTAGTAGAAATTTATCTTATCTAACAGGAAAGTAGTAGGGGAAGGTGATAACAGAATGCAAGGTGAGAAAGGAAGGAAAAGGGCAAGAATGCAGCAGTCAGAATCAAGGCAGGTTTTAGGCAGGGGTGGTAAATCCTTTTTTTTTTTTTTTTTTTTTTTTTTCTGTCAAGGGCCATTTGGATATTTGCAACATCATTCATGTGTCATACAAAATTACCAACTTATAGAACTCCAGCAGTAGAAGGTTGTTGTACTTAGATTTGTACTTAGTTCATCATTGCCTATGATTGCCTTGACAAATAATTTCATGGGCCTTATATGGTCAATGAGCCAGACATGTCTCAACCCTGTTTTAGGAAGGACAGGATAAAAAGATGGAGATAAGTATAAACATAAGAAAATATGATAAATGGAAATTTATAATTAATATTAATAATGAAATAATTAAATCAATATTTATAATACATTTTTGTTTATTTATATGTAAAATGATAATATAATGTAATAATAATAATAAATTAAGTAAATTAAATTAATAATCAAAACCATGAATGCGAATGGGATGAACTCAATTATAAAATGGAAGTGGATAACAGAATGGATTAGAAACAAGAATCCAACAATATGGTTGTTTACAAGAAACTCACCTGAAACAGAGATACACAGGTTTAAGATAAGAAGCTAAAATAGAATCTATATATTTAGCTTCAGCTAAAGTAAAAAAGGCAGGGTAGTATCAGGATCTCAGACAAAGCAAAAACAAAAAAATAGACCCGATTAAAAGGGATAAGCAGGAAAACCTTATTTTGCTTAAAATTATTTTGCTTGATTATGTGCCAGGATAACTGACAATCTAAATGAAATGGATGAATACTTTAAAAGTATATAAACTGCTCAGATTAACAGAAAAGGATACTCTTACCTTTGAACAAGCCATCAATAAACTCCCCAAGACAAAATGAATTTATACGTGAATTCTATCAAATGTTTAAGAAACAATTTATCCCAATTCCCTATAAACTATTTCAAAATATTGGTAAAATAGGAATCCTTCCAAATTACTTGTATGATACAGATATGGTTTTGATACTTAAACCAGAGAAAGGAAAAATAAAGAAAACTATAGACTAATTTCCTTAATGAATATCAATGCAATCATTTTAACAAGAATACTTGTGAATTACAGCAATATATCACAAGGATTATACACTCTGAGCAAATGAGATTTATACCAAAGATGCAGGGTTGGTCCAACATTAAGAAAACCATCAGTATAAATGATTTTATGAATAACAAAAAGAAAAGTCAAATGATTGTGTCAATAGATGCACAAAAAAATACTTTGACCAAAAAAACAACACCTAATCCTATTAAAAATACCAGAAAGCAGAGGGACCATTGGATTCTTTCTTAAATGATAACTTGAATCTATCAACACAATAGAAAGCATTATCCATAAGACGGATAAACTTGAGGCCTTACCAATAAAAACATGAGCGAAGCAGGGATATTAGTTATCACTATTCAATATGATTTAATATAAATATATTCAAAATAAAATATAAGATTCAATATAAAAAAAGAAAATGAAGTAATAAAATAAATAGTGAGGAAAAAAACAACTTGTTTTTTTTGCAAATGACAAGTATGTGTGTTTAGAGGACTCTAGAAAATCAAAATTAATATAAAAATATTTAAAATATTTTAAAAAATCAATCAAACAAAAATTAGCTAAAATAATGGACAACCAGTAAAGTTGCAGGATATAAAATAAACAAATTCAAATCATTAGTTTATTTATTGCCAACAAAACCCAGCAGAGAGTAATAGAAAGAGAAAGCCCATTTAAAATAACTGCAGACAACATAAAATACTAGGGAGTGTATTTGCCAAGACAAATCCAGGGATTGTATGAAAAGTTACATAATACTGTTTACATACATATACATTTTAAAAGTTGGAGAAATATGAATTGCTCCCTGAGTAGTCATGACCTAAGTAAGAGGCAACTAGATCACTCAGTAGAGTCTAAGGTGTGGACTCAAGAAGATCTGAGTTCAAAGTTGTCCTCAAATAGTTACTATCTGTGTGAACTTGGGAAAATCATTTAACTTCTCTTTACCTTAATCCACTAAACAAGAAAATGGCAGATCACTCCAGCATCTTTGCCAAGTAAAACTTATGGGCAGTATGGTCCACAGGGTTATGAAAAATTGTGTATGACTGAATTACTGAACAGCAACAGAAATAAGAGACCAATCAACATAATAAAAAGGACAATTCTATTTGTTGACTTACATACCAACAAAGCTATCCAAGATTATTTTAAAGATCTAGGAAAAGACCTGATAAAATTAATCTGGGAGAACAAAGGTTAAGAATATCAAAGCAATCAAAAAAGTGAAGCAAAAATGGTAGAACAATTCCAGATTTAAAACATTACCAAGCAATATTAAAATATTGCAAAATAATCTGGTCCTGGTTAACAAATAGAATGGTGGATTAGTGGAATAGATTAGGTTCACAATGCACAGTAGTAAATGACCATAGGAATCTAGTATTTGATCAATTGAATGATCCAAAGTTTTCATGTAAGAGCTCAGTATTTGAAAAATATTGCTGGAAAATGGAAAAGCAGTTTGGCAGAAACTGTATAAAAACCAACCTCTCACACTAGATATCAAGAGAGGGTCAAAATAAATGAAAGATTTAGACACAAAGAGTGATATAAACAAGTAAAATTAGAGAATGGCTGAACAAGTTTTGATATAATATTGTGATCAAATACTATTGTGCTTTAAAAAATGATGAGCATGATGGTTCCAGAAAACCAAGGACAACTTTATTTGAACTCATACAAAGTGAAGTGAGTAGAAGTAGGAGAACATTGTACACAGTAATAGCAATGTTTTAAGATGATCAACTATGAATGACTTAACTGTTCTCAGCAGTACAATGATCAAAGACAAGTTCAAAGAATTCATGATGAAAAATGCTTGATAAACTTTGAATACAGATTGTAAGCATACTGAAAAAAACAAACAAAAAACTTTTTTCTTCTTTTATTTTGTTTTTGTCTTGTTTTACAGCATAGCTAATATAGAAATAAGTTTTGCATGAATTCACATGTATAATTGTTATTGAATGGAATGCCTTTTAAAGGCAGGAGAAAAGGAGAAAGGAAGGAGAAAATTTGTGACTCAAAATTAAAAAAAATAAGATTGTGAAAAGGTTTTACATGTAATTACAAAATATTTAATGAAATATATAAAAACAATTTAAAAAATAACTAGAGATGGATGATTCACTAATTCAGCAGGAAACTCATTCCAGTTTTGTAGCATTGGGATTTTTTAAAGAGCTTTATCCCAGTAACAACCTGATCCAAATTCTGTGTCTCTCATCTGCCATTAATCCTGATTCTCTCCTTTGGAAGCAAAGAAAACAAGTATTATGTACTTGCCCATATTACAATCTCTCAACTATTTGAAGACATCTATGATGTTGTTTCCTACCCCTAAGTTTCCTCTTTCCTGGCATAAATTTTAGTTGTATCACCAAGTTGCTCATTTTGTAGGATTTTCAGTAAACTCAGTACTTTGTTCTCTTCTGGACAAAGTGAAATCTACTAAGTGAGATCTCTCATTTTATCTCTTTTAAAAGAGGGTCAAATTTGAATAACATATACATATATGTATATTTTTCTCCATATAGATTTCTTTATGTATGTATGTATATATATACATATGTATGCATCTCTATAGGATACACAAATATGATATTTCCAAAGTTTCAATTCTAATTTAAGGTATCAAAACTTAAAGTTGCACAAAGACTTTTAGAACACCACATGTATATGTATTTATAGGTGTATATATACACATGTATGCATGATTAGATATATACACACACTATATGCCTATATGCCTACATATATATATATATATATATATATATATATATATATATATATATATATATTGGATTCACACATGAATATACATGTGAAATTTTAGAGTTTTAAAATATAAATAATTTTTTTCACCTAAAATCAAACTTAATCTTTTTTTTTTCTGATTAAGTCCTCTATCTAGAAACAATTTGGTTATATGGTTCAGGACTTGGAATCATGTGAAATATAAGATGAAGTATGAATCTCAACTTTTGATACTACTGTGATTCTGCACAGCTTTCTCTGAACCTATTTTTTCATTTGTAAAATGGAGAATACGATGATGATAATACCTAGTATATCTACCATAAAATATTATTATGAGAAACAAATGAGGTGTTATATTTTAAAAACTATTATATAAATGTAAGCTATCTTAATTGCAGCAAAGTTTAAGCCAGATCATAGATCTGGAGGCTAAAAGAGTTTTAGAGATCTTCTAGTCAAATACATGATCTCCTTACTGAAGGAAACTAACATACAAGAAAATGACTTATTCAAGGTTACACAGTAAGAAACAAAGCCAGGATTTAAAGGCAGATCCAGAGTTTCAGCACTCTTTCTACTGAATCATGCTTAGTACAAGATAAAAATATACCCTTTTCTTTAGTAACTGACACCCTTATGGTGAGTGGGGACTTTGCTCCTGAAAAAAATATTGCCAGAAAAATTGTTTGTTTTACAATGTAGTCATTTATAAAGTGAGTCACCTTCAACTGGGAAAAAAAAAATCAACAAAACAACTTTGGTAGCTTTAAGTTTCTACAATCTCAATCCCTTTTCATTAAAAAGGACTGATAGAGAAAGCACTAGCATATTTGTGGTCTAAGAATTTATTTGCAGATACAATTTCCACAGGGAATCATGGGATATATAGATTCTATGTAGTGCAAGGTAACTTCAGTGGTACAAATATCATTTCACAGCCAAGCAATACATCCTTCCTCTAACCCCCCCCCCCGATGGATAGAATGACTTTAAATATAGTTTCCAGCTTCTACTCTTGTGTCTTCCTACAGACTAAGTTTAAAATATTCTTGGAAAATTGCCAGTGAATCTTCCTGACTTTTAAAATTCCAGGAGGATGACTTCTGCATTGTTTCTTTTTATTTTCATCAGATCAAATATGTCATTTGTTGAATAAGGCCAAATTGCTTTATTATCAACTTTAAGTTTCACATCATTTGGTTGGTTTTATACTTTTCTCCAGGAATACTATTCTCAAGATTTGTGGTATGACTTCTTTTTTTTAGACACCTCTTCTCTCTTCTGCTGTCCTCTCCTGTCCCTTCTTCTTTTCTTTTCTCTCCTCTCCTTCCCCCTCTTTTTTTTTTTTTTTGTTTTGTCATGTTTGATTGGGTTCATTACAAATCCATGAGACTTCATCTAATCCACAATCTTACCATTCTCTTCACCACATATAATATATTATACTCTTAACAGTAGTTTTTCCAAAACATTTCTCTTGTTTTCCCCAATTCCACTTTACTCTCTCTCTCTTTTTTTTTTTCCTTCTAGAAATTGATACTGTCTCCTACTTTATTGGAAAATTGACACCATCGCACCCTAAGGTGCTCCATTGAAAACCCATCTATATTTTCATTCATCCTTATTCCTGTTTCTCCTAAATTAGAAATTATACAGATTTTTCCTGCTCTCTGTGCTTTTTTGTTATTTCTAATCTTATCAAAGAACCTAAATCATCAATTCTTAAATCATTGGATTAGAATGTTTAAAGCTATAAAAAAGTTAGGAATAATGTGATAAAAACTCATATATTAGATATAGAAAACACAGATCTAGAAAAACTTAGTGATATACCCAAATGGTACGTATAATAAGAAAATAAGCCAAGATTAAAACAACAATAGAGGAATAACAACATACTCAGCCTTTTTCCTTATTTCTAGAGTTTTTTTTTTGAGCACTCTTTCCTACTGGCTACTCTTCCTTTGTTTTCCCTGATGCTGATTTCTCCTGGTTCTCCTGTTGCCTACTTAGCTGTTTTTTTTCAATCTCTTTTTCTAGATATTAATTTATGAGTCATTTCTCCAACCACATTTAGGATTATGTCTGTCCCTCTTATTTTATCTATATCTTTCTCTCTCCCTCCCTCTCCTCTGATCATCTTTTCTACATACAGGAATTCAAATATCACCACTATATAGATAACTCAGTTACTTGTCAGGTAGTTGAAAAAACACCAAGCTATCTTTCTGTTCACTGTATTCTATTGATAGTGGTGAGAAATTTCTTTTTTTTATGGTATTTTTTTCCAAACATGGATAAGGATAATTTTTAACATTTACCTTTGCAAAATCTTGTGTTCCACATTTTTCTTGAGGCAGAGCCAAGATGGCACAGAGTAAGATATGTCTCAAACTGAGCTTCTTTGAGCTTTCTCAAATCAACAGCAGATTAAGCCTCTAAACTGGTTCTGCCACAAATATTTGAAATACAACAAATTTCCAGAAGACGATCCTGTGAAAGAACTTATGAAAAAGTCTGGTTCAATGAGACAGGGGGAGAGGCTGCTGAGCTCAGATCATAGTACAGGGAGCCTGGAATAAGGAGTGGGATGGGGAGCCAGAGTGCTGTGCTGTCTACATACTGGAAAAACTACTATGAGGCTCTTTTGCTACTCTCTTAATTACAAGCCAATGGTCCAGAGATTTTCTGTAAGATACCTTAAAGCCAATACAAAAGGCAAATTGTGAGCCTCTGACCCCCAGAACGCACTTACCCAGCATAGGAAGTCAGTCAGAAACACCTGCCCCAGGGCAAACTAAAGTGATATTGCCCCTTTGCCTTAAGAGCATTGTTCAACCCTTTAAAAAATGAGCAAAAAAAGCAAAGTGTACTCTGACCATAAATAGCTTTTATGGAGAGAGAGAAGACCTCAAATTCTGAGGTTCCTGAAAGCAAATTTATGGAGACTGAATATTGATCAAATCAGAGAATTTTCACCTTTTTGTTGTTTGTTTCTTTGTTTTCTTAATTTTTTATTCCGTTTTGATCTGATTTTTCTTGCACAGCATAATGAATATAGAAATATGTTTGGAAGAATTGCAGGTTTAACCTGTATTGGATTGCTTGATGTCTTAAAGATGGAGGGAGGGGAAAGAGATGGAGAAAAATTTGGCATGTAATTTTTCTTGAATCATGATCTGAAAAAATTCATTTGTATTTCTGCCTTTCTGCATTTGATTTTCAGTTTTTTATGTCCTGATTATATATGGTCAATTTTTGTATAGGTTCCATTAACTACTGAGAAAAAAAGGATACTCCTTTCTGTCTCCCTTCAATTTTCTCCAAAGGTCTATTATGCCTAACTTTTCTAAAATTCTATTTTCTACCTTAACTTCTTTCTTATTTATTTTGTGGTTCAATTTATCTAATCCTGAGAAAGTAAGGTTGAGATCTCCCATTAGCATAGTTTTGCTATCAATTTCTTCTTGCAGCTCTCAACTTCTTTAAGAATTTGGATGCTATAGCAAATTCCTTGGTATAGCAAGGAATTTGGTGCATTTTTGGTTTGCACCAAATAATGGTGCAAATAATATGCACCGTTATTTGGTGCACATATGGTACACCAATATATGTACCATATTTTGGTAATAAATGTTTAGTATTGATATTGCTTCATTATCTATGCTACCCTTTTGCAAGATATATTTTCCTTCCTTATCTATTTAATTAGATCTATTTTTGCTCTTGCTTAATCTGAGATCAGGATCTCTGCCCTTGCCTTTTTTTTTTTTTAATTCACCTGAAGCATAATGGATTCTGCTCTAGCCTTTTATCTTTACTCTGTATGTATCACTCTGCTTTCATTGTGTTTCTTGTAAACAACATATTGTAGGATTCTGGCTTTTAATCCAGTCTGCTATCCACTTCTGTTTTATGGGAGAGTTCATCCCATTCACATTCACAGTTATAATGATTAATTCTGTATTTCCCACAATTTATTTTCCCAAAATTATACTTTTCACTTTCCAAATTAAATTTTCAAAAACTATTAATAATAGCTTCACTCTATTTCTCATCAATATAACTTCTCTACTCACATGATTATAACTATATATTAGTCTCACATCACATTTTATTTGAGCTAATAAATATTTTTATAATGATATATTCAATTAATTTTCTTCATTCAGTCTAACCTTTCTAATCCATTTTTCACAGGGTGTCCAAACTAATATTTCTAAGGCATAGATCTTACCAGTATCATTCTTCTTTCTAAAAATTCCTAATGACTCCCTTTGACTTGTGGGATAACCTAAAATTCCTTGCTTATCATAAAAATTCTTCCAAAATCTGATTTCAATTTTATTATATTGCCATATTTTATACAATTCTCCCTCTTTTCTTGGTGTTATAATAAGCCCTCCCATGTAGTCTCAAGGTTTAATAATATTAGTTGCAATACTTACTTGTTTATTAATCTGCAACTTTCATACCATATTAGTATTATCTTTCCAAAATTATTTTCAAAAGTAAAATAAAAATGAAAGATAAAATTAGTCTTAAAAGATAATTTTCTATTCATATAGCAAATACTTAGAAAATCATTGATAATAGACTTTTGAGAATGTCTAGTTTAACCTTCTTATTTTACAAATTAAGAAAATATGCTAAAATACACTATTCATAAGAGGATAGGATATTAGTCTAAGTCCTCTGAGTCAGCTCTTAAAAGCATTTTTCTTTTCTTTTGTACCTCTGAAACCCACTTCTAATCTATCTTGGAATTTACTTGCTAGATTTCTTAAGGTGCATGCCTTAAACCAAAACCCCTCTGATTCTCATTGATTGGCCACCAATAGATCCCAGGTGGTCATTGATTGACCTGATTAAATCCCAAGTCCTGATTGATTCAGATTGAATGTAAATAGCAATCATTTCTGCTTTGACCAGAAACCCTGATGATTTCCCCCTCCAGAAATTAATTAATTTAGATTATTATTTTTGTTTTGTTTTTGGTTTTGTATTTTTTACTAGGTGAAAGAGAAGATTTTTTTGTCTTGATTACTATCTGACCTTAATCACTGAATGAGTATGGCCTCAGTCAAACTGAGACCTGTTGAAGACCTTAGCTTAAAAAAGCTAAGATCTCTCATTTCATCCAGGATCATTTCCAGTTGTCCAGATCTTTAGCTGGCCACTGGACCCAGATGGTTCTGGAGGGGAAATTGAGGCAGATGACCTTGCCCAGCCTTCCCTCACTTAAATCCAATTCACTTGCATGTAATGATATCATCTGCTTGAGGTCATGGTTTTCTTGAGAAGAAAGGACAAAAACCAACTATTTCTTTGATAATAATTGCAGTGATGGGACTCTCAGGAGTTAGAAGGGAATGTTTAGGGAATCTTGGCCTTTGATTTTTTTTTCTCGAGATTTGAAATAATACTATTGATATGGGGTAAAAACTAAGGTGAAAACAAAAGCAAAATGAAAGCAAACAAGAAAAAAAAATCATAATAATAATACCCGCTCTTCAATCCATGTAATAACAGTGGAATTTTGCATATAGTCCTGGCCTTGGAATCAGAACATAGAATCAAGCAAACCAAATAAATACTTAATCAATTATTTGACCTGTGATTATCATTAGTTCTCTCCTTTTTTTCTGTATTGCAAAAATCAAGTCTCTACTGCACATCTAGGCACTTGATAATATAATTCATTCATGACTCCACTGTTAGTGGTATGATCACAGGCAAATAGTCACTTCCTCCTTCTGGGATTGATTTCACCATCTGAAAACATTGGAATAATCATACTTATCTCATAAATATTTTTGTGAATTTTGAATGAGATAAGGTATATAAAACAATTTGGAAACTTCAAAATGCAATATAAATGTGCTATAAAATGCTATGTAATGGCTATATAAATGTCAGTTACTATTATTCACTCAAGAAATAGTTAAGTAACCAATTAGAGTATTATATGATTAAGTGTCTTGATACACAATACAGACATGATATGTTTCATAGTTCCAGAAAGGGAGAAAGTTAATGATCATCATCATAATCCTTAACCAATTGATTAAATATTTTTTTGCCCAGTTCATATTAACATCCCTTCAATTTCCCCCAATACTTTAATGACATTTTAATAATGCTCAGTGCTATTTTACCATTGATTTTAATTAAACTCTCCAGAGGATTCTCATACTTGCCCATTAGTATAGCAACTTATAATGACTGATACATTAAGTAGAAAGATTACAAACATAGATTTCATTTCCCCCAAATCAAAAACTGTTCAGGCTTTCAGAGCCCAAATAAAGATTGATTTATTTCTGGGTACCTATTAATCAAGGAACTAGGAGGAGGAAAGTTAAACCAATTTTTGTTCTTTGAATCATTAACTGTTTTACGACATGATATTGGAATATTTTTGCTTCTTCCCAATTTGTGGTTCTCAAAAGTTATCTTGAGGAATGATTCTTTCTCAGAAACTTTCCATTCTCAATAGAATGGAAACAAATGATAAGCATGACTTTATTTTTCTATCTGATTTCTCCTAATATCACATCACTTCAACTTATGATAAATTCTTACAACATGTCATTATGTATATTAGTTGCAGATATTAAGCAACTAAAAAAAATTTGTAGAAATCATTATCTATGAAAACCATTTCTTGGTTTAGCTCAAGTCTCTAAGATCATCTTTTCCCACATTTGATTTTATACCAATGAATCTCATTGATAAAGAATAATAAGATGTGTAAAACACTTTTACTTAGCAATAACTATTTGAAATGAATAGTGCAAATATCATCCCATTTGGTAGTTCAAAAAACTGAAACTCAGTGAGGTGCAGTGTCTTGTGTAAGGTGACCAAGTCCTGAATATATGAACCCAGAAATTCTCTCTCTCATTTAAGTATTCTTTCCTTAAAATCATGCTACCTCCCAAAAATTTCTTCATTCAATTCATCAAGTATTTATTAAATGTCCACTATATTCCAAGCAATGTTCTAAGTTCTAGGAATACAAAGATAAAAACAAAAGAGATCTGACCTCCAGGAGCTTAAATTTTGCTAGGGGGAATAATATACTCAGATTTTTAAATGTACAAAATATTAATATAGGAAGGAGACCCATGAAATCACTAGTATAGTATCATGGAATCCCTTCTAGCAATTTGGGCTAATACATTCTTTGTGACTTATCATCTTGTAGAGTTATATGGAGTAAGCCAGTGTTTGCCATGCAGTATAAGAGAGAAAGAGAAAGAAAGAAAGGAAAGAAAGAAAGGAACAAAAAAAGAAAGAAAAAAGCAAACAAAATGTTTATTAAATGAATGTACCAAGTACTGAGGATACAACTAGGTCAAGAGCATTTTTGATTTTGAGAACACAGTGTCTGTCCTCAAGGAGCTTATATTCTAAGAAGAGGACATAATATACTTATGGTAGAGGGTCACTTTGGTCCAGAATGAAACAGATGACACGTGCAGGTTATGTGTAGCAGTGGTGCAGATCAACATATCTATTGCAGAAACAATGACAAAATTGCTTGGATTATGATTCTAGAACTGGAGAGGGTAGAAAGAAAGTTCTGACTTAGTCTTTCTCTAAGCCAGCTCACTCTTAAAAAAAGAGGCATGATATTCATTACCAACTAATATTATAAGGGGAAGTTGAAGAGAGAGAGAGAGAGAGAGAGAGAAAGAAGAAGAAGAAGAAGAAGAAGAAGAAGAAGAAGAAGAAGAAGAAGAAGAAGAAGAAGAAGAAGAAGAAGAAGAGAAGAAGAAGAAGAAAAAGAAGAAGAAGAAAAAGAAGAAGAAGAGGAAGAGGAAGAAGAAGAAGAAGAGAAGAAGAAGAAGAGAAGAAGAAGAAGAAGAAGAAGAAGAAGAAAGAGGAGAAGGAGGAGGAGAAGAGGAGGAGGAGGAGGAAGAGGAGGAGGAGGAGGAGGAGGAGGAGGAGGAGGAGGAGGAAGAGAGTGAAGGAGGAGGAGGAGGAGGAGGAGGAGGAGGGATGGAGGAGGAGGAGGAGGAGGAGGAGGAGAGAGAGAGAAGAGAGAGAGAGAAGAGAGAGAGAGGAGGAGGGGTGGAGGAGGAGGAGGAGGAGGAGGAGGAGGAAGAGGAGGAGGAGGAGGAGAGGAGGAGGAGGAGGAGGAGGAGGAGGAGGAAGA